>NC_071611.1:44734384-45426695 GCF_024509145.1 Vidua macroura
TTATGAGTCTTTGTACATGGAAGACCAGCCAAAGGATGAGGAGGATGAAAGTCTGGTAACACCAGAGGTGTCACCACAATTAGAAATGTGTACTTCCTCATATTACAACAACTTCCAAGAGGAAGAAAGCAAGGGTTATAGTTGTAGGTGATTCTCTTCCAAGGGGAACAGAGAACCCAATATGCTGACTGAGCCCAAACACTAGAGAGTGTCTGATGACTCTCTGGGCTGAGCCCAAACACTAGAGAGTGTCTGATGACTCTCTGGGGCCTGGGTTAAGGACATCAGCAGAAACTTCCTAGCCTGGTGAGGCCCCCAGACTACTATGGAGTAGGACATCTCACCTCCCACAAGAGCTTATCTGTTGTTTGTTTACTGGTCAGATAACTCAAACAGGACAAGCTGTCTTGTAGTGAGTTATTTTGGTGCCATGGGGTTATCACTGGTCTGGCATCTCCCAACTACCAATAAACATCACACTGCTAAAGTGAGATTTGGGAAAATAAGCTGGATTTCCAACTAATAGACACCTCCCTTTATGACTACAAAAGCAACACCAAACTTTCACAAAGCAGAAATCTTCTACACATTTCCCTGGAAATGTGTGGAGTTTCTCCTGTGAGTAGGGATGCTTACTTCCCAGTTACTCCCGGAGGGTTAAGTGAAAGGAATACATTATTGTCATTACAGTGGTAAGTTGGCTCCTAATTAATACTATTTCTTTTCCTGGCTTTAATATAGGTACCTTGATATAGTGCACTGTTTTTAGATTATGCTGTAATCCACTCACACTATGAGTTCTTTTACTCACACTAATAGTTCTTTTTAGTTTTGTATTTTGTAGTAAGTCTGATTAAGCTCTTTCATCTGTTATCTCTTGTCTAGTTAATAAAGAATTCATTTTTTAAATAGACATGATATGCCAGTCTTAAAACTTGTGGGTAAGAGTAATTTCTTACATTTAAACTGCTGCCAAAATCTGAGACTAAGGCAAGGCTTGTCTGAAGCTTACACTTGTCCCATGACAACTACTCAATACTGATCTTCCTCACTGGGGCTGGTGAAGTGGTAACATAGAGTCTGAGGGAAGTCAGAAAGATCTTCAAGATCTTGGGACATTTAGCAGGGAAATCTGAGACACAAGTTATATTCTCCTCTAAACTTACAGTTGAAGGTAGCAGCACTGGCTGAGTCTATTAATACAGGACTCCACAGCTGATGTCACTGCTAAAATTTTGGTGGTGTTGACAATCAAAGGCCTGTGCAGCACTAGGCATGCTGGCATCAGACGGGACTCATCCCCCACACTTTTTCAGTGAAGAGTTTTGCTCAGGAGCTAATAGGGCTGGTGTGCCCCTGGCAAGCTGTTGCATGAGATGCAAAGGTTAGAGGGACAGGGTGCTAATGAGAGAGGTCTGCCGGTGACTCTGAACTGTGACATACAAGAGCACACTTGCAGTCTTACAGAGACTGCACATTTGCAGACGGACCTCTGAGGTAGCAGAAGCCAACAGGGAAACACCAAAGAAATATTTCAAAGGAATTGAGAGGTGTTCCTCTAGGAAGGTGATATGGCTGACAGCCCTGAGAAAGTGCCTATACACCAATGCACACAGCATTGGGCAACAAACAGGAGGAATTGGAAGCCACCAGGTGGAAAGATGGTGCTGGAAAGTTTTGACCTTGTTGCTGTCACTGAAACTTGGTGGTATAATCCCATGACTGGATTGCAACTCTCAACAGCTACAGATGCCTTCTAGAAGCTGTGCTCTGGCACATGGAGAAGAGGGAGGTGATTCAAGACAGCCAGCACAACTTCACCAAGGGCAAGTCCTGCCTGACCAACTCAATGCCCTTGAATGATTGAGTGACCACATTAGGGGACAAGGGAAGAGTTGAGATGTCATTTATCTGAACTTCTGTAAAGCCTTTGACACTGTCCCCCACAACTCTAAAAAGCAAAGAGATGGATTTGATGTGTGGACTGTTCAGTGGATGAGAAATTGGTTGGATGATCACATCCAGAAGAAGGTAGTCAATGGCTCAGTGTCCTGATGGATGTTGATGACAAGTGGTCCCTCAGGGGTAAATATGGGGACCAGTGCTATTTATTATCTTCATTAATGACACAGAAGAAGTGATCGAGTACACTCTAAGCAAATTTGCAGATGACACCAAGCTGAGTGCTGTGGTTGACACATCTGAAGGATGGGATGCCATACAGAGAGACCTGGACAAGATAGGAAAAGGGACCCATGGGAACCTCATGATTTTTAACAAGTGAAAGGTGCTGCACCTGGTCTATTATACAGCAACCCCCCGTACCAACACGGGCTGGGGGATAAAGGGATGGAGAGCAGCCCTGTGAGAAGGCCTTGGGAGTGCTGGTGGGTGAGAGGCTGGATGTAACCCAGCCATGAGCACTCCCAGCCCAGAAAGCCAAATGTGACCTGGGCTGCATCCAAAGCAGCGTGGGCAGCAGGGGAGGGAGGGAATTCTGCCCCTCTGCTCTGTTCTGGTGAGAGCCCACCCGGAACCCTGCATCCAGCTCTGGGGTCCTCAGCACAGGGAGAATATGGAACTGCTGGAGTGAGTCCAGAGGAGATCACAAAAATGACAAGGTGAATGGAGCACCTCTGCTATGAGGAAAGGCTGAGAGACTTGGAAAAGAGAAGGCTGAGGGGTGAACTAATTATGGCCTTCCTGCAGCCCCTCCAGCAGATGTTGATGGAGGTGACCCCTTCCCAGAAGCATCTCCCAGAAAAGACGGATAGCTCCACGAACCACCAGACGCTCGGGCGGCCAGGTGTAACGTAGTAGTGTCACCCAGAGGAACGAGAGAGACTCTCTGTATAAGGTTCCAACTGCTGTTTATTCTCCGAAGGGTAGGAGGGTCCAGGTAAAGCACCAAGTCAAAGGGTCTCAGTAACAGAGAGCCCCAAACAGGGGAGGGTCCAGGGTATATAACAGGGGCAAGGTAGGTGGGGGAAACCAGAGAGCCAGTGGGAGAGAGGATAAGGGGAGGTACAAGGGTGGAGTGATAGGATGATGACCAATGGGGACATAGAGGAGGAGTGACATGGAACAGGAACCAAGGGGAAACAGAGAACACTGAAATTTCTAGAACAGGGGAGTGGACCACAGTTGATTGGCACCAGAGTTTTACATAAAGAACAGTGAACCATGGGAAAAGGTTTCAAGTCCTCACCATAACTGTAACAAATGTATCTTCCCAGGGCATTCCTGCCCCTCCATCTTCCATGTGGCTTACTACACCTTCCAGTATCTGAAGGGAGTCTACAAGAAAGATGCAGAGACTTTTTACAAGGGCATATTGTGACAGGGCAATGGGGAATGTCTTTAAATTGAGAGTACATTTAGATTAGAGATTGGGAAGAAATTCTTGAAGAGTGGTGACAGATGAAAGACGTTGCCCATAGAAGTTGTGGATGCCTCATCCTGGAAGTGTCTCAAGGCCAGGTTGGATGGGGCTCTGAGCAACCTGGTCTAGTGAAAGGTGTCTGTGTCCATGGCAGGAGGGTCGCAATTAGATGGTCTTTAAGGTTAATTCCAACCCAAGATATTCTATGATTCTCTGTATGATCATTTTCTTTCTTTCTTTCTTTCTTTCTTTCTTTCTTTCTTTCTTTCTTTCTTTCTTTCTTTCTTTCTTTCTTTCTTTCTTTCTTTCTTTCTTTCTTTCTTTCTTTCTTTCTTTCTTTCTTTCTTTCTTTCTTTCTTTCTTTCTTTCTTTCTTTCTTTCTTTCCTTCTTTCCTTCTTTCCTTCTCTTTCTTTCTTTCTTTCTTTCTTTCTTTCTTTCTTTCTTTCTTTCTTTCTTTCTTTCTTTCTTTCTTTCTTTCTTTCTTTCTTTCTTTCTTTCTTTCTTTCTTTCTTTCTTTCTTTCTTTCTTTCTTTCTTTCTTTCTTTCTTTCTTTCTTTCTTTCTTTCTTTCTTTCTTTCTTTCTTTCTTTCTTTCTTTCTTTCTTTCTTTTCTTTCTTTCTTTCTTTCTTTCTTTCTTTCTTTCTTTCTTTCTTTCTTTCTTTCTTTCTTTCTTTCTTTCCTTCTTTCTTTCTTTCTTTCCTTCTTTCTTTCTTTCCTTCTTTCTTCTTTCCTTCTTTCCTTCTTTCCTTCTTTCTTTCCTTCTTTCTTTCTTTCTTTCTTTCTTCTCCTTCTCTTTATTTCTTTCTTTCTATAAACTCATGTTTCATAATCCAAATTTTTAAAATAGAAAATATTTAAAATAGTGCTGCAAAGGGGTCTGCCTTATGATCAGTGGGTGTTAGGGATGGCCTAGGCACCCAGGAACCTCCCAGTTATTCTTGATCTGACCCTGGCAATGGAGGTCTGGCCTGAAAGATAATCTTTCCATCCCATGCTTTGCATGTCATTGGGTCATTGGGCACCAGATAAAATTTTTCTGTTTCAGATATTCTTTTAATACAACCACTAGAATTTAAAAGCAGTTATTGCTGCTGCAGTGAAGTACTGGTGAAAAAATTCCTGTATGTTCTACACATGACCCTCAGCTGAAGTTAAGCTACAGGTTTCTGTTAAAGGAAGTGGAGAAGTTGCTTTTCTCAGCCTCAGCTGCTAAAAATAACTCATTGATTTTCTCAAAATGCAGTGCATGTGTTTTCTCTGCCTGGGAGAAGGAAAGATCGTACCACAGGGGAGGTCAGGTTTCCTCTCCAAATGTTCTCAAAACCTTCACTTAAAAAGAAGAATAAACAAAAGAAAACCTGGTGTTCTATTCCTACCTTGTGACTCCAGGAGCTGGGACATTGGCTCACATCTTGTGGCAGTACTGAGTTTGATTATGAACTCCTCATCCATCAGCCCAGAAACAGGTCAAGGTAGGCAGTCAGTACGACTTCCCATTTCACATTACGGTTTCAGATTTTCATTAAAGTTTGGGCCAGGACAGTGCGATCTCTGTCAGAATAGTACTTGCGGGCAGTACAATGAATGCCTAGGCTTCAGAGGGCCATGGCCACTGTCCTTGCCATGCTGCAGTGGCTGTGTCTGCCATGGAAATCACCTGCCCTGCAGCAGTTCTCAAGTCCAGCGCACACACTGTCAGAGCATTTTGATGACTGGGAGTATGTTAGGTTTGCCTTTTATGGGGATTGCTCACTTAAAGCAAGTCCAGTGCTGTCAGACGTGATAGCACAGAGGGCTCCTCATGGCCAAGCTGTCTCCATGTTACATGCTACCATCACCAACTCAGGCTGCTTCCCTTCTGCCATGAGGGCAGCAGCTAGTTATCGCTCAGGTCGCACAAAGGCTTGAAGGAAACACGTATCCACCTCTCTGGGAGATCTCAGTTGCACTAAACACCAGTCCTTTCTTCTCTTCACCAGGAGGTAGAAAATATATTGACTTACCTTTTTTTTCATTTATGTACATGAAAATATTATTAATTTCTCTTCATATCAAATTAAGTGAGTTTAGTTTAAAAACTAGAGCTGATGTTTGAAGGGAAAAGGGAGTCCTGAGCCAGTGGAAATCCTTAACACTGCCCCGGAGAAAGGGGTGCTTTGAAAAGGTGAAGTGAGTTTGGGAGAGTAATCACTTCTAAAAGCACAGAGAGAATATTTTCCCCATTCAGGATCACTTATTTGTCTGGTCAGACCTGGGAACTGGAAGACAAAAGGAAGGGCAGAAAAGTTTAATTTTCCTCTTCTAATCTATGAATGTAAGCAAGATGTAAAATGAGATTTATTACTGTTTAAAATCTTGAAGGTCATTCTGACCAGGAGCTAAATTCAAATCACTGGCTAAGGATCATATTACTTTTGTTTAACACATCACTTAGCTTTAAATGTTGGACATGTTTTGATAAACCTTCCCTTTCGCATTATTCATTCTATGAAAATATGAAAGCAAAAAGAAGAGATTAGGTACTATTGTTCACATATACAACACCCCAACTAAAATGCTGTTTCGGGGAAATCCCAGTTCTCTTCCAGAAGTTTAATCAAGATCATAAAAACAACTAACTAGGAGAAGCAAATGGGTCTTCATCAGCCTCCAGAATCACAAAGAAAGGAAAAATTTTTAATCTGAATAAACATGTTAAACCTTGCAAATGAGTGAAAAATAGCTGTGGGTCCTGAGTGTATCCTTAGCTCAGACAAAAGACATGCTGGATTTTATCTGCAAATGAGAATCAGACATTTTTAAGGAAAAAAAAAAATGAAAGCCCACACATAGCAAAATGTAACCAATAATTTAAACTCAAACTCTCTGCTTTTCGCTTTAAATCATGATTTAACATGATGCTTTAAATCTTCATGATAAATTAATTTCCCCTCTTAGCAGGATTCTCCTTGTTAAACTGACACATCTAAATTCTCCATCAGAAAGGAGTGGAGCTTAGCTATACACAAATCCCCTTGATGAAGTGGGGCACAGTGAAAAGTTTAATCCTGATTTCCTATCCCCCTTTTTTCCATTCAATTCCACTTTCTTCTCTTTCTTCTGTTATTATCACAGATTCATGGCTTCTTTGTCATAGGGAGTGCCACCTGCAGTTAAAATCATGGCAAGCAGGCTAAAGATTGCCCAGAGCATGTGGTAAAGATGTTTATCAAGCAAATGCAGATGAAGGTCATATTTATCCGGGTTTTCTTTTAGGATCTGTCTCCATGTGAAACATCCTACCCCTCAGCCTTGCCTTTCAGGTTTTTGTTTCATGGTGCTCAGACCAAACAAGACCAAATATATTATATATTTGTCCAGATAGACATGTGGCAGAAGATGCCCTGTGCAGCCTTATTCCTTCCAGAGTTACCCAGCAGGTCCCTGGTGTAGCAGGAGAGAACAACTGCCTCTCAGCTCATGTCATCACCACTTTACACAACCTTTGTTTGAGCAAAGGCTGTCAGTTCCTTGTGAGCTGGGAAGAAAGCAGGCTTGCTTTCTCCAATAGCTACTTCAGCAGTCAAGCGTATCTCGACCCTCTCTGCCTGATTTTGAGCACCACAACATCTGGGCACAGAGAGTCAGCTTACAGCACAAAACAATCCGTTTATCTGGGGACCTAGGCTCAGCTGCATGGCAGCAACAAAACCTGCCTCTCCATGAAAGTGGGAATGGGTGCAGAGGCACTCCCATGCCCACACAGCCAGTTTCTAGGCATGTTGCCAAACCTACCTACCTATATATAAGGAATTTATCTTATTGCAATATTGCTCTGGGCCTTGAGGGGCCATTGCAGGAAACCCTTCCCCTCCCCAACCCTGTTTATTTGAATACATTGCTGTCCTGATTAGATGTTCACAAACACTGTAAAGTGTGCTTCACTCATCTTAAGTAATTCTTCTGAATGATTTTATATATGCCTGGCAGAGACCAAATTAGGAGGGAAATAGCAAATTTTTTACTAAAACACTTTTTCCTTTAGTAATCTCTAATGGTCCTTTTGTTAGTTGTGTTTTATCATGCTGCTTCTGGCATTTTCTTTTATTTGCCAAAGGTCCATTATACTGGGGTTTTACTGCTTTTAGGTACCAACTAAGAAAAACCATATGAAGAATCTCTGGTACATAGCAGGCTTTTTCATCACACACATGGCAGCAGATACACAGTGGTGGGGCAGAAGGGTGACTGCCAGTGAGAACTGTGCAGATGACAATGGCAGACAAGCAACTCCCAGCCTCAATGACTGAATTTATTGTGGGAAGGTGAAACCAATGGTTTTGTCACCAACCAGAACACCGTGCAAAAACAGAACTCCCTACAGATATCAGGGAAGATGGACCAGAACTTACTGACTTAGTGGCATAAATGCTTGCAAAACAGCACTTACCCATTTTCTTAATTTGTGTAAATAAACTGTATTATTATATACAGATTGATATTAATTTAGTACTCCTAAGTAAAACTGTTAATGGATATTATTAAAATGGTCAATAAACTGCAGATAACTACTGCTCCGAAGTGAGCCCAGATGTTTGCAAATATGGCCTCTCACAATGTTATGTGTTACTGTATTGAATGAATTTAACGTTTTCATTTTCCTCCTTTTTGTGCTTCATGGCTGTCACTGATATTGTCATTTTGCAGCTAGCTTACCATGCCTGCATCCCAAAGAACCTGCAGTGGACTGAAAGGGAATATTTCCATTAGTTGCTATCTCTTGGAGCATAATGCTTTTTAGGATGGTTAGGGGAGGTCCACATTCATAGGATTTTGCATGCCACAAGTTCTGTTAAACTCAGTCCTCTGTTGTGTTAGGCAACACACAGTAGGTATACATCACAGACAGGATTTGTCTGTGACTGCCTATCCCATATACCCTCCATGTGCCTCAAAAAGCTTCCTGGCACAGCCTAAGGGTCATATGAGCTATTTATGCAGTCACAGAGTACTGTCCTGGATCCAAGAAATACAGCAACATCAGGTGATCACAAAAGCAGATCACACTTCATTGTACAGAGCAGAAAGAGCATCAATATCTCTCCACAAATATCTCCTGAAGGGAGAACTGTCTTCTGAATCCAGTCTAAAGTTTGGTGGTAGATCTCATTGTGTTGTGCCAGAGGCATCCACATAAATGGAAGGCTTATGCCATAAGAAGTCTTCTCATGACTGTGGTCAGTTACAGGAGTGGTGTTGTGGGATGGTAACATTCTTCACATCTATCTTTTAAAATAATATTTAAATAACACACACTTTGATATGAATTTGTAAATAAACCATGAAACAAGCTAGCAATTCATGCTTTCTTGAACCTAATACAATGGCAGTTTTTGCCTTTGCTGTACAATGAAGATTGTGAAGAGAAACAGTCCATAAACGCAGCATACTAAAGCCACTCACTGATTGCTCACATTGCCTGAGCTTGCTTCTAGAAATCTGAACAGTTAACTCACTTCTTGTCCTCACAAGTATTTGGACACACAGTTCCCATGACTACATGTCACAGGAAAATAAACAGTGCTTTGAGTACCTCCTTCAAAGCATACTAGAGAACACTTGTGTTTTATGCCAGCAATCATGAAGGATTCCCTGGGCTGACAGGGCAGGAACCACAACTGACTGTGCCGGAAGATGTTTCTTATATGAAGGACCATGTATTTTAGTTTTCCTGCCCAAGGTCTCAGCTGAGATACCACCCACGTGAGGGCTGGTTTCTCTCTCTTTACAGGTGAATAAGATGTAGGGCTCATACATTGCCTTAAGAGAGGCTCTCTCTGTTCGAGAGAGTGCGAGCCACCGAGGCGGCCAACAGAACCAAGAGGAAGAACTGCGGGGCACGTGGCAGAAGCGGGACAGCGGTGGCCTGTAGAGGGACGCTGCCTGCCCTGCAGTGGCACCTGGTGGCCCCGCAGGACATCTACACCCGCGGCGCAGGCATCCCGCGCCAGCAGCACGAGTGGGCGCGCTTCTCATCCGCGGAAATTTGCCGGGATATTTTTTGCTGCTCGGGTAGCCGGAAGGTGGGGCGGGGGGCAGCGGGGGATGGGTGTTGTTAAATATTGATATTGATTCTGAGGATGCGGTTGGCTGAGGCATCATGGATGTGAATTCAGGCTAATCGACGCAGGATGTATTGACCGTGAAATGCATCCGCAGGTCTGAGTCAGTCCCATCATCTCTCAAGGTTATCTTGCCCAATCTGCTACTGCCTGCCTGGGACAACTTGACAGCCACTCCTGCTACTGCCTGGGACATTGGGATGTTGATGCACAGTACAGCATTTTGACAACTGACTCACAGTTGTCCCTGGTACCCATGGCAGACCAAAGGACAGATCCCCCTATCTCTCCAAATTAGGCAACCTCCACCTATCCACCCCAGATATCCTTCATGCACCCTGTTGCCATCCAGCCCATGTCAGGGCAGATCTCAGGGCTTCCTCTGAGGACAGCAGGACATATCAGGAAACACATTTGCAGGTGAAATCTAATGTTTGGTCCCCTTACAGAAGAAGTCAGTTTCTGAAAACTGGACTTTTAAAGTGGCAGAGTATTCAGGTAATTGCAGATGTTGAATTAGTCTCTTTTCCAAAGACGTCCCTAGCAAAGGATACTCCAGCAGGACAACTGTCTGAGGCTGCAAAGAGCCTGGAAAGAAATGCTGACAAGGATAATGTCCTCTGGCATCTTAGTCATACATTCAGTCATGGGCAGAGAAAACACCATCAGGAAGGTGAGAACTTCCATAGAAATTAGAAACATCTCTCTGATGGCTTTTGCCCAAAGTACAGGTAGGAGTACTATCAAATAGCAGCTTGTGAAAAGGTAGAGCAGGCACAGTACAGCCTCTGGCTGCTCTCCATTGATGCTGGAATGTACTTCAAAGGCAAACTACAGCCTAGAAGGCTGAAGAGAAAAGTCGCATGCACACACCTTACTCTGGCTTCAGAGAGCTGTATCTGATTCTCCACAAGTAGAAACATTTCTATAGTCTTGCAGCTTTCTACAGCACCCAAATCACTGCTGCTGCTTCTGTAGTACTCACTAGCACTCCCTGAGTTGGTTTCTGGCCCAGAAAACTAATCTTTTGCTCTAGAGCCCTAAAGTCAGGTTGGAGGCATATGTCTTTTGGACAGGTGGGAAAGGGGTTGCTAGAACTGCTGCAGCATGTGGTTACAGATACACCCCAGTAACCCCACTTGATAAGACTGGGTGGCTCTGCAGTCACCACCATTCTCCCATGATGCCACTAAGCATTTGCATTATCTACAGTCTTCTGTGTCCTGAAGCTCTCACCAGCCCCCACACTGTGAGCTGGTGTTTCAAGCATTAAGGCTTTATCATGGATTTACATTTGTACTATTCTATGACGTACAGCAACTCCTGAGCAGGATTATATTACATTACACTTAGTATAAGCCCCTTTGCAATGCCCCAGTTGTATAAAGACAATCCAGTGACTCATGTTTCCTTCATGGTTGGTTCTCCATCACCAGGTTATTGGACAAATTTGCTCTTGGATGAAGCTTTAATTAGTTTTGATTAGCAATCCTAGAGCAGATGACACAATGCGGGTCACAACAGGAAAAATGAGTTTGGTATTTGTGAGTAAAAAGTAACACTATGTCCAGAGGGGGAGATAGTGTGTATACAATCTCCCACTCAGCGTGGGGATGGGGTACCAGCAGTTTCCACCACACTTGAGAGTTGTAAGAGTTCTTCCTACAGCAGCAGGAAAAGTCCAATCGTTCTCTTAAAAAAGGATTCTTAAAAACCCAATAATAATAGTAAATCGTGTAGACATCATCTTCCATCATCTCTGAGCTGGGCAAGCCTCAAAAAGATGAGGTTTTGTTCTCAAGTGCTTGCATCTATTTGCTTCTTTCACACCCTAAAATTACATGTAGGTCGTCTTTATAATGGCATTTCCTATCCACCACGAGAAGTGCCATGCTGGACCCATTGGTCTTCTGCAGGAGGCTGAGGAGGGGCCAGGAGCAGGGGCTATCAATTAAAATGCTCTACAGCAAGAGGGCAGAGACTCACTTTTCTCTGGGCCCCAGCAAGGCTGTTCAACAAAACTAAGATTTGAAGACATAGCCTCAAGCTGCACCAGAAGAGGTTCAGGTTGGAGATTAGGAGGAATTTCTTCACAGGAAGGGTGAATAGATATTGGAATGGGCTGCCAGGGTGGAGTCATCATCCCTGGAGGTGTTTAAGGAAAGACTGGACATGGCACTTGGTGTCATGGTGTGGTTGACAGGGTGGTGTTCAGTCATAGGTCAGACTTTATGAACTCAGAGATCTTTCTCAACTTATTGGTTGGAACTTACTGGTTTTGTGATTCTGTAAAAGTGCAGTCCCTCTGTCACTCAAAACCAACAGTGACAGTCAAGATGTCCCTCTGGCCGTTGCCTACTGCCTGGATTCCTAGTCACATTTTGACTGTGGGCTTTGATTTTTAGTCATCAGACCAGACAGTCTCCTGTCTGACCTCTCAGACAAGAGAAAAAAAATTTATTTAATTCTAAGATTAAGTATGTTGGGGCAGTGAAGGGTCCTAGAGTCTAAATCTAATTCCATTTTTATTGGGTTTTTGTGTGTACTGCTCTTACTCCCAGAATGAATCATCTTGGGTTTCTGTGGTCTTTGTACAAAACACATGGCATGGAGAGAAAGGATGAATTTTTGCTGACTCTGGGAAAATGGTAAATAACTAAATGTATATGTCAGGAACAGGGAGTAATAGCTTCAAATGCAAACAGCTGTTAGCAGCACATTTTAGTGCATCAATAATTTATATTCCATGGAAAGTTTAATTTATGCAAAGTGAGAGTTTTGTGGTATAGTTACTAAAGGCATACATGATTCTGGGGATAATAAATCTATAGCAATCCTGTGACTGCCAGGACTCTTGGTTCCATCACAGTTTTTTGTAAACAGTTTGCACAGTGTCTTTCTCAACACACTTTACTGGACTCTTACTGAGTCAAGTCTCATCCATATTAAAAAAAAAAAAGGTATTTTGAGGCCTACTCAGGCTAAAGAAATATCCAGAATGCCAAAATGTGTGCAGCAAAATATTTAGAAAGGTTGCCAGCAAAAGGGAAAAAACATACAATTTCCTTCCAAACCTCATGACTCTGAACCAGTAATAACTGATGCAATGTCTCTCCAGCTGCTCCATCTCAAGCTGATGTAGATCCAGCTCCGCTCCAAGGACTCCTACAGCCAGTAACCACTGGAAGCCTGAGGAAATCCCACCATTCAGCAGACACATGCTAGTGGGCCAGAAGGAGATGGCTTCTCTGCTGACAACATACATCCTTGAAAAGAAGACTGACAATGCTCCCAAGCTGTCCTGGAGCTTGCAAAAAAACCACCACCCACAAATGGCTTTCCTTAGGCCTCCCCAAACATGCTGATTGCAACATGTTTCAATCCTCTCAGTCTACTGCCCCACTCACTCCTCCCAGGCCAGGGAGCCATGCAACCACATTCCTGCATTCCTAGGAGAACCACAGCCCGGAAAGGTTGTTTTCTGTTGAAAACCATCAGAAAGGAACATGCAGCCTCTTCCCAGACTCTTGCCCCACACCTGAGCCGAAGGATAAAACTTCTGGCTAAGTCTCTTTTGATTGTACTTTTCTCAGACTCTCACTTCACTCCAGGTTCAGGATGGAGATCAAATGAACTTGAAGGAGAAGGTAATAGGTTAACTTGGTGTGTGTGTTTAGTTTTGGTATGGAATTGGGAAAACAAAATGAACTAGGTTCCATGGACTTGATGGTGCCCAAACTTAATGTTTCAGGGGGAAAATCTTGGATTTAAGAAGACCAGTTACAAAAATGTTTTTCATTCTACTCTGCCTTGCAAACTTAAGCAATCTTCAGGTCCGTTTTTTCCTGCAGAATATATGTGCTTATATTAAACAAGATTGATTTCAAGTCATTTGATTCATCAGATGCAAAATAATGTCTCTACACCCTATCTTCTTCCAAGGCCAGAGAGTGAAGAGATCAGCAAATGACTACAGGTTTTTAATAATTTATTCATTAAACTTGAGTTTAGAAAACTAACTAAAAACAAGGTCTGCACATGAGGCTTCAATACCTGTGGTTTAAAAACACTTAGGGGGAATGTTATCCAGCAGGACAGAGCAGCGTATGCCCATACCACCCCGTCCTACCCAGCCTTCCATCCCTTGTGCTCTGCAGGACGTGCACCTGAGAAGGGTAGTTCACAAGCTCTCTCTTTGCATTAATTACAGAGCCTGGCTTTAACCCTGGTCTGGTTTGTGAACAATCCCCACAGAGTTGTGCAGCACAGCACTACAGTGTCAATCATATGAGACCTCCCCCCTGTCACCTCATGCATACACAGCAGCGACACACTTTTCTACAGAAACAGACAGCCACCCTCATTGTATTTCACGTCAGGCTGACGCTGTGCTGCTGACAAAACAGAGCATCACATGCTCTGCAAATATGCACTACCAGCATAGAGATCTTTGATTTTCTTTAATGTCTACCATAAGCAAGCATTTGGCTTTGTTTCTCTGTAAATGCTGCATGAAGGAGGAAAGCTGGGATTTGACCTCTGAAGAACACAGTGCAAAGTTGTGTGCCCACAGCAAGGTTTGTCTTGCACTGAAATGAACACGGTTAAAGTCCTCCTTATGTTTTTTAATGACTTCTTCAGTCTTCAGCTTGTTGTTAATTTTCTAGGGCAAATACTCCGTTGTGCCTTTAATGTATTCCAAGCACACCTATCTCATATGATCTGCTGTGTTAACACCTCCACTCCACTAGGCCCTTCCAAAGTGTTGGCTAGCGTCAATGTTAAGGAGATTTTTGAAAAGCTAACAAATATGCAAATTTGAACCAATATGGGAAAAGCAGGTCAAGTGATCAGAGCTCAGAGGAGGAAAGACATTTTAAACCTCAATTCTGTGCATACTTGGGATCAAAGCAATGTGGCAAGAGAGCCCCATCACTGGAGTGCTGCAGGAGGGCACGGAGGAGGCAAAGCACTGTAGGCAATCGGCAGCCCAGCTGCACAGCACTCTGCCATGAGACAAGGCACTATTAAAGGCTCATGGATAATGGCCAGGGGGTCACCAAACACAAGGGGTAGCATGGGGGCATCTGCTGCAGACAACCTCAAGAAGAGGTGAAGCAACTCTTAGGAAATTGGAGGAAGCTTCACAATGGCAGGGCCAGGTGTTCCAAGCAACATTCCCCACTAGCTGTAGCTTCTGAAAGGGCCCTGTGCTGGGGAACAAAAAATCCACTGGGAGTGGAGCCAAATGTCCAGTATCTCCACTGGGATGGACACACAGGGCAGCGGTGTGGTGGAGGGCAGGGTCAGTGACAGCCCAGCAACCGCCCACCAGGTCTACAGGAACAAAAGAGATGAAGATTGAGACAGAAGAACTGGGAACAGTTACAGGCATGGCACAGTACAGCCCAGACGGGAACTTGGGATCTCAAAAGGTATGACACGGGAGGGCCCAGGTGAGGCTTCTCCCAGCTCCTTCTCACACTCACTTTAGCTGTTTCCCTGCAGCTTGACTCCAGATACCACTGTACTAACCCAGAGCTTGCCTTGAGCACAGGCAGCCATAACCCAAGAAAGACAAGTTTGAGGATCAGGCCTCCAACACAGTGAAAATGAAGTGGAGAAATGTTTGCAGTGAAAAAACTTGTGTTTTGTTTCCCTATACAACCAGATGTCACAAGGACAGGTGGTACAGGTGTTTCAGAGGGAGCCGGTAAAAGGCAGAGGCTGGATGTAGAGAGGACGAGAGTAGTAGTAAGGTTAAAAGCAATCTTGAATCTGAGTTTTCTGTGCCCCGTCTAATTTTCCTCAGGGAAAAAGAGATGGACCATCTCTAAGGCTGACATTCAGGGTCACCTCCTTCCCCAGACTTTCCTAGTCCCACTAGGGAGATGCTGCAGATGTCTGACACACCTCTAAGTTGAACGCAGGCATCTTCTGAAGGGGCACTTTGAAGTTTGTACTTCAAATGCAAAGGTCACTGTGGGCTCAGAGGCCACAAATATTTATGACTCCAGGAGTAGCTGATGGGTATGGGTTCAGTGGAATAAATGCAAACCCAATAGGAACTGTCTTTGTCATGTCAATATGCCACACCAGATGAAATCAGGACATCTTGTTACCACTGTGTAAGAGATTGGGAAGCATGCACTTCATACAGAATCAGCTGTTCATACAGAATCAGCTCTCGTTTTTGGAAGTATAGAGTTTTTCTCAACTATTCCGCTATTGTATTTCTAGGGCAAAAAGAAAACAAAGAAAGGACTGTACCATCTGTGTCTGTCAAACGAACTGCATCCCTCTGTTGGTTAGAATTACAAACCTGTACATGACAGGAAAGCTAGCAAATCTGCTAAATAAAAAATTCTGCTTATTCCTTCTCAGAGCAGTAGAGGGAGAGATCAACCTAGAATTCATGATGGTCAGTCTTTCTTACACTTGGTAAGTCTGCACAAATTCTTGCTATAAATCTCCCACAGTGACGTTCACAAACCCTCCAGCCAGCACAAGAAAAAAGATTCAAGAAGTTGATTAAAAATGAAGAGGCCAAATGGAGGTTGCCCTGAAATAGCCTGTGGGACTCAAGAGTTTACCCTGTAAAAAGAATGCACTGTGAGAGGACTGACAATTAAACCACAGTATACCTCTAGGCAACTGCTCTGAAGACTTATCTTTCTACTGTGTATAGCAGTGGATGAACATGTTACCTCTTCTGAAACACAGGCTGCTGACCGCTTGAAATATCAGAATGTGCGTTGCAATCCTTCTTTCCCACTCCACCAAATTAAAATGAAGGATAATAAACCACTAAAAATTGAGATAAATATGTCTTATATCTTTGGATAATATCTATCTACCAGACTGCTCAAGATGGTCATGATTTGACAGATTCCACCATAAAAACAACAACAACAACAAAAAACATCCAATTGTGCAGCTCCTGAGGTCTTTAGACAAAATGGCTTGAGATTTTTGGCCAAGGGGACAGCAGAACATCACAAAACAAAACAAAGCAAAAAAAAAAAAAAAAATTACAAAACGCAACAATAACAACAAAAAGTAGTCCTTCATGTTTTTTATCATCCTGGGAGGTGAAATAGACATTCATGGCAATAGATGGGCATTCAGCAGTTCCCTTTGCAAATGTTTTGCAGTTTATGTCCAGCCTTCAGCCCTGATCTAGGGAACCCTGTAAGTCACTTTAGTTAATGTCACATTCCTGAAGAACTTCATTCGTGGAGCCTAGTCAGCATTTGCACTGCAGACCACTGGGGAAAGTGTTTAAAATATGCCCAACAGATGCTGTGTGTCACACAAGCAAAACACTACTGGTGAGAAATTTCAGTGAGAATATTTTGCTTAATCAAAACTAAATATATTCTCATAGAAACAATAACTGATACTAATGACCAATTGTTGCATCCTGGGATTGTTTGTGTTAGCTAGCTGAGTCCTGTGTACCCCTGCACTTCCCCTGTGTCGTTCCTCCCCCACCCCCCCCACCCCAGTTTCTGGCCCCATGCTGCTTGCCCTTGGGCTTCCCCCTCTGCCACTCCTGTAACCACTCCCCCGTCCGGCCCCGGGAAATCCCGTGCCGGCCACCCCAATCCACATGATCCCGCTCAGTCCAAGGCTCGGTGCCCACCCCTGCGGCATTCTCTGGTTGGTCGCTGTTGTGGCGTCACCGCCACGGCAGCCGCTCCTATTGGCCGGCAGGCCGTGGATCCTCTCGCCCTGCTCCTCCATAAAATCCTACCCCGCCGGCAGTCAGACGCCATTTTCTCCCATGCGAGTGCCGGGAGCGGTTGCGTCTTTCCATCGAACCGCGCCATGTGACCAATAAACCATTCCTGCCAAGCACGGAGTAAATAGACAAATTCCTTACTTCTTTGCCGGATCCCTAGTGCACGGTAACAGAGGCTGGCCAGCCCACGCGCCCGAGACACGGAGCCGTGTCCAGGAACCTGCGTCAGAAAACCCCGGCAGCACGTAGAAGCTACGCTACAGCCAGACTCCCAAGAGCTGCGTGCATCCGGGGAGAACGAAAGCTAACACCGCAACCAATACTCTATTGTTCACAGCCGCAAAACTTATCTTTCCTTTGACAGATTTTAAAGTAATTAAAAATTCACCAGCTATTTGCTGAGGAAATTTCTGGTGAGGAAACTTTCCCAAAGTAACTAAATTTCACAGTCTAATTTCTTGGTGTTAATGCTATTTACATCCTTCTCCATTGCCACTATTTGGCTACCCCTTCATAAAACAGAAGTGTGTTTGACAGAAATTTTAAAATAGCCTGCTGCAAGGAGCAATTCCATGGAAATTATCACACAGGTGAATATCTGCCTTTCCAGCAATGTGAAGAACCCTGGATTAGTAATTCCATTTGCCTGTGTCATCATACGTGGGCATGTGTATGAATGAGTGTCACTCATCTGAATGGCTCCACACAGTTACTGCCATTTTGCAGATCCTGTGAAAGTTGACTCCTCCACAGATTGAGGTTGAAAGAACTTGGGAAGAAAGCTGCAAGTGTCTAAATACCAGGCAAAGGTGTGTCTTCTGGCAAGTGATGACTAAGATCACCAGGTTTTATTCTTTGTCAGATTAAGTAATTTGAGGAAAGAGGAAGGCTGCCTATTTCTCCTTGGGCCTACTGAAGACTTCAGCACCAATGGACTCTGTATTATCCCTGCCCTTTTAATCATATAATTCCATGTTTATACATGATACAAAACCTACCATCAGAATACAAATACATCATCAGAAAGGCAAGAAGATAAGTCAGATCGAAGCCAACCCTGTTTCTGGGGAGTAGAGATACTCATTGCTCTGCTTATTTTTAGCAAAAGATGGTGGGTAAATCTGAGCTTGCATGTTTTCATTCAATCTGTCCCCAGACACTAACAGATGGTGCTTCCTCATGCCAACCACTAATGTACGTTACATTGGCACTCAGTGTCAGGACATAAAACCCACCAAGTCCCTGCTTAAATCTGCTGATGCCAGGAAATTTGATAATAAACAGCTAGCCAGGGACACAGTCCCAAACTTTTAGTCTACCTCCAAAGTAGCAGAGAAGCTGTACCTGTGCAATGGAGTCAGCTGCTCTGCAACTTGTGGCTATCAACACAGCAAAGGAGGGTCCTGGACAGCAGAAAAAGGGGACTTGAGACTAAGCAGGTATGTATCTAAAGATGGAGGGAGAGCCATCTGCTTCAGGGTAATTAGCTGTGTGCTTAAATCTGGGCTTTGAGAATCCTGACAATTAGGACCTTAATGTTCAAACATCTGAACAAATGACAATTAATATAAATAATTCTAAATATAAATATATGCATATATATGTGCATATATTATCTGGCAGAATTATTTGACTGTTTAGCATTTCTCAGGGCCCCTTGAGCACTGACCATACTAAATTCAGTCTCACGGATCTACTTCTCATGGCTACTAATCCAAAATGATATGGTCACCTGCAAAAGAAAATTCCACAGAACTCCTCTGAGGAGCTCACTCTGTTTTACAGGTCTGTTGTGTTTATTCTTTGAATACAAGCATCCAAAATTCTTCAGCTGTAAAATTCTTGTTCCTTTCCACCAGATGCCTCACTGCCCAGGCTTCTTTCTTGGATTGGTCGAAGCTTGGTATCCACATCTTTTGGAGAGAAATCCAGCCAGGGTTTGATGATGAGAACCAGAATGCCTCTGGTTTGGGGCAGCTGAGATGATTAACCTGAGCCTCCCACCTCTGGGGCAGCCATCCCTGGCAATGAAGACAAATAAAAGGGGTTATTCAGGGACCCAGGCAAACAGAGAAGAAAAGTGCTATGCTATTAGTAAACTGTCAGATCACATCAGTTACACTTTTCTTCCTGCTGCAGGCTCTACTCATGTCCCTGTGGAAGGCCTCCCCTAAGTGTCTGGGACAAGATCAGTCATACTGACGAGTCATGCTTCTGAGTCTCAGATACGGTTTGGCTGCAAATGAGCAGCACCAGCCCGCACAAAATGAAATTACAAGACAAGGAGTTATATTTTCATCATTACATTCTGTTTTCATCTTAAATATGCACACAATTACTGAGATTATTTTTCTAATGGAAAAAAACAAGCCATGAATCTGGCCAGGAGAGTAAACTGGTCTTCATAATTTTATTGACTAGAGAGCCACAAAAGCACAGGGAAGGAATATCTGTATCTAAATACTCTCTACCTTTCCTCTCTACCTTTCCATGGCTGCATTCCTAACTCAAAGAGAGAATATATGTCCAGATTTGCACTGGTCTCAAACAGTCTGGTTAAGTGTAATACTTGCCAGTTTGTAATTCTCATCACTTCAGCTCACCTTAATAACTTCAAAAGTTTTCTCCATCTCCCTTCTACTGGCTGACCATTTAATGCATTGCTCAGACGGGGATCAGTTAAAATACATGTGTCTCCTCAGAAACACATGACCTGGCTTAGAAATTGTTTCTGTGTTTAGTCACCAAATGTGGCCACAGACAATGGCATGTAAATGTACCCACATATATATAGAACCCAACAGTCACAGAGTGCTTAAGACAGATCAGAAGACAAGGGATCTCTAGTTCAGTTCCCTCTTCCAAACAGGTGTAATCATATATAATTGCCTAGGGCAAAACTGATTTTAGTCTTAAAACACTTTCAAGGACAGAGATCCCACAACCTTTCTAGGCAACCTCCTTCCAGATATTCCAGGTCATCTGAAGAATGTCAACATGTTTGGCTACTTTCTGCAACATGAAGAAAATCTCCTCCCTGAACAACTCAAGCCTCTAGCTGAAAATGACCACCAGCTCAGTGGTCAACATCACGTGCTCACACACTGCACTGCAGCACTGTGAGGAACACACATTCTCAACACCTGTTTACATGAAGATGCACCACCCAATGGTACTGGAATACCATGGCCATCAGCTAGCCGGAAATCTGGTAACCAAACTTCCTAGGACAAACCTGACCTTAGTGCCATTTTAAAGCCTCTCTGAGACACAAATTCACACATACCTTTTCTTTCCGTCTGATGTTTTCCCACACTCTGTTACAAACCATGCACTCAAAGGTGTCAATGTAATTGTCCTGGGTGATATCTTGCACTCCCCACTTGCGTTCCTTCATTGCTCTAAGCAGTGTTGGGTTAGAAATGTCTCCTTTCAGTTTCCATTGTAGATAGGACTCATATTCTTCGTCATTTGTATCCAGTGTTTTGATATAGTGGGCCAGATCCCGAGGGTGTGAAAAACTGGATACTAGGATTGCACTCCTGTTACTAGGAAGCCAGTCTACAATGCTGGGAGACCCAAAGTACACTGGCACCACTCCCAGCTTCAGTGGCCGCCAGAGTTTTTCAGTGATGTAATCTTCACAAATAGCATTTTCAAAAGCAAGAATGAACTTGTACTGTGCCAGTATTTTTAAAAAGTTTCCATCATCCATGGCAGCTGGATTTCTGAGATGCTGAGGAAGGTCTCTATTATGCAAGCATTCCCCATAAGAATCTACTTCAATGTGGCACATCAGCTCACGCACATAGCTGTCCCGGTCAGAAGGGGGGTTGCAGTCAGACTGCACGTACACAAGTGGTGCAAGCCTTTTCCTCAGGCTGTTTTTCATCTGCAGTGGGATCATGAACCTCAATGACTTCAGGACCTCTACACCTTCAAGATACTGAGTGGTCAGTGGCAGGTGAGAGTGGCGGCTAAATGTTGCAGTGTGGTTGAATAAGGTGATGGTTGCTTCATGGAAGAGTTTGTAGTTGTTTTTCGGTGACTCTTCATGAAAAAGGGCCCAGTCATGATATTCTTTACGAGGGAGAGGTAAACTGTCTATACTGAAGTCAGTACCTAGACAAAAGCAAACAGTGTTCATCCTGCTCTTATTCGCCATGTGACACTAACTACAATGACACAGAAGTCTAGTTTTAATTTAGTATCAGCACTACAACCATCACATTTCTGACACTGTAAGGCAGTTATTTCAAAGAATGCAATATTTGCAAAGGCACAAGAGCATAATGACAGATAAAACTGAATTTCATAGCAGAAAAATCTAGAGAAGTGGGATCATAGTTAATATTAGAAGTGGTTTCCTTTCATGTCACATTAGTTTAAAGGCCTCTCATTTCAAAGGATCACTAGGAATTCCATATTTTAATGCACTGAAATGAGACTAGTAAGATGTTTCATAATCCCCTGGTTCTCTAAATAGGGGAACAGATGGTATTTCCTCTGTGATGTGAGGAAAATCGTTACTGCAGAACTCAGTTTGGTTCTAGTAATAAATGGATGCTGAAATTAAACTAAACTAAATGGATGCTGAAATCCTGGACAGGATTAAGGAGAAAAAAATAATCACTTAAGTTTTGAAAAGACATTGTACTGTAGAGATTTAGGAAGCCACACTATTAACTTGTCAAAGAGAAAATTAAGAGGTGATGTATCACAGCTGCCTACCAGATACATAAAGAAGTATGTCTTCTGGCAGAAGACAGCTCCTCAAAGTAATGCCAATAGTAGAAGAAGGGCAATGTCTAAACTCTAAAATCAGTCAACTGCAGAAATTGGGAAAATTGTGGTCAAAATCTTAGGACAAACCTAAATGACTTTTCTCAAAGGCTGGTCTGTGCAAAACTAAGTTTTGTAAGTACCAGCTCATTAATGCAACACTTGCCCTCCCTTCATTACTTCTGCACTACACTCTTACAACCAGCCTTACTGCAGATTAAATGCAAACTTGCCCCATTTCTGTCAAGGTACTTCCTCACTGTCCTAGAACCATATCTGTTTTCTACTTAACTAAAGGCACTGAACATACAAAACTTTTAGCTAATATTGTCAAACAAGAGAGGTTCAAAAACTGAAACTAACAGAAGAGCTGGTTTAGAAAATATCACAAATTCTTATCTTCAGATAAACTTCTGTTACAACGTAACCTTTGTGTAATAAATTCCATGGATGATTGCATCTAGGACAGTTGGGAATATAAGGTCTTAAACAAGTTGTGTTCAAACCAACTAAGGAGATGGCCATAAGCAGCAGATTCTGTGGAGGCAGGGTAATGCTTTCTCCATGCCTGCTTCCCTCTTTCACCATAAGACAGAGATGCACAGTCACAAGAAGCAGGGTCAAACAGTGGCCATATCTCTACAGGGGGCTATAGACCACAAACAGCCACAAAGCACCCCAACTGTTGTCAGGAACTCTCCATCTGAAGACTGCACATGCCTTGTACTGTAGCATCAGACACAAAAAATTCCCACCCTGGGAAGAGATCTAGGTGTTCCCATGCCAATTTAAATGTATATAACCCAGCACACTCTTTGTTTTGCAGGCCCCTACCCTCAGTGAATGCAGACTGCAACCATCACTCCTATCATGGACATCAAAATTGCAATGATCAAGAATCATCACTGGATTCATCAGAGGTGGTCTTTTCCTCTTCACTATCAACTTCCTTACCTTTTATCCCTTCCTCCTCTTTTTCTCTTTCTTTTCCTTACATATTTTCTTCATGAGATTTTTATACTTTTATAAGAAAGAATCAGAAAAGCCACATACCTCCTTTGCACTGTAATTAAATTGTTTTGAAATAAACCTGGCTGATACATACACACCAGTCATTCAGAGTTGTTTCACTCTAATTCACCCAAGGGATCTAGTAACAGGAACCTCAGAGGTGGGTCATAACACTATCTCACTCACACTTTTAACTTTTCACTCTCCATTCTCCCCCGACCTCAAACCACTGATGGCAAAAAGAAGGGGGTGCTAGCAGAAGTCTTATGCAGAATACTGATCTAAAAACTAAGATACAAAGAAGATTTTAAAAAATGCCCAGTGGTCCTTGCAGTTATATGAGCCTGCCAAAAGGGCTCCAAAACTGCAGCAGAGATAGAAGTTAGCTGCCAGTAATATAAAAATCTATAGAGCAAGATCCTTCAAGGGCATCAGGTGGTGTTTTTTAAGGCCACTAAACATTGACCTTCTGTCTTCTACTCAGGTCCTAAGTCCTCAGCACTAAAAGGATGAAAAGCTATGCCACTCAATGAAAAATGAAGAAGCAAATATGCTTCTTCTGGTTTTGATGTGTTATCTTGTTTTTGATATGTTATTTTGGGACAGAAGAAGGTGACGAAAACTGCAAGTTAATCAAATTCTTATGGAGAAATTCATGAAGTCTGTCTGGCTTTGAAAACACTTTGTTCTAGGTCATGCCAAGAGAAGCAACAGTGCATACCTACAACCATGAAATGCTGTGGATTGAAATCACTGCACTGCAGCTCGGTCTCTTAGAAGGGTGCTTCCTCTTTCAGGTAGTATTGCAGGGAAAAGGGGGTGAAAACACAGGCAAGAATGGGAGAAAGACAAAAAGGCAAGACATAAAATTTACCAAACTAAGGAGACAGTTAAGTCAGGCAAAGAGAAACTCAAAGAAAAATGCACTATAAAATCTCAGAATCATTTAGGTTGGAAAAGACCTCCAAGATTATCAAGTTCCACCTTTGACCAATCACCGTATTGTCAATTAGATCATAGTGCTTAATGCCATGATCAGTTGTTTCTTGAACAACCCCAGGGATGGTGACTCCACTATCACCCTGGGCAATCCATTCCACTGTTTATCAACACTTTCCATGAAAAAATTTCTCCTGATGTCCAACCTGAACGTTCCCTTTGTTCAGCTTGAGGCCGTGTCCTCTCATCCTGTCACTGTTGCCTGGGAGAAGAAGCCAACCCTCACCTGGCTACAGCCTCTTGTGAGGCAGTTGTAGAGAGTGATAAGCTCCCCCCTGCATCTCCTTTTCTCCAGGCTGAACAACCCCAGCTCCCTCAGCCATCCTCATTGGACTTCCTCTCCAGACCCTTCCCCAGCTCTGATGTCCTTCTCTGGGGCATGCTCCAGCATGTCTTTCTTGAAATAAGGGGCCCAAAAATGGACACAGTACAGATCAGAGAACATCAGAACGACTGAATTTAATACAACACTTAATCAATCTCAGTCCAGCAAGAAGACAAAAAGGATCAAAGGGAAGATAACATCAGCATGGCCCCTATTCCATCAGATGAAGGAAATAAGGAAGCATATGATGGAATTTAAAAAAGCACCAGAAGACTAGAATTATGAGCAATTTCACTTCCTAACTATTAATTTGGAAATCTTTGATACGCAGAAGAGAAAGATATATGATGCTAGGAGAAGTTATGCATTTTAGAAGACATCTTTCATTCAGAAGTTATACTCCAAGGACTCAGTGCTCCAATACAGAACAACTGGACATCCTTCTCTCTTAGGAACAACACCCCTGAGGCTCTGACAGATCCAGCTCATGCCGACTCAGTCACATTGGCAGCTCACGGTAATTACTATACTCTGTGAATTATGTGATGCTGAAAAGGTGGAGTTGGGAATCTCTTCCAAAAGCAGAGACAACGTCTAGCAAGGGGATGCCACATTTCATTTTAAAACAAGACAGCGACACTTGACAAAGTTATCACCTACTCTGAGGCGTAGGTGTAGGCCAGGACAGTGAGCTGGAACAAGCTGCAGAAAAGTTGGTGATCCTAACAAAGCAGTTACGCTGGGAAACATCTACACCCTGTATTTTTGCACCACACTTTTCTTAATCTTTGGATCATTCTTCTCTTGACTAGCTTACTGACCAAGTACTCAGGAAATTATTGCATTTTCTTTGGAAGGTGAAACTGTGCTCTGATCCAGCCTTAGCATGGAAATTCAGATATTCAAGTTTTCACTCAACAGGCTCTTTACAGGGAAAATCTGTAAAAGTAAAATATACCTTTTTGCAGACTCACAGCTCACTGCATCATGGAAGGGGGCAGAGAATGAGAGAAAGAGAGAAAGAAAGAAAAACTCTCTCTCTCTTTTGGTATTGTGAGATTATTTACTGTGGGTTAAAAATAAGTAACCATTTTGCATATTTTGACACTTGTCTTTATAAAGTTCATAGCCATCATCCCTATAAAAAGAAAAAAAAAAAGAAGAAAAGAAAAAAAAAGCTACAGAGAGAGTCTTATGCCCAGTATAAATTGTCTCTTACAAATGTGAGAGTAACCTATGTCCAGAAGCCTGCTAAAAATGAAGAGTAACAATCCCTCTAATACTGAAAAAGACAAATGAAACTACTACCAGAAACCAAAATCACCAGCCTTTACAGCTTTCCTGTGATGCAATCCCGCTTTCTTTGTCTTTAATTGGGTTAGCTTCTCTTCCTTTGCTGTTATTCCTTTGCTTTCATGCTTAATCTCCATATTATCTGACAAAGCTGACCTTCTTGGAGATCTAAAAAGATTAGTGATGAGAAGTTTTTGTTTCATTGCTAACTACCAAGCTTAAGGCCCTTCTTTCCTATATTTCTAGTTCACCTGTATTCAGATTGAGCAAATGAGATTCAGTATCCTGATTTATTTTGTTTTATTTCCAGACAAAATATCTGAACATACCAGTCAGAGAAAAGCAATTTAATTTATTTTTCTACCTAAAACTCAGGTTTTCTTTAAAAAACAACTGTATGGGGGGGAAAGAACAAAGTTGATGAAGTAAGGTCTACTTTTAAATCATTCATCTTTCATGCTCTGTAGACTCACTTTACAGTGTATGTAATGGGAAGTCCCTGGCAGAGCCAGAGCAGCTCAGAAGGTTGCACTAGCTGCTGCTCCCTGTATGGAATTAATAGGTTTCTTTCACTACATTCCATTTAGAGTCTGCTAGCAATTACTTGGCACATGAGGCAGGGGAGTTGCACTGTTACCAGATAGTGCACTATTTTTAGACAAAAGACTTGCACAAGTGCAACAAAGGCCTTGCAGAATCTCTGCTAGGGGTAACAAGCCAGAAGACTCGAAAAAGTTGGTTTGATCTCAGACTGACTTTAAATGCCTTGGCAATGACATGAAACTGTCTTTTCTTCCATGAATAGGGAGTAAATGTGATTGGAAAGCAGTATGAGACAAGGCATCAGTCATATCACAAATGTGCATGGTCACTTTTTAGAGTACTTTTACAGAGCACTCATAATGGTATTCAGCACCAGGTAAAGTTTAATCCAATGAGCTGTATAAATTTCCTGTTCTAAATCATTGCCATCTATAATATTTAATCTCTACGGGGAAAGAACTAAGCAGGAAGAAAAGCTACTTCTTTAAGAACAAATAGATCCTTACCATAGAACAGAAATGCTCTTGTCATCTGATTGTGCTGGTAGGTCTTGTTTATAGTAAAGAAGCAAACATCCTCTCCACACTGACTGAATCTCCCTGACTCTCCAGTCAGGGGAGACCACCAGAGCAGGACAGGATAGTGATTTACATCAGACTCTGTCTTAAAGCTGCTGTGAATTTCTTGCTTCTTAAGCTGAAAAGAATGTCTCTCCCCAGGCTTTAATGGGCTGCTGTGTAAACTGGAGATTACTGAAACCTTATTCTCTGGATTGCCCAGTTCGGTGATAACCTTCAGGAAAATAAACATACACAGCACAACACATCACTGTCATTAGCCAGGACATCTGCTTGCAAACCAGAATTTAAGTATCAAGCACTAAGTCAGTGTGTTACGTTTCTGTCAATCAAATTAGATGCATTTCACTGACTGCAGACATCAGGTCATCTGATGTCAGAACAGCAAAAGCTTTAATTTGAAATTGTAAGGAGAAGGCAGGAAATATATTTCTGTACTGAGATATGACCACATCACGTGCGACTTAACAACACAACTTCTGCTTTCTCCCTGGAAAATGCATAGGGCAGAAAACAGTCCTTCAGTAGCCACGTTTCTTCTGAATATTAGCTGTTAAAAAACCCAGTAAGTTTTTTTAAGTTTATGTGTCCAGCTTTGTCCCCCAGCCTAGTGAGTTCAAACATGTGAAAAGAGGAGGCAATGCTGGATAGAGGCAACACAACATGGCACGGTGTCGCAACATTGCTGAGAAACTCCTCCAGGAGTATTTTATGGAAATACAGAAAGGTATTTTATGGGTTATGTCTGAGTCAGCTATCACCACGAGGCTATCACTGCTAACAGAGTGGCTGCGGCTCCTGGTGAAACACAGACTAGTATGGAAAATGTCTGTCGCCTCTCTCATCTGACAGAATTATGTCCTGCTTTGACAGCAATCTCATACATACCCCACCCCCTTGCCCCTGTACCTGGAGTGTCAGCACAAGGAAAAAGGCAGCTGCAAAGCAGAAGCAAGATGCCCAAAGTATCTTCCTCCTCATTCTAATCATGCTGCACTACCAGGCCTGCCAGAGCAGTTACATCTAGGCATTAAGAAGGTTGCTCATCCAAAGTCTTCACTCTTTGCCGCTGGGTTTTCCCACTTTATCCTTATTGCTCTTCATGGTGACTGCTGCTGAAAAAGAGTAGAGCATCAACACAGACAGCTCCTTCAAAGCTCAGTGGTTAGTTCCATGTCCACCCATAGACTTCTGTAGGTGCCAGAGCCACATTTTCAGACAGGTATCCAGAAAGAAGCCTGCATAAGACAGCACTCTTCCTCACAAAGCCCAGGCACCTACTCCCCCTGTAGTCATCCTGGACATCCTCTCATCTTTGTAGTCAGTGTAAGGAATGCTGATGGCACTGGTTCAGTACAGTGTGAGGGCCACTGCTTTCATGAGTTTCTGATGTCAAGCTATGCTGCTTTTCAGCAGACTCACAAACAGGGAAGCAATGAAAGATTTTCCTTCAATGGGCAATCTGAAAATGCTCCTGGAAAAGGCACACAAGTACCTGGCCTTGGACTTTACCATATTTCAGTCTTCTGGGACTTCTCTTCACAAACATAAAGAATGCTCAAGAAATATGCTCTATGTCCAGTGCATAGAGAAAGTAACCACACGATATACACACAAATCTGTCCACACCTAAACCCAGTTAAATTCAACAAGTACCCCTTTCTGAGTAATCTGCACTTGTGTTGGTCTGCCTCTCTTCAAATAACTTTCCCTTCCCCAATGCTTTTTTTAGCTTTCAGAGAACCCTACTGTTTTCTTGCATGATGGATGTTTCTCTACAAAAATCCCAACTCCTGGCAACAGGAGAAGTTGTAAAAGTCCAGCCAGGTCTTGAAAAATAAAAATAAAGGACGGTAGAAAGATAGGACTGTAGCAACTCCACACAGAGATGTAAAGTTTGAAAATATGGGTGTTCTGAAAACTCAGAGATATGACAATGAAATTTATGCTGGTTTTCCTGCCAGCTTTGCCCCCATCTTAATCTCAATCACAAAGTTCTAAAGCCCTCACAAAGAGGGATGGGTCCCAAACCTACTGCCTGCTGTAGGACTATCACAGTGGTGCTGACAGCTAGAGGAAAAAAATATTCTTTTTCTGCTCCCACTGACACATGAGTTCATCCCTTTCCTCAAACATCAGAAAGGCCTCTTTAGCAAAAGCTGACATGAAACCCTGCTGTGCAATTCTGCTCTGCACAGGCCAGCTGCTTTTGAAGGTCTGTGTGGGTGTGAAAGTGCATGGCTGCCAGTTAAGCACTTCTTAGATCAGGCAGGATTTTCTATAAAGCCTCTGCACCTTCTGTGCCTCCTAAAGTACAGCCAAAAAGGGGCACCGTGAGCGGAAAGGGATGAATTCTGCCCACTGCTGTGTTGGCACACCGGGAGCTGGACAGTATTTTTAACAGTATATATCTTACCAGGCCATTGCATGGCAAAAAGCAAGATTCTGATGATCCACTGAATACTGCCCTAACCCCTGATGATCCACTGAATATTACCCTAACCCCTGCCCTGGTAAAAGAGACTACTCCTGTAGTAATTGTCACATTTTTAGGTTCTAGAGGGGGAACTGACCACAGCATGGGTGTACTCCACCTAGTAACCCAAGGTATCACTGAGCCATGGGTTCATTTTTGCATCTGCCGTGCCCAACATGCAATACTTCTGCCCAGCACTGCGGTGCGTACTTGGACTGGGCCAGGCAAGGCTCTGTCCCGTCCCAGCTCCAGTGGCAAAAGGATGACCTTGCAACGCTTTCCCACCTCTGTCAGGCTGAGCGGAGACCCTGAGGACTTGAGGGAAAGAGGATAAATCACCACCCAGGCTGCCCTGCGGGAGCAGCAGCTCCCTGCAAATGCTTCCAAACTTCCTGCCAGCTCTCCCCGCCGCCTCTCCTTCCAGCTCTGTGTCGCCGCAATTCTACGGGCTCAGCATCCCAGCCAGGGTTTTTCCGGCTCCCTGAAACGCTGCCCCTTCCCTTCCTGAGGCTTTGCGCATCCCGCAGCCCCGGCCCTGCTCCCGCCGTGGGTCAGGCATCCTCCGGCTAGGCGCCCGCCGCCGTACTCACCCCGAGAAACTCGCTCCCGCCTCACCGCCGCCATCCCCCTCTGGCCGGGTCTGAGGGGGTTTGGGGTGTTTTGCTGCTTTTTTTTTTTAACTTTCAGCTAGTGCACCCACTTGGAGCGTTGAGGGGCGGCGGGTGCGGAGCGGGGGCGGTGCGGATGCGCGCCTCCCTCCGCCCAGCCGCGGGGGCGGGGGAAGGGGTCGGCTCGACCCGGGGTCCCCGGGGCCTGCACAGGGAACACAGAGGAGTAATCGCCATGAGAGCGCCATCACTTCCACCCCACCCGACTGCTCTTCTGCAAACCCTCACTGCAAGACCTCACCCAATTCCCAAAATAAATCCGCCCCTGACACTGATTCCTATAGCTGTCTGCATAATAACGCGCTTTGCGGTTTTGTGGGGTTTTTTTTTACAACAGTGCTGGTGTTATCCTGACGGAGCCTTTACACTGATTGCATGAGGCCAGTGGGCAGTCCGAAAGAGAAATGCGTCACGGCAGCTGGGAAGCCCCGAGGAGCTGGGAGACCCGGCCCGCGCTCGCCGAGGGGACGCATCCCTCGTCCATCTGGTGCGGAGCTGCAGCAGGCGTCCCGCACCTGAGACCGTGCCTTGCTTCCACCCTTGCCGAGGCAACCCTGCCGAGCCGTGTGTACCAACCAGGGAACGGTCCTGTCTGCCCCCTCGGGGCTTCCTGAAGCTGGGAAACACTTTGTGCACTTCTTACTGGTTCTGCAAGGTCAGCTCGGCAGATACAGACTTAGGAACCACCCATTATTGTATATGTAATTCGTATATCGCATATATACACATTGGTATTAACACAGAAATACGTGATACCTATACGCTTCTCCATAGGTACTTATATTTATACAGAGACACTTGAAAGTGAAGTATCTGCTGTTTTTAACGCAGACATGGCAGGCAGGGGTGGTTGCAAGGGGCTGATTACATGAGGGAGTGGAGGGAGGAAGAATTCCAGAAGAGGCAGAGAGGACACCTGTGCCTCAACTGAAACGCAGGACTGATAAAAACTGTAGAAATTTTATGCACAACAGCTCATCTCCTTACTCTGAGTGTGTAATGCTGGCAGCCTTCCTGAGAGGATCAGAAGGGCACCCAGCAGGCAACCTGAATCCAGCCCTCTGCAGCAGTGTCCATGACCCTTGCCACACTAGCTCTGCTCCCTTTCCACTAAGCTATTCTTGCCAGTAGCCCCTTTGGAGCAACACACACCTCTTATTGCACATACTGCACCAGTGAGCTCCAATTTCTCTCTGAACTACCAGTCTCCTCCTAAGAAGAAAACTAGCAACTGACAATACAATGCTGGCACATACAGATTTACTTATACTTCGGTATTTGTTTAGTGATTAATCCCAGCTCTTGTCCTATTTGTTGCTTCCTCCCAAAGGTTATAGCTGTTGGAGTAATATTAAGTAGAAGCTTTCAGGCTGGGTTTTTGAAGCTGAATATTATCTTGAATTGTTTACAGATATTCGACATGGAACATGAAGGATCTGTGCTCACTTCTAGTCATGAGGAATGCAGCAAGAATCTCCAAGTATTATTTTGCAAAGCAGATTCATGTGAAAGCAGAATCCTACTTTTGCAGGCCTTATTCAGAGTACCTAGAGTCTGTGAGGACTGAGGTTAGCATGGCACAATGAGTGTGTAGTTCAGTAAATTAAATTGAGTGGTTGGAAATGGATCAGAGAACTGGTATGTTTTATGGAAGGACTTTCTGTGATCCCACTGCATTTCAATCTAGTCTGTAATTTTAAACTTAGTTATATTCCTGGCTTTCACATTTCCTCAGCTGGCAGACTCCTAAATTACTCTCACAAGGACAAAACTTAATTGTAAAATGCTTCATCTTACTTCAACAGGCTTGACTTTTCTCAGTTACTGTCCCTCAAACCTTTTGAAATAATCCACAGATACAATAACCCAGACTTTCAGACTGAAAATACAGAAGTGAGTCCTGAGGGCAGTCCAGAGGGATAATTGTATGATCTGCTGTTTGTCCCATACCATACACAAGCTCTTCTTCGACGAGCTCAATCCAGCGGCTGGCATCAGAGAGCCACTTTTGTTTCTTGTCCTGTTATGCCACTCTGAGGAAATAAGCTCTTATTGCAGGATCTGGTTTGTCTGTAATCCATGTTAAATAGCTGGTAAAGATGATACCAGCATAAGCAATGGCAGGGCCAAATCATCACGTAGGAATTCTGGATGAAAATGACCAAAAAAACACAACTGTTGCTCAAATAGCAGAGCTAATAAACCAGATTTCTTAAAGATCTGCATTTTATGGTGCCCCCTGTCTATGGAGAGCTTATTGGTATCTAAAAAACTTGCAACGCAATATGTCTTTCCATGGGTCAGGAACAGCTTTTCTTTCTGCTTCGTCTCTTACAAATAGGATTTACTGCATTTGAGGTTTCTCTCATTCATATGTACACATTTCCTCTGATCTGTTTTTAATACACTTTGTTTCTTTTTATGTCTTTGTTCTTCCTCTCTATTTTTATTATTCTACACTTTAGAACATTTTTCTTTCTCTTAGGTCCTGCTGAATATCCTTTTAGTCTCTAAATATGCCCATTCTCTTTCTGTTGCATTCGTAATCCTGTTATTCAAAGTAGCCTTTCAGTAGATTTCCCTGGTTTTTATCCTCCACTACATTAGTATAGTCTATATTACTGCAACATCCAGAAGCAGCAACCACACTATCCACTTCAAAGAGTCATTGTACGAACATCCTGGCAGGAACAAAGTAAGTCTTCAGAATAAAATAGGGCAGAAGAAAAGACAGGGAAACAAAAAAAGCACAGAGTTCAAGTGAGTTCCCAAAGGAGACAAAGCTGCTCATTGACACAAGAACCATCTGTGGGCCTGATTCTTCCTTGTCCTGGATCTTGTGTCTCAATTTGCAGCTGTGCATTTATACTCCCTCATTGTCACTGTGGCACCATTCTTTTTTCCATAAAATCACTGTAAAACACATGAAAACACACAACTGCCCTTTCAACTTGAGCACCTCAAAATTAAAGATTTTAACCATTTCCACCACATACGGAATGATTTCTTACCTCCCCGAGAATACAGTACAGATGCAGATGTGTACACAGCCCTTGCTACTGCACATGCTCCGCCTTTCTTAATTCTCTCCGTGCTAATGCATCTCAAAATGCCCCAGATTACAAACCCCTACACTGCATCAGCTGCTCTCTCTAGTCCTAGCTACTTTGTCCTGCTGACCAACAGCACATCAGGGGATCACAGAATCATTTAGATTGGAAAAAAACTCTGAGATTACCCATCTTGTCAGCTAGAACATGGCCCAGTCTGCCCTGGGTAGTCTATTTCAATGTCTAATCACCTTTTCTGGGAAGGAATCCCACCTGATGTCCACCCTGAACCTCTCCTGGTGCAGTTTGAGACTATGTCCTGTGACTGGTTGCCTGGGAGAAGAGGCCGATTCCCACCTGGCTACAGCCTCCTTTCAGGTAATTGAAGAGTGGTAAGGTCATCCCTGACCCTCCTGTTCTCCAGGCTGAACAACCCCAGTTCCTGCTGGGTCTGCTGCTTTCTCCAATTTCTCCCACTCGTTAAAGGCGGCTGTTTCAAAACCTTCTCCAGTTTCACCTTTTTGTAGTGGCCAAATTCCTCTGCCTTGTCCCCTCAGATCGTCTGAAGGCGTCTAAGATGGCGCCAGGCGTTGTTTTCACTCCCCTCTGTGACTCTCCGTGAGGAAACTCGGCGGGCGCTGCCCTGGCGGAGGGAAGGCAGGCACCTTCCCGGCCTGCAACCGCGGCGCGGGACGCGCCACACGAGTCCTCCGCTCCAAGGGAGGCGCTGTCGAGCCGCTCCGCCCCCGCCTTTGTAGTGCTGCCGGGTCCCGGAAGCGGCGGCGGAGCGATGGCAGCGGACGGGAGGGCGGTGGCGACGGTGGAGCTGCAGCCGGAGGGGGATGTGGAGGGCGACAGCAGCGAGCCGGAGGGCGGCTTCGGGCAGCTGCTGGAGGAGGAGGAAGACGGGGAAGATGCCGGCTACCTGCTGTACAGGTACGGCCGCAGCGGCGCGATCCCGCGGAGCCGTGCCGGACCGGACCCTCGCGTCGCGGCACGACACGGGGTATGGGGCGCGGAGTGGCGGAGCTGGGGCCGGAGGAGTGGGGAGCTTCTGGGAGGGGCAGGGACACCTTTCATTATATCGGGTTGCTTAAGGCCTTATCCAACATGGCTTTGAACAGTTCCAGAGCTGGTGCATACACAGCTTCTCCGGGCAACCTGGTCCAGTGTCTCATCACCATTACAGTCAAAGAATTTCTTCCCAATGTCTAACCTAAATTTCCCCTCTCTCAGTTTGTACCCATTACTCCTTGTCCCATCATGACATTTTCTGACAGAAAATCCTTCTCCAGCTTCCCTGTAGCCCCCCTTTTAGATACTGGAACGCTGCTCTGAGGTCTTTACATGGTCTTCTCTAGGCTGGACAGCCCCAACTTTTTCAGTTTGTCTTTGTAAGGGTGGTCCAGTCCTCTTTTCAACATCGTGGCCCTGCTCTGCTCCAACACTTCCATGTCCTTCTTATGTTGGGGACACCTTTACGTATTTATATGCTGGTCTGTGTTACAGACAATAATGTAGCTAAAATAGTAGGGACTGTTCAGAGAAGGATGTGTTACTGGACGCAGGTTCATGCATGTCAAGGTATGAGTAGCATTTTGTGCTTTTTAGAAGCATTGAAAACACAAAAACTTGTATTTACAGGGACAGGAAGGAATGGGCTGATATTGAACCTGTTCCTCAAAATGATGGGCCAAATCCTGTTGTTCAGATCATCTACAGTGAAAAATGTAAGTCTTAAATATATTCTGCCCTCAACCATTGATGACACAAGACTTCGTGTTTTGGATAACATTTTCTAGAGTTACTGTGAAGAAATCGATTAATTGTTACAGTGCTTGTGTGTGGTGTTTTCACCAAGCATCTTTGAAGCTGAATCTTCACCTGAGATGTTAATAGCCAAGGTTCTCCTTTAAAATCTTGTGACTTAAGAGGTAATACAGGAGACAGTGTGGTTCATGTCACAAGGCATTTCCAGCCCACAAGGGGAAGCAAAACATGAAGTTCTTGCAGCTGGTGAAGTAGTCTGAGTAAGCAGCACAGACCTTTTATGATTGTTTTGGCTATTCTGATGGTGTGTTTCTAAGATACTCATGCAGCTTTGTGGTGTGCTAATATCCTGCACAGGTCTCAGTGGAAGATGCTTTCAGATTAGTAAATATGATTCGTTTTACAGAGGTGTATTTAGAGCACAGAAAATAGGAAGCAATTTCAAAGGATTATTAACCTTACCTCCTATTCAGGCCATTGGCTAAAATGCTATTCTCTTTTAGTCCGAGATGTCTATGATTACTTCCGGGCTGTTCTGCAGCGGGATGAGAGAAGTGAAAGAGCTTTCAAGTTAACAGCAGATGCCATTGAATTAAATGCTGCAAACTACACAGTATGGTATGTAGTAATCTTGGGATTATTTCCATGGTCATTCAACTGCCTATCTTTTAAGTCTTTAATGTTTTGTTCATTGAATTAGGGCATGCCTAGTTGAATTTACACAGAGGAGTAGAGTAGCCTTCCAGTGAGCTTCCAAAGAAAGCCTTTGTTCAGTATTTCCCATGCCTCAATTTAAATCAGTGGTTTGCATTGTTTCAAGCACAGAAGTCTTAGTTCCTGCGACAGAAAACTACCATGGGTACAGGTTAACTTGACCATGATTGTTACAATCTTAGATAATGTACTGTTGCAACCAGTCGTATTCTAGTTCTCTGCTGTTCAATAATTGAACGCCCTTTAACAGAACTAAATATGTGGTTAAGGATTTTGCATTAGTTTTAGCTTTTTGCATTGTTTTTAGCTCAATATAATTTACAAGAACTGTGAACAAAGTGATTCCATGTTCTTCTTTGTGAATTTTAGGAAACTCCTTTTGCAGTGTTGAAATGCTTGACTTTTTTACAGGCATTTCCGGAGAGTCCTCCTGCAGTCTTTGGGAAAGGATCTCCATGAGGAACTTAAATACATTACAGCTATCATTGAAGATCAGCCAAAGAACTACCAAGTCTGGTAAAATCATGCTTTCTTTTCTGTTCTTAATATTTTTGCAGATAATATTTGTTTTGTAAATTGTCCAGTTGTGGTGGAGGAATTAAATGGTGTTGCGTTATGTCAAAGCTCCTTTCAAATATTTGTTCTAAGCATATGATTATGACATGCTAAGCAGGTGTTGTTTTCTTATTAATTTCAATTTTTAGACTGACAAAATAAGTCTGACAGGTTAAAAAAAAAAAAGACTTGTGAACAGGCAACTGAGAAGACACATAGACATTAGTATTTTTTCTTTTATTGTTTTGGAGTTTGCTTGCCTGTTGTTGGTTTTTTCCAAAATTAATGGGAATAGGCAAAAGGGAATGGGAATAGGCATTGTTATTGCTAGAGAAATTATGTATTACTAGAAAACTGTACTCTGCTGAAGACTTTGACCATGAGTGTGAAACTGTGTTGTTTCCAGTGAACATTACTTGTCTAAAATGAGATGATTGGCCATTGCGTATACGTGGTTAGAATTTTTTATAATATAAATATGCGTCATGCATTTCTCAGAACCAAGTGAAATGTTCTGGTATGCTTAATTTGAAGCATTTAACTAGTGGATTTTTTTCCCTAAGTGGTGCGCTTGCTATAAGCAAGAATGTATAGAATACACACCACACACTCATAAAAACAATTTAAACTTTGTTCCTCTTGTCATTAGGCATCACAGACGGGTGCTGGTTGAGTGGCTGCAGGATCCATCCCGAGAGCTTGAGTTCATAGCTGACATTCTTAACCAAGATGCCAAAAATTACCATGCCTGGCAGCACAGACAATGGGTTATTCAGGTATTGTATCCACAGAACTCTTGATTCTTTAAATAACCTTCATTTAAAATGTGTGGCAGAGGTTAGCTATAAACTTGCCTTTTAGGAAATGAGTTCAAAGAATTGGATTGTTGTCTACTTACTGTTGTGTGTGTGAATTTAATGATGAGCTAATACCATTGTGTACCGCTGTATAGCATGTTCCTAGTTCACCCATACTTATTTTTTTTTAACTTTCTGTTGGTTTCTTCAAAAAAGGCTCTATCTGATATTCAGGCAACTTAAGAACAAGAATGTATTCTAAAAAATAAAAACTTTTGATTGTGATTCTCTCTCTTCCTTCCCTTTCTGTAGGAGTTCAAATTATGGGACAATGAACTGGACTATGTGGACCAGCTTTTGAGAGAAGATGTGAGAAACAATTCTGTTTGGAACCAACGGCACTTTGTCATTTTCAACACCACTGGCTATGATGACCCAGCAGTCCTAGACAGAGAAGTCCGGTTAGTAATGCTATTCGGGCTCATATTAAACAGTCTCCATTATATGAAAGCAAAGAATACTTTCACAGTCCCCGTGGGCTTTGTTTCCTGATTTTTATTCACTTCTGGGACTAACGCTCACAATTAGCACATCAAGTGTCAGACTGAAGAAAGCTCTGCTTACCCTGGGCAAGCTACTATCTTGAATCTGTTTTCCTGACCTGCTGTTTATTGTGCAAACAAAACTTTGGGGTTTATGATGGACTAGTTATAGTCGGACAAGCTGCAGAAGACCTGTGACACTGCTGTGCTGTTCATTAGTATTCTATTTCTAGAAGGTTTGGAAAGAGGCACTGCAGCAAATAAATCTGTGCAACCACCTTTGTTTTTTCTCTTAAATATGTTATCACAGAGGCGTTACCATCATTGGCCCAGCCGTGGCCTGTGGCACGTCCCTTGGAGTCACCCGGGACTGGGTCTGATGGACATGAAAGAAGCTTCTGGCAGCTTCTCACAGAAGCCACCCCTGTAGCCACCCCCCACTACCAAAAAACAGGCCATGCAAACCCAATATGACATGGATTGTAGGAAGAAGAGTTGCCTTTTGTGAGGAATTTGATGCAGCTGGAAAAAGAAAGCTTTCAGGAGTATGTGGTTGGCACAAAGAGAACTGCCTCTGTGAGTTTCCAGGAAAGACAGTTTTGTGCTCACTGTTTCTAGGTTGCATGTTTGTAACTGAAGACAAACTGGGCTTCTAGACATATTTTCCTACCCATGGTGGTAAGAGAAGCCTCTTCATATGGTTTTCACATCTCAGACTGCTGATTAGGGTTGATGGTTATGAGGAGATATTTGTCAAAAGTGAAGAAGCAGTTAAGGTACTGTGATTTTTTTATAGAGTTATCTTTGAGAAGACTGAATCTCTGAATCCTTTGGTACATTATTCATAGAGGATCCCAGCCCTCACCATCTTCCATGGTTGTCTTTGCAACATTCTAGAACTTTTACTTCTCTATCAGTTTATAACTTTCCTGTAGATCAGTGAATCTGAACCATTTCCATGACTTAGACTTGGCTATCTTCAACTTTTTATCTCTAGAGTTAAGGTTGGACATTCTCTCTTGATCTTCTCAAGATAATAGGGTACCATCTTAAGAACCAGGCTGGCTAAGATTAAGACTTCCCAGATGTCATTATGGAACTGCTGGTTGGTTTATAAACTTGTTCTTTGTCATAGTGACTGCAGAATGTTTAAAAAGAGTTGCAGTTGTGGGTATTTTTTTTTAGTACTCCTGATATATCAGATACTCCTGTATCTGCAGCCTCTGAAAATCACCAGAATGCCTGGTTATGCTGGGAAAAGCCAGAAGATAAATCTCCTTTATGTAGATGTGGCTTTGTGGCTGTATTGGAGGTGCCTTTTGTTGCTTTGCTTTTACAGCAGTTGCCTCACTGCTGCTTTCACAGAAATGCTGCAGAAGGCTGTGTGAGCTGAAAGCTCAAGCTCTGCCTTTCTGTGGGTTTGCTTGAGTGCAGCCTGATGAAAAAGGTTTTGCAAATAGGTACAGAACATACCACTTGCAGTCATATTAACAGCTCAGTTACTCTGACCGTTTTCAGTCCCTTGCCATTTCTGAGCATCAAGATATAAGTTACTTCTTTAGCATACAAGGAGAGTATATTGTGTTCTTTTTTCAGTGTTTTTGCTAATAATTTTGAGAAGTGATTCATTATTGTATAAAGTCCAGCAAATTAACCACTTAAAACATAGTGTCTGCCTCTTAGAGACTCCTAGTAATTATATTGTGAGCCATTTTTGATCTACCCAAATGAGATGATCTGCATAAAGAGTGAAGTATAGGCAAGAGAGATGCATTTGGAAGCTTCTGAGCACACTCAGGTAATTTCTAACTGCATTGTTATCGGCTGCATTCATGACCTATTACCTTTTTCTTGTAGGTACACTCTTGAGATGATCACAGCAGTGCCACATAATGAGAGTGCTTGGAACTACTTAAAAGGGTGAGGTGTATTTCTCCATGAGACAAAGAATCTGTGGAAGGTGTCTGATGCCTACGTCTTAATTGAAAAGAACTTCTTGATTTTTGTTCTAGTGTAGCTTGCTTAAGCAGGCATGCAAATACTGTCACAAAGGGTTATTATATTCTAACGTAATTTCTCTGTAACTTTTCACTAAGCTTCTGGCCCTATAGTTCTTGTGAAAGGACTACAGGTACTTCTCATGCTTTTAAAAACTTGTTACTGTGTTAAAAAGCATAGATAGGAAATAACTAAAATGCTTTCAGTCTAATGCCTGTTCAACAAAAACTATACCAGCTTACTACAACATGAGGCTATACTAGTGCTGCATGCTGCTTACTTTCTGACTTACTTGTATTTGCAGCCTGATTTCAAACCTAATCTCCAAGTAAAGGAATCATAACAAAAATGCAATTATTTACACCAGATTTCCCATCGTTATATGTCAAGCCTATTAACCTCTCTTCTAGGATTCTACAGGATCGTGGTCTTTCTAAATATCCAAATCTGCTGGAGGAACTGTTGAATTTACAGCCCAGTCACAGTTCACCCTATCTGATTGCCTTTCTTGTGGATATATATGAAGATATGCTAGAAAACCAGTGTGATAACAAGGAAGAAACACTGAACAAGGCATTGGAGGTACGGTTTGAAAGCTTGGTTTTTCTTCTCAGGGATGCTGCCTATTCCTGTCTGGTTTTATAGCTTGACAAAATGAGATTGATTTTCGTAAATAGAACAGGTTAGTTGTTAATCATGAGACGTCTATGAAGAGTTTAACACAAAATCCAGACAATCACAAGGATCTCATAAATATAAATAATAACTAGCCAGTTATTAAATTACTCTTAAGTTTTCTTCATGTGATGGTGAAGGAAGGTCTCTAATACTACCTGCAGAAGAAAGAAGATGTTTGAACAATTGAGGAGTTTTCAATGTTTACTTTGTAGCATTAACTCACTCTCTTCTCTGTAGGTTAATGAATTTTTCTCAGAATATCCATGTCCAAACAATCTCAATTTAGCTCCCTTGGCCATTCTTAGCTCTTTCTAAGAAAGTTAACAGAATTAGCTTATGGCCAGCAGGCACTGGGGTATCAGTAAGAAATGTCAGGCACCACTTCCTACAGAGCATAAGTTACTTCTGGCAGTGTTGTGTATCTCCCAGAGCTTTATACTTGGCTGTTCCTTGGTGCACTTTGTAGTGTAGTTTTCACAAGAATACTTCCCATTCACTGTGGGACTGACTGGACCTTGATGTAATTAGATCTGCAGTTTTGCCTGGAGTCTTTGTGTTCTAATATTGTTCTTTCTCAGCACTTTTCCATTGTTGTGTTCCAGGACCAGATTGTAAATAAGTGCAGTTGTCCCCATTATACTACTTGACTGATTTTGACTTCTCTATTTAGACAACAAAACTCCTGATTTCTTAACTCCATTTCACTGAGTAAGGCAATGTCATCTGCATAATAAAAGGGAATTTACTAAAGCATTTGTAGAGTTCAGACTGTGTAAAATTCACACAGCTTGTCCTTTAAGTAGTATTGACTTCTACTGTGCTGCTTACCCAGATCAAAACTAAAGAAAAAACAAAACATGTAGAACTACCTGCACCAACTCTTAATGTAGCATGAGAGAAGGCTACTGACTTGCATGGAGAACCTTTTTAGAACAGTCTGCTGAGGAAAAAACTAGAAATAAAAGATCTCCTGACAGTATATCAAGAGTACTGAAGATTCAAGAGCAGGATGATCTTCCAGTGTTTGGAATTAATTGGTTTATGGCCTATTGGATGACTGAAAGACATTCAAGATTTTCAGGAAGTATATTGTGCTCTACTACAGGGTGCATTAGGCTGGCATGGATGATGAGTGGTAGGCATGGAAATGAGCCAAAGGGAATTCCTACAACTGAAATGGGCCTGGAGGGATTTTTGTGCAGTGTCAGATAGGTTGGCTACCAACTGGAGTTGTCATCAGTTTGATGTCATTAAACAGTTACAAATCCCGTGAATAAAACAAATGTTGCAGAGGAACATATTTTTAATACTGTCTGAAATATATGTTGTATGCATTTTATAATTAAGAATTCTGGAAGTTGGTTCACTACTCCAGTCTCTCGTTTTTCTTTCATAGTTGTGTGAAATTCTGGCTAAAGAAAAAGACACCATCCGAAAAGAGTACTGGAGATACATTGGAAGGTCCCTTAAGAGCAAGCACAGTTCAGGCACTGAACAGAGCAGCACACTGAAGGATAAAGAGCAGTAACTGAAGATAGAAGAAAACAGTGTTAAGCTCTCAAGTTGTTCCAAAGCTGTACTGAGTAGGGTCATCAACAAGTTCAAAGTCCATTTGTAGGTATTGCAATGAAAGAGGAATGCAGACTGCTGTTAGTCCTGAATTGCTGCTGCTACAGTTGATGGCTCTTGCTGCAGTCAAGAAATGTATTAAGGCTTAATTATTGAAATGTACCAAGTAAAGGTTTTAGTTCCTAACTAAAAATGTGTAAAGCTATACCTATTACATTGACAGTGCTCAGTTAACGGCTGGCCTTAATCTTAGAGGTTTTTTTCCAACATAAGTTACTCTACAACTTGTGAAGCACTAAAACCATGTCTCATGTCATGGCTTACGCACTTGTGGTTCCTAACACTGTCTCATGAGTTTGCTGCAGTAGTGACTGCAGGTAACTTAACTACAGGGGATATAGAGTAACCTGGTTAGTGCAAGTAGGTACTGCAGGTGTTGCCTTATGTAGGAGCAGCTGTCTAACACTGTCAGCCTATGCTGTTGTATGCAACTAACACCAAGTGTAATTTTGTAATAAAAATAGATAACTTAGAGCATTTGTCTGATTTTTTCTAATGTGTTTCTTTTGGTCCTTGTAAGTGCATAGTTTGTTTTTTTTCAAATACTAAGAGAGGTAAAATATCCCCTTGTGTAAGTATTGGATTCTGTTGCATTGAGATGTCTTTTGCACTGGAGTATTCTTATCCCAGAAACTTTCAGTACACCTAATATATTCAGTGGAGCCCTGAATTCTTCCCTGCACAGGAAAAATGCTTTGAGGATCCTGGGGGAGGTGTATACCTGCTCCAGAAAACTGCATCTACCCTGTTTTTCAGCAAATGGTTATTGTAAACTGTGTTCTTATAGAGTGTTTGTCTGATATGAAATATTTTATTGGAAACGATCATAGAGGGAACAAACAAATGCTGGTGTTTATTCCATAATATGCAATCTTTCTGACACTAAACATTAAAAGGTGTTAACTGTGATTAAACAATAGTGGAGATTATTTTTTAACACTTGAAATTATTTAATTAAATGCACTCTTGAAATTCAAAACTCACAGGGAGTGGAATTGTTATACAAAAGCTATGTAATTTTGTAGTGGTTTTGCTGCTGTCTCAGCAGTAGAGAAAACATTTTTGTAGTGACAAATGAACATTCAAAACAGACACAGACTTCAAACTTTTGGAGATTGGTTAATCTGGGGGGTTCTTTTTTTCCATTTTTTTTCCACATGTTTGTTTTTTTTTACCATATTTGAAACTCCAGTACAAAACAAAAAGTGTGTTTCTATCCCTATGAGTTGTTCCTAATTGAAACTGTACTAAATATGGAGTACTGAACAGTCAGGGTGTTGAAGGTCTTCAGGACGAAGTAATGTATTTGCTACAAGAGTGGCAAAGAGTCAAGAAAGCTCAGAAAGATGAAACAGTCAAATACAATCCTTTAAGTAAACATCAATGAAGAGGGAACAGATTTTTTTCCTCTTTATATGGTGTTAATACTTTTCTGTATCTTTCACAAAATTCGGAGGACACTTGGAATAAAGCAGAGTATTCTTTATAGCCACTAGCATAAATTACAGCAATAAGTCATCACAAGGTAAGATTGATGAAGGGTGTCCACAGGGACGTTGTATTTTGGGATGTGATCTCAATCACTTGTGGGCTGAGGCAAGAGCTTAGATTTAGCTATATAGACTTCCTAGTGGCAAGAATAGGTAGGATTCCTCTGACAAAACCTTTTCAGGGAACATGGTCAACCTATGGCCTTCTCATTCTTGAAAATGATGTCTATAAGTAATGAATAAGATTCTAACAGAGTTGGTAGGGTTTTATACTGGTTATGCAAGCATAGTGGTGCATGGAAAGATAATATCGCTTCTGAGCTCCATTTACCAATAAATAATCAAATACATATTTTTAATGGAAAAAATACCTTGTCTTACGTAGAACAAACATGTAACTAAACAAATCATGTAAATCCTAAGAAAAAAATGGGCTGGACCCTGGAGTTCATCTTAAACAACAGGAATCAAAGTCATTCTGTTGTAACAGAAGTGCTCCTTCTTTCAAATGTTTATATTTACTGTCACTTGGTTTACAAGAAAGCTTTCAAATTCTCTTGCAAAGGCACCTCAGTTTTCTGCTGGTCAACCATACACAAAAATACTGAGGTAGCAGCGCTAGAAAAATGATGGCTGCCCAGCCAGGCTGCAAGCAAAGCCACCAAACCTTGAATTTTAATGCGTCCGAGGCAAAATGTTTCTGGTGGAAGAAGGAGCTTGACAAAATGTATGATCTGTAGAGAGAAGGGTCTTAGAGTAGGAAGTTAAGAGATGACTTTAACCTGTAGGCATTGATACTGACTACCTTTGATCAGGGCAAACATCACAGTTATTTGTCCCAATAGGTTCATCTGTACAAGAAAATTTACTGTTGTTATTATTGTGTGTAATTATATGACTCTTGTGCACAATTTTATTACTGAAGAGCTGTGCCTAAATGGAAAACTACTGATACAACTCTCCCTTTTAAATCAGTGTAACTGGAAGATTCAGTGGAGTATAGAGCATTGGTAAAGTGTGAAATCATATCATATGCTTGCTTTCATCAGAAGCTGATATTCTTACCTTGGTGTAGCCCTGTCTTAATAAGCTGTTATTGACTTCCACCTTTTTGTCTTTGCAACTTAGGTGACAAAACAGTGTGCAAGTCCTTCCTAATCTATTCAGTACAAAACCACCTCTGCTAGCACAAAATGCTTCTGTCAGATGCTATCTGGTTGTGCCAAGGCAGGTTAGGAGCATGCCATTCAGCTGGACCTTCTGTAGTGGCAAAATTCTCCAATAAGGAAGCAGGGAGGTTTCTAATGTTATAAATTGAGACGAATAATTTGTTCAGCCTTTTGAGAGTCAATCAGAAATTTATTGATTACAGCAAGCAATGGCAAGCAAACAGCACTGGGTGCAGCCGGGGAGTCAGTGCTCCGCAAACGGCTCACGCTGTTTCCCCCTTCCCACAGTCTTTTTATACTCTCTTTCTTCCATGTCCGCGGTATCTCTGGGTGTACTCTGCGCTTGTGCCCTCTGTTGCTAGGGGGTCTTCTTCTACTCTCTGGTGGTCTTTTGAGGAAGGCTCCTCTCTTCTTCTTCGGTGAAAGTCCACGGCCCTGTAATGATCTGTTCCATATAAGGTCATATGTTACATGCGCCTAAGTTCTAGTTACACAATCAGCTTAACTAATCAACATACTAGCTAGTTTCTGTCTTGTGGTTTTCTGTTATCTACACAAGGCTTCTCCTTTGATTTTCTGTTATCTACACAAGGCTTCTCCTTTCTGTCTTGATGAACAAAGAGTCCTTTCTACCTTATCACAATCCCCCCTTTACTTTTTCTTTATTTTGTTCATCAAACCATTTTAGTTCTTGTAAGCTAAGGGCTAAGGTTTCATTAGTCTCAGGATCCTCCAGTATGGGTTCATATTTGGCCTTTACCAACATGAGGTGAGTGACCTCCAATCTCCCCTTTACTATGTCTATGATCCTATAAAAAATACATGGGCCAAAGGTTAGTCCCAAAATCAGACACATATAGAAACATGGTTCGATGGGGGCTAATGTACATAATGACGATGTAAAACTAGGAGATCCAGACAATATCCGACTTTGAATTTCCTTCCCATCTACTCGGGTTAATATCCATTTAAAGGGTTGATGTGAAAATTGAGAATATCCTCCTGGCAATAACATAATCAGAATTACAATAACGATAACTTGCCAAGGAGGATGGAGTCCTGGTTTTGCACTTAACTCATAATTCCCTACTATTCCCCTTTTAGCTTGTTGCCCTTTTTGTCTACCTGGGGTGGTTGAGTCATTACTTTTGGGGAGATTATTAATACTCAGTCGGTAATATTTGGAGTATTTCTGCATCATTCTACTTGGGATTGGGAAGAGCCTGGTTCTTTCCCCTCTGCCTCGCCCACCGACTCGCGTGCTTCGAGCCGCGGGGATTACCATCTTCTCGGCAGCAGCGGTACTCTCCAGCGCATCCATTCCCTTTTCCCCTTCTAGCCTTATACTGCTCCCAGTTCTTATCTTTGACCGGGGATGAGTCACACAGGATTTCTTTCAGTTCTTTCCGACAACACCGGTTTACAATATGGGCAACAAAGGGGGCAGGTTTATTCAGGTGGAAACAAAAATTCTCAGGGTTAACCCCTTTTCTGTAAACCTCCCACTACTCTTCTGATTTGGACCTTACCGACTTATTCTCTAATTCCCCTAATTCTAATATGATTCTTGTTAATCCTCGCTCTAGCTTGTAGCAGCTGGAGCAGATCCCAGTAGGTGGCTTTCCTTTGCGGCAATGGACCCACCACCGTTCTTGGCAAGTTTTACAAACAAAGCACACAAAAGGATAACAATCACAATGTATTTCTTTACACACTACTCTATAACCATCAGTCAAGGGGTAAGTGTATCCTTTCTGTTCCCCTTCTTGGTCTATCTGGATTACCCACACTGAGTCCATTAGTTTTTCTTCAAGGTGACCTTCAGGTTTCTGGGTTGGCTCGTTACTCTCCAATGGTCAGCTGTAGTGATCGGCCCTTTAACTCGACTCGTGTGGGTCCATCTCTTCTCGGTGGTCTGAGTTGCTGTCTCTGTGGTGAGTAAAACAACGAAGGGGCCTTCCCAACGAGGTGTTAAAGAATTTTCTTTCCACGATTTAATGAGTACTCTATCTCCAGGCTTAATCTTATGTATTGTTAAGTCTAACGGAGGTCTTTGAGTCAACAGCTCCTTTTCCCTTAATTCTCTCCTTCTGTTTATAATTTGTACTTATGTAGGTATTGATCTGAGAATCTTTCAAAGGGTGATCTACAGGGGCCTCCATGTCATAGGGCATTCTGAATAGCATCTCAAAAGGGGATATCCCCACATCAGTTTGGGGTTGAGTGTGGGTATTTTTCCTCATTCATCCGCTCCACTCTCCTAGAACTTTGCGAGTGCTATGGAGTATGATACTTCCACTGGATCCCCAGGGCGGTGAGAACATCTTTTGCTATTTTTGAAGTAAAGTGAGGGCCCCTATCAGAATCTAGGATCTCTATCATCCCGTTTTTAGGTATGATTTGTTCCAGAAGTATCTTAACTACTGCATGAGATGTTGTTCTGGTGGTGGGGAATGCTTCTACATAGTGTGTTAAGTGATCTATTAATACTAACAAGTACTTGTATCTTCCTATTTTGGGTAGTTCAGTAAAGTCTACTTGTATATAAGAGAAAGGTCTTTGTGCTAACTCTCTCCTACCCATTGGTCTCTCTCTCTTTGTTGTTGCTTGTTTACTTTTTGACAGGTCAGGCAGCGTTGGGTTACCTGTTTAGCTAGATTATGGATCCCTATACACATGTATTTGATGGCAAACTGATCGACTAAGGCCTGGGTGCCCCAATGGGTTTTATCATGTATAGCCTGCAGGATTCTCATGGCTACTCCTTTCGGGAGTACTTCATCAATGGAAGCAATATTTGATTGAACGTTTTCAGTTCTGAGTGTTCCAATATAAGCTACAGATAAAAGGAAAACCAGAAAACTTAATTCTGGGTGATCTTGGAATGTTAATCCCTCAACCCAGCAGGTTTAATCCTGGATGTTCTTGGGTATTCTTATCCCTCAGTCCAGCAGAATTTTTAGGGGCCCCTCCTACACATTTTACCTTTTATTTTTCCCCAATAGATTATGCCAAGAAAACCCTCTTTTTACCTTTTATTATTTTTTTTCCCTAATTAATTACCTTTTATTTCCCCCCCCCCCCCCCACTAAGGGGTCCCATTCTTTCTCTGAGACCCAGTCCCGGGGGGGGGGGGTTCTCTCACCCTTTTTATCACTCGCTTCGTCTCTTTACTGGCCGCTTTTCTCGCGAAAAAGACGGAAACGCAGCATGGGAGACTACCGCTCTCGCTTAGCAGGTCTGGGGTAACCAGCCCGCCTTTCATTCACACACATTCATTCTCCCTTTATCCGCCCCGTCCCACATAAATTTACAAACTCCTAAGGGTTCAATCCAAACTACTGGGGAGGAAAGGAAAGGAGAAAAAAAAATTGCCTTAGTTCTTCCTTTTAATGCTAAGGCTGTGCCATTCCTTTATCCTTTCTCAATCTTCTCCAAACACGACTCAGGTTTCAGGGACTAGGTGGCTTTTCCTACAGATTAAATTTACTATTTCACACTTTGCTTGTTCAACCCCTGGGTTATAGTATCTTGGCAATTCAGGGGTACATACACGACACGTGGATCTCCGTCTATATGAAATACAATATCACTTCCTCTGACACTTCAAGCATCGGAGGAGAACCCAAGCTGTGTGCCAGTCTGGTTTCTAGCAAAAGGTTGTCAATCCACACACGAAGCAGGGGATTACCCCTTCCAGACTCCACTTCAAGGGGTTCTTAAGCACCCATTCAACTGGCGGTTGTTCCCAGTCAAAAGCTAGATAGCAACTTGTTGAACTTTGGTATATCCCTCCCAAGAACACTCTGTCTCTCTCTCTGTCCTCCCGCTCTATGACTACCCAGTCCCCTGATGGATGAAGAAACTGACTTAGTTCAAGCTGACACCACCTGTGGAGAGCCTGTCTGGGAGGCCGGGCTCCCTTGGCCCGGGCTTGGAGTTCTGCAGCCACTGTGGGCAGATCGCCTCTCACTTGTAACAAGAACTAAACAGCAAACCCCGTAATGCAAAGGATCTCCCAGTGACAGCTTTTAACACTAAAGGGCAGTGCTATCGCACAACAAACACTTAACTCTTAGCCCAGCCGGGTTCGCTGGCTACTTTTGCAAGCCCTTTACTAACCAGCGATGCTTGTAAGCGGTGCTTGCAACTCCCAGCTTGTACCACGCTCCCACTATCTAGCTGCGCTATCAGCTAGCGGCGTTCAAAGCAGCTCCTCAAACCGCGGCTTGTGCCCGCGCGCCCGCTGCGCTACCAGCTAGGCCGCGCCTAAAGCACCTTTGCAAGCCCCGACTTAAGCCCCGCGCTGCACTCCCCCCGCTCGCCAGGGACAGCCCGTGGCACGCATGCGCACTACCCCCTCTAGCAAGTAGTGCGGCTGCGAGCTGCCCCGCGCATGCGCACCACCCGCTCTAGCAGGTAGTGTGGGCTGTTGCCCCGCGCATGTGCTCTCCAGCACCGGTGGGCCGAGTATCTGTATCTTAGTAACACCGTACCGCGCTTCACCGTTTCACTCACACATACGCACACAAGCACGCACGTCCGGACGTAACAGACACACCACACTGAAACTTTCACACACTACACTGCAATCGGGACACAACACACAACACAATGAAATCGCGATTTCTCCCTCCCCGAGCCGCGCTATCAGCTGGGGAGGTCCTCCCGCCTTTTCCTAGTCTGGCTTTTAGTTACCCGCTGGTTATTCCCCTGGAGCTCAACATTCAACTCATCCCCCTCCGAGTCATCTTGTACCTAGTCATCTTGTACCGGGGCAGAGGGTTCAGGATGTTGTGGTGAATGTGGAGGTAGGGGTGGGTAAACGTTCCGGGGAGGAGAACGGGGGGGGGAGGTGGTGGAGGAGGAGGTGGTGGAGAGGTGGAATCGGGTAGGTCTGTATCCTCTTTCAATCTTTTCTTCTTTTCCCTAGTACTAAGTGCAAACAACTTAGTGCGAGTTTCCCCCACTATCTAGAGGGAGGCGTACTCACTTTTCTCTAAGTTCAAGGGCTCTTTAGAATTCACATAAATATTTAAAGCCTGACATATCCAATCCTCAAATGAGCCAAACACTGGCCAGTACAAAAGGTCTCCTCTTATTTGTTTCCCTCCCCAAACCTCTATGCAGTAGTGCACCATTTTCACCTTGTCCTTTCCTTTCCTGGAGGGGAAGGCATCCCAATTTTTAATCATTAGTCCTAATGGGCTATCTGGAGGAATTTGGGGAAGCTTTACAGGGGTTCCCCCACCCATGGGACCAGAGGGCTTGCTTTTCTTCTGTCCCATCTTCCGGAGTGCCTTCTCACACACACCTCCACGCTTCCCTCAATTCGTGGCCCAGCCCATCGCCGAGTGTGGGAAACGCACTACTATGAGGTCCACACTCACATCGTCTCACAGAGACGTCTCACTCATCACACTCCGGGATCCCAACCCCGACCGAGCAGGCCCCGTTCCCTCTGAATGGAGCAACCTCAGTAGCCCCGAAGGACCACTGAAAGGTACTTACACAGTCCTGTATCTTCGCCCGGGACTTCGTGCACAAAGATTAAGGGGTTGCCAGCTATTCTTTGCTTGCCACTGGATTTGGGTTCGTCGGTAAGGGTCTCAGAGGGAAGACTCCTGAGCGGGGCTCGCTGCCAAGGCAGCAAGGGCGCCTCCCCGTAAGGAGCTTCCAACGGATAGCCCTTATCCGAGTCACGGCACCAGATTGTTATAAATTGAGGCGAATAATTTGTTCAGCCTTTCAAGAGTCAATCAGAAATTTATTGATTACAGCAGGCAATGGCAAGCAAACAGCGCTGGGTGCAGCTGGGGAGTCCCTGCTCTGCAAACGGCTCACACTGTTTCCCCCTTCCCACAGTCTTTTTATACTCTCTTTCTTCCATATCCGCGGTATCTCTGGGTGTACTCTGCGCTTGTGCCCTCTGTTGCTAGGGGGTCTTCTTCTACTCTCTGGTGGTCTTTTGAGGAAGGCTCCTCTCTTCTTCTTCGTTGAAAGTCCATGGCCCTGTAATGGTCTTTTCCATATAAGGTCATATGTTATATGCGCCTAAGTTCTAGTTACACAATCAGCTTAACTAATCAACATACTAGCTAGTTTCTGTCTTGTGGTTTTCTGTTATTTACACAAGGCTTTTCTTTTGGTTTTCTGTTATCTACACAAGGCTTCTCCTTTCTGTCTTGATGAACAAAGAGTCCTTTCTAACTTATCACACTAATCACTCCCTCCACATGAAACACTTTCATTGCAGTGCTAGCTGCCAATTCATGCAGGGCTACGGTGATGAGGGACTTACGGAGAGATGGGACACCTAAAACTGAGGGTGCACACACTTACTTAGGTTTCTCTAAGTAGGTGCTATGATGAGCTACTAGAAGCTTCACCAAATTTAGCTAAAAACCACACCTCAGGATGCCTTGATGCCTACATCATACGTCTAATGAAACCCCTTGGGGATAGGACTGTGCTCCACGAGGTATATCACCATCACTGTCTCTGAAGAAGCACTGAAAACCTACATAGGATTTCAGCCTTGGGGGATTAGAATCTTTGCTGTATCCTGTCGCCCAGCCGAGAAGGTGGACACTGGCCACTAGATGACACTGTGACGCACACCCCCAAGCCCATCGGCGCCGCTGATGTGCCGGAAAAGCAGCGGCGTCACCACCTCCTCCGTGCAACATCACTACTTTCACACATGCTAATTAAACACGGAAGAGCAGCTGCTTGGTAATTCAATACATAGCGCCACACAAGCATCAAGCACAAGTATTCTGGAAGGGGCTAAATGGTCATCTTCATGTTGGTGTTAATTGGAGAGCAATGTCTCGTTAACAGAAATGATGTTTCCTCTGACACTGGACACCTTGTACAGATTTGGACTCTATTTAGTCCTGGTGTTCTAAAAATAACACCATGACTAAACCTCTCTGCTCAGAACTTGGGGTTTGTGGCCCGTTTACATCTTTTGAAGACATACCTCCAATCAGAGTGCTACCCTAATACGTTTTCACAAGCTGGAAAGTTTTGGTGCCCTAGAGCCTGCCTTGTTATGATAAATTTCTCTGGGCCCTCTGTAATGAAATGCTGGCCATTGCTGGTTGTTTCTGGGAATATAGATTGAAGGACAAGATGACCTAGTCCTGCTTCTTGGAACTCAGAGGAGGACGGGGGCCAAGCATGCTGTTGCAGATTTGAAAGCAATTTCCTTGCTTTCTGGTAAGCAGGACTGAAAACTTTGCTAAAGAAAGTCAAAGACAGACTTCTCTTTCTCACGCATTGGTTTGTCAAAACTGAGTCATATGAGTTGTCAGTGCAGGGTTTTTAAGGGAATGAAGAAATGCCCTGTGTCACTTCAGCCAAGCCAGCTTGAGCACTCAGAGTGATTCAGGTGCAGCTGCTTGTTCTGTGTGTATGCATTGAGCTCCCAGGACATGCTACCATTACCCCCTCCCACAGGCATTATGCTAGCTCTGGTACCTCTGTCCACACCTGAAACAGCTGGGTGACAGGTGTAATGCTGTCATTGCAGTACTGCTCATGAGCAGTGATCTTATGACCGCATAAGACGTCTTGTATTTGGGCTTCTCATTCTTTTGGGTTTGGGTTACTTTGGGTAGGTCTATTTAGTTATTTACTTCTTCAGTTTTCTGATGTGCCCTGACTGCCATCCAAGTCATCTCTTCAACAGATCCAAAACCAGCTGAGTAAGTGCTTGTGCTGCTATAAAGAAGCTTCAGAAGGAGGAAAAGAAAAAAAAAAAAGAACTGTGTATCCTTGATGTACATTCTCTGTGCTCCCTCTTCTGCCAAAGCCTGCTTACCAAGATAAGAAGGTGGCAGGTAGATAACCTCCTTTTCTTTCCAGGTGCTTGAACACATCTGCTTCTGTTCTGGCTTGCAGACACACAATGAATATGAGTTTTATTCCCAGTTTTACTAAAGGAGAGTGAGAGCATACTATCCCTGTATACAATAGCATATGGTGCTCACTGGCTTTGCTGGCTGCCTCTTGCACTAACAGTTTCTCTGCTGCAAAATGAGTCCAAATGACTATTTGCAGGTACCTACAGAGCAGGTGTGGAGGGTTCCTGAACACTGTTCCAGCATTCTGATACCAGTTGAGTGGTACTGCCAATCATCTTGCTAATTTGTTTGAGGTCTAAGCTGCAAAGATCCTGCATTGACCTGAAGGCTACAATAAAAGGGAGAGAGTGTTGAGTATTTACATGGGCAACTGAAGACCAGAAACACCTGGTTTTAGAAGCACATTTTCAAATTATCAATTTTCAAACTATTTCTTAGCTGAAAAATTTAAAACTTGTAAAGTGAGAATAGAAGACTGTTTGGCTTCTGACATTCAGAGGAAAATATGTGAGGAGATATGCCTTAGGCAAGACCTAGTTTACTGCTAGAAGGCATGTCTGGATAAAACCCCAAAAGCTGGATTCCTATACTGGATAAGATCTGTTTGTCAGTGGTGCCCCAGACATAGCTAAGTTGCATTTGGAACTCAAATTTTCTCTAGTTTCATTGCAGGAAAAAGGGGAAAATGAGGGATGACTGGGAAAGGGCAAGCAAAAATCACTAGTCATGCATCCCTAAAAACAGTTAAGAATATTACAGCAAATTATTTCAGTATAGGTGCCTGCTGCAGAAGCAGACAGAGCCACCTGGCACACACAGCAATTTTGTGCATTTCAAGTAAGAGTACTCTTTTCTCTCCAGGTTAACTATATTGAGTTTCTAATTTTTTTTTTTTTAAGTGCTACTACACTGTCAGATACATGCTTGTCTGAGCCATGCAGGCTAAATTTTCTAGGGACAAGAAGAAGAGAATGGTGAGATATAACCCATTTTACTGCAGGATTGCTACTTAGCAGCCATGGCCAAGACAAGACCCATACAAACCTGGGTTTTGTATCCCACAATGCCAGCTTTCAGCTATCACTTTATAGTAGTCTTTTTTACAGCGGAAATTACATGTCCTCATATGTTTGAAAACTCCTGGTGTACACAGAGATTCCCCTTATTCCAACAAGTGCTAGTAGTCTCTTTGACACTGTGGGAGTTTCAACCTGCTTTCAGTTTCTCAGCACTGTGCTTGCAAAGCAGACACAAGCCATGCAGACAAAAGCTTCCCCAGGCATTGCCATGCTGCACTTAACCTGGATAGCCCTGGAGTTGATGAGATTTTGCAGTGAGTTCTAGAGCGCCCCTTTGCTCACAAGGGTCCTCATGGAAAAGGAGTCTCCCATGGAGGCCCCTTGCAACCTCCTCAAGTCTGAGGCCAATTTTGGAGACTGTCATTGTATCACCTCATCATAGCATCTCATACATCATAAGATTCAGCAAGTGAGTTGTGAAGTCTGGGTATAAGGTACCAATCTTGAATTGTACTGAAATGGAGGTGTATGGATCCAAAGATAACCACCAAGTTTTACAAAGAGTAGCTTTTCTCCTGTATGTCAGTATCCAGTGCTTATAAAAATAAGCATAGAGCTGCATTCAAAAAGGTCGAAGAGAATCACTCAATGATTTGAATTCCCTTTGAATAAGGGAATTCTTTATGAATAAGTGTAGGTGTTGATTTGAAAGAGAGAGGGGATAGGAAGAAAAGAGCCAAAAAAAAACAGAGGGTAATGAAAACTTGGCTCATAGCGTAAACCAGTATTACAGCATGCATCTGAGAAATACATGCAGAAAACACATCTGAGCTGCAGAGGAGTTTTTATGGTGATAAGCAGATAATTTTTTAATTGCTTCCTCCTGTTCACAGAAAAAAGGCTTTGTAAGTACACAGGATACATCCCTGATATCTCCTCTTTGTGGGAACAGTGCTTGGGATGCTGTGTTTCTGATTCATTCACACAGACTGGAGTCAAAATGGCAACATTTGTGGTTATCAAGTAGAGGATTATTGTTTTGTTCATTGCTAACCTCCAAAGGAACAGAAAAAGTAATTTCAAGAAAGGATAAATTCTTTTTTTCTTTGTCCTCTTCTAGAGCTGGAATCTTGAGAATTTTTAAAAGCCATTTCTATTTCTGACTGTGCTGTGACTTTAGGTCCTGTAAGAACAGTGTGCCTACTGAAGTCATGCCATTACAAGGGTATGTAGTCAGTTTGGAGTATTTTTGTAAGAGGACAGATGATTTGATAAATTTTCAGTGTTTGTTTTGGCTCAAATTCTTCATAAAGGTTTGGTCAGAAAAGACAGAGAGAAGGAGTTAGCTGGGGCATTTATCAACATCTGGTATCTTAACCAGCATCAAAAACTGACTGCGGAGAAGATGAAAGCTCTCAGTAGTGAAGGACTGATCTGGGGTAACCTCTGAATGAAGACTCCAAAATGGAGGAGATCAACAAGGCAATTCCTCATTTTGCTGAAGTCCAGATACACTTGCTGATAGAAGGAAAAGAACAGCAGTATACTAGAATTCTGTGCCTGCACACATATGTCTGGCTGTGTACAAGTACCCATCAGCTTAATCTCCTAACGCCACCTGTCCAACTCGCAAAAGGACTCTGGTATTGTACAAAATCTGTTACAGAGGGCTTGGGAGTGGCAGTGATTTCAGGGTATGTGCAGGTGAATATTTGGATGCCACTGATGCCATTATGATTTTTTGCCTTTTCTTTTATATACCTTTCATGTATCTTCAATGCTCTTTACATGCATACTTGTAATTCCTTAAATCTGATAACTTAACATAGTCCTGGTTTTCTGTTAGGCCAGAAAACCAAACATCCTAGAGGCCTTGCAATTGGAGATAAAAACCCTTTATCCCTTAACCACATCTGGCTCTCAATTTTAAGACCAAAAAAAGGCACCACCACAGCTCAGGAAAGAAGACAGATGTTACATTTATTCTTGGACTTTATGTCTGAAGAAATTAAACCGCTTTTGCAACTGCTGGTTGCCAGTAAATTATAGACATAGCAGCATAGCATTTCCATTGCACATCCTAGTGATGTCCAGCATTCAAAAGAAGTACTTCTAATAAAAGTTTAAACTGATAATGAACATTTTATAGTATATTTAGTTGTGCTTAGCAAAGTATAGCTCTAAGGTCAAGTACAGTTTCCATGCAAGGGAAAAAAATCTGCTAAAATTTCAAGTCCACTCTTGTCCAGTGAGATGCTTGTATTCCACTGCAAAATCTCCAAATGGGACTCACTAAGCAAAGCTGTCTGGTGCTCCTAATTCCTACAGTTTCACTTGTGCAGTTCCAGTGCTTTGGACACTTCAAGGTGGGTTGTGAGACACCATAAGCAGGCCTGGGAACATGAAAGAATTCAGTTCATAAGAGCTATTTATGTAGAAATACAATTTCCTACCTAGAATCCAGCCATAAGAATCCCAAGGTCCCTTGTGTTTTCTGGACCGTTATTGTCCAGAAAACCAGGCATCCTTGGCACAGAAAGTAAAACAGAACGTAAGAGAAATCAAGTAATTTGGGGCTTTCCTCATAAATTAGAAAGCAGCAAGACTGTATTTCTCTTAAAAGCTTTATTTACATATGCTGAACACAGCCAGTAAGCAACTCTGTATCATGTTGAACCATTACTGAGGAAAAGGAGGCAGAAAACCAGCAGAAAATAAATGTAGTGGAAGGCCCTGGCATGCACCAGTGTACACATTTGATATTTGAGTATGTATGCATCACAGTTCCATATGCATCTACTGATGAGCAAACAACCAATATATGTGAGTTTTGTACCATTGTAGTGTTTTTAGTTCCAAGTGTGAGCCTGAACCACCAAACCTGCAAGGAGCTACTGTGGCATGTAGTGGGTTGCCTAGCCTTGGTAATGACATGTTCAAGCAAAGTAAAGTGTTCCTCAAACTGATGAAGCCTGTTAGAAATAGCACTGAAACAAGTTAAAAACACAGACTCAGGGAGCTTTCAGTAGTTTATAAAAGAGTGAAAAATTCTGAGGGCATTAATGACAATTATGGGTCTCCTAATGTAACAGTTTTAACATTCAGGAGTTCTGCTCTAGGATGTTACTGTTCAATTCAAAGTTCAGTGACCACTGTTCAGTGGTCGAACTTCTCCTGGTCTATTCCAGACAACCTTTTTACAATGGCAGAAAAAGGAACTGCAAAGAAACACAAACATTTCTTCCCCATTTCAGAGGATTTTATGACTTTCAGACACAAATTTTATCATAGTATTATTATATGTTGGGAAAATTCATCAGTTTTTCTGTTTATCACTGTGCCTTATCCAATGGCCTAATTAGCTGTGAGAACTGGGTCTCTAATCCCTTGTCTGTCTCTGACCTTGAGTGACTTTCGGTAAAAAAAATGTTATTTCTCAGCTTGCTTTTATCCATCGGGAAGATACTAATGTTGAAGTTTTTTCCTTGTGGCTTTAGAGGAAGTATCACCTATAAATTCTTCTGGTGAATGGGAGAGAAAGAGTAAGAAACCCAATTATAGCAGGCTCCTTCCTTAGAATCAGAAAGATTCATCCACATCAAAACTTTATAAACCTAATTAAAATTCTTTCTCATTCTGCCTGTGGAATAACAGCATGTGGGTTTGATAAACACTATTGTTCAAAACCAGGACAGTATAGGTTATTAATTATCACGATAATGCTAAGAAAATAATATTTTCTACTGGTGGCCATGACCTTGTAAAAGACATTCAAATTCCTTTATGTACCTCTTTGCACATACAGATAGAGTTGCCATATCCTAATCACTGAGAGCCTAGTTATCTTATACTTGCAGTATTTGCTGTATTTGCAGAAGAGACAATCAGCAAAATTCCCACTGAAGGATATATCACAGGTGCTGTATATAATGCTACACGTGCAGGCATATTCTAACATAATTTCTAGAACCAAGACTTTCCTCTATACTGTGTCTTTGGGTATAGATACAGGCCTTAAGGCAAGAAAACAGGAAATAATAACAGGATTACAGTTTTAATTCTGGACTTCAAGTCTACAAAGATGGAGAATGGGCCACAGAAGAGGCACTATGTGCACTCAAGGGATATCCATCTAAGTAACACTTAACAGAGGAAAGTTTATTGAACTGATTCTTAACTGAAGTGCAGAGAAACAAAATTATTAGATCAAGGACTTCCAAGATTAAGCACAGAATCTTCCAGGTCCCACTGAAATACCTGGCATGCATGGGGAGAAGCTCTTGTGGGAGGTCGCTCTTTTGTAACAGGATAAAACCTAGCACAGCCAATACAGCATTGTTGTGCTCAGAGAGAGGAAAGTTATCTTCAGGAGGAGTCACAGTCTCTCACAGAAATTAAATATCTCTATCCAGCCAAGTTACTAGCTTGCAAACTAGCTTGCTCTTCTAGGAATTGAAAGGGAGCAACTGGTGGTCTGTATTTTGCATCAGGGTGAAACAATTGCCATTTGCATTTAAAATTGTTGGTGACAAAATAAAGTAGTAAAACACGTCTTACTCTCACTGCTCCAGTCTGTGCACTGTTGCTGTGAAATGCTGGCAGGATAGGCAAAGCTTTGTCACCAGAACTAAACTGGTGACAAACACTCCGAGACATGCTTTCATAGTTTGGTAGTGAGTATTATGACAGCTGCAAGGTGCTCCTCAGATTCTTGTCATCTGTGGTCTACTTCTTGAAACCTTTTTGCATGGTCATTGACTGTCTGCCTGCTTTCATAAGCAGTGAAGTCATTGGCTCCCATCAAAATGGTTCTCAAAATTATCTCCATTTTCCCCTACAGCTTATCCAATTCACAGGTATTGCTTGCTGCCACTGAAAATGCCCACAACGCACTGGAATTTTAGACTTTTAGATCCAGTTTATCGTCTCAGTAGGCACTGCTTATGAAACTGCATGCAGCTAAAGGAAAGCTGGAAGTGAACCAGGTGGTCAGAAACCAGGAACACCTTTGTACCAGGAACAAAGAATGCACATGCATGTAAGGTGTCAAGCAGAGGCTGTAAAATGCAATTGGCATGGGAGTGAGGTGGTGCCAGGAATGAGGTTGGCATTTCCTCCTTTCAACGCCTTCTGGTTCACTTTTGCCTTTCTCAGCACCTTGATACTTAAGCTGCATTGGTGTGGACCCTCATGGCCTTTGAAACAGACTAAGATATTTCATGAACATAAATGCTTAAGAATTGTTGGGCTGAGGCAGACATAAGGGAGTTGTGGTGTAAGACAGTAGAGAAGATAGAGGTGTTGGATTGGCAAAGGGAAAACATTAAGGAATGCCATTGAGCACAGTAGATGGAAAACTTGGAGAAAATGAATGCAGGTAGGAGAAGGTAAAAAAGATGCATTGCATCCATGCTGTTAGCATGGATGGAATCTAGGGAAAGGCCAGGAAGTCACAGTAAGAAAGGCAGAAACAAAATGCATGATATATGTGCATCTGAACCAGGCAAGAAACATGGCCCTGTTGCAGGTCTTTCATTTGTTTCAAGACTGGCGTCCTTCCATGAAGTGGCAGGAAACCAACAACAGGATGAAAAGTCCTCGTGGTGTGGATAGACTAACACACTTGTCTGGAGTATAGGGCCTTGAAGGGAAGCCATGTGAGAAGTGGCTGAGGTCCTTTGATCTGTTCATCCTGGACGAGACTGAGGGGCAACCTCACTGCCCTCTACAACTTCCTCATGAGGGGAAGAGGAGGGGTAGACACTGATCTCCTTATCTATGATGACCATTGACAAGAGCCGAAGGCACAGCATGAAGTTTTGTCAGAGGAGGTTTAGGCTGGACATTAAAGAGAGGTTCTTCACCCAGACAGTGGTTGGGCACTAGAACAGGCTCTCCAGGGAAGTGACCACAGTACCAAGCCCGAGAGAGTTCAAGAAGCATTGGAAAATGCTCTCAGGCACATGGTGTCATTCATGGGGCTGGTCCTATGCAGGGCCAGGAATTTGACTTCATGACCTTTGTGACTCTCTTCCAAGTCAAGCAATTCTGTGATTCTGTGAGAGGGACAACAGATGGCACACCGTGGGCATCCTCTTTACAGAGTTGGAGTTTAACTGAAGAACAATTCTGGCTGTCCTCTGCAGGCCTGACACAGGCAGAACCCGAAAAAAAAAAATTCCACGAAGACTCCAGCCCTGTGCCTGGAGTAGCAGCTCCCCAAATCTGAAAGAATGAGTAACGCCATCAGTGACGGAACGCCGCCTCAGGGCATGCGCCCAGCTGTTCTCTGCCGCTCTTTCTCCGCTCCTTTTACATTAAAAAAGCTGATTAATGCGTGTCCTTCGGGTCAGGACGGTGCTGGGTTCCGTTACCTCCACCGATTCCTTGCCCCGGGCGGAGCCCGCCCTGGCCCGGCAGCCCGCGCGGGAGGGCCGCCGTCCTGCCGGGGAATTTCCTCTTCCTCCAGCAGCGCGGCCGGGGCGGGAGGAGGAGGAGGAAAAGGAGGAGGAGGAGGAGGAGGAGGAGGAAGAGGAAGGGGAAGGGGAAGGGGCAGGGGCAGGGGCTGGGGCCGGGAAGGCTCCAGCGCGGTCGCCGCCGTCGCTGGTGCGGCAGGGGCGGAGCGGCGCGGGAGGCGGGGCCAGCGGGGCCCGGAGTCACCGTGTCACGGCGCCCGGGAAGCCGTTGCCACCGGATCCGCCCCCCGCAGGGCGAGCGACGAGGCAGGAGGAGAAGGAGGAGGAGGAAGGAGGCCGGCTCCTCGCTGCCTCTTGTGTTTTCGCCCCCTTCCCGGCCCAGCCCCGGCCCCTGTCCTCTCGCACCGGGGCGGCGTTGGGGGGCGAGGTCGCAGCGGCGCCCGAGCTGCCCGCGGGAGCCCCGGGACGGGCCTGGGCCGCCGTCTCTGGACTAGGATGTCCCGACATGAAGGTGAGCGGCGCGGGGCGCCGAGGCCGCTCCCGGCGGCGGCGGTGGGGCCCGGCCCGGCGGCCTTGGGGGCCGATCATCATCATGGCGCCGCCGAGAGCGGGGCCCGGGGCCCAGCGGCGGAAGGAAGGAGAGGCCCGGGCGGGCGGGCCGCGCTCTGCAGTGTCATAGCGGGGGAGGCCGGTACGGCCCGTTCGCCGCGCGGCCTCCGCCGGACGGGGCTGGGGCCGCAGGTATGGCCGGCGGGGGAGCCGAGCCGCCCCGCTCCTCCGCCCGAAGGACGGGCGGAGCGAGGTGCGGCGCCCCCGGCAGGTCCGGCCGCCGTGGGTGGGCGGTGGCGCGGAGCGGCCCTGCCGACGTGTCGGCCGCCGCGGCGGTGGGTCCCGCCGAGCTCCGCGCCCCAGGCCCCCCCTGGGTGCTGAGGAAGCGGGGTCCGGGGCAGCACTGTGCAGGCAGCCTGCCTGTGGCCCTGAAGAGGGGTGGCTTGTGTTCTGGCGGCCCCAGGATCTGCCCGTTTTCCTTCGGTTTTGCCTTGCGGCCGAGGAGGCCGGTGCTGGTAAAGTAGCGGCTTGTTTTGAGGCCGCTGGAGAAACGTGTTCTCTGAGTGCTGCTTGCCTCTGGTCCCGTTGTGTTTACCGCTGTGCAGGAGTTCAGTGGGTAGTTAGTCCGAAGGAGCAGGGTAGAGGAAGAGATGGAAGCTAAGAAAGGAATTTCTGCAGGAAGAAGATGGGAGTATGAAACCAGGAGAGAAATTTGCTCAGTTTTTTTCGCGCTTGTTTACCAGTGGGTAAAGCATTTGAACTAGTATTTTATAAAACCAGGGTTTGTCATCTGAAAAGGTAACTTTCTGCATTGTTAATTCAGTATTATCTCTATTTGCTCTTATCTAATTTATCATTTCTCCGTTTCATCTCATCTTAAAACATTTTGACAGAAACATTATAGGAAAATTCGGTATTTGTGGCTCATACTGCTGGCTTCTAGTTAGTAGCTTGATTTTAGGCAATGTGGTATACGTGATGGATTTTTGGTGTGTGTTGCAGTATTTTGCAGACTTCTTGTTTGTGCAAGTACATGTGCATCTCTATCTAAGAATTGTCTTCCCTGAATCTACTAACTATTTTTTGTTGTTTACTTGTTAAAATTAAAGCTTAGTAAGACTGCTCTTTTTTCTCCCCTTCCTCCCCCTGCCTTCGTGTTTTCCCAGTAGGGTGAAGATGGATTTTTTTAATGGTTAAACATGCAGTTTTTTACTGAAATGAAGGGATCACTGATCACAAAGTTGCTCTTGGTGGTGGTGTAGTAGGATTATGCAATCTTAAAGTATCTGCTGTCATGCATGTACCAAAATACTCTATTTAATGTACAGTAGTGGAATACAGGCTTTTCTAACTTGAACAGGTTAAAATTATGCAAGTTTTATTATAGTGATAAGTGATATCATACGTTGTTCTTTAGTGATTTTCAGTGACAAGTGCATAGACTATTATAAGAAGTGGTGATATGTGTTAAAAAGACATTCCAGCCCTGTCTTTTTGTTAAAATAGAATTTGAAAGTAGGTTTTCTTGTGTGTTTCTTATGGAAACCATAGCATGAATTTTCCTTTCAGTTCTTAGATGTTTGTAGCAGGGAAAATTCCATTTCCTGTCTTTGATATTTGTTGGTATTTTTAAAAGGAGTGACTGTTAATGAAATTGGGCTTAATATTCTCTTTCCAAAGCTGATTCATTTAGACACACCTACTTAGAAAAAGAGATAATTGCCTAATTAATTACCTAATTGGTAAGTGAGTGTGAGTTTTGGTAGTTTTGGATCCTGGACGTAGACTTTTCAGGTATGTGACTGAACAAACAATGCATTCCTGAAACCATGAGAACACTGTGAGATTACAGATGACATCTACCACTTGTATTCTTGTGATTTTTTTTTAAAGCTATTCTGTCTCTTAATTTCTCAATTATTCTTCTCTTCACACTTCAGATACGTTCTTTTAGGCAACTTTAGTTATAGGGATAGAATAAAACATATTAGAATGGGAGGGATGGTTTTCCAGCTTTATGGAGAAGAGGTTTGGGGGTTGATTTTGTTAGAACCCTGGAAATCCGTAGAAACTATATACTCAAAAAGAAAGGTAATTCTTCCTTCAGAACTGTGCAAGGTTATTCACAGCTGACAGTTTTTGATCCATTATGACTATGTTTGGGGATGGCTGTGTTGGAAGAGTATGGTATAGGGAAAAAGCAAGCTTTAATCACATTTATGTTAATTTTTTTTCTGTGTATTTTCTTTAAAATGATCTGTAAACAAAGTAACAAACAAGATTTATTGATATTTCTTGACAGAATCGGGATGCTGTACCAGTTTTATGGTGGAAAAGTATGTATCTGGATGTGTAAATGCTGGAGAAGTTAGAATTCAAAAGGCTTGGGACTTGGAGTAGTCTGTAAAGGATCTGATGGAGATTTACTTTCCATTGGGCTTTCTTGACTGCTTCTTTGGGGTAATAAATTGTACAAAACAATTGTTTGGGGTATTTTGGTTAGTTGACTTTGTTGCTGTTTTTTTAAAAGTGAGATGTTGTTATTCTTCACAGAAGGTTTCACCACAGCCTTCCTTTTCACTGTGCTTTCATTTCACACATGAGGTCCAGACTCCTGTTTCTCCCAAATCCAGGAAAATGGACACCAACTGGAATTTGAATTAGTGTTGCTTTTTTTAATGTGTTTATTCAATGTTCAAGAGACTTCCTTGGTAATGCTGTCAAGAGTTAAGTACATATCTCTCAGTATTGCTAGGCTTTTCTAATTTTTAAAAAACATTTTTGTTCTGTGATTTGGTGTTAAGAGGCTAGCCTTTGGTTTTGTAGACTGCAACATGAGGTCATTCCCTGGTCTTGGTATTCATGTTGTTCCCTTTATTAGGATCAATATGCTGTGTTTCTCTGGGTTAGCCCCTCTGTGGAGGAATATGTGGTGGTGTAATATTTGACAGCCTACAAGGAACAGGTAGGTAATTTTTTTTTGTTACGCTCCAGAAAGTTTATGAGAAGGTATTTTGCGTATTACAGGTTATGTCTTTTTGTGATCATGTGGCAATGATTCTCTTATTTGGCAATAGATACCACCCAGGACAGCAGAAAAATCAAGAATTGCAACTTCTAGGAATATCATTACCAAGACCATTTTTGCAACTTGTTTTGTGGAACTAGGTCGCAACAGCATTAACTGGCCTGGATTCAAATTCCCTCCAGCTGGGATCTCCAGAGGGCTCCCCATTCCATATCACCTGCATCACTTAATTCTCCATCTCTCATGCTCTGTGCCTCACTCCCAGACCCAGTACCATCCTTTTCTGCTTGTTCTCACTAAAGGAGGTAGTCTTTAAGCTTCAAAGAGCTGTCAGCAATGCAGGTGCTGGGTTTTTTTGCAGGTCCCCATTTGTCAGTATTTCTTACAAATCAGTAAAGGTCTGTAGGTAATCTAGTCCCACTTGAAGTAAATTGTGAATGGATGTTGGTAACACAGTAGGAGGGGAGAGCAGTGGCTGTCAGGACCATATGACCTTTCAAAATGTTCTTCTCTGGCTTTAAGATCCTTTTTGCGGAGCGAGCCAGTGCTTCTGTGCTCCTTTTCTTTGTGTGTATACATAAATGTGTTGCGTAGAGATACTGAAATCAAGTGCTTATTTGTAGTGGAAAAGTAAATAAGTAAATTTTTAAAAAGAAATGCGTGTAACTTCATCTTTGAAATTAATGAAATCATAGTTAGAGTTGAATATATACCAACCACTTGAAAACCATTAGTATAAGGGTAGTGTTAGATCCAGTCCTCTAGTTGTGCAGTAAAAAAACTGGGAGTCTGAGTTGGTGTTATTTTCTATAATGTCCCAATACAAAACATATAACTTAATCTGAAACAAACTTTTTGAAAACCTAACTAGCAAGAGTAATTTCTGCTCTTTGTAATGATGCAATAGCTGTGTCATACTTGAGCTGCAGAAGGGTACTACAAACTCCAGTGCTCAGCCAGTTGATGCATAACTTAATACTTCATATGGTGTCAGTTATAAAGGTGCCACACAAAATGCAAAATTAATATATTTTTGCATGTAAAACTTCTAATTCACTTAACAAGACTACATCTTTTTCATACGAAGTACTCAAGATTCATTGGTTAAGTGTGGCATGTAGTAACGAAATGTGCCTCTGTGACACCAGTTACAACTTGCTGCCTTCCAGTGCTTACTTTGCTTGCATCTTTTCCAAACAAGGAGTTTGCTGTATTTCACAATATAGAGTAAGCATAAATTCCTTGATATATTGCTGCCATTGAGACCTCTTTTGTAGAATGTAAGTCCAGATTAAGTTGTATGTATAATATAAAATGGTGAGGTTTTTTGAATTTGCACTAATATTTGAGTCTTTCAAAGCATTTTCTAGCTGTATGTGCAAAGTGTTTCATACTTCGTTAGTTTTACTCTATGGTAGTATATTAATGGTAGCATCTAATTACAGATATAGTGCAGTATCTGAAAATGAATTAGTGTGACAATTTGACTAGCGAGAGCCATGTTTAGGCACAAAAATGTAAACATTAAATGTAAACAGCTGTAAATGTGATTGGAAATATTTTGACACAGTAATTTGCTTTTTCATTAAACTTGTTTGACTTCAGTAGGAAAGTGAATTATCATTTAATGATAAAAAGAGCTGGAAACAATTCATATTTTAACTGGTAAGATACTTATTGGCTTTATGGAAGCTAGGTTTTAATAAAAGGGTTCTGTCTCTGGTTTAGGAAACTATGTGAACCAAGCTGCTGCTGATACTGCAGAGTTTGAACAAGGTCCTCCAAAAATGTTTGTAAAGGGAGACAGTTTTTTCTCTCAGATCTTTATAAAAAATAATGACACCATCATGGGAAAAGGGAGAAAAAGATCAGATATAAACTACTGATGTTGAAAGGCTGATAGCCTCTATCTCAAGCAGGAAAATTGGAACAGAACTGTGACACTTTTAACATTATTGGGTGGGGGTGAAGAGAGAAAACAAATGGTGAAAAAGCTCTCTTCCAAATGTTGATTTGAACACAAAGGGATTCAGGGGAAATTTATAGAGCCAGGAAAATTGCTTGAGTGGTACTGGATAAATAAAATTCATACATGTTAAATAAAAAGAAGAAAGCTTTTCAAATACTTTTGCATGTTTACATTACTGATAACATTTGAGGGAGAGTTGTTGGTCTCACTGTTCATTGTTTTGTCTTTACTTACTTCTGTTATTGTTAAATACGAAACCAAAGCCGTGACTAATACAAAAAGTGTTAATGCATTCAAGAAGCTGCTGGACACAGCAGCATATTTGAAGAATGTTGCTCAGGAATTGGGATGTACCAGAGACAGGTTGCAGAGATAGCAATAATTCAACCTTGTTTGAGTATATTTATTTTGTACACAGCTCCATATTACCTACTCCACACCACCCTGCATTCTTTAGGGTGTGCAGGAGGGTTCTCTATGTTAGACCACTGCTCAGTGTTTGGAAGTGTACAGCAAATGAGCAGATAGAGATATTACAGAAAGAAAGGATGGCCAAGATGTTGACAGTGGAGCTTTATTGTGGAAAGCTGGATCAGCTGTCCTGTCCTCTGTTGCAGTTCATGTGAACTACTAGGTAAGTTACTTTGTCAGGAATTCACAGGTAGCTGTTAGCCATTTGTTTCTTATGAAGACCTGGTTTGTGATTTTGGGATCTGAACATTCACATCTGCAACTGTATTAACTGAGCAGTGAGCTTTGAAAAAAGAATTTTTAAAAATCCATCCTTTAGCATCTCAGATTGGGTGACTGAGTTCAGCAGACTTAGAGTTTTATTCTTTACATGCTGTGGTTTCCCTCTATTTCAAGAGAAGTGAGATCTTGCTTAGAAGTGTTGCTAAAGTGAATTCATTGATGTTCGGGCTACACTGAAATGCTGTAGATAAAATGCTTGCAGAGAAAAGGCAGTGAGAAAATTCATAGTCAGTGCAAATTTCTTTGAATTCTGTGATAACTAAGGGCTCAGGCTGACCAAGGAGGATGAAACAAACAGGGACTCTCCTGTTTGTTTACTGAACATCATACACCCACTGAGTAAGGTGGTATTTTTTAAGAAAGGAATATACTTGTGTTAGATGACATCTGATAGATTCTGACCATAGATAGATACTTTGGATATGTATATTCTAATGTGAGTAAGGTAGTGAACTTTCATTTTGTTTCTGTTCCTGGAATCATTTGGGCTAAATCCTCCATATGCAATATGTTCTTCCCCTCTACAGGATTTATAACAGATGAGCAGATTTGGTAGCTGTAGGTTCTGAAAATGGAGATATAATGGAGAAGGGTGTACAAAACCTTAGTTATTGGCAGAAGTGTTGCTCACTCATACAGAAACAACATTATTAACATTGTTAAGGTACTGTGAGCAGTTTAGAAAACTCAAGCATAGTGTTGTAAGTGACTCAGGAGGTAAAGCTGTGTGAGGGGGAAGTATTGTACAGGCAATAAGAAATTGAAAAGGTGTTTGCCTCAGGCTGATAGAGAATGTGAAAGAAAGGTATCACTGCAGAAAAGATAATCTGTGATCTCCCTTTTCAAATGCAAGAAGAAATCTCATGAATTCAAGGGAAGGAATAAGATTGAACTGCTTTTTCATATACTGTGTGATGAGATTATGGAGATTTTTTTAATTGATTGTTCTTGAAGCTACCTCATATCCAGATTTAATAGTTAAAGCTTTGAATTTTATCTTAAACTTTCTGCTCTAGGTATTTTAACTACTTCTGATTCAAATGTGGCTGTCAAGGATCTTAAATCTTAGGTCCCTTTCCCTTAAGCATCAGTTGAGTGTCTGGTTTGAACTTACTGCAATGGATTTCTGTATATCTAGTCCACATTTTTTCTCAGTGTAGCGTTTTGACACAGTGAAGTAAGCATTTGGAATTCAGTGTGAAGCATAGAGGCAAACTCATTAGTTTCACTGTTTCAGAAAATATGTATAAACATATTCAAAAAATATGTATAAAGTTTCAGTTCAGATCTACTTGAAAAGTTTTGTGTGGCTTATTGTCATTTATTAAAATTAGAAGTGAGATCTGTGCCAAATAAAAATTGTGAGGCAGCAACACAGAAGCCTTGGAATTGTGTACCAAAGTGTGGGCGGGTAATGGCTTTATTTCTACCACTTGAAGTTATTTGTTATAGTTTGGAATTAATTGTTAAGTATGGCTAGAAGTCACTAGAGCCTCTGACATGTTAGGAAGCAATGATTCTGCTTCGCCTGCCAGGTTTGTTATGAGATTGTAGTTTGAATAAGTTGATGGGGGAGGGTGAATGGATTCCCTTGATGGAATTTCTATTTTCTTTTGTTCTTAATGTTTAAATATTTTTTTAAAAATTTAGGCATAGTCTATGATTTGCTTTTATGAGCGTTCCTTTTTATTGCTCATTTGTTACCATGCAGTGAATTTAATGTTTGTGTTCTTTCAGTTGTGATTGCTTTATTTGGAGCTTCTAGGAGACTGTCTCTAAAAGTCACTCCATTTTCAGTTGGAGACCGGGGTACAACTTTTTTTGTTGCAATAAACTTGGAACTTGGACACAAGAAACTCTGATATTTCTCCCATGTCCACATGGGATATCAGGTGTAGATTTTATCTTGCCAACAGGCAGTAGGCAGTCAGCAAAGTCTCCTGCAGGTAGAAATTAGTGGTCTTGTACTCCATTGCAGTGAGTTTTATAGATGTAATTCCCTTCTTCCAAACTTTTTACTCATTGGGACATTTCACTAGCATATATTGTTGGCCGCTATCACTTCATATTATGTTCCTACATTACTTAAAATTTGTCTTTAGTTACTCATTTTTATCAAAATACTATTTATCCTGTTCTACATTTGATTTATATCATCCCACTGTCATAATTGACAAAAATCCAGATGAAAAAAAAAATTAATAAAGTTATTTTAAAAATATGCTGCAAAAGTAAGATGAAACAACAAAGTTCTAAAAAAATATATAACTGCATTTCTTTTTCTTACCTCAGGTCAGATTGGTCTTTTCCCCTTCTGCCACTTCCTCGTGCCAGATTGTTTTTGGGAGGCAATGTTTCTTGTCTTGACTGACAAGAGGTGCTGTCTCTGGTAGGATAAATTATCTTTGCTTTCTTTCTTTTTGTCTTTGATCTCTTATCATTTACTCTCTTATTTTGTTGTCACTATTCTTTCTTCCCCTTGCTGTGCTCTCCCTCTCCTACTTTCCTCCTTTGAGTGCTCTGGGGTGGGATTTTCAACAACCCCTTGGGAAGCTGTATACCCCTTTTGGGTGCAAGTGCAATAGAAATTTAATGCCTGCCTCTGTAAGTCTCTTCGAGAAGCAGAGCTTTGCTGTTTCTCGGTGCACAACTTGCCCTTGCTTATTTCAGAGAAAAAGCTGTTGTTGGAAGGGTTTTAGGCAGCCAGATACAAAGATGGATTTATGGTTTGGTTTTGTTGGTTGGTTGATGAGATGAGGTGCCTTTAGTCGTGAAAGCTTTACTAGGTTATGACTGATGTATTCTTTAATTATTTCTTGAGCAGAGTCATTGTTTACAAAATTCTTCAGTAACAGTTGATTCCTAGTGTAAATGCTATTTACGTTAGCTCATTGATACTAGAGCAGCCAGTATTCTTAACTGCAGGTGATTTCTAATGGCTCCTTCTATGAGACTGTATTTACTCTAAAAATTTGAAAGGATGAGGTGAAATCTATGTATAAACAGTGTAGAAATCAGCATAAATTAATGTGACAGATAAAAATATCAATATTCATATTAGGATTGTAATTTTAAAGAAATTTCCAGACCAGTTTTCAAACCAATAGAGTTGCTTTCTGGATGCTTGATGTTATGGGAGGAACTTCATGTCAGCTTCTAGAAATAAACACCTGGGTGTGTGCCTAGAACAACATTAGAATAACTTAGCAGATGAATAGCAGCATCCTGGAGATGCCTGGTTGAGAGCAATGCTGTGAACTGTTAAACAGGTGATACTCTGGGTGCTTGATAGGTATCTCAGGTATCCTAGCTCCAGCAGCAATAGATCATACATGATTTTCAAGGTCACAAATGCTTTAGTATACAGTCATGTAAGGACCTCTTGTGTGATTGTCGATAGCTTCTGTCTTTATCTCCAAATAAATGATTCTTGTAAGAACTGACATTCAGTTTTACTGGAAATACATTTTTGCATGTTTACCTCTGTGTGTGCATGTGTGTCTATTAGCTGTGCATGCTCAGAAATTGTTGTTCACCTGGAATGAATTTTAACCTGCTGTGAGTTTTGATGATAAACCCTTGTCAGTTGGACTGTCTTTCATGAAAGAATGAAATTAACTTTGAAGAAATCTGTGGTTTGGGCACAAAGGCTTCTTTGTGCTCAGGATACCATCACATCACTTCTACTCAACAAAGCAAATGTTTGAATTACTGCATATTTGTATATGCTTTTAATGTAGGCAGGAATGCCGAGGTAGTCTTTAGTGTACAGCTGTTGTGTGTATTTCAGCATGCAAGCTGAGGTGTGGATTATCTCTGCAAGTGGAAAATCTATGTAGTGAGAAGCAGCTTATGATCCACCGATGAAGTATTACCAAGAGTAGTAGTGCTGGGACAAAGGTCACATCTGGACTGACATAATTGTGCCTCTGCAGCTTAGAGTTTCCTCTCTGTCTTTACTTCCTGAGAGCAAATAAGGCCACTATCTTCACCCCCTGAATTATTGCTGGTATTACTTTTCACATGTCCAAAGGAGACTCTTTGAGACTAATTGTGGAAAAGGAAGTTTGGGAAAGTGATTTCAAGGATGCCTTTGAAGAAAGACATCTAAGCTTCACAAAACTGTAGAGAATTCAGAACTTTCTATGTAATGACTAAGGTTTTTTCAGTCTAGATGTGGATAAAATAGCTCAGATGATTTTGATTCTGTACCTGTTTCCTTCTATCATTTGTATTGTTCTGGTAAGACGAAAATGTCGGTAAGTGTAATTTGATCTCTGACTGTGCATATGAAAGTTGGTTATTTCTGCTGTTAACAATGACCTGTTGATTATATTAATTAGATACCTTGCAGGTTTAAGAAGATGGAGTAGAAACTGCAGAATGCCTTGACTCAGGAGTAGTTCAGACACATTTTCCAGCTCTCTTCTCCCTTGAAGATAACCTTGAATGGTTATCTTCAATTTTAGAAGATTCCAAAGATGCATAAAAGCCTATTTGCCATCCTGAATTCAGAAAGAATGGATACTGTGATCTTCAGGTGTCTTTCCAAGGTTGTTTGCCATAAGGCCTGTGAAATGGCAGACAGGATCTGACAACGTACAGTATTCCTTATTCTGAAAGACATTTGTGATGAGCAGAGAAAACAGCTTGAGATTTTGCTGTAGAAGAATGGCTTTGTAAATGAAGATACACGAGTAAAGATCAATTAGAATATAAACTCGTCCTTGTAGTGTAGATAATTGAATAATTGACTGTTATTGGTAGAGGTTGCTGCTGATAATGTGCTGTTGCAGATTGCTGTCTGAAGTTTATTTAGAAGCAGAGAATCTGCAAGATACAAACTCTCAAGTTTAACTCATGTCACATTAAAAAAAAGTATAAATGGAGGATATTAATAAGTTTCTCATTTTTTATCTCATAGTTATCTCATAGTTTGTTAGAATATTATCCAGCTCTTAAGTATTGGAACCAGTTACTGTGAGGTATCATTCTTACCGTGCCTCAAAGCTCAGTTAATATTTTGGTTGTGGAAGCATGAGGAATTAAAAGAAAATGACCAGAAAGTGAAGGAATGGATTGTTGGGACTTGCATGGCAGAATACATTTATTTAGCCAAGACTGAATAATTTCAAGATGATAGTTGAATGAGGTGCAGGACTCCAGGCTCAAACCTTTAGAAGTACCATGATGTATCTCTTCGGGGAAGTATTTCAAGTCATCTGCTGATGAACACTTTTGTCATGCTTGCATTAAATGTTGTGTTGAGCTTCTTTGAAACCTATTATTCCTTCCTTCTAAATGTCTTTTTTCAAATATTACCACTTCCCAAGAAAGCAGATACTTTCTTAGCTTGTTGAAGTAGGGCATGGCAATAAATGTCCATAATCAGTAAGATGACATTGCCTGCATGTTCTTTCACAGTGCTGAGCATTTGGAGATCTTGACAGTGTATAGCAAATTTAAAAGTTTGTACTGTAGTGTGTTCTAGTTAATTGAAAAACATTAGAGAAGCTGCTGGACTCGAGAATATATCAGAAATTAGAAACTGCAGAGGAAACCTGAAGGCCTGTGTTCAGGATTGAGCAAGCATTAGGGTTAAAGAAGATGAAACAAGTTGTGTGTAAATAATTGGGTCCTTTAGTTTTCCTCATGCAATAATTGTAGGCATCCTGTAATTGTGCACAAGAAAAATAGACTCACTATTGACTGTACCATAGTCTCTAAGTTACAACATTTGTGTCTGTTACTGTATTGAAAAATGCCTGCAAATCAAAAAACTCTTACAAACCTCTTAGTTGTAAAATATATTTTACGTGTACAGCCTTTCAGGTGCATTGACATACCTCTTTCATCCTGAAAAAAATTTATAGTTCTGACAGAACCATGAGCTTTGTGAAGGTAAAAAGTGCTGAGTTGCTGCTGAGTTTGACTGCTGTGCTAAGAGGTGTGTCAGTGAAGTAAGGTAGCTGCCAACTCTAGCACATGCAGAAGAACCTGGAAGGAAAGTAGCTAGTGCTTACTGTCTTGTGATAGCTGGTGTGTTGCAAGTCAATATATTGAGAGCTCAGAAAACCTGTTAAAATTAACAGCTGTCTTGAAGCTGTACCACAACTGTAGACATCCTGTTCAGCTGAATGAGCTGAAGGTGTCTCTTCATCCATGCATCCCAGTGACATCACCTGGAAGACTGTCAAGGGAAATTTAAGGGATATCAGCCCTTCATACCCAGCCTTAGTTTACAGTTATGTGTAGACTAGGAGACTTTGTATATTTGTGGTTGCATGTCTGACGCACATCGAACTTTAGAATCCAACACAGTGTGCAGTAAGGCAGTCTTAAAAAACAATGTACGTGTTTAAAGAAGGTATTAATTTCAGAAGATGCAAGTTTGAGGATGAATGATTTTGCTCATCAACATCTGAGAACTTGAAGAAGCTCAACCATTCAGTGGGTGAAAAACACCTTTCTGTGTAGAATTCTAGCAGTGTCCAGTGGTCAGTGGAGAACAGAGCTTATAAGTTAGTCTGAAAAGAGGCAGAAATTAAGGTAAAACATCTAAAATATCTCTCATATGTCCACCTTCCCCTGCTTCATTTTCTAGGTTTTCCTCACTAGTATCTTTGTATTATAGGGTTTTTTTCCCTAATAGATTGTTTTAAAACTTTTCCTTGGAGATCTGTCAGATTTTTGTTACTTTTTTTTTTTTTTTTTTACTATCCTTAAAATGCTATTTCATGCCTTTTCATGTAGCTGTGGTGTAGTAGCTTAGCCTATAGTAAGTAGTGAGATGTAAAGGGTGTTTGACAATTCCTCTCCTTTTTTCTTAAATCATGAAGTGAGGTATGTTTTATCTGTTTTGATAAAATGCTATATTACTGACACCTGGTTTATTTTGTGGTTGAGCAAATAAAGTAAAACATCTGAGTCTTGTTTAAGAAGATGAGCTAATTACATTAAAAATACTGAAGTACAGAAGACTTTTGAGCTGTGATCTACAAATTAGTGATGGGTTTTAGTGTTTAGTGATAGACTGGAAGCTCTTTAGATAAATTATGTGACATACTATTTTCAAATAGAGTGGTTAGTAAATTTTTCTTAAAAGTAAGTTGGATACATATGTGAGATGATCAGGACTATCAAGGAAGCGTTCCAGAACATAATACTTTGATTGTGTTTGGTTCTTTATGCATGTACAGTTTAAGGTGACAAGAAAGACGAAACTATGGGTAATAAAGCCCGGTGAAACTTTTCCTAATGAGAAGAATAAGGGGAAAGGTATGGCATTTGTTATGGCTGACAAATGACTGTGTTGCCAATACAGGGAACATACGAGCAACATATGAGCCCTGCCGAGAAAAGCTTGAGGATGCTGGTGGATGAGAAGCTGGACGTGATCTGAGAGCCCAGAAAGCCAAATGTGTCTGGGCTGCATCCAAAGCAGCGTGGGCAGCGGGGGAGGAGGGGATTCTGCCCTTCTCCTCCACTCTGGTGAGACACTACCTGGAGCCCTGCATCCAACTCTGGGCTCCTAGCAGAGGGAGGACATGGAACTGTTGGAGTGAGTCCAGAGGAGGCCACCAGCTGGTTAGGGGGATGGAGCACCTCTCCTATGAGGAAAGGCTGAGAGAACTGGAATTGTTCAGCCTGGAAAAGAGAAAGCTTTAGGGCTACCCTAAATGGGGCCTTTCAGTACCTGAAGGGAGCCTACAATAAAAGTGGGGAGGGACTTTTTACAAGGGACAATAGTTTCAAACTGAAAGAGAATGAGTTTAGATTAGATGTTAAAAAAAATTCTTTTGAATATGATGAGGCCCTATGACAGGTTGCCCAGAGAATCTGTGGATACACCACCCCTGGAATTGTTTATGGCCAGTTTAGATGGGGCTTGAAGCAACCTGGTCTAGGTGAAAGATGGTCTAGGTGAAAGATGTCCCTGACTGCAGCAGGCATGTTGGATCTAAGTGATCTTTAAGATCCCTTCCTAGACCATTCTGTGATTGTTTGAATGAGGAAAGAAGTCTGCTGTGAAGAATTGGAAAGAAGAGGAGGGAGGAATGGGAATAAACTCAAAGCCTGATGGAAGTAGATATGAAATCTTTTTTGCTTTATGTTACTGTATTTCCCACAGTGCTCTTCTGGTATAGCCTTCCTATCATAAGCAATTGTAGTTTCTGGAGACATGTTTTCAACCTGAGAAGCAGTTCTATGTAACAGAGAGTGGGAAGAAAAGTTGCCAAGGCAGTCTGTTTATGTTCAGAGTATGAAAAGTGCTTTGAGAAAGCTCAGGATAGAATATAGAAACTATTTAAATTAATAAATTGTAGGATTTTAACCTATTTCCCCTCTGTGTTGTGTTCAGAGAGACTTAATTATTTTTACAAGTTACTAAACCTCTTGTGGTGTTAAGGCAAGATAAATTCCTTTTATGATAATGTGATGCTATTCAAAATGGTGATTTTGAAGGTAGTCTTTAAGTTTGAAGGTGGTTTTATGCTCCTCTCTATGGCCTTAGTTGGTTGGAGGAATCTAGGTGTGACTCCCTTGTATTAGGCATTACTGCTTTCTTTAATGACAAGAAGAACCACTTGCTTTTTTTCCCCTCCTTCTTCCAACTGCTTTCTAGATGTGTTTTCATGACCTGAAAAGTGTGTATTTCCAGACCACTTGGTGCAAGTCTTTCAAGTCTGAGCTATTACAAGACATGTAGTAACAAAGTGTTACTACTAAAGCTGGACCATTTGCTGCATGCAGACGACTTCTGTCTTTCACTTCCAGCTCTTTGGTTTCCCAGCCAGTATTGTCTACTTTCTGCATTACTGCCTGTGATAAATCTTGCCTTTTCCCCATTCCACAGTGTGGGAAAAAGTTGCTATGTTTGCCTATTTGGATAATGTGTAAAAGGATCATGAGTGAGTTTAATAGTGCAAAAGGAGGTAAAGCTGAGTGTGTATTCCTTACGCCAGAGCTATGTCTAAGGTGTACATAAATAGTTAATTTCAGCTAAGCTTCTCTTAGCCTCTACCAGGTGTTGTGTGGCTTTTTTTCTTCTCTGCCTGGAACAGTGGCTCATAGAAAAAGCATTCTTCAAGCATGTTTACTTTTCTCTGTTCAAGTGCTGTGTATTACTCAGTTGTCTCCCAAGCCTGATGGAACATGTGTCTTATTCTCCTTGTGTGTTTTTCCCTTTTTATGCCACTCTTCCTAAATAACAGCAATCCAAAATGCACAAATGTTTATTTTCTGAGAGCACAGAAAATGTGTTAATTTTAAATTAATTTTTAGGGGGCTACAGAGAAGCACCAGTTCTTTTGTTTAATTTCCTTTTAGGATTTTAATTTTCATGTCTCTTACACCTGTAAAACTCATTTGCATGTGATATACTTTCCCTCGGCCCAATTCTCTTTTAGCTGGTGGTTGTCTGAGCAGTGCATTTCTGTTGTCTCATCCTGAAACAAACTCAGGAACATGGTCCTGTCCTATTGAGTGAAAAACTTTGCCATTGATTTTACTAGATAGAGGATGTAGCCTAGTGCTTTTACTGTTATTTTTTTGCCCTGGAGCTGTTGGTAGCTTTCTCAGTGTAAGTATTTTTTTGTTAATAGAGTTCACATGCTGTTAGCCATCTTCCAGATTGACAGAGTTGTTAAATGAAATCATGTCTGGTGCCAGTTCTTTGCTGCCACATTACAAACTTCCTGTGCTCCATTGCAATCTGTTTATTTTTAATGTATTTATAGTACTTTGGCAGGTTTTTGTGTTGTGATGGTTTTGATGACCAAATTAAATCATATTAATTGAATGATAAGAGACATGTGAGGTAGTATTAAATATTAAATTGGAAATCCAGATTGGCTTGACCAGAAATCCTGCATGATTCCTGCATAGAGTTGGGCATGTTTTGCAAGTTCTTACTAATCACTGGTTCCTGATGCCCAAGATGACTGAAACAGTTGTGTGCATAACTTCCACAACCTGGAATGTGAAAGCAAAAATGGAAAAAACTTCTTCTTGAAGCAGGCTGGCTGATGTTCGTGGATCAAGGCAGAAACTTGCTGAGCTAGCTGTACTGTTCAATTCTTTGTTTTTACACGAGGGAAATGGTTGTCCCCCTGACCTCAGCACTGCTGAGGCCATGCCTCGAGCACTGTGTTAAGTTTTCTCTTCACTTTGAAAAAGACATTGAGGTGCTGGCATGTGTCCAGAGGAGGGGCAACAAGGCTTCAAAATGTCCAGAAAAATGGAATGGCTGAAGGAGCTGGGTTTGTTTAGTCTTGAGAAGGCTCAGGGGGGACCTTGTCACGCTCTACAACTACATGAAAGGATGTTGTAGTGAGATGGGGGTCTGTCTCTTCCAACGTGTATGCAGTGAGAGGACAAGAGGAAATGGTCGGCTGCTGAGACAGGGAAGATTCAGATAAGATATCAGAAAAAAATCTTTAGGAATTGCAATCATTTGCCCAAGGGGGGTAGGGGAGCCAGGTATCCAAGATGCATCTGGATTTGGGTGATACGGTTTAGTTGTTACGGGATTACAGTGGTGTTGTTGGGTGGACAGTTGGATTTGATGACTGTAAAGGTCTTTTCCAACCCTGATGATTCTGTGATTCTAAGTATCAGGCATTATGCAAGTGGGCTTCATGAAGATTGTTGACAACAGAGAGGTGAGCACATTCAGGTGTCTGTTTCTACTCCAGACTCCGGAGAGGAAGGAGGAGTGCAGTGAAGAAAACAAAAGCCTTTTATAGGCCCACTTCCCGCCCTTTCCTCCTCCCTTTCCTCCGCCCTTTTTTTTTCCCATTTCCAAGTCAACAACATATCTGCCTGCGACTTCAGTTCTAGTAGTTCTTTTTAGTCTGGTTAATTCTTCCACTTGGCTGTAAGAAGATCCTGCATGTTCAGCCGTGTTACACACAGGCTGTGTAAGGGAACAGAGAGTTTTTGATTATTTCAAGGGTATAGTGTGCGAATTTTCTGTACTTACAGCTGCAAGTGTGATGAAGTAGGTTCTGTGTTGTAGGTGTCTTTAATATTTATTTTCACAGTTTGCTTTAGTAAACATGAGGAAAAGTAAACAAAAATGAACATTCTATTTGGTTGATTTTTCTGGTGAAATGCTCACAGAAACAGCAAAAGTTCTTAGAATTTGACCTCTCAAACTAGGCAGTAGTCTGTGTTAAGAAGTGAATCTATTAAAGTAAGAAACAATTGTCATTTCTTCTTTATTAAGTATAAAATGGCATATATTTTCCTTTCTTCAGTCTTGGAAACAACTGAACTGCTTAAATAGAATATCTTAAGTTTTGGACTTGCTGTGTGGCATGTAGACTACAGATGAGATAGTTAATGTCAAGCAAATTTATTTAAAACTGAACAAACCAAGAAGGACCTCTTACACTTAAACACGTTGGATGCATTTTAAAAGTAGTGTTATGTATGATCTTCAGAATATATAAATAAAATGCAGTATACAGGTTGCAAACTTTTGTACCACAAAAGAGGCAGCACAACTTTTTAATTTTCATTTGCATGCTTAAGTTGGGGCTTTTAAAAGGTAGAAACATTAAAGTTTGTCAAGTCCCTTGAAACTGAGTGGTACTCTTGCATGTAATACTTTCAGTCTTTAGAAGGGCGAACCTTTTCAGTACTTCATATAAGTTAGGAAGAAATTCTTAAGTAGCTGGCATTTTCTTTCTGGAGAAGAAACCACTGATTGCCTAATTTTGTATTTGTGTTGTACATTAAAGAAATACAGTGATTCTCTCTCTGAGCACCGACGAACAAAAAACAGTACCTGAATTGGCTGGAAGGTTGGATTTTTGATATTCAGCTACTGATAGGAATTCTAAGTGCTGATAACTACCCATGAAACTAGTGTCTTTGAGTGTATTGCTAAGAGAAAGGATTTTAATTCTTAGGAACAGCAGAATAACTAAATATTTTTATTTGGAGCTAATTGTTTTCACTGTTGGAATACTTCAGATGCTGGCTTCATATGTGTTTAAAATGTTTCCTAATGAGTGGTATTTTCTTGGAAATTTCTAAAAATGCACCAGTACATTGAAAGTATTGATAAAGTTCAAGGCCTCATGTTGAGGCTGGAACCTATTTCAGTATCTCTATATTACTCATCTTTGACCATATGCTCATTACAAGAAAAAAATCTGAATTTTCTACAATTTCTCAGGTAATTTTTTTTGTCTGGGACTGATTATTCAGCTTTTAATATCCTTGTTTTGATTGCCTTTAGTTTCTGAGGACACCAAGTAGGGGAGAAAACCTTTGGTTTTTTTACAAATGTGTGTCTATCCAAGTTGGTAATGGCTTGGGATATTAGAGACACTTTCACTGATGTTACCTTATAGCTTTGCTTGTAATTGTAAATACAAATTGATCCTGGTGTATATAGTATCTGAACCATATGGTTTTTTCAGTGTTATTCTCTCTATTATGAATTCAGATTATGTGCTCTCTTTAGTATCTATTAAACCCCAGGACCAGTTACATTAATTTTAGTTAATTTCTAGGAAAACCAGTTCAGTGTTACAAGATCAAAGTGTGTTTGGCTATCAGTATTAAAATATGAAATGTGTTGGAGAAGAACATTTTTTTGATTTTTTTTTTTCTAGAATCACTCAGCAAACTATTCAACATGTAAAATGCTGAAGTAATTGACCTGGATGAAAAGAAGATGTGGGCTTGATATAAATGTAGTAGGACTTCCTTAGTGAAGGGGTAAAACATACTTTGTTAATGGGACTGTTAAGTATGTCCTGACTCACTGCACTCAAAGTATGAGGCTAGAGAGACTGAGAGTTGATGTTGCAAGGGAATACTTCTGAAGAAACTTTCAGAATCTGATATTTGATAGTTAAAGGTGAACCAAAGTTCCTTGGATTTTTAGCACAGTGCTGTCCTCCGGTGGAACAGTGTTGCATTAAAAGAGCATTTTACACTGATCAGGAAGGTTTTAATTAGATGTGATCTATGTTATGCAGTGTATGTTGGTTCTTATGTACCAGTAACAAAGTAGAAGAAAATTTGAGGATGCCTCCAGTATCATGTACAATGTAATGCAATCTGTAACTAAAATGGTTATTTCTTACTCTAATCATTCCAAGCCAGTATTTTCCATAAGGTGAATCAGAAGTTCTCATTGAAAAGCAAATTTTTTGGGTTTAATAAGATTTCATTCTGTGGGTCTTTTAGAAGTCAATTGTAACGGTTGTTGCAAGTCAGAAGTGTATCTAAATACTTGTCACAGATTATTCATGCTTTTCGTTAGGCTGGGTCTGTGCTTTTGTTCCCTGCTTTAAGGTGAACTTCTCCAGAATGTGGTTTTTTTTGTTGTTTTTTTTTTTGTTTTTTTTTCACAAAACCCGTGATTAATGTGGATGTATCCTGTTTAATCTGACAGTCTTGAATCTGTTACATACCTGCTGTACTTGGAAATGTAAGGTAAATGCAGGGAAATGTTGGATAGACACATACTGAAAGACATGCTGTGCTAAGTAAAATGTTATCTTTGGAGGTTTGAGGTTTGTGCAGATTGAACTTTTGTAATTTAAGTTGATACAAATTAAAGTGTAAAAGATTAAAATCAAAAGCTTTTGTTATAGTAGAAAGAATAAGGTGGCAGGAAATTATTTGGTTATTTCAGTTTCTAGATTACATGTTGGGTAGGTAGTCAAGATTTTGGCAGCCAAGTAATAGGCTTGAAAAGGAACAGGAAGAACTGTCAGGCCTGACTTTGCTTAGCCTGTTATAAAAAGGGAAAAATAAGTAACATAATTTCTGAAAAGAGATCCTGCTGGATTCAAGGGGCGATCTGGGGATTTAACCATGTGTTTAACTCCTAAATTTCAATATAATAATTTTCCCTTTTGCAGTTTTCATTCTGTGCTACAAATAAGGATATAAGCATAACCTGATAAATCCCTTGCTGCCAGCCTGTTCTTCAGAGCAGAGATTCTGGTGATTGTAAAATACCAACTTTAAGAGATGTAGAAAGAACACTGTTTCTAGAACATTGGTATTTTCTTGGTTTGACTTCACCAGCCATAGGGATATGTTATGCTAATATTAGTTTTTCTCTTTGAAGCAGATTTTAGGTGTTCTAATAATTGATGTTAAATAACGAAGTTTATCTGTTGTTTGAAGATCTGGTAGATTCTCACTCCAAATGTTCTAAAGTTTTAAATACAAACATAGTTATGGTTTATGTTTATGAGTGAATTTCCCTGAAGTTAATATCACATCATATTTGGAGATTGCAGTTTGGAATAACGTGGAGAAGTGTTGATGTGAAGAAAATATGTAAATTTTATGCAATAAAAGAGCTTCTTAAAAAGGTCTGTCTTCAAGTAGGAATGATGTAAAGAGAGAACACATGACAGGTGTTTGTTGCAAAGAGGCTTACATCTGCATTAAATCAGTTGTTCCAAACTTAAATTAAAAGAGTGGGAAAAATGCTACTTTCTGGAGAAGCATGGGTTAGTACGTCAGTTGAAAAGCTGTTAGTGTTTGACATGGACTCTAGGTTAAACTAGTCTGCTTATTTCAGTGTGATATCTAATCAGCTCTAATCAACTGACTTGCAGATCAGCTGTTTTCTAGAAAGTTTAGTAGGCAACAAAGAGACTCGAAATGCTGCCAGTAGCTGCTAAGTGTTGTATGTCCAGCTTCCATTGCTGGGGAGATCTGCATGTTGCATAGGTAGAATTTTGTGGGTCTCTCTGTGGGAGGAAAAAAGCAAACAAACTAACTGAAGCAGTGAAATTAAGGCTGCAGAGTTAGCAAGCTAGTGCTCTCAGAAACTAGCCTGCTGTCAGTGTCTAAATTATCAGATTGTTAAAAATCCTTCAGAGTTTATGGATGAAACTTCAGGGAAGAGAAAGTTAAGTGAGAAAGACTTTTTTTTTTCTTTTCTAAGTCAACCAAACCAACTTTGAAGATGGTAACATGGCGTCCTCAAAACATAGTTCAGCTATTAACAAAGATTCTGGAGATACTTTCTTCTTATGTGCTGTTCCATGTAGAGTGATGCTCTCAGAATATATAAGCAGTGAAGTGAATAAAAAATAAGTTCAGTATTCACGTTAGCACCATACTTAGACATTAGAAGCTATTAGTGCCTCAAGCTGTCTCAGTAAGTGGAGAAGTTAAAGGCAAAAGTGATAAAATAATTTTGCTCACTGCTCCTCTAAATGATGCAATTGTTTGAACAAATTGGGGAGATTCAAAAGAAATTGCTTATTAATGTATTTCTGAATTACTTGTGGTAAAGCTTATATTAGATGCTACTGAATAGAGTAGTAGAAACAAATGCAAAAAAAATTCTGTAACTCACACCAGTCCTCTGACAACTAGGCTTAAAAAAAAATAGGTATATGGCTAATGTGACTCTTTTATTCTGGCAGTTTGCTCTAAAATTGTCTGTGCTTTTACCAAACTGTGAAGAAGAAACCTTAAGTGACGGCAAAAGAAAGTGTTGATGCAGATCCTGCCTTGGTTGTACACAGTGGTTTCTTTTGTGAAGGCCCTTAATTCGCTGCTGCAGTTGAAAGATGTTTGTGTTAACCTTTGCAGGTTACAAAATTATGTCACTTCTGCACTTAACCAGGCAATCCAGAGAGAACTGAAACCATATAGAGTAAAATGAAAACTTCTTGAAGCTATAAAGTTTTTCTCAGATACATGCACGAGTGTGACTACTTTACATTGCAAAGAATGAGCTTAAGGGAGAAATAGAATGGAGAGAACTGATGCAGGCTAAATTAAAAAAACATGGGAAAAGGTCCTAATTTCTACACCGCATGAAATGTCTGGCTGTAGTTTTATTCAGAATTAAAATATTAGGAAGTGTTGAATTATAGGCTGGAAAACTAGTACATTTTTGGCAGTGGTTGATTTGGTTGTTGTTTCTCTTTCCACTTGGTCAGATATTATACAATTTACCTTTTAAAAGGCTCACAATTCCTGACTGAAAAGTCAAAATACCAGTCAATACTAAGAGGTAAAGATGTCTGCAGGAAGATGCAGCCAAAGAGCTTTTATAACTTAACCTGATACTATTTCAGGTGCTTGAGTGTGCTTTACTTCAAGAATTCAAGATCCTAATTTTGGGAGAGTAGTGTCTTTTAAAGACCCAAAAGCACTTAAAAATTGAGTCTTGTGTCAGCTGCACATGTCAGACATGGTTGGCTCTTATTAGTTACTGAGAAGCAATAGCAACAAATCTTCTTCATAAAAAATAAGTGCATTTGTTGCATCTTAAAGCAATTTTATTTGTTTACAGGTGTCAGCTGTGATGCATGTTTAAAAGGAAATTTTCGAGGTCGCCGGTACAAGTGTTTAATTTGCTACGATTACGATCTCTGTGCAACTTGTTATGAAAGTGGTGCAACGACAACAAGGCATACAACTGACCATCCAATGCAGTGCATACTAACAAGAGTAGATTTTGGTAAGTGATCATTTCAAACTCCAGTGATTTGTTGCTGTATTGTGTCCATAAACATAATGCTGATTTTCATGTTTCTAATTATTAATCACTTCCCCCATTAAAAATAAGGGCCAAGTTCTTGAGTTCTAATAAGCAGATATATTTTCTTTGATATAAGAATTGCTTTTTTTTTTTTCTTTTTAACTGCTGCATATGTACTTCTGCTTTTTTTTCTTTTGGTCTAATTACAGCAGATTATCAGACTAATAAATACACTTAATAACAGTGACTACTGTTAAAAGTGCCACAGCCTACAGGCAGAAAATAAATCCTGGTGAGATTTTGTAGGAAGGTTGTTCATTTGTGGTTTTTATGAGACTGTAAGTATAGGAAAGGTAGTGATGGGCTGCAATGAGTATGAGAAATTAGTGGTAAGGACTAGAAGGTAGTCTTTTTGGAATTCCTTTGAAGATCTCCTAATCCAAGAGTTATTTCTAACTGTAAAGCCTTGTCAGTATCTAAAATAAATAATAATTGGTTTTGTGTCTCTGAGAAATGACTGCTCACTTTAAAAATTCCGAAGGTTTATTAAACCATAACAAAATACAACAAAGGACTGAATAAGGAAAAAGGACAGTACTGGGAGCATGGAAATAAACTGCCATGTGCTCAACCACAGAATTGCTGCTCCACCTTTTATATGCCTGGGGGGGTTGCATCAGGCAACCCAGGCCCCTCCCAAAGTCTGTCAGTCAGCTCTTCTTCACCATCTACTAAAGTAGTGGAGACTACTTTCTTGCAACTTGATTGGAGGTCAGGTGTTGTCATGCCACATCCCTCCCAGCAACAAGCTTTTCCATTCCCAGCTGCCCCAGGCAAGGGACACATGTACACGCCTTCTCTCCACATGTCCCGGACAACGCAGGCTGTCCAGAGACAACAGCAAAGAGGGGGGAAAGGGGACCATGGGGAGAACAGCAGACATCTAAACAACAAACCACAATAGCATAAGCATGCATCAATAAAACTTTTCTTAACATACACACAATATTCATCCTCTAATTGCGAGAGCCAGTTATCATATTACCTGTCTGTAACATGTCCTGTCCAGTTTGTTGTTTCTGTTGCATCGTAGTTGAAATAGGTTGTAACTTGTGAGAAATGATTTTGTGACAATCAGCTGCTCTGTGATGTTGCTGATGCTGGACATGTATTTTCTTTTGATATCAAACACATGGGACTAGCATTTCAGTATTTCTTCCTAGTGATTGTAGCTGTAATTTGAATCCTTTAAATATGATGATTTCTCAAAAGCTGAAGTCCTAACTTCTTTACCTTTTTAATTAGAACAGAGGTAAAATTTATACTTTATTGGTCTAAAGTTTTGAGAATAGCTACATAGAGAAACATGCAGTTTATTAAAACAACTGTTACATGAAGGTGTCTTCAATTTTCTTTTAATTCTCAGGGCTCCTGTTACCCTGAGACTGCCTGGTCATGACTTCAGAAATCCAGGTCACAGGAGTCGGTGGTTCAAAAGGAAATAATTTATTGCATTATCAAAAATGCATACCCCTATTTTAAGTCACATGTTTCTTGTCGGGCTTTTCTTTTTTCCTCTGTGTACAGTATTAGGGATTGAGGTCACTGTTTCAAATGCACAGTTGAAACTTCTTAACCTGTTAGCAACAGTTATTTTTGGGTATTAGACATGGGCTAAAAGGACAGCATTGCTGTAAGTACTAAATACTAATCACAGGGGTAAGAAGACTGAAACATACTAATATTAAATGTCAGAGATTTTAATGTGCTGCAATGAGAGCTTGTTCTAAACTATACTTTTCTTTAAAAATGCCTATAATCGGAAACTTGAGAATGACCATGTTTCTTGCTGCTTGAGTACTTCTCTTTCATAAGTTTTTGATAAATGTACCTTTGGCTTAATGCCTTTTATGTGTGTGTGTTGTAGAGACACAGAGGTGTTATTTTTTACTATTTAAGTATGCATGAAGAAGGTTCACAATGAAGTACTGAGATGGGTAATAGGATTTGAAGGGCAACTTCTATATTGCTTGGTGTTTATGTTGTGTATTCTCTAAATGAGAATAAGAAAACAAGGTCTGTAAATTTCATATGGCTAGATATCCAAGCATTGCTACCACAGAACTAGTGTCAGGAAAGAAAATACTACAGCTCAGCTCTACAGTAAGTCTTCAGGTTTGATTAACTGCAGAACAATTCATATCACCAAATTGTGAGCCACAGCAAAGTCTGATGTTACAGAGTTACTACTGACCTTGTAAGCTTATAGAATGGAGAATGAATTGGGAAAGTTGATAAATGATATTTTCCTTAGAGTTCAGGAAGATCTGTGACATCATTCATAAAATGTTTTGATTTTAGATTTCTAGAATACTCTAGATTTAGAGTAGAAAACATACAAAGGCGTGTACATTACAGTATTGTACAGATGCTTAAGGAAACTGGTGACTTTTCAAAGGGTCTTGTGTCACCAAGGAGATCATGTGACTTTGAGGAACATGCAAAAAATTAGGCTCTAAGAAATGTTAAATTTAATTAGAAAATGGTACAAGCAGTCTAAAATTACGTGATTCAGGGTTGTTAGGATAGTTGTATTAGTGGGTATTAAAAATCCCCAAGGTTAGATATTAGTGTCTGAGAAGAAAATAATCTCAAGGGTAAAATTGGCAACTAAGTAGTTTATTCCCAGCCAGCAGCCAAGTTCCACACAGTTACTTGCTCATTCTCCACCAGCAGAATCAGGGAGAGAATTGGAGGGGTAAAAGCTAAAGGGTAGAAGTCTTGTCTTGAGACAGACAGTTTAATAGGGTAAGCAAAAATGGTGCACACCAGCAGAGCAAAACAAGGAATTAATTCAGTGCTTCCCCCAGGCAGGCAAGTAGTCTGAAATCCCTGGAGAGTGGGGTCCCATCATGCCTAATGGTGACTTGGGAGGACAAACAACATCACTTCAAATATGCCCTCTTCCTTCTTCTTCCCCCCTTCATATACTTTATCTCCTGAGCATTGGTGTCATATGGTCCAGAATCTCCCTTTGGTCAGCTGGGGTGACCTGTCCTGGCTGTGTCTCCTCCCAATCTCCCCTGCATCCCAACTTCCTTGTTATTGTAGCAGTGCAAAAGGCAGAAAAGGCGTTGTCTCTCTATAAGCCCTTCTCAGCAGTAACAAAAACATGTTGATATTATCAGCCTTGTGTTCAACACAAGTCCAAAAGATAACCCTATACTTCACACTGTGAAGAAAAATTAACTCTATCCCAGCTGAAACCAGGACAAACACATAACTAATAAAGTCTTCAGGAGTTTCCTGGTGATGTGGGAAGTCAAATGAAAGGAGAGTGTTTGTAATGATGACAGTATGAGTAGGGAATGTTCTGAAGTAAGGAAGATGTTAGTAGAAACACAAACTGGAAGGCTGTTAGTGTAACTGGGTGTGTGAATTGTAGTTTACTTGGCTATTGACAAGCTTCAATACTGTTACTGTAGACAGGTTTGTGTCAATATGAAAATATTTTAATAGCAATAAACTTCGAGTTTTTGCTTAGGATATGGAGGAAAGTGGACAGTTAGTGAAAAAAGAGTTTTATCAAGGAAAAGGAAGCAGAGTGGGGAATCCTTCTGTTGCAAAACTGATGCAAGCACTTCAGAGGAAGTCACTGTCATTTTTCTGATTTTAAAAGTGTACATGGAGATCAGTGAGTCATTTGCCCAAAATCTATCTGCTATGATGATAAGGACCCTGTATCATTAAATCCCACCACCACTCTGGCCAGCACTGTCTAGATGCAGGTATCTGTGGAGTTCACTTAAGTACACTGCCTGAAGCTGCAAGCAAATTGTTTGTGGTGGACAGCTGACACCATGAATAATCCTTTCAGCATGGAAAAAGTCACATACTGTTTACCTCTGTGAAAGTTGTGATCAGTTCTTAAGAGTTCCTAGGTACTGTAGTAATGTTGCAGAATATACTGCAAGAAGATGGACTTTTTCAGGTACTCTGAAAGATCTTTTGATTTTTTTCCCCCTGAGATTCAGACTATCATTGGAGCCAGTATGAGAACACTGAAAACAGTTAAAAACTCTAGTGTTTTCTGGCTGTGCATGTTCACTCTTGCACCATCTAGTTGCCATAATTATCCTTTCATGGGTCAGTATATAATGTGTACATACTAATTTTGAAGTAAGATGGGATCCAGAACAATGGCAGTGCTGTTGTTCCTCAGCCCCTATAAGAGATAATGGAAAAAATGATACGGTGAGTGATACGCTGCTGTAAGTGGGACAGAGCTTAAAATAAAAGTATGAAGTCTAATACGTAATGAGAAGTAGCCTTTAAAGCACAAATCCAGTTAGTTTATTTCAGAAGGGTCAAAGAGTAGAATTGTAATAGACCTGTGTAAAGAACAGGCATGTGCTTACCAGGCAGCCACTGTACTTCTGTGGTCTTCATAGATCAATTTGTCAGGACAATAGAGAAGTTCACAGCAAATTTCCTAGTTTCCTTTTTCCTAAAAAAGCATTTTAAACTGTTGGGATGTTTTAGGGTCTAAGGTGTGGTTTGCCCATTACCACATCATATTGAAGTGGCTATACTGACAAAGAAAGTAATACATATAGTTTGTAGGATTCTCTGCTGAAATCACATTGTGTTCTGAGACTTCCTGAACAGAGTGCTTTAGAGGTCTAGAAGAGTTTGAAGAATTATGGACTCCTGCTTTTGTCTTTGAAATTAACTAAAATTTCAGAATCTGAAAGATTTCTTCATGGTCAGAAGAAACAATTCTTTGATCATGGGCACATTGCATTCTAAACTGATAGATTTGTAAATTAAAAATGGTAACACAATTGTAAGTTGCTTTATTTCTGCAGCCATGGAGGCATGGTGTTTTTGTTTCTTCCCATATGCCTCTAATTCTTAGTTAACGTCATTAGCAAAGGACCCCTTGGTAGTCGAGGACATGACTGTTCATATTTTTAGGATTTTTTATGTGCTTATAAAAACAAAACAGGTGGATAAATACCCATTCAGTACCTTCAGTGCTAAAATTAGACAAAGATTCATGAGACCACTTGATTGCCAACTTTTTTTTTTGAACTTAGATTTTAATTTAAAGGAAAAATTATCTGGTGATCCGTATTTCACATTAGAAAAGAGATCTTGGTTGTAAGAGATTAAAGTTGAAGAGGAAAAAAGAAGAGAGCTATATACTTAAAAAGGAAAAATAACTAGATTTGCCAGCTTTAACTTCTATGCACTTTTTAATATTTCTTTTTTCAGAGGAAGGCATATTCTCATGTGTGTTTGATATATATTACGAGAAGATGTGGAAGGAGGTGTGCGTGGGGGAATATGCCTGAGGTATAATCAGGAGACTGCAAAGAACTCAGATTTTTATTTTATTAGTGAATAAATGGGGTTTTTTTATGTTCTTTGAAAACAAGGAACAACACAGGATTTGACAGTCTTATCAAACCTTCCCCCTCTGTGATAGAACTGTGTTTACTGCTAAAATTTTTGATATCTGGATGGAGCTAACAGTTTATCCAAGGAAAGGATTCCTTCATGTGCATGCTCATCTATTTACAACTCTTCCCAGATGGGTTGCAGCCCCGGGCCCTTTCCTTAGCTGTGAAGTTGGAGTTGGTACTGTTGCCGTACTTGAAAATACGTTCATTCATTCTCAGTGAGTTTCATAGGTAGAGGTTTTTAAGCGATCTGATATTTAAGAGGTTTTTTTTTTGGTAGTTTTTTAGGTTTTTTTTATACTGATGTGAATGAGAAGCATATTCATGTTTCCTGTAAAATATAAAATACCTGCAGAGGATGAGAAAATAATGTTCTCTTCTTGCATAGTTTAATAAAATTTCATCTGAAGTTTGGGGAACTTCTGTGTTAGCAACTTAAAAGTGCCTGCTTTTCATCAGTGGTCCTCAAGTGCTCACATGCAATACACCTAAAAGTTGAAGCCAGTGTGTAACAGATACTCAGGTTGCTTTTCCACTATCAAACAACTATGTTATATATTTGAGACATTTCTGAAACGACTTACTGCAAAGCACTTTTTCAACTGTGGCATAAATACTGATGTTTGGTGTCACTGAGAACTTCTAAATTTTGATCTGAATTTGAGGTTTTGTCAAGAGTTCAGCTTCTGAAATTTCATCATAAAAAGCATCGTACCACAGTTGACCCTTTATGTGTGATACCGTATTTGACCCTGTATGTGGGGTAAGAGCAGTAGTGAAAAAGTGAAAGTTTGGCAGCATCAGCAGCATCATGATGGAAGTCTATTTTCATAGTAAATTCAAGAAAAATTATGTGTGCTAATGAAAATTAAATGTAGTATGTGGTTTTTTTCATCAGTAACTGAACCCTTCCTGAATATAGCCATTTAAATGAAAAAACAGATTAATTTAGCAGGGCTTACAGTGAAGTATGTGTATAAACTGTGGTTGATGTGAACAAAATTAATGGTGATACTACTTTAAAGTAACCTCTATTTATTTTCTTCCTGTTTCAGATTTGTACTATGGTGGAGAAGCTTTCTCTGTAGAGCAGCCACAGTCTTTCACTTGTCCTTATTGTGGGAAAATGGGTTATACGGAAACATCTCTTCAAGAACATGTTACTTCTGAGCATGCAGAAACATCAACAGAAGTGGTAAGAAGCCTCAGAACTTGCTTTAATGGTGGAAATACAATTTAAATAATATCATTTCTGAAAAATTGTCTTCCTGTTCTTTCTTGAAGCATGTATTCATTTAAATGCTTTGTCCAGAGAGAAAGTACATACATTTGAGAATGACATCAAAATTCTTCTATGATTTATGGGTATCATAATATAATGAGCTTGCTTCCTTCTTTTAGAGTTTTTTTGTTGTCTTGATACAAAGGCTGCCATATTTAGGAGATTGTTATACTGTAAGACAAAATTTAGAAAGTTGTCGCAGTTATTCTGTCTAGCTGTGTCTCCCTTTTCATAATTAGTGCATAATTTTTCTGCAAGCTTACAGCTATTGCGGTCTTTTGTAACTGTAAGAGAGAGGAAGACATGCAGATGGTTTATGTTTTCTAATAGCTTTTTTAATGGACTTCTTATTTTATGCAGTGGAATTCTATAATTGTTTTAAAACTACTCTTGTCAAAGCAGGGGGTTTTCCCCCATCCCTAACTATTATGTGGTTTAAAATGCACTTCTTAAACAAGTTTCAACAGAAATACTTTAATTGGAGATGTTAACTCTCACTGTCTTGATTAACCTTGGGAATAGGAGAAACTGGGTTAGCAATTTAGCAGAATGACATGGAGGGTGCTGTTCTGTGGTTAACTGTTTTACCCTAGACCCCTTGGAAAAAAATGATGCTTGAAGTGGATTACTCATCACTGATACATTGTGTGAAAATAGTAATAAATATGTTCTCTATTCTAATCTTCTAGTTTTCTTAATTTTTAAAGAATTCTGTGGAAGAAAATGAATGACTCTTCAAACATAATAAGGAACTTGGGTGAAGAGGTGATGTGGAAGGGTGTTTGTTCACATTTTTGGGGACTCAAAGATGTTATGATCTTTCTTAAAAAGACAGGAAGTGATTACTTCACAATCAGTTGCACTGTGGTGTATTATTTAACTCAGTGGCACACTGCAATTTTTCTGAGTTTTTCTTAAACTTTTCAACTTTCAAACATAGCATCAACCATTGAAAGTTCTGCGTTCGGATGACTTTTATTTTGTTTGGTGGCTTGGTATTGCAATTCTGATTTGCACCACTTGATGTCAGTAGTATGTTCCTAACACTGAGTGTTCACAGATCCCGGGTTTTTAGACTTGTCATGCCCTTGTTTGCAGTTTTGACTTCTAGAACCCCACACATAAAGCCTAAATTTGTGATTCTTGACAGCTGCTACTCTGGTAAATCCTGAAAGAGTTATATGTGTAAAAAAAAAAAATCCCACAAAACTTTTCTTCTTATGCATTAGTCTGCAACACTGATGTATCATTGTTCCAAACAATGATAAAGGACAATATTTTAATCCTTGAATATGATTGTTACTGTTTGTGCTAAGTTCTGAATCTGACATTTGTGATAAATGTTTAGTGTGCATGCACAAAAAATTATTTGGGTACTGTACCCTTTTTGGGATTGTGAAGCCTACAAGACTAGTAAAGAGGAAAATATTATGGATTCTAAATGTTGTGGTTATAGGCTTTCAGACAGTTACTTATGTTTAGATACTGAGCTTGTAGTCATTTGAGTATCACCTTCCAAAGATGTGTTTTATGTTAGACATGTGTTTTTAGGGATGTAAGGGAGCTTTACAGGAACAAAATTATTTATATTTTAAAGGCTTTTTGCCCCCAGTTTTTCAAAGAATAAGCAAAAAAATTTTACATCTGTTAAATTTTGCTATTTTTATATTCAGAGTGATGCAGATAAGTTTACTTTCTGCTGATTTTTCTCAGGTATAGGCATTGATAAGTACAACAGGTAGGTTGTTAGGTATCTGCAGGCAGGAATCACAGTCTGAATGAGATTGAAAGGGACCTCTGGAGGTCATCTTGAGCAGAATCATGTACCAGCTGATTGCTCAGGACCATGTCCACACAGTTCTTTAATAGTGACTCCACAGTTAATTCTCAGGATAACTTGTGCCAGTGATCATTGATCCTCACAGTAAAAAATGTTTCAGTGGTTCCTGATGTTTATGAGGAAGCTCCGTGTACCCACTGTCCCTCTTCCCGTCACTGCATGGCTCCATCATCCTTTCAGGTTCCCTTCAGGTATTCATGGACATTCCTAAGATCCGTCCCCCATTACTCTACCTTTCTCCAGGCTGAGCAGTTCCCTCTTTCTCAGCCTTTCCTCCTTTCCTCTTTGTAACCTTCTGTTGAGCTTTTTTCAGTGTGTGCATGTGTGGAGCTGAAAACTGGGCACTGGTGCTGGGTGAAGGTGAAGGATCACAATCCTTGTCTTGCTGCCAGCTCTGTGTTCAATGTAGCCCAAAATACCACTGGCTTTCTTTGCTACAAGAGCTGGCCTGGACTCCACCAGGACCCCAGGTCCTTTGCTGCAAAGCTGTGTTTCATATGACTGGCCTCCAGTGTGTGCTGATTCCTGGGGCTATTCCTGCTCAGGTGCAAGATGTTGTGCTTCCCTTTCATGAGGTTCCTGTTGTCCCATTTCTTCCGTTTTTTAATGTCATTCTAAATGGCAGCACAGCTCCCTAGTGTATCAGCCACTCCTCCTAGTTTTATATAATCAGCAGAATTCCAACTGATCAGCACCCTCTGAGCCCATCCACTGAGAGAGTTTTCACTCCACCTCACTCTCTGCTTATTCAGCCTGAGCATCAACAACTTACCTTTAAGCATCCTGTGAGAGACAGTGTCAGTGGTCTTACTTCAAGTCCAGGTAGGCAATTTCCCCTACTCTTCAGTCATCTACCAGTCCAGATGCTTCAGCATTGAAGTTTATGAAATTGGTGAAGCGTGTCTTCCCCTTTATGAAGCCAGTGCTGACTGCTGTTGATGATTTTCTTGTCTTTAATAGTGCCTAAAAATAGTTAACAATAGTTTCTTTGCTTTCCCAGAGATCAGAGCAAAATGACTGTAGTTCAGCCTGTAGTTCCCTAGGTCCTCCTCTTATATGCCTGTCTTTAAGATAGGAGTGAAATTTGCTTTACTTCAGTCCTCAGGCACCATGATAGTTCAGAGATTGAGAAGAGGCTCACAGTGGCATCTTGCCAGCTTCGTCAGCACCTCTTGGTGCATCACACTCATCACACCCTGTGGGCTTAAGTATTCCATTTCATGTAAGTATTCTGCAGAGTAATCCTCTTCCAGCAGGGGAATGTCCTCACTCCTCCAGACTTTACCCCTGCTCTCTGGGGCCTGGAATTGCTAAAGACCAGTCTTGCCAGTAAAGACCATAGCAAAGGAGGTATTCAGTACTTCAAGCTTTTCTGTGTCCTGTATAACTAGGACTCAAATCTTCTGAGCAATGGGCCCACATTTTCCCTAGTTATGTTTTTATTTCCTATGCACTTCTAGAAGACCTTCTTGTTACCTTGGACATTACTTGCCTGATTCAGTTCCATTTGGGCTTTAGCTTTTGCTTATGTTGCTCTGTGATGATCAGATAATGTTTATGGTAGGCTACACTATGGCTTACCCTAGGAGGGTAACCTCTATATGTTCTGGTTTTGTGTTTGAGTTTGTCCAGGAGTGTCTTGATCATCTGTATAGGCCTCCTAGCATTTTTGCCTAACTTCATGTTCAGTGGGATGGAGAACTCTTGAGTTTGGGTGGGAATGATCTTTCAATATTGACAGGCTTTCTTGGGACCCATTTACTCTCCAGGTTCATACCCCATGGGACTCCTCTGAGCAGATATTTTGAGAGGCTGAAGTTTGCTTTGCTGAGGTCCAAGGGCATGAGCTTGTCTTTGATCTTCTTCCCTGCCCTCATGATCTCAAACTGCACTATGTCAAGGTCACTGCAGCCAAGGCTTTCTTTGGCTCTCACATCCCAACTGAGCCCCTCCTTGTGGGTACTTATGAAGTCCCGTATAGCACTTCTCTTCATGTACTCTTTTGTCACTTAGAGGAGGAAGTTACCCTGAGAGGACTCCAGGAATCTCTTGGATTGCAGTCACACTGCTGTTGTCCTTCCAGCAGATACTGGAGTGGTTGAAGACCTCCACGAGGATCACACCTGCAAGTGTGAGGCAGTTGCTCTATGTCTCAAGAGGGCCTGATCTGTTCCTCATGGTCAGGTGGTCTATAGTAGACATGCCCTGTAACATCCTCTTTGCCTGTTCTCTTCTTAATTCCAGCCTGTAAGATCTCCATCAGGTCATCTTTCATTTAGACAGTGCTTTTAATGCACCCCAGCTGCTGTCTCACTTAAAGGGCAAGCCTCCCTTCCTGTTTATAAAGAGCCCTCTTCCTCTTCTAAAGAACCAGTATTTCTTCACCCATATAATGTCTAGGGACAATGGTTAGAGTTGTAAGGCAGAGGAATCTGGGAATCAGTATGATGATTGTTTTTGTTGGTGTTGAAGTTTCAGGTTAGTTGGACTGGTCCAGATAAAATGCAGTGCTCAACTAGAAGTCTGCTAGCATTGTAAATAAAAACAGATTTAGTAAACTTCATAAAATGCTATCTCTTCAGTCTTGTTTCATAACGGAGATGCTAATTGTCTGCTATTACATTGCATTGCAGCAGCTTTCTCACCTTTGGGAAGGCAGTAATTAGGCTCCTTGTAAATGAATTGTAAGAACTCTTGTTGTTGATACTTCAGTGGTAAAACTGGGGAGAGCTTTTTCTTGCAGTAATGAAATGGACAGTCTGAGACAATCTCAATGTCCCTGTTCATCCTCTAAGATCCCAGTGACTCTTGTTGAGGTTACAGAAGTGCTGTCACTTAAAGTGGTTACTATGTATGTAAATGGGGAAGTAGCGATAGTACAAGCACAATTCTGGAAACTGGCAGAATGTTCTGTGGGTGGGATTGACTTAGGCCTTTAGAGTCATCATTCAGGGTTACATGATGATTTCTTAATACAAATGCTCATAAATTCAAGAGAAAATTCTGACAACATTTGCCTTCCGTCTGCACCATTTGTTCATGCATGTTATAATTAACAATGACTTTTAGCTGTGTCACGCTTAATCAGTGACCCAGCAGTCTTTGTTGTGGCTCTGTCAAAGCTTATGCTTAACTAAATTGTTGTTTGTGCATAACAGTACTTCAGTAACTTTCCCTAGTCAATAGTTCTTGAAAGTTTAGTTGATATTTAGAATTAGGATTTGGATACTTTGATTCCTTCTTACTCAATATTTGTTATAACCTTTTCTTAACTGATGTTTTTCTGAGGTTTGAGTATATTCACAAATATGTGCAGTTTATATCATCTTTGTCATATTAACAAAGAACTTTCTGGTGATTTCCTGCTTTGAGGAGTGGGTTGTTCTTATGTTGGGTTTCTGCTTCCTCAGTGTAGCTTAAATAAAAGAAGATTGCTTTGAAGGTCTTGCATTCTCTTGATATGAGAAGTTCAAGCAGCTGTAATGAACTTTAGGGAATTCAGAATCATCTGTCCAATACACCTCCATTTCTATATCTTTACAGGGTAGCTTTGATATGTTGGCATAGCTAAGTATTTATTTTATTATGTTGTGATAAGATATGCCCAGTAGTGCATTTGCTTGGCCTCTGTAGTGGTGAAAAATGCTGAACATTGAAAATTAAAGGGGTGGAATTGTACCAAAAAGCTTTTAATATGCCTGGTTTTCTTTTCAGAACTGGCCACTAAAATTAAAGTGGAATTAGATGCAGCAGTTCCTGTCTAAAGCAGCTGAGATTTTACAATAAACTTATTTCAAGACCTTGTTCTTACCGCCATGAGAGTACAACAGATGTGTGCTCTTTTATACAGGTTTTCTTAATGCTCATGGTCTTTTGAGATCTATATTCAACAGCTTAAGTATACACATGAAAAATGAAAGAAAAATGGAAGATGCTGTTTGTGGAGTCATTCAAAGAACAAGTCATAATTATGACAGTAGTGGTAATGTTTGCCTGCTTATTTAACTGTACTTCAGTTAAAAAAAGAAAACAAACAAAACCTGCCAACCAAAAACTGTGAAGTGGTGGGAGGGGAAGCCCCAAAATCAAAGAGTGACCTCTGTACCTGCTTTCAAAATACTGTTGTGGAGAGGGGTATGGAGACCAGCCCTTCTCTGCCAAACATACACTGCCTGAGTGGGATAGATTCAGTTTGATACTTAGCAAATACGGGTAGTTTCATTCTGATTCCTCTGCTGGGATGAGTGTCAAGCAGGCAAATAGCATTCCTGTATGATTCAACTCTACTGTCTGTGGCAGAATTGGCATGCAAAAATACTAACTTTCAAGACATTGCAAATTGATTTTGAGAATGGTAGCTCTGGTTTTCTGAAATTCATAAAATAAAAGATGACTAAATTAGTGTCTGCACTTCTTTAATTTTTCTGTTTAGTGAATACACTGTTTAGTGTATACACTGATAGTGAATACACTGATATCCAGGTGTTTGTGAATCCAAAATGTATTTTAAAGCATAAGAGCCAGTGTCTAATTATTGACTTGATACAAGTTCTGATTCTTATAATATTTATAAAGTTGGGTTTTTTCCTTGCTTTGTCATTTCAGATTTGTCCAATATGTGCAGCATTGCCTGGAGGGGATCCGAATCACGTAACAGATGACTTTGCAGCTCATCTTACACTGGAACACAGAGCTCCTAGAGATTTAATATCCTTTCCAATTTGAGGCAAAGAGGCTAGACTGTTTCACCTAGTAGTCATGGTGACTTGGTTTTATTTTTATAGTCCAAGGGTCATATTCTGGATTTCCTGGAACTTAGGTTGCTAAAGATACGTATGACAAAAATAAAAAGGATTGTCTGCTAGTTTAAAAAAATGTAACTCTCAGACTGTGCACAGACTTGTAGGTATACCTGAGAGTGTTTTTTTTTGCTCTAACAGCAGAAACATTTAAAGAATTTTGACATACAGAGGGTTTTTCTACTTGTACTGTGTTTTATCCTGCCTCATGATTACTCTTGGTGCTCTTTTACATATCAAGATGCAGTGCTGCATATATTTATGACATAAAGATGATTCAAGCATAACTGCTTGTAACAAAAGATTGTGAAGTTGTTTAACTACTTTTAACACAATCTTTTAATAATATAATTTTGTAGTGCTACTGACATTTTGTAATATAACTCAGAAAACCTTCAGATTTTCTGGGAAATAGGATGTTGTCCTTCAGTTACCTTAGCAGCCAGTTACGGACATTTATCTGTGCTTGATGGCTGAAGAGCTGGAACTGTTGGGATTTTTTTATCAGTGTTACAGGAATATTTGTCTCCTTTAAAATTTTTTTATCCTCCCTGCGATTAACTGATAAAATATCTTTTGCTTTAGGCTTTTATTTAATGACATGCAAGCTTATGTAACATCCCTACAGTAAGTAATCTCTGAATTATTCATTTGTGTCTCATTTAAACAAACAGAAAAAATTACTACATTATAACTTTGATAGTGGCTTTTTTGTTCAGAAATTTTTAAAAAGGAACAAAGAATAATGTAAGCTCAAGTAGTTGGGGAAAAGAAATCCAAGCCGTATCAAACAGAATTAATTACAGTAATAGAAGGGAAACAGCATTTGAGGTGATGGCTCCACATAACACAGTTATGATTGTATTTGATTGTGTTTAAGTTTGTTAGTATTAACATGGTTTAAGTCAGGACAGACTAAATGCGCAGGTTATTTACTATGCAATAATTGGATCAGTATAAAGGAGTTTGCTTGTAGATTGACTTTGTGAAAGGTGAATGGTGAAAAAGTGATAAAAAAACAGGTACAAAGTCAGATGAAAGCAGTTACCAATACTTGCCTTTCTCAGGGACAGGAGAAGAGCGCTCAGCACTGGGGAGGAGCAGGGTGCTGAATGCATTGGCTTTGGCCGTGGGAGCTTGATCCCAGGCATCCCTGTGGTCCTTAGTGGCCAGGAGTCATGCCATCCTCTCTTTCCAGAGGAGGTAGGATAAGATTGATGAGGGGAGAATATCTTTCAGACCACTGGATTTTCCTGGCCTTTGGACAGCCTTGAAATGTTGCTTGATGGCTGATGTCGTTTGTGTCATTTTAGTTCTGCTCATTGTACAAACTCTTGAGATTTTCATAGCACCTGCCTAATTAGGCTTTTTCTAACAAGAATTACATAACTACATAGCAGTGTGCCAGAGTTCTAACTGTGGGCTTCCAACATTGGCTTAACTGTAAGACAGGTAGTTTAAATTTTCCCAGCTACAGAATGAAATTAATTTCCTACTGAAATGCACAAGATACTTGATTAGAATTCAGGCTACTGATGCATTTTCTCCCCAGAGATGCCACCAGATGACTTTTACTCAGGGAATGTTTGAGCCAGAAAAGACAATCTTTTTTCAAATACAGAATAAGGTTTTCAGTATAAGTCATCCCAAAATGGATCTATTTTGGGAATACAATGCCCATGATTAAAGATTGTACCTGTAGAATTTCCTGCTTGTACTCTATTGTGTTGGTGTCCAATGTTGTCAAATTTCCAATACCTGATAAGAAGTATCTTGAAGTGACTATTTGACATTGGACACTACATCATATCTCGCAGCAGGGAGATCTAAGGCAGGAAAAAAAGGAAGAGAAGATGCCCTTTTTCACTCAGGGTCTGGCAGTGTAGGAAATAAGAACCATCACTCTTTGATACACCATTATATTGCTGAATATGAAATTGAAGCTGTACAGAACAATTCTCCATGCCCTGCAATTGTCTTCATGTACAAAAAGGAGGTAGAGAAGACTCTTGGCTTGCACTTCTTCTAGAGTAAAAATTTATTTTGCAGTTTGAGGTAAGCTTTTGCTGTTGGATTTGCTGCAGTTCTGAGGGGTGGCCTTACCCACCAGCTATTAATTAGACATGTTCGGTTAATTTGGTTTTTTTGTGTTTTTTTTTTTTTTTTCCTAAAATTGTCCCAAAACACTGCATGTGTTTCTTACTACAAACTCTGTGCAGCTATTGCAAGGTGTGTCATTTATTCCTACAGTCTGTGGACAGCTCTTTAAAACCCAGTTTCTTTCTTTAGCAGGAAAATATCTGAAAATTCATTAAATCTTTTCAGCATTAATCATACAAATAGTTCTCACATGACTGCTCAGTTTAAATGTTTTTCACAAGGTAAGGTTTGCAAAGTCTTTTCTGACTCTAGCATGGCTGTTAGGACTCCAAGTGCATGCTTAGCTGGTATTTGAAGAATGATATTTATCTCAAAACACTTTAAAAGCTGCCATTGGGAAAGTTACCCCAGAGTCCTGTGTCTGTTTGAAAAAGTCCCCTGATACTGTCCTGTTTTAACATAATTAGTTATGAAAAGCTTGCCAAACTACATAGGGTCTATAGTCCACCTAATTTAGCAACTCATCTCCAGCAGCACGCAAAATTGGCACACTCAGAGGTGCAAGATGCTCTGTAGTAAGCAAAGTGTGTTCTGTGCTGGGGAGGTTTTTCTTTTACACCCTAGATGTTAAGTTTTACACTGTATTTCAAAACTAACGGTTTTGAAATAAGAAAACGTTCTGTAAAATCTTCTTGTAATGGCCAGAAGTTCTCTCTTGCCATGGGAAGTCAAGTAATTCCTTTTAGTCTTAAGTTCTTGACCTCCATGATATAATGAGGTTCTGCCCCATAACTGATTTATGAAAAGTACATTGGATGCTACCCTTACACAGAAATTGATACCATATGAGTGGTAACCATACTATTAAAAAATAAAAAAACATAGGAGATGGAGATCTAAGCTAAATTATAACAACACTAAAATAAAATATTAAAGCCTATCCTATTTCATTTTTCACCAGTGAGTCATACTAGTGATTTTTAGGAAGAAGCCTTATCTGAACTGAACTGTATTGGAGGAATGAATGTTAACAAATCTATGACAAAAATAATCTTTATTTAAATCTTTATTTAAGTTTGTTAATTACTTCAAAATTTATATGATAACCTATTTTAAAAGTGACACAAAATATAAGCATCTGATAGGGGGAAGTGGGGGAAAAAGAGAAAATGAAATGCATCATTGTGATACTGGAATTAGTGATATGGCGAAACAAAGGTGTGTGATGGATGTGCTGAATACTCCAGAAACCTACAGTTTATTAAGGACTGAAGTGATGAAAATTCTTGGATAAAAGCATGAAGTACAGAAGTCAAAAGGAATTTGGTATTTATTCTGATAGGAATTGCAGTAAACATTTTTATTAGTTTTGATACTTAATGTAAGAATTGGGAAGGGAGAACTGAAATCCCTATCTCAGTAGCAAGCTTGGCTAAACATGGATTTGTATGGGTTTTCATAGAGAAGTTTGATTTTAAAAAATTTACCAGATCAGTAAGTCTGACCTGTAGCAGAGCTACAGCATACCTTAGCTTTGCTTCAGAAGTTGAATCATTACTTTATAAATCAAGAACAGTACACCTGAGTATTTGACTCATCAAATGTCTTTTAATGATGGTTTAACACTCAATGCCAAACAGTTCTGTTTTCTTAACTTCTTTTCTATGATGAGTCCAGTGGTGTTCGGCATGTACGTAGGATGTTCCACCCAGGCCGGGGTTTGGGAGGCCCCCGTGCTCGTAGATCAAACATGCACTTTACTACCAGTTCCCCTGGTGGGCTTTCGTCTTCTCAGAGTTCGTATTCTCCAAGCAATAGAGAAGCCATGGATCCTATAGCTGGTAAGAGTTGTAACCACAAATTTTACTCCACTGTCCTCCTTCCACAGAGGAAGGAGAATTCAAGGTGACAGTAGCTGCTCTGCTCTGTGTTGCTATGAAGCTGCACGTACAGGCACAGCATCCCATAGAGGGAGTGAAGAGGGAAAGGGTGTTCTTACTGTCAGCATCAGAAAATAATTAGGCTGTGTCTTTAGGATTCCCAGAAATAACTTTTTTGTTCTATTTTTACCTTTGATGTGAAAATAACTTTTTTTTTTTTTTTTTTTTTTTGCAAGGAAGAAAAAATAGAGAGTGAAGACAAATCTGAAAACAAATACAGTTTTGTCTATGGGGAAATCTAAACATTTTAATGCCATGGTCTTTGACCATACCAGTATGTCAGGGAAACCTCAGAATGTCTGCCACAAATCCACCTTTACTTCAGATGCAAAGGAGACACAGTGCTCAAACTGGAGCTTGCTGCTATTAGGCTGTGACTTCTTCAGGGGGAGGTAGCTTAATGAGGCATCGCCCCTGGAAGGAGAGCTGTGGATCCACTCCTTTCTTTAATCATGGTTCCCTTTACCCACCTTCTGCTGGCTCTGGTGCTCTGCTGGCCTCTATGCCCTGATGTAATTCATTAAATTAGCTGTGGAGAAGCGAGATCAAGAGAAAAAAACAAGTTAACTGAGGTCACAGCTGAGTTTGTTCAAAGAGAGAGGATGTTCTTTAAGCTTCCAGTGCAAGACATCCTCTTTCTTTGCCAGGCAGGCTGCTTGAGCTCATTTAAAATGTGAGGTGAATGCTGAAGTTTGTTTTCAGCCTTGCAGGACCTTGCCACTTAGCAGCTTTAAATGTGGTATAAAATGTCATTCATCTGCATCTATTCTCTTTTAGTTGAAGATGTGTTCCTGCATGTAGAGCACACTGAGTTGTGTGTCCATCTTGTTCCAGGACTGTTTTGAGTTCACACCTCTTTCCAAAATACTGGTTCCCTATATTCCAAGCTTTAGATTACAGTGAGAATAAATATATCTTAATCTTGCCTGTGAGTTTAGCATGTCTGCCTTTTTACTGGAGTAGTAAATAGGAAACACCACAGTGATTTTTCTATTTAAATTTATAGCATCAGTTACTTTTCTTAATCATTTTTTCCACCCTGTGGCATTCTCTAGTAATTAAAATTTACTTTATTTTGGTGCTTCTATCAGTGTTGCTGAAAATTACTCCACCTCTCTAGTTCGTATTTTGCTTTGTTCCTTCAAAAACAGCTTGCTTTAGTATGATTACATTTTGTTAATGCAACGGAAGAAAAATTGTGATGACCTATGGAGTAAGTTTGTAATGTAGAGTAGAGGGACAGGAGGAGGATTGTCCCGTGTTTCCTCTACCATTGCATCAACTAAGCAGGTGTCTGAGATAAGTACTGCACAGGGCATAGAAGAGATTGTACAGTAACGTACTGTGCAATAACTCGCTGCTGATATTTATTATAAAAAAAAAAACTGTGAATAAAATTTGCAAGGAGCATTCCATCCTTCTGATTTGGAAGACTTAATAACAGAGAGGGTTTTCAATTGCTCAGCCTTCTGCATACTTCTGGCAGAAATAAGAATTTATACAGAATGCTTTTGATGTGAAGCAGTGATTGAATATGTCTTCTTAACTAAATTTCTTTTATTGAATTTGCTGTAGCACAGCTTCCCTCTGAGATAATTGGGAGGATAAAGCTTGTATTTTGAGGGAACATTTCTTTAAAGGAAAAAAATTCACCATCCAAAGCCAAAATATAGAAGTTTCTTAGTGGCTATTTTGGCTTGAAGTTTCAGAGATGACTGTCTTTTGCCAGGTTCTCCCTTGCAAAAGATTGGCTCTACTGTCATAAATTAGTCTTAATCTTTATGGGCATTAATCTCTCAGTCTTCTCTGAGCATTGTTGGGTTTTGATGTTAGTTGAAAAGAATGAAATTGATGCAGTGGAATTCAGGGTGTATTTATTCTGCTGTGTAATGCTCATTTAAGATCTTAAGTCATAGATGCTTTCTCTTCTCTGGCAGAGCTTTTATCCCAGCTATCAGGTGTGAGGCGTTCTGCAGGAGGACAGCTCAACTCCTCTGGCCCTTCTGCTTCTCAGTTACAGCAGCTGCAGATGCAACTGCAGTTGGAACGACAACATGCACAGGCAGCAAGACAGCAACTGGAGACTGCACGCAATGCAACCAGACGCACCAACACGATCAATGTCAACACCACTATGACACAATCTACAACAACAACCAACACATCTAACACAGAAAACAGTCAGCAGACTATCCAGAATTCCCAGTTCCTTCTGACAAGGTAATTCATTCTGTGTATTTACTTGTATTTAACTTTTAAAATTTCTGTTTAGCTTAGTTCTAGTAGAGATACAGAGCTTAATGAAGCTTGTATGTTTGGAGTCAAGCACATGCCTAGGATGGCATTAATTAACAGAATATTTACCTAGTTTAGAAATTATACTTAGACCCCAGGATTATTTAAAAGAGGATTCACTTCCTGTGTCATCCCAGTTATTCTAGAACACTGACCACTGAACTGAAATAAAAATACTTTCCACATCTCCCCTGCCACACCCTCTGCAAGCTTACTTCTGTTTGTCTGGTATTGTGAAAGAGTGTGGTAATTTTAACATTAATTAAAATTAACATACCTGAATTTGAATCAAGTGGATTTTTATATAAATTCAAAATAATGCCATGTGACATCTTTCAATCAGAAGTTCACTTGAAAACCTTAATTAAAGCATCTGCAAATGTCACAGACTGACTTTCAGAGTTGGAGTGAGCAGTTCCCTTGCCTCTATCAGAGTATGAAGTGTTCCTTAGGAGAAGTGGAATTACATTCAGTAATCCATGTGTAGTAGGCTTTACATGTGCAGTGGTGTGTTTTGTGGCCAATGTGAACTTACAAGTTGATGTAGAAACAAAGGAGTCATATAATTGCATATCCAGGAAATGGCACCAGCCCTCCCTAAAAGACTCCCTGAATAGCAGGAAACCTCCCAAACAGTTTTTGATGTTCCTCTGACTTTGGGCTCCACCGCGAATGCTGTTGCAGCAGCAGAGAAGGGGTGGGTTGTTAAAGGCATGCCTGTTGTACTGAAGTGCTGGTTGTGTTGAAGGGCAGGTAGGACTGTCCTGAAGAAGCAGTTTCTGAGCACATCTCAGCCTGTCCCTGGTGTCACCAGGGAATTGAGCTTTCATCAACTCTCTGTCTTCTTTTCCCTTATTGCTGCACAGGTTGAATGATCCGAAGATGTCAGAAGCAGAACGACAGTCAATGGAGAGCGAACGGGCAGACTGCAGCCTGTTTGTTCAGGAGCTTCTACTGTCCACCTTGATGCAGGAAGAAAGTTCCTCCTCAGATGAGGATGAGCGGGGGGAGATTGCAGATTTTGGTGCTATGGGCTGTGTAGATATTATGCCTCTAGATGTTGCTTTAGAAAACCTAAATTTAAAGGAGAGTAATAAAGGAAATGAGCCTCCTCCACCACCTCTTTGACATCCCACTTTGCAGACAATGTCCTCTGTGCTGTATTTGCCAATGAAAGTGGACAACAACTATCTTGGGTTTGTTTTGGTGATTGTAATTTCAGGTCTGTCACTCTTGTTACATTGTGTACATTCAAAAGAAAGAGAGAAAAGATATATATGATAATCATTTCCACTTAACTAATTTTTACTTCTAGCAGGTAAATGTAGGTTGCAGTGCAGAGCTGAAGGCTCTGTGTCCTGTACCTTGACATGCAAAAGGCTCTCCTAATACTCCACATTCAAACTGAAGAGGGAAAAAAAAAAGAAAAATCTCTAATGAAGCTGCTGTGTGTATTTATGAATATTAATGAATAAAAACTGCTTGGATGGTTTACCTTAACTACTGCATGACCTTTTTTGCAGCGTGCATGAGTTTTAGTGACCTTGTCATTTAAAAACTTAAATACAAGGAGTAAAACTATAAAACACAAAGCTTTCCCATTATTCAAAGGTTATGTGATGAAAAAGGTTAGCGCTGAGTAGCAGTCTGTGGCTTTTTGATAATATGTGACAGAATGACATCTTCATGTGCGGTTCCTGCACAGGATGGAAACTCTGCGGTGGGATACATTGTTGTGACTGGGGTGTGGCATATTGCTGAATGTGACCCTTAATGTTGCCCTCTCAGCCGTCACCTCAGTGTGGAGTTGAACTTCATTTTATGCATCTGTAGGAGACACAACAGTAAGGCCGTTGCTGGAAGCAATTGCAAGGGGCTTTTGTGTGCCCTGAAATCAAATGATGTTCACTTTCGTTTAAAGTTTTTCTTCGTTGTGGTTGTTAAAATTTTTTAATTGTTGAATATGTTTCATTTAGGTGTAGACAATTCATATATTCACTGTGTTTCTTAAAAAAAAAAAAAAAAAAGTTAACCTGGATCCTATTGTCTTAGTTTAAAAGCCTTTCACAGCCTCAATCATATTTTGAGTTATTTATGTATTTGCTTCATAGTTTGCAGAGACCTGGCAGTATCAGGAGAGCTTGAGGATTTGGATTCCCAGACTGTCAGTATATTACAAGAAATTCTTAATGCTAACTTTAGCACCTTTTATTTATTGTTTCCTTTGGTTATTTTTGCTGGTATAAAAAAAGTTTGAAAAAAGCCTTTTAGTTGAGTCTTGCCACCTACATGCCTATACTGTTAATCCTACTGGTTTGGAAAAAAAAAATATGGTGGTTTTGTGCATAGAAATTTCTAATAGCCCCAAAGCAAGGACAGAAGGGGTATGTTTGGTTTTGGTTTTTTTTTTTGTTTTGGTTTGTTTTTTGTTTTTTTTGGGGGGGGGGGGGCGGGGGGAGGGGTGGGTTTTTTTGTTTGGGGTTTTTTGTTGTTTGGTGTTTTCTTTTGGTTGGTTGTCTGGGTTTTTTTGGTGTGGTTTTTTTTTTTTGAATGTAAAGTTAGATTATAAAAACAAAAGTGCACACAGCTTCTGATGAAAATTTAAACTAGGCTTATATCATAATGATGTCTTTCCAGATCTCTCACCTCACCCCCCTCTCTCTTTCTCTGTATCCTCTCATCTCAGCAGCATTGTAGAGTAAACGTAATGACACATGACATTGTGGTGTTCTCACCAGAACTGTGACATGTATGCTAATCCAAAATAACATCAGGAAAAGAACAACCCCATAGACCGAGTTTAATTTTTTTTTTTTTTTAATCATGAAATCTTGATTGTTTTCATGTAGAGCAGCATTAGCTTTGGTTGGGGTTTTTTTTTTTTTTTTTTTTTTTTTTTTTTTTTTTTTTTTAGTCTCTGCAACAGAAAACTTTAAATGCAGCCTCTGGTTACCCTGAGAGTTACCCCCAGCAGGGGACTTTTTTATTGATTGTTGAAGACTTCCAAAATTTTTCAAGCTGTAGTTTTTCAAACACATCTTCTGCACATTACAATAAGACACACAGTTCAATAAAGCATTTTCAAGACTGTTGTTGAGTTGATTTTCTTTGGTTTTAATGTATTTTCCAGACACTTTTGTTCCAGAAATTTCTGTATCTGCCTTTAATTATAACTGTATCTTCCAACACAAAATCAGTTTGTGTACACATCCTGGGTGGCTTATATATGTTTTAAAACCAAATGGTTTGGCAGGTGATGAAGTACATAATCCTAAACTCTTCATAGGTAGGTGAACTGAAGGCTGCATAGACCGACATTAATTTAAAACAGGCTCTTCTCAGTGTGGTGGTGTTTTGTATTGCTTAAGGCTGGTCTCTTACATTACCCAAATTCCAGACATCACCATATTTGCTTGGAAGGGGATGCAAACTAGTGGTACACATGTTTGTTTAGAGACTGAATACATCCTGGCTTGGATTTAAAAATATCCTTGAACGTCATGTTAACTTGTACAGATCTTCAGTGGTTTGGGAGGCTGTTTGTGGGGTTTTTTCCCTACTAGAGGTTTAAAAATAACATGAAATGGCTACTAGGAGGGTATTCCAGTAGTCTGTCAAGTCCTATTTGTGGGGAAGTGTTTTTTCTTCTCTGAGTAAGCTTTGCCAAGATAGTATTTTTGGGGTATTTCCAAAATATTTATTTTCAGGGTGCTTTGGGCTGCAGTGACTACAGCCTCCATCAGCTTTGGAGGGGAATCCTGCAGGGGATTATGGCCTTTTCCATGTGAGAGAGGAAAAAAAAAAATGACAACAAAAAAACCACCCGAAAACCACACCCCAATACTCAACATGGACAACCCCCTTCCAGGAACAGGAGCCTTAGTGCTCTGCACTTGCACAGTTCCTGGAGTGCAGTGACAACTGTATTGTGACTGGGTGGTCAGAGTCATGTAAAGAAGCACTTTCAAAGGTATCAGCAAAAGCAATTTTATAACAAATTTGTGAAACTACGATTAAGTTCTCTGGCAAGGTTTGCTCTGTTACCACATCGATAAAGCACACGAACTGGATTAGAATCAATCTGGAGTGAAGCACAACAGAGACCGGGGATGCAAAAGGGTGAGGATGGAGAATGTAAGGATGCAGAAGGGCAGGGGGGACCCTCCATGGAGTCACAAGTTTCACAATGGACCCCTTGCCAAACCTACGCTTGGAATTGCTCAGTGCTTTATGTGTAAAGGATCTGGCAGCACTTAATCATTGACTGATTTAACTCTTACTGAATGATTCTGTAAGATTTACCATAACCACAACAGTAGCTTAATTTTGAATCTAAGATGGCAATATTGATGCCACACTTGCTATAAGTGTTGAAGTCAGTTTTCACACCTGCACACAGACACAACCATGTAGATATTCAAATACTCTGTGTGTGTGTGTGTGTGTGTGTGTGTGTGCATATGTACAAAGCTCCTGTTTAAAGCTCCCCCAGAGTTCAGTGAAATGCACACACGGGATGCCTTTGCATCTCTCAGTGGGCAGAGGCTTCAGCCTCGAGGAGGGGTACCAGCACAGGCTCCACTGTCAGTTTTTGATGAAGCTCTTTGAGTCCCAAACCTGTGGGTTGATGAGCACTGAGAGGCACATCCTGCTCCAAGGGACATGCTGGCACAGCCACTGGGGGCATGGGACCTCAAAGGGCCTTCCGTGGGACACCTGTTCATAGGATGGTGAGATGCTCGGATTAAGTCTTCCATCAGCTTCCATCCTGGACTCAATCGAGGTCAGTAATTTTCCTCAAAAGTCCAGTAAAAATAATATTTCACTCCATCTGGGACTCAGACAAAGGTTTCCAAGGCTATTCATTAGAAAACAGAAGATTATTGGGCAACACATTCCAGGGAACAGGGAGTGTTACTAACAGGCTGAAGGCGACCTTAATGGCGCACATGCAGGGGGAGGATGTGCCCCACCACAGGCGGGTACAAGCCACTGTGCTGTGTGTGCTGCGCTGTCCTGTCAGGCGGCAATCCCCTAATGGGGGGTTTGTATCCTGGTTCTCCCGAGCCTACTGTGTCCTTTCCTGTGCAGAGAGTGCCAGGTTCCATTCTGCTGAGGGCCGCCAAAGAGCCGTTGTTGGGGGTGGGGCAGTCAGAAAGGTATACTGCCATTCCAGTATTTTGTATGTTAAAGTGGTAGAGGAAATGGTGGAACAGTGAAGTCCCTTGAAAGCTTTTCAGAATATGTGTGGTCTGTCTGTAAGTTCTGATCTGAGTTAATAAAAGGTCTGTGTTGGTTTTTTGGAATCTTTTTAATGTTTTCGTCAAAGACAAAGAAAGGCTCTTGCACATGGTGGTGTGATAAACATTAAAAATGCACCCACCTCAAGTTTTACTTGTTCTGTCTTGATCAATTCCCTGGCACTGGGGGTTGGGGGAAGTTTCCATTCTCTGCCATTTGCTCAGATTTGGTTTCCATTTTGGCAGAGTTGAGCTCTCTATTAAGTTTATGGACAGCATAGTTTGGTGCAGAAACCAAACATCCAGATGTGTGCACAGCTGCAGCTTTGAGACACTTGTCTGTTGTGAGGGTCTAAAGGCCATTTCCTGCTACCAACAGGAAGTCCCAGAAGGCAGAGAGGCTCCACTGCCTCCCAGGGCTCTCAGACCTAAACCAGGGAGCAGTGTGTACACTCAGTGTGTGACAGTTTTCCAGTTACATCACTTAATCTGCTTTTCCCTGGCATAGCTGACCTTCACTTCCAGTCACCCTGTTTTGCCACATGGGTGCTTTGCTAGTTTGAGGCTGTGTAATTGTTTTAGCTCCTAAGGAAGAGGAAAAGGGTCTTGAGACAGGCTGATGGGCACAAGGATTTATTTGCAGTGTTTATTATACTTGATGTGCATAGTATATAGGTGCTCAAAAGTTATTTGTGGACAAAAAGAGTAGAAAAGGGGACCTGTAAGGGGAACTGTGCAGCTTCTGGAGTGTGCTTCCACCACACTTTTCAACTCAGCACTGGCTGATACCTCCTGCAACATCTAATGCAACATAAACACCCTTGTGGGTAAAAGCAGGGCCCTGCAGCTGTGGGGTGTGGAGGAGAGGTACCACTGGAAGAGAGCCTGCAGAGCTGCATCCTCCCTGCTGGGCTAGCACCTGTGGAGGGGCAGCATGAAATGTGGGGATAGGGGCACAATTCTCCCCATACCCCATATGGAGCACAAGTCATGGCCTTGAAGGAGTTGTCAGGGAGCAGAGCAGAGAGACATGGAGGCCAGGAGGAGGGATACCAATGTGGATCTCAGCATATAGTCCAAGGGTGGGAGAGCTGGGAAAGGAAAAAGATGTATAGTGAATGTTAGGTTAGGAGTGAGGGAAACAATAGGACAGGGAATGATGATCTGATTTTTCCAAGGCAGAAAATGCTACAGTCATGCCAAAGATGAAGAGGAGTGATATATGGGACTGAGGAGAAAAAGGACCACAGTGAATCACAAGCAGCTAGAAGGGAGGCTCTGGCAGCTTTCCTGCTTCCACTGTTCACTGCCTGTGGTGCAGCAGGATGCTGGCCACGACCTCTGGAGCTCTCCTTTCCTTCCCAGACAGCAAACACTTCAGCCCAGCCTGGCCTCACCCTCATAAGCTCTCCAGTCTCTATCAGGCTGGCAGTGCTGCCACCAGGGCACCCTCCTCTTTCTGATCCTATTCTTTTTAGAGAGCAGCCCCTGAAAGGCTATCAGTGTCTTTGCACATGATTCTTAAACCCAGCACCACACACAATGGTGTCCACCACACACATGAGCACACTCACGGGCTCAGTATCTCTTGCAGACTGTTGCCTTCTCTTTCACAAAGATCAGCATTTGCCCATTCTGAGACTGATCCAGGCCTCCTTCTTCCCCAGATGCCTAAGCTGTTCATCAGTGCAGGATGGAAGGACAGTTGTTCCTGTCCACATTAGCAGTGTCTCTTTCCCCCACCTTTGGTGGTATCTGTTGTGAAGCCTCCATTGGCAAGGGAAAATTTTCTTACTTCGATCTTAGCCTTGACCCTTGGAGAAACAAACCACAGCATGTACCTCAGGCAGCCGGATGGGATGTGTCCCAGCAGCAGTGAGGATGTTGTGCTTTCTGATGCACTGGTGCTGCCCACCTGCCACTCACCCTCCTTTGCAGAGCCCCAGGAAATGCAGTTCACAACCAAGTACCAAATAAAGGAGAGACAAGCATTTACATTTTATATAAGTGTTTATTTACAACTTGTTTAACAACTGTACACTCTTCTATCACCTTGGAAGCATTAGTGTATTTGACTGGGAAAAAATATTAAACTTTTTGATTCCAATTATCATTAATGAGTTTTTTTTTCATCTATATACAGGTACATATATTAATATTGCTACCATAACAATCTGGTAGTTACACAATTTGTAGATGAACTGAAATGGGAAATTAATGTTTTGACACTCTAAGAATTCATTCTTTTACAGAAAATATATCACTGGCAACATCACAAACAGTTATTACTTTGATCAACATTTAATTCAGGACTGTCAAACAAGCTGCTATTAAGAAGGTAAGAGAGTTTTCTATGCAGCACAAATGAAGTTAGTATATCAGACACATGCTGAGATCAGCTCTTAGTTGAGAGCTCACAACCACTTCATGACAGAGATGCCAGGCTAATCTAGTTAAAGTAGCCAGCTCCTTGATTGGCTCCACCTGGCATCTCCCTGTTGCATTAGTAAACTCAAACAACTTTTGTCAAGCTAAACACACTTACATATAAATGTCATCAAGGTTTGAGAACAACTGATACTTAGTCTCTAATCTGCACAGACCACTTGGAGAAATGAGGTACTGCTCAGCATCACTTTGGGACAGCTGTGGAGGCAGGTGCACAGAAAAAGCAATCCCCTCCTGCCCAGCACAGTGCCCTGATTTCAGGGATCCTGCACCCAGCCTGGCTTGGGGCAGGGTGTGGTCCCAGCCGAAGCAGCACTAGCAAAATGAAAAACATACCATGCCTTTAACACCCAACTAAAAGAAATTTTACTAGTAACACTTGCCCTGACACATAACAAGGGATCAATGGCTAGGACCTGGAAAGACACAAATCCTTCAGCTCTCGGCTGGACTCAGTCTGATGAAATGCTGCTGCCTCTGCTGCACAAGTACTTGACTCTTTATCACCAAGCCCAAGATCCTGGCTGCAGGCCACGTAAGACTTCACTGTCCCTGGCCCTGGTGGACCAGGAAAAACATATATCCCCATCTGAAGCCTTTAGGGACAGCTGTCAGCCAGAGCACCTGGTAGCTACAGTACCTGATACAGTATCCAGAAGGGAAAACACCACAGTTCTCACTGGGATCCTAGTTTTATCCTTCACTCTGCTGCCTGGCCTGCTTGAAGCACATTCCTACCTGCCCATCCCAGGCAGCACAGACCACCGTGCTCTGGTGGAGCACACGTCTATCCGTTCTCCATGTCATTCTGCACAAGGCCACAGACACTGTGGGATCAGGATCCCTGAGGAGTGGACACAATCGGGCATCTCTGTGCCTGAGGTGTGGCTCTGTCAAAGTCCACCTGACAGGCCAGGGACAAGGCAGGCACTGTGTGTGTGACCAGAAGAGACTGCAGAGACAAGTGGCACAATGCTTCTTCAGCGTGGGGGTGCTCCCACAGCAAACAAGGTAAGTTTTACCTCCACTGCCCAGGTAAGTAAAACTGTTCTTGGAGGCAGCACAGCTCATATCAATATTTTTGCCAGGATTAAGACCCGGGTGAGCAAGAATGGGGTTTCTCTATCACTGGATTTAAATCAAACTGCTTAAGGTACTCAGCATTCAGACTTTTCAGTTTTTCCAGCAAATCCTATGGCTTGAAAGCCCCTTTCCCTGTTTGTTATGTACTAACTCCTATACAATAAACCTCTTAACTTACAACACTACAACACTCCCTTGTCTTCTGAATTTTGCCGGTACTGGATGTCCAATACAAAACAAAGATACAGTAGTACAAATGTGCAGCTATTTAGGAGTATTAAATAAGCAGCTTTTTAAATTAATATAGGCAATACAAAGCATTTTGAGTTACACTGTCTACATATGGCAAATCTTATATCTAAACTTCAAAATACAAAGAAACAGCCAAGCTAGTGCAATTGGAAATTAAATAGCTAAGACTGTGACAAGAGAAAGAAAAAAAAGAAAGGAAAAAACAGTACAGGTGAAAGATAAGCAATCCAAATTATAAACTAGCAAGGACAGTCTGCATAATACTGGTGTGTAGGTGACTTTCATACTTATCTCCATTCATGGTCTTTCCTCAGATTGTTTTAACAATTGTATACAGTTTGGAAAAAAAATTTCTGAAAGAAACCAACAACACAGCTCAAACAGAGAGAGAAAAATACAACAGCCACAAACTACTGTGTATATACATATTAAGGAAGCAGGCAGTGCCTGTGAACAAAATACCACCCGGTAGTTTGCCTGGCTCGGAGATTATCAGATGAAACTTGCTTAGTTTTCTAAGGAAGATGCGACTGCCAAGCAGCAATTCATTAGTCATTTCTCCTGGTAAAACACCTCCTTCGCTTTACTTTACTTTGTTTAAAGATTCAAAGTGGATCCTTTAAGGGTGCAGGTGCTTTGAAATTTCAACAGTAACCAAAAGGCCTTTTTAGGAACTCATTAAGACTAGATTTTTATAGTTCGGTATATGAAAATGTTGCAGGAAGTCTGTGTGTTAATACTGTTAATCAGAATTAAATAAAGTGGACAGGTGGAAGTAAGATGGAGAGCTGACACTGCTCTGTCACTTTGCAGAACTCCTCCTGTTGACTTGTGAATAAAGGATTTCCTCTCTTCTAGCCTCATAGGAGACTTTTTGTGAAGAGAAAGAGTAAGGGGAAGTGGGAAATGGGAAAGCCACTCCCCAGGATGGTAAGCTTCTCTGCAAGTAGATCCCCCTTTGAAATCAGATGGCCATGAGTCTTAAGTGTAGAACTGGTTAAGTTTTGGTTATGCAGTCTGGACAGAAAAGCAAGTCATGCACTGTACAGTCCCTGTTATAATAATGCTGCAGGTCATGCAACCACATCACTGCAAATAAAAGAATAAAGAAGAAAGTTAAAAAGCAGATAACATATTACTGTTGAAAAAAACCAACCAAACAAAAAAAAACCAAAACAGAGAACAGAACAGGTCTTTTTAAAAGCAGTTAATTAGACCACCTCTGCTTAAGAGTTGTGCATATTCATGGGGAAAATACCTCTGCCAAGCAACTGTTCAAATTAACAGGAAGGTTACAGGCCAATAATTGTAAAAGCAACAAAATAGCCTTGGTCAATATCTAAGTTCAGCTGTAATTGAACTTTACACACTTCTGAGTAAAATTCTTCAGGGCACCATTCTTAACTAATAAAGCCATGGAAAGTAAGTTTACACAGCAATGAGCAAGTCTCAGGCATTCCTGCTGTCTGTGAGTACAAATTTTAAAGCAAGATAAAGTGAAAGGTGCCTACCCAATTCTGCATGTGTTTACATGCTAAAAGACAGAGTCACATCAATTGTCTTGAGCTCTGAGTGCCACTGAAAGCATTTAAATTTCATTAGAGCTCATTCTGTGCACAAGGCTCAGCATCACTGCCCCACTGCACTGGCAAGTTCTATCCCTTGCATGCAAATACAGGTTTGAATTGCCAGAAAATAATACATGTTCTTGTTAAAGTAAGCTGAGTCAGTCACCGCACAGTCAAGAGAGCACTCCACAATGCTGCAGAAGGGAATCTAAGTTTGGAAGAGAGTAGGAAAGGTTGGCACAGTTCTCCATCCTCACTGATGCTACTTTTTCCTGGCCAGTGTAACTGGAATGGAATGCTTTACTGACACAGCTACTTTCCCCAGGTAACACAGATGTCCCTACACAGCACTGGCACAGCAGTAAATGGACATCTTTGTTTTCACATTACAAAGAGCAAATTGGCTTCACCAGACTGGAATTAGAGCCTGTTTCTCCACTTCCTTCTCCCTTGTACTGCACTGGTCAAAAATGATTCTAAGAATGCTTCTTGTGATGGGATAATCCAGGTTAAATAGATAAAAAAGAGTATTTATGCTACAAGTCCTGTAGTTTGTGTATCCCTCTTTTTTTCCTTCTCATTCATTCACCTAGAATACTAACCATAATAGAAAAACAAATAGAAACAGAGAGACACATATCAAATCGAATTAAAAAATTTAACACATTCAACACATCCAAAGACCTTGAGGATGTGTATTTTGAGCAAGCACTGTCTGTTAAGCTTGCTTGGCACTTTTTGGTGCATACAGTTACACAGTTCAGGATTAATATGAAGATCACTGTAGTTGTTCTATAAAAAATAAAAAGTTCAAACTACATAAGCATGTACCTATTCTATTGTGTATAAATGAATATAATCTACTCCTTTAGTCTCATCTGGCTATTATTTAGCTCAAACTTACTACTTAGTACCACTTCAAGTGTCCTTCAAGTGTATGTTGCACACACACAGAAGTGACACTTCAGGCTTCTCTTTGAGTCAATAGTATTTTTGAGAGGTCTTGTAAACTCAGGACACTGTATTAACTTTCAAGGATGTAAAAAATCATCTGTTAGTGCCTTTTCCTGCCTAGAAATTCTTACCATGTACTAAAAATAGCTGTCTGCCAATTTCTTTATTTTAAAGCCACCTGTTGAGGTAGCAACACACAGAAGAAAACAGAAATGCAAGATGTGAGGGTAAATTCACTGAGCATAAGCTGTCACTGCATCTGCAGCATCTTAGAGACAGGTTATGCAGCAGACAATATGTCTAAGGAGGAGTGACAAAGAGAACACAAAGCAGATTATAAATTTTAAAAATGGTGGCCTTATAGTGTAATGCTTATAATTATTCCAAGACTTGACTGATACCGCTAAACAAAAGCTTTAAAAACTCTCAAAACCACTGATGCCTCCAAGAAATATGTTTATTCTCCAGCTTACTAACCTTTTGTGGCTGGGAACAATAACCTCTGCTTTACAATATTTTAAATTATATAGCTGATGTTACATTCAAATCCAAATCAAAAGTCTGATGGTCTCATTACAACTATTTTGTAACTCCATAAATACTACACCACTGGGGATTTTCTCTTAAAATTCCATCCACTTTCATGATCAGGTTAACAACATGAGCATGCTAACAAGTAACAACTGGACTTTTATATTAGCTCTTTTCTCTTCAAGTTATGTATAATCACTAGGGATTCAATTTCCATTTCCAGAATAAACTACTCTATACCTCTATACTGTAATCTACCCCAAGTGGAAATACTTTCTTTTGTAGTGTTTCAGATTTGTGCCATGCTACAGTATTTAGCAGTTCTTCACAGTGCTGACTAATGTCTGTTTATTTAACAATTAAAACAAAAACTGTTCTTTCTGAAATCACCTCATCTGATTGCAAAGGACCTCTTGAATGCAAAGCAATGAATAAAGGCAGCACTAGAGAGGAAAGACTGCCAAATTGACTTGTATTTCCCTCTACTTGCCATATTTTTCATGTTGTATGCATCAGTCTCTGAGACCCATAGCAGCAAGACAGCTGCAATAATTTTTTACCTGACAAACGGAATCTGTTTTCAGTCTGGAAATGACACCATATGCACAGGGGACTGAAGGATATGCAATTTTCCAAACTACTTTATATACACAGCAAACAGCAGCAAAGCAAACGCCTGATTTGCCACCAGAACCAACTAATGCAGAAATATGTTTCAGGATAGTCCTGCACTACCTTAGCATGGCCCAAAGGTGAAGAAGGAATCTGGACCACAGTGAAGCTGACAGCCACACCATCCTCCAGCAGATGAGGACTTCAATTACAGCAGTCAGCACAAGTTCCTATTGATCTACTGACTACCATCTGACACCAGGACAATTTGTCTGGGAAGCTGTCTTGGCTATACTGTCAGGTGCTGTTTCAATGCCCCACAGGACAGTATGATTTGTCAAGTTTCCTAGAGCCCTCCAATCAACATTGATTCATTGCCTACTTCAATGAGCTGCTGCAAAATGAACTTTAAATCCCAGTATTTTAATGAATCAAAAAAACAGAGGATGAAGCTAGCTAAGTCCTCAGTGTCTCCAAATGGTTCAACGGAGCTGGTAGCAGAGTCAAAATTTACAGGGTTTCACTGTACCAGATGCAAGAAGTCCGATGTTGTGGTGGCTGATAATGACAGCTTCTGCCTTATATACGGGTAAAACCTCTAATAGTTACTCAATTAAAATTAAAATTGAATTAAAAAGATAAAAGTCTTCTTTCTAGCTCAGTAAGCTCAGGTTCTTCTTCATTCATTTTAAAATGAAAACCAAAATGCAAAATGCTGAAAGAATGCTCTTCAGATTTTTGTACTAACTAGTTGATTGCATCTGCCTCCTCCACATTCAGACCAAAGAAATCACACTTTATTGTTAGTTATAGCCTGCCTGTATCCTGATCCTCCCTGTCAGGATCACTGACAAACTTCTGCTACTTTTCTGGACTTTTAGAGGGAAGGAGGACCGTAGGAGTAAGGCAATCCCATCAGCCATGTCAGGATATGTTCTTGATTCCTTAAGAGTGACAAACTGGATGCATGGCTAGAATCCTACCTAGAATATGATATTTGCTCCAAAAACCCTCACGACATGGAAGTATAACCTGATAGATCCTTTTAGCTATTTACTTATGCAATGCCAGATGAGGAAAATGTCTGCTAAATTTGGTTAGGAGATACTAAAGTTTATCAGTACAATCTTACTGCAAAACAGAGAGTCCACATTCTACCTAAAACACATGTGCAAAACCCCGTAGGAAGTCAGTATTGCATAGCTGACTGAGTGCAAAAATATCTCCCTCATCAATACTTGCAAAAAGTCAATATGTTGGGCAAGAATAAAAAAATCTCTATACAGTAAATAAAATTGAAATATTGTTTTGCTTCATAAGAAAAAGGAAAGTTAGCCACATTCAGGGTAGTCTTCTGCCAAATCACTAACAAGAAGAAAATCAAGTGGTGACATTAAAATACCTTACAACTACCAAATCTACAGAAAATGTCAACACATCAGGAAAATTAAACCCGCTCAAAATCATTCAGGAAGCTGTTAAGTGTATAGTCTTATATACTAGAGAACACAGGAAAGCAAAAGCTATTTGCACATGTCAAAATACCAAGGACTTTAAAATTGAAAAAAAAAACTTTTGCATTTTCTTGACAGTTTACATATACCACTTACTATTTGAGATCATAATAAAGCAGTAATAGGAATAGTCACTGTTAATTCTTTCATACACATATAAAAATGCCAGTGCTCCTTACAGAAGAGAGAGCTAACACAAATGACACTTGAACAGGACAAGATTGCCATTTGATTATTTCCAAACAGAATGAAAGGTATCTTTTAGCCATTATATATTTATTTCATTTTGAATACACAAAGTTGTATATTCCAGACCTTTTGTTGAGATGTGTTTCTTTCTTTTTTTTCTTTTACTTATAGAATTTTTCCTAGTAAGTTGCTAGGAAACTAACTACTTGGTGCTTATGAATACTTATGGGAACTTTAGAAAGGCAAAAGAAAGTGGCTGAAGTCAGAAGAGGAGAGTAGCATCTGGCTATATTTCTTTTTTCTAGGGGAATTTCTCTCCGAGGGGAGACACCTTTGCACTGTGGATGGAACACACAACCTTTACTTTAAATTACTTCAGTTTTCACAGCACTTAGAAAATACATGTTATGATCCAAGTGGTTGCTATGAAGAAAAGAGGGAACTTGAATTTTTTTTTTTTTTTCTGTAGTGTCTGATTGGATATGCTAAAAACTCAACTCTCTATAGAAGTACACGAACTGGACTGCACATCTGAACCCATCATCATCATCATTTTAGGTCAGAAACTAAGCTTCAGATCTAAACAATGAAAATATTTATCCTAAAGAAACACATTTACCTCTTATCTTTTATTGTCATTAATTAAAATCTGTCAGAAATATTATTCTGGGCAGATCCTCAGCACAGTGTCCAGAAAAGTACTCTCATGAACTCCACAGCTGTTTTACCTCTGATCTGGAGAACCTTTTCTCTTTAAGCTCAGTTGTAGGGTCTTTTTTCTGTGGTGTGTCAGGACAGGATACAGCATTGGCGTCGTAATTACCACTACAATTTTGATGTAAATAGTCTTTCTTGCCTCAGGGGAAAAAAGCATTCCTAAAAATCTTCTCAGAACTATATAATCAACTGAGAGAATTCTGCTCCATAGGTTGGGGCTTTTCCTTATAGTCTTTAATTACTCAAGGTAAGACAAATAGGGAACATACACTGGTAGCTCCCCTATATATATGTTTATTCCCTGGAGTCACTGTCTGAGCGCCTTCTTTTTCTTAATACACACTGATTACAAAGATACGTAACAAGCAAGCAAAATAATGAAGCCGAACCCTTTGAATAAAGAAGCTGTTCTTGTGAAAGAGAAGGTTTAATCATGTTCACCACTTGCATTCATCCACACACAAAGACAAAGAATGGATGTATGCAGCAAATTAAAGAAGTAAAGCAATGAAGAAAAAAGGATTGAACTCCTCTTAATTACTAATAGAAGACATAACAAATGAATTACTGGAACCAGATGTAAGAGTGCAGTACATTTTTAGGTTTTTATATTCAGCACAAATTCTGGGAAATACCAGAATTTTTGCACATTTGTAAATTCTCAAAGACAAAATAATTGTTCACTTGCCTAACAATTACTATGAACACTAATAAAGCTCAGATGCAATATGAGGTTTTTGTTGCTCTTTGATGCTATATAATGATGCTATCTATTTTTGAAGAGAACTACAGAAAACACTTCAGTGTCTTGTCTTCAAGGGAAAAGGAAAGACAGAATCACAAACAGAAGAAAAGCCAACAACCACCAAGAAGCAAAAGAAGCTATGAGAGATTGGAAAGTAAAAGCCTAAGACAAGGCTTTTAACCAGCATCTGTTCATCTCCTAACTCTCATTGGCATTAGCCTGTGATCAAACCTTTGGAGGCAAACCAAATATTAACATAATAAAAGCAATTACTTTTATTCTAGTGTGCTGATTGTGTTCAAGTTCTTTTAGATCTGCACCTAACAGCAATAAGTAATTAAATTACTAGATAAATCTGAAATAAAACTTCCCATTAAGGTTCCATCCCTTTCTTTCACAAATAGCCCTTGGCAGTTTTGTAACAGAAAAATTAGCTAGATTAAAATTAAAATGGAGCTTCAGGTATTTTTAGGTTCTTGCTCTAGGTGATATAAAATGCTGTAACCTCAAACAGGAACTTCAGATTCCCTTAGAGGAGTGGTCTTGCTCCTGTTCACATACAGCATGTGGTAATTTTAATAACTTGAAGAAATAATTAAAATTGATTGCACAACAAAATCTGTAAAAGCTATCGCACACCAACTGTAACCATCTAGATGATTACAGAAAGCACTTTGTATACAGAGCATTTTTTATCTCAGTAAGAGACAGCAGATTGAGCATATCACCCCACTGAGCTACAAAAATTGTCCACAACTTCCTTTGCACTGTTATCTTTCTGCACACAAGAAACTTGCTATGTCTCATCTCATTTTTGCAAGCCCATACCAGTCATATACTTCATAAGTACAGAAATTTTTTTAGAAAACCATTTTTTCCCAAATGTGAGGAATAAAATATAAAACTATATGTAGAATTCAGCATCTGTTTTCTGCGGGGGGGGGGGGGTGGGGTGCATCTGGAGGTGTAACAGGAACTGAAATATTTTTCAGACACATACTGAATGCATTTCTTAGCCCACATTAAAACAGATTATGCACTCAAGGATAAAACAATAGTACCTAAAAATGTTATTCACCTGTTTACTACCCTTTAATCTAGGTGTGCTTGTTTTCATTATCCATTGCTCATTCTACCCAAGTTTCAAATTAAAACAGACATTCAGATGATTGATAAATGCTAGTATCTTTTCTCTAAAGGGATTTATACAAAAAGAAATGCCTCCACTTAGAAGGGCATTAAAATCAGGTGAAAGAATAAATTTATAAACTGACTGCCTGTGCATTAGAGTCTAAACAGTCTCTAAAAAAAACCCTACATTTAAAACCAGTCTATAAATTTAAAACTGAATCACGACAAGATGTATAAATATGAAACTTCCAGCCAATACTCAGGTTCTCTGTGTCCATCCATTCTTTGACAAAAATGACAGGGAATGCATAGAATTGGTCAGGAAAAAAGCACAACTTTGTAGGAACAGAACCTAAATAGGAGGAGCCTCCACCTACTGATGACATGAAGGTTGATCAGTGGATGGAGGTATTACAACAATTAATCAGCTATGCATTAAAAAGGCAGTACAACAAATCACAGCCAGTTTCCAACAAAGTCAGCAATAAACTCACCTGAAGGCACTGGTACCATTAGTAAGGCAACAGATACAATTATACCCTGAATCAATATATTAAAAGCAAGTCTTTTAGTAGGGGATGACAACTGGAATACATTAACAATATTAATTGGGGCCTTGATCTATTATTGTTCATCCATAATCATAAAATTTTAAAACAAATGTCCTTTTTAAATGGATGATAGAGTAGCAGATTAGCACATCCTGAATACTTCTCCACCTTTTTAGAATATGTATTTAAGCAAAGGATAAAGAAGAATGGAATAAACCATTTGAAAATATTCATCTCTCCCACCAAAAGAGTAACACCAATTGATAAAGAAAAACCTGGAAAAAGATCATCCTGCTTCCCTAAATACCAAGAATAAGAGCAAACTTTGCACTTAGGAGATTAAAAAAAATCCCAATCTTTCTTTTTTGCATTGTTAAATTTTTAGTATGAAATATATTTCACAGTAATATTATAATTCAACTTTGCATTTCTGTAATGAGATTTCAGCATTTTTCTGAAGCAACAGGATAGGTGATGAAATAAAAAGCAAATTCCCTTTGAACATAAACAGTCTTATAAAGCATAACGACTCTTACAGGCATGAAGGTACCAACTGTGATAAGAAATCCACATTATCATATGGTCCACATGAGGTTTTTTTGTAAGAGATCAGGCTTCATACAAATACGACTGTTATTATACAGCACTCCTCTAGATGCTTTCAAAATTTTGGCACATTCAGAAAATGCAGAGAGAAATGAACTTCAAAAAACATAAGCAAGGGACATAACAGAGCAATGAGAAAGCATAATAAAACCCTTTCCTGAACAGTAAAATAATAGCAGTAACAAGGGAGAAAGAGAAAGGATGCTGGTTTGTTTTCCTTTAATGCTGTCAGTTGCAATAGAAGTAGCCTGGATCACAGGGCAGTTTTCTTTCTAAGGGCAAGGCTTCTCTACCTTGCTGTTGCTGGCTGGACATGACCAGGGTAAGATCTCCTTGTGCTTGTGGCTTGCCTTTGTCTAGCCAGGAAGGACTGTCCTGAGCCTGTACTAGCCAGTCTGTCTTCTGCTGCTTTTTTATGCAGAGTCATCCCCTATGGACAAAGAGAATTTCTCAGTGAATACCAATACAAAACACCTTTATTCATTTACATTTTGTTCATTACTTGTCTTCACACTGACTAAACTATTTTGAATTCCATACATAAAGCATCTTATTTTCAAGGACAAAGGTAAGGTATTGTTCCTAACACTTTGTGTGGAACTCTTCCCCTTCCCTGCTGTCATTCTCCAGGTTTAGAGTAACCACCTAAGAACTCAATATATGCTTCTCATGGCAATTGGACAATTATTTTCAAAAGGACTTCCCCCAGATCCTGGCTCCTTTCAGCATGTTGACCTAGAAAAGCACTTTTCTTCTGAAAAAAGTTTAGGTATTGTCATCATCTGTGTAAACACCAACTCCTCTGTCAGAAGCACATCTTGGGAGACAGCATGTTCTCATCAGGCAAAAACGCAATGAGGAAATTAAGAAAGCTGTGGTGGGTTGTGCAGCTGTGCATAAAAGCAGAGGCTAATTAAAGACCGATACAGACAAAGCTATCAGTGACCATCTTAGTGTACATGATAGGTCACTGAACTGTGAGTCTTACCTCAGGCTTGTCTTCTACTTGTTAGCGGGACTAATGCTATGAAAACTGGCCAAGGACAGTGGTCATTTGAAAATACCTTCAATATGTAAACAATTCAAACACTCTGCTTGAGTTTAGACTTCCTATTCATGAAGACAAGAAGGATGGGATGTAGAACACCAAGAAAAAAACTGTTCCAAAGGAATACAGAGAGGAGGAATTTGAATTCTATGATTGAGCAGAATGAAACATTAAAGTTATAGATGTCGATGAAGAGCAGTTTCAATGCAACCAACCAGTCTGCCAAAGGGAATTCTTGAACACATCTGATGTGGGTGACAACTTGTCTGGCACACAGGCCCAGCAAAAAGCAGTATGGTTGCACAGACCCTATCTTCTATCCAAACTTTTCTTTGAATAATTTAAGTGAAGGTCTTGCTGATGTTTTCACTCTTTGTATGGGGCTAAATTTGCACCCAGGTTAAAGGAATCATTTCTCAGAGCACTCCAACTGAATTGCAAATTAAGATGAATTGCTTTGATTGTGCCCCTTCATTAGAAACAACTGGAAGACTGAAAAGGAAAGTGGTGAATCAAAGTAAATTTGAGGTCTGTAATTTGTGTAAGTGAAGGGCTGGGATTACAAAATAGTGATCTGAGCCATTTCTGATTTTAAAACTTAAAATTATGAACTTCTTTTTTTATTTTCCAGAAAGTTATTATAGGAACAGACTCTTACATAGAGATAACTTAAGATTACTAAAAATTGCTTCTGTGTTTGTGTGTTGGAAAATGCATTTCAAACAAAAATTCTGTAAATGAATGAATGCTGTTATGAACATGCCAGAAACAAACAGTATTGATAGTTTCTTTCCTTTTTTAAAAATTTTCAATTAAAAGGTTTGTGAGATTCTTACCATGTTGTACCAGGCACTAACGATAAATTTCTCCTCCATTTCTCTTTGACTTTTTGTTTTCTCATATTCTTTCTATAAAACAAAATAATCCATATATTTAAAGCCAAAGTATAATAGAAGTATTAGTCTCTAACTAAAATACAATGAGTTTTTACCAGAGAACACAATGATTACTACCTCCAGGGAATGAAGCATTCTGTCCCGCTCCTGCAGCTGATTTTTCAGTGCCTGAATCTCAGGAGCAGCACCCTGGTTCTGTTTAGGATCTAATGTGCGGATGACCTGTAAGAGAAAACCAGTTTGATTTTTATTAAATTCAGCAAAAGCAATCTTGTTAGGGAATTAAAACCTTTTAAGTCAGGTTAAAAAATAATAAAAAAAAAAAACTTAAAACATGTCTACCTCTCTCATCAACTGTGACCTATTAGAGCATATGAACAGGGCCCTCTTTTACAGGACTGGGAAACAAAACTACTGACAAGCAAAAGTGATACCTAAAAGGTTCAGTATCCCTGGTACTGGGGTACCAGGTGCTTCTAGGTAGCTCTGTTAAGCCAAGAAGTACTCTGTGGTACATGCATATTTGTTACGCTTCTAAAAAGATGAAGGGACATCATTACAGTTGTATGTCATCCAAGAGTGCTAGCAAACAGAGCTAAACCAAGAACAAATCCAACAAATTGTCTGAATTATTAAGCCTTTAATAGAAAATGGCTTGCAACTCTTTAACAACAACTGGCTATACATAAATAGACCTCTCTTATTTTCTCTTTCTACCTATTTCAGTGTTGTGTCCAGATGCTGAAATAAAACAATGCTTTAAATTTAAGTGAGATATTTTTACTGTATGGTAAACATATAAATCCTATGAGGAGTGGCTGAGGGAGCTGGGGGTTTTTAGCTGGGAGAAAACATGACTCTGGGAGCCCTTATCACTCTCTACTTGAAAGGAGGTTGTAGCTAGGTGGGAGTTGTGGCCTCTTCTCCCTAGCAACCAGTGACAGGATGAGACACCATGGCCACAAGCTGTGCCAGGGAAGGTTTAGGTTGACTTGTTAAACATAGGAATGGGTTGCCTAGGGAGGTAGTGTACAGATCCCTGGAGGTGTTCAAGGAATTGAATATGGCACCTAGTGCCATGGTCTAGTTATGATCAGTCAAAAGCTAACTCGATGATCTTGGAGATCTTTTTCAACCTAAATGATTCTATTCTATAAAAGCATGTTATTTTTCTAAGAAAAAAACCCGGATACACCTTCCATAGCGGAAGACTATAATGATTCTACAAAAAAAACCCTGCACCAAAACCCATCAATAACAACAAAAATAAACAAAAAAACCCAGCTGCAAGCCAAATAAAATGAAAGCTGATAAGAAGATTACAAAAAGTTAATCTAAGTAATTAATGCTACTGTCCTATGAAACACCCTTTAGTAACACAATACATACAAATATACAAATCTTACTGAAAGGGGAAATGCTGTCTTTCAGTAGAACATACTCTAAGACACAACAACCAATATAAAATGCGAGACGGGAGGACATAGGAGAATTTTTTTCCTGAGACATTTCACAAGAAGTCATTCAGGAAACTCCACAGAAGTAGAGGAAGAAATCATCAAGTTTTGCCAAATTAGGAACCTATTTACAGATTCCAATGTAATGATATGCCTTTAAAGACACTGATATGCTTTAAAGATACTCAAAATAGCAAAGTATAGTAAAAGAAGAAATGGGACTATGATTAAGACCACAATATTGCCATTTCAAAGCTAGCAGTATATCCATATCCCCAGTACTTAAATATTAGTCACCTTCTTGACAGAAGCATGTATTAAATAATAAAGACAAAAGAGAATGATGAACATCAGAGAAATCTAACAACTACTGAAGGCGATCCAGTCAAAAGACAACTTTACTGCAAAAAAGCATCAATAAAAGAGTCACAAAAATGGGGTAATCTTTTGCAGAATTAATCCATATTAAATATTAAATTGAAACAATAAGATGATAATCAGTGGAGCTTCCTTCTCTTTAACTTGTTAGTGTGTATACAGATACCTCCTTCATTTCTATTCCCACATAGTGGACACGTAAAGTAGTCTGACAGGTGTGGAACACATCTACTTACGCTTTTGGCCTTTTCCAAATACTTTTTGTATCGTTCTTCCATTTGTTTCATTTCCTCCTCCTTTTTCCGTAGAGCTTCTTGTAATTCTTCAATTTTAAGTGCTTTATGTCAGGAGATGCACACATTGGAAAATAACATCAGTACATTATGTATATTTTTATATTTTACAACAGACACATAAGACACAGCTAAAACATATTTCAGTTAAGAAAAGCTGACATAAGAAATCTGATGTGGCAGGTATACCACAGGTATAGCTCAGAAACACATTAAAAATATGTCTTCCTATAAAATCTCATAAAATTGATTTTTTGGGAAATAATTTTTCTTTTTAAAATTCTGACAAGTAAAGAGAAATGGAATCATAAAGCAATCATGTCACTGAACACATTTAGAAAATGGGTTTACTAATGACTTACAGCTACTATAATATCTTAGCATGTATTACAGGCAAATATTATTTCTATTATTTTATGGAAGTAGAATAATTCCTAAGAGGCACAACTCCTGCTTAAATCTACTAAACCGTAACATGAATATACTAAATTTAATTTCCCCCTCACATTTTTTTAAGCAGCAATTGAGACCAGTAGGACAATTTAATTGCACAGATTTTTCCTGTGTTGGTGTAAGAATATGTCAAGCCACTATTACTTCTATATCTTCTATACAACTTCTCAGATCTCAGAAAATAAAATATTTTCTGTAGTTTTTGCTCCATCCCACTATGAATAAAATAATTTTACCACAAACCAGAAAAGCTGCCATTGGTTACCATCTTTTGCCTTATTTTAGAATAACTAGTCTTTTGAAAAATCCAGACTACCTCCCTCATTACTTCTCTGGAAAAAACGTAGCAATAATGTGCTAAAAACCAACTAGACACTGGATTTTGCATACCTTCTGAACAACATGATACATATCTTACATTCTCTTTGACCAGCAACAGAAAATTTGCTCAAATTACAACATATTTTTGAGAACACATTGGAGGAATATACATGGGAAGTAAAAATGAGTCAGTGACAACAGCAAGGGTCTTCTAAATTAGAGTCTTATGAGACATGACAATTCTGGACAGCTGAGGTTCAACAGCAGTGAGCAGGTATTTCTATGTCCAATGTCACTGGGGTTTGGGACTAGATGAGGTTCATTCTAACCTCTTAGCATTCTACGATTCTATGATTTCTTACTACAGTGTTTCTAAAATGTGATTCCCATGCATTTCAAGTGTTAAAAGCATCTTTTTGGTCACCCTAGTTTCCAGAGAAATTAACAACACACATGTCACTTCCATTAAAAATGTACATTTTGCTTACCTGAGACCTCCTTTAGGTATTATAATTAAAGATGTTGCACCTGAAATAATTTACAAAGAAAAGAAATGGACTGCACAGGTAACTCACAACTGTTGTTGCATCTTGGTTCCAAATCTTCAATAATAGCTCGTTTCTTCTGTAGCTCATTGTTAGCTTCATGGAGCTTCTCACTGTTACAAACCACAGAAGCATATATTGTTTCCCCAGTAGTATTACTGTGCTTGAAATAAGCATTAAGCAGAACAGAAAATCCTCAGAGAGATTCTTTCTATGGGTATGATTAATTTTTTTTTCCTATGGAGCATGAGGACAAGTGACAATATCGCTGTAGAAATACTTGTCAGTTAACATGAAAACCATTGTTTTGTATGGATAACTGCAACAGCAAACATTTTCTTTGTCAATAACTGTACTTAATTTGGAACTTAGAGTTAATTGTACAATGAGGGCCTAAAATGAATACTCATAACCGATATTACATTGAGGAAAGAATGGCTAAACCCAAAAGCAACAGAAACTTCTTTTTGCAAGACAGTCAAAAAATAAGGGAAGTAAAAGATGTGCAAAAATAGCACAATAAAATGACAACATTTCCTAAAGTGTTACTTCTATGTCACAAGGTATATCAAAGAGTAAACAAACTAATTTTGTTTATATTAATATGCTTCCCTCAGAAAAAAATTACTTAGTTCTCTTGAGCAAAGATTTGCACAATGCTAAGCCAAGTTTTCTACCCAACACGAGATGATGGTTCCCTCATTGCTCTTAATTTCACAATGGTCTTCTATGGGAAAAAACAGAATCTAAACTGCAGATTCCCAAATATTCCTGTGTTATGTAATTTCTCTTAGTTGCATATTTTCCAGATCCATCACTAATGACTGTCTGCTTTCCTCACTATATGGAAAAACACATAATTTCAAACTGCAAACAAAATAGGCAAACAAAAATACTCACAGATGTTCTTCAAGTTTCTTTTTCAGAAGAACTGACTAAAATAAAAAGTCAAATGTTTTATTTTAATGTATTGCAAAGCTTTAACATATTTTAAAAATTATTTTAAAACATGCAATTTTAACATTTCAACCAAAATCCAACTTTTTTACTTTAGTTTTAGATCACAACTGTAAAGCCTCTGTGGTACCTTTCTCTTCACAGCTGTGAGACTTCAGTAAAAGTAGAACCCTTTAGAACTTTAGAAATATTTTCCCAGGAACTAGATCAATAAAAGTAAGATCCATAAATGACAGAATTCTAAGGCAGTTGTTTTAATTTCTTCAGTATTTTGTATTGGAAAGTTCAGCAAAATTTGCAAGAAGAGCTAGTGCATTGCAACTTGCATGAAGACATGTAGCAAATTAATTGAAGTAAATTCGCATCCCACAGAAACTAGGAGTACAGTATTTCTAACTGCAGGGTAGCAAAAATGTCACCTTTTTTTGTGTTTCTTATCTTTATTGATTACAGACACATAAAAAAATCACTGTACAACTTACAGTGTTCCACTTCCCGATTAAATCACATTTAGATAAGCTCTTTGAATAAAAACTTTGAAGTAATTTTTAGATTTTAAACTCACTTCATACACAGTGAGTATTTTTAAAAAGGAAAAAAAACTCAAACTCAATAAATGTCTATGAACTGAAAGTAGTGTTAAGTAAATAGAAAGCCATACTCACAATAGCCTTGAGCAGAAGCCCATGCCAAGAAACAGAGATGACATTAGTATAAAGCAAAACAGCAGCCAACAGAAGAAACTATTTAGAAAGTCATGAACAGAAAAAGTTAAAGCTATGCATTTTTCACGCATGTGCAATTTCTTCCTCTGTTCTCATGAGCAATTTTCATCTAGTAACATTTTCTAAAACATGTCACTAAACCCAAAAATATAAAAAGAATAAAGAAGCACATTTATAAATCATTGTGTTTAAATCAGAATTCCAAAGGAAAGCAACGGCTATTTAGGAAAGTAATTTTAAAACAAAAATCATACAACAAAGAAAACCAAGGAAAATATCCAGTCTGTTGGGCTACAACTAGAATTAAGAGATGCAGGTGTTTTTGTGGTGTGATGATGAATTGTTTTATTGCCACTCTGACTGAATACAAAGCAAATGTAGAATATTTAAATCTGCAACTGCTTTTTTAGTTTGTGTTTATACAGTATTAATCACGTGGGAGGGTTAGCATGTGACTGATGGTCCGCAACACCATCAAACTACAAGATAAAATAATCAACAAAATTACTTCATTATTTTTTCTCCAATGTTCTTTATACAAAGATTTAGTCACCTTGCTAGCAGAAAAAATTACAGTGTGCACTCATAAAGCTTTTTAGTTTGGTTATACTTTAATATAAATATTGTCTTTGATCACATTCCTGAGGCGTGTTTTTACATTACTACAAAAGAGATTTTCTTACTGCATGACAAGAAAGGTGGGGAGCCATTAAAACAAGTCAATATGGCTCTACTGATTTCACAGTCAGAAATTTGCAGCAGCTAAGGATCTGCAGATTTTTGGCTTTTTTCTTTTTTGCAGACTTCTGAACAGCTGCAGCAACACTACCCTTTATGTAACAAAAAATATTTGTAAGCATCTTTATCAGTCACAAATCATTTGAACTGTCCCTATCACTCGTATCTGATCATTTAGGGGACTACTGTCTGACTAGGACAAGAAAGGGAAAAATCTGGAAGCAGTGCCCATTTCCCTAAGGTAACAAAATCAAAATTGAACTCCGCTTTTTTTTTCATCCTTTTATTGCACTTGGGTTTATCTTGAAACAGACACCACTACTAGTCAACACTGATTCCACTGGTGTATTATTTACCTAGTATCTGCACTGCTGAGGGAGTAACCTCTCTCCCAGCTAGATAGATCATGTTTTCACACCCAAGAAATTACTTGTGATAAACAGTCTAAACAACTAAAAGAAGCAGAATTGAGTTTACCCACATTAACTGACCCAAGACACATGATTAAGAAAGAGACTAAAACACTCAATGACTCAATATGCCATTCTTGGTACCCAAAGATCCCATATATACTTGCCAGATAAAGTCAGACAGATCATTCTAAAAATTGGCAAACATTACTTCAGGGATTTTTGCAGTACCAGTAAACTTTAAAGACTCATATAAATCTAAAATGTAATTACTATAATTGTTGTTCTCTCATAGGGAGATAAGTCTCCTAAACACTACAGAAATAAAAGTCTTTTTGCTTGAAGTTCCTTTAATGCTTAAACAAACCAAAGGAACAAGTCTGTCCCATTTTTCAGGGCAAAATTTGGTTTTATTTTAGATGTTAAAATTAGAGGCAGATGCTTAGATTCTGGCCTGAGGTTAAGCTAACTTAGCAGGGTATGGGAAACTATGGGTCATCATATCAGAAGACTGCTGGATGAGATCAATAACACTGTGAGGTGATGAAAATCACAAAACAGCACCATGATGGATGGTCAGATTTTCAAGAATGCTGAGAGTAATGACAGAATGGCTTGGGTTGGAATGGACATAGTCCAACCCCCTTCAATAAGCAGGGACACCTTCAACTAGATCAGGTTGCTCAATGCCCTGTCCAACCTCACCTTGAATATTCCATGGATGGGGCTTCCACAACTTCCCTGGGTAATTTGTTCCAGTGTCTCACCAAATGAAAAAGTGGCTGAACTTCATGGCTAACTGAAGAGGTAACAGAATTTTGGGGACCTTTTAGGGAGGTGTTTATCAGTAACAGCATGTAAGGCCAAGACTGCCTATGTTACATTATGAAAAACATTAGGTGTGGGATGGATTTAACAAGTGGGGCAGAAGTAACTAAAGGCAGGGTGTTTATACAGGAAGGGATTAGGGCAGAGAACAGGAGAACAAGGATGATAAAAGACAGTGATAAGACAGGCAAATAATGTAGTCAAAGCTGTCCAGGTAACTGCTGAGTAGCCCCACATGACTACTGCATTCTGGAGGACAATTAATCAAACCTATTCTGAGCACACCAGACACATCTGAGTTGATTCTGTAGTCTGAAAGATGGGAGTAAGGAGGCCTATGCCTGGCTAGCAAGGTAACACTCAGAACGGACTAATCATGTATCCCAACAGAATGTGTCGGTGACCATCACAGGCCTAATGGCACACAGCTGCCTTACCCTGCACTTCAGTACAAAATCGAAACTGTTTGTCCTTGTGGATCCTGGCACAGAGCATGCAACACTACAAGGACACTTGCCTGAGTTAGAACACTACCTCTACACCTTTTTGGGTGTGTCTAAAAATAACTTCAGCTTTAAAACAAAATAAAACTTAAAAAAACAAACCAAACCAAACAAACAAAACCCCCCAACAAACCTGAGCTCTCACCATACATATCAGGACTGAATTAAAATGAATTTTCTGGATTGAGCACATTTACAGTATAAGTATGTAAAAATATGAATCTCAGTGCATTTTTGCAGAAAAATAGCAAAAACCAGAGGAATTTAGCTGAAAATTATGTACTGGTGAACTGTATGTTGTGTCTCTCCTATTGCTTTTTCTTATTTTTTTGAAGAATCACTCTTTTTGTACGCCTATCCTACAGATAACTCAAGTAGTCTCAGCCCAACTTTGACCTACTTGAGCAGCTGGGTTTAACTTATGAGATTTGTTCTGCTTTACAAGGGAGATTACATGAGGAGACCACAGTGTCAGAAGTTCTTGCATCTTCAACATTTCAATGAATCTACAGTCACTCTTTTGCTTCCTTAAGAGTAAATTAAATCCTACAGATCGAACTCAGCAAAACAGGCCATGGGATCAGTGCCTATAAATTACCACTGCTATGGTCAGACCAACACAGAAGCCATGAGTGCAGTCACACCCTAAATTACTGAGCCAACCAGAGCATCAAAAGGGACACAATTAAAACTGCAGCAAATAAAGCTGAATGCAATTTGACAGAGATCATTTACAATACTCAGTATCTGAGAATAACTCTTTCATATTCTTGTTCACCCTGAAAAGATTTTGGCCAATAATCAAGACAACAAAGAACATCTCAGAATAGACCTATTTTAACGTGCATTCTAAAACACATTCTAAGATACTCAGGAAAATAATCTTGATGGAAATCAATCCAGTGTTTAACATTTATATAGTTTATTCTGAAAATTTAAAGGGTAAACTAAATTTAACAAACTCTTAAATGAACATAACCATCTAATAAAAAAACTTCTGCTATTTTATACAAATTAGCTAAAACAAACCCACAGAAATAGAAAGTAGCACATTACAGTTTGTTACCAGTTAGCAACATGACACACTGAGATTGTGAGCATAAGCTATGCATGTACAGTCCAACAAATCTCTGCTTTCAAGAAAGTTCTAGAGCTTCTTTTTTGAAATGCAGGAGATAATAAACAACTTTTGAGTGGAAGACTGAAAGTTGTTTTCTACACTAACTGAGATACAATGTGTATTCTTACATTTAAAATAAAGTTAACTCTGTATATAGAAACAGAAAATGCTACATTGTGTTGAGGGCCTAATTATTTGACTTCTTTTTTAGTTTTGGTCTGCCTGGCTTTTTTCATTCTGAGATACATTTACATGAAGAACTGAAGACCTGCCAGTGGCTGGAAAAGCTTTAACTTTCATTAAGAAAACTAAACCCATAACAACTTCAGATGCTTTATTCATGGAGAATGAACATTTCCTCAATTCCCTGCAAAGCTCTCTATTCTAAATAAATAATTTTATATGCTGAGTTTTCTGTTGCAACAGACACAATTATTCAAATAAAATGTGTGACACCTTCTCTACATAGGATAGTTTTCTACTCTAGACAATTGTCTTACATCCTAGTTAGAGAAGCACAATTTATTGGTAAGACCATACAAGTAAATACACTAAACTATTCAAAATCTCAGTTTGTATCATCTTTTCCTTTTTTTTTTTTTTTTTTTAACAAAAGGTGAAAGTGTCAAAAATGGTAACTACTCGAATGTAAGTTTGATGTACATTTCTACTTACATCTTCAGCTTTTGAACCTTGATCCTGCAAAGATTTTTGTAGTTCTTCAACCTGGGACTGTACTTCCAGAAGTCTCTGATTTACCAATCTAGGAAAGAGACATGATTTGTTTTTCAGAAAAAAAAAACAAACTGCAAGAGGAAGTCTTGGATTTTTTGTGTCCAGTGTTTTCAGATCATCTACACAAAAAAAAATGCAATAGTGTAAATTACAAAAAATTACAGCGGTAGTTAGAGCTTACAGCAGTTTCAGAGATTATAACATCCAGATGTTCATCCAGAACATTCTCCTATTCCTCAAGGACAACATAAATGCATGCAGAAATCAGTTATATCAGTTAAATCAGTTATATAAATACATGAAAGAAGACCTTTTAATAGTCAGTTTTACTGTGTGAGAGCTGCTAGCTTATGCTTCTACACTGTTACAGAACCGTATAAATCTGTAGGTTGGAAGGGATGTCCACAGGTTGCCTAGATCCAACCTCCTCCTTAAAGCAGGTGCACTTACAGCAGATTGCTGGGAACCATATCCAGTACCAGGTTTGAGCACTTGTAAGGACAGAAGTCTAACAGTCTCTTTGGGCTTCTCTTCTAGAGCTCAGACCCATACCCCGTATTTTGTCTGTTGCCTCTTGTCCTTCCACTAATAACCTCTTGACAACAGCCCAAATCTGTCTTCTTTCTACCTTCCCATCAGGCAGATGCAAGTACTCTCCTCTGTGTCACCTTTCCTTTGGCCTGGACAAACCAGTTCTCAGTTTTACCCCATCTATCACACATTACAGTGTCTCTCACCTTAGCAGTCACTTCTACATGTCCACATTTCTCTGGTACTATGGAATCCAAAATTACATGCTCTATCCAAATGTGCTATCATAAGTACTGATGAGAGGTGAACAACCATTTTCCCAGACTGACTGCCTGCACCTCAGTGAGGACTGTCCAGATCAACTGCAAGGTCCCCAGATAACACATCCTCCTTTGCCACCCACTAGGACCCCAGAGTGGGGTCCTAGCAGCAGAGCTGCTCCACAGCCAGGGTCAGGGTACTCATCAGTTCATTTCTCTGGACTGTTGAGCTCCTCTGAGTAACAGTGTTCCCTTTCAGGACATCCCAAAGTGGTATCATTCTCAAACTTGCTAAGAGTGTAGCCCCTTTCATCAGTGAAGTTGTTAATAAAAGTGATGAACAGCATTGGTACTGCTACTGATGACTGAGGAACTGATTACCAGCTGGGTTTTATTTCACTGACAATACTGCTTTAGGCTCAGGTGTCTGATCACTGTCCAATGATTTTATTTTTTTTTGCTCACTTTACTGTCCACTTACTTAGTTTCTATCTAGCCATTTTGAACATAAGGATACCATGGGGCACTTTATCAAAGGCTTTGCTAAAGCTAAGTATCATCCTCTGTTTCACCATTCTTCACATGTGCTGTCATCTCATTGTTAAGACAACTGCATTAGTTAGGCATGATTTGCTCTGAATAAATTCATGTTGACATTTGCCAATTACTTTCAGGTCCCTCATGTAGCTAGAAATAGATTCCAGATGGACTTGTTTTCTGAAATTTCCAGGAAGCAAGCTGTGGCTGACCAATCTCAATAGTTCTTCATGCCCTTTTGCTTGCCCTTCTTGAAGGTGAGTGCAGTATTTACCTTTTCTCAGGCTTCAGGTACCTTCCCCAGTTGAAGGGGAAGATTAGATAAAGAACAGATTCGAAGCTTAGATATAAAGCAGCCTCACATCACTATCAGCCAAATATTGTGGCATGCTCTGATGCATTCTGTCTGGCCTCACAGATGTCTGCATGCTGATTGGCTCAATCCAGCAGGGTCAGCTAGAGAAGGCTGCCAAGGAACATGTCCTGCTGAGTTTTAAATATTTACAAGGATGAAGACAACCTCTCCAAGCAACATACTCCAGTGTTCAGCAACTCTCAGAGTGAAAAAAACCACACATTCTCACATTCAAATGAAATATAATGTGTTTTAAACTCTGCCCACACCCTCTTGCCTTGTTACTGAGTATTACTGACAAGAGTCTTATCTCCACTTTCTTTAGACCCTCCCATCATACACTTCGATAAGATACATTGATAAGATCAAACCTAAGCCTTCTCTTTTCCTGGCTACATAGTCCCTATCCCTCAGACTTTACTCATATAAAAGACTCTGCAGTCCTATAATCACATCCTTGTGGCCTTTCACAGGACTGATTCCATTAAATCCATGTCTTTCTTCTCCTAGGGATGCCTGTAGGAAGGTCAACTGAAGCAGAGAACAAAATTTCTTACCTGTTTTCTGTCTCCAGTTCATTCTTCCGTAAGTTTGCATCATCAAGAAGGCTCTGCAACAAGGCAATCTTCTCATTGTCAGAACCTTCTTGGTTCAATTTTAACATCTTGTTCTCATGCTGAAGGCGGATGAGTTTCTCCCTAAACACATAGAACACAATTTTGCAAAAAAAAGAATACCAGTATCTATAACAAATAAAACAGTTGACCATAGGAAGTAAAATAACAACATAAATATAATCTTTTTAAGGCAGATGCCGCAACAGTAATCATGTCTTCAAACCCCCAAATACAAACCAAATTTAAGTTGTAATTGCAGAACACAGAACACAAGGAAATTACTTCAGTGCCCCCATCAGATCTCAGAGTACAGCTCAACAAATATATAGTGAATACAGAGAATGCATTCACTATACAGAGAATGCAAAACTTCATACCAAGTGTGAAAAAAGACTGTAATCTCAGCTGCCACTGAACTACTGCATAAACCTGAGCAACTAATCTCAGCTCTTGGTCTTTTTACACAGAATCACAGGATCACTTGGGTTGAAAATACTCTTAAGATCATCAAGATCCAGCATAAACCCAGCACTGCCAAGTCCACCACAGAACCATGTCCCTTAAGCACCATGACTACACATCTTTTAAATACCACCAAGGATGACAACTGAATCACATCCCTGGGTTCAATGCTTGATAACCCCTCCTGGTGAAGAAATGATTCCTAATATCCAATCTAAACCTCCCCAGCACAGCTTCATGAAAAAATACCAACCCCCACCTCATTATAACTCCTTCCAGGTAGTTCTAGAGAATGATAAGGTCACCCCTGAGCCTCCTTTCTAACAACCTCCTGCTCCTCATAGGACTTAACTCTCTAGACCCTTCTCTAGCTCTACTGTCCTTCTCCAGACATGCTCCAGCCCCTCAATGTCCTTCTTGCAGTGAGAGGGTGCAAAACTGGACACAGGATTTGAGGGGTGGCCTCACCAGTGCCAATTACAGGGAAACAATCCCTGCCCTGGTCCTGCTGGCCACTCTATTGCTGATACAGGCCAGGATGCCATTGGCCTTCTTGACTACCTGGGCACTCAATAGTTCATGTTCAGCTGCTGTCAACCAACACCACCAAATCCACACCAGAACAACAGGTGCCATCCACAGGGACCTGGACAAAGTGAAGGAATAGGGCCATGAAAACCTCATGAGATTCAACAAGGCCAAGTGTAAGGTGTTGCACTTGGCCTATGGCAACCCCTGGTATCAGCACAGGCTGGGGATGAACAGATGGAGAGCAGCCCTGTGAGAAGGACTTGGGGATGCTGGTGGGTGAGAGGCTGGACATGACTCAGCCATGGGCACTCCCAGCCCAGAAAGCCAAACATGTCCTGGGCTGCATCCAAAGCAGCGTGGGCAGCAGGGGAGGGAGGGGATTCTGCCCCTCTGCTCTGCTCTGGTGAGAGCCCACCTGGAGTCCTGCATCCAGCTCTGGGGTCCTCAGCACAGGAAGTATGTCAACTAATTCAAGTGAGTCCAGAGGAAGCTGCTAAGGTGATCACAGGGATGGAGCACCTCTCTTAAAGCAGGCTGAGAGAGCTGGGGCTGGGGTTGTAGATCAGACTCCAGGGATACCTTACAGCAGCCTTACAGTGCCTGAAAGGAGCCAACAACAGAGCTGGAGAGGCATTTTTCACAAGTGTGGAGAGACAAGACAAAGGAGAGTAATGTTAAACTGAAAAAGGGTGGCTTAGATTAGATATGAAACAGAGATTCTTTACTTTGAGGGTTTGCAGGCAATGGCAAAAGGAGTTCTGAGTGCCCCATACCTGGCAGTGTTCCAGGCTAGGTTGGATGGAGATTTGAGCAACCTGGTCTACTGGAAGGTGTCCTTGCCCATGGCACAGTATGTGGAACAAGATGATCTTTAAGGTCCCTTACAACTCAAGCTGTTCTATGACTCTACAATTACTTCCCACTGTGCATCTTTTCAGCCACTCTTCAAGCCTGCAGCACTGTACAGGTTGTTGTGATCCAAGTGCAAGATCTTGACCATACTGAACTTCATACAATTGTCCTCTGTCCACTGATATAACCTGTTCAGATTCCTCTGCAGAGCCTTTTGACCCTCCAGCAGATAAACACTGACCTGAGCAACCCAAAATGTTATTGTATTCCATATCTATGTGTGCCCAAAATTGTTACTCTCTTCCTGCAGCTTGGAAACAGAATGGTGGGGCAGGAGCTAGGGGGCTGCTCCGGGCTTTTTAAAATTTGAAGTACTCATGCATAGTCACTCTCTGCTCACTTGGCTTGACTCTTGGTTCTTTCTTGCCCTTACTTGCTACAGTAGCAAGTCGAGATGCTCTATTTCACAATCAAAAGCTGTTTCAGAGTGAATTTTACTACACCTGTCTGCAGCCACTCCCTCAGTATCCTTCAGAGGATTCCATCCACCCCTATGGACTTGTGGGTGTCTAAGTAGCACAGCAGGTAGCATAACTGTAGCAGGCACAGCATAGCTGTTCCCTCTTGTACTGTGGCAGCTTGATTCAGCTTCTTGCATCTGTCTTCCAGGTCAGCAGTCTTACTATCAAAGATTGTGGCAAAAAAGGCTTTAAGTAGATCAACCTTCTCCTTGTCTTTTACTGGTATGGTTCTCCTTGCAATCAATAAGGGAAATGTTATAGAAACATTTTTTATTGTCTTTTATTGGCAGTAGCCAGAATAAGATCTAGTTGGGCTTTGGCCCATCTAATTTTCTCCCTGCATAACAGCACAACATCTCTGTAGTCCTCCTGAGTGGCTTTGCCCTTTCTTCCAAACACGATACAATCTTTTTTTCCTGAGTTCTGGTCAAAGCTCTCTGTGCAGCAAAGCCAGTCTTCCTGATGGCTCACCATTTGGCACATGGAGACAGCCTGCTCCTGCATCTTAACAGTTCCTTCTTGCCTTCTGAGACTCCTTTGCCCTTCAGGACTGACTTCCAAGCAACTCTGTCAACCAGACCTCTAAACAAGTCAAAGTCTGCCCTACAGAAGTCCGAAGTGGAGGTTCTGCCGACCTCTCTCCTTAATTCTCTGTGAATCAAAAACTGTATCATTCAGTGGTTTGCTGTGCCCAAGATGGCCTCTGATCATCACATCATCCATGAGTCCTTTCCGGTTCACAAACAGCAAGTCCACATCTTCCCTAGTTGGCTTGCTCAGTAGCTGTGTTAGAAAGTTATCTTCCACACAGTTCAAGAACCTTCTAGACTGATCCCTTTCTGCTGTGCTGCATTTGCAGCAGCCATCTGGTAAGCTGAAGTCCTCCATAAGAAGAAGGGCCAGCAATCTCAAGACGTCTCCCAGATCCTTATAGTATAGTATAGTATCCTAGACAAGTGGTCTATAACACACCCACCAGAATATCTGCCTTGTGGCCTTTCCCTTAGTTCTTACTCATAAATACTCAACTCTTTTGGTACCATCACCAAGCTACAAGGCAGTCAGAACAGGGCAACAAGAAGTACGTTTTTCTAATATCCAACCTAAACCTTCCCTGACACAAATTCAGACCATTCCCATGGGCCCTGTCACTGGTCACAACAGAGAAGAGATGAATGTTCGTCCCTCCACTTTGTCTCATGAGGAAGGTTAAGATCTCTGCTCAGTCTCCTCCTCTCCAGGCTGAACAGATCAAGTGACCTCAGCTACTCATCGTATAGCTTCCACCCAAGGCCCTTCACCATGCTTGTGGCCCTCCTTAGGATGCTAAAAGCTTTATGTCTTTCTCATACTGTGGCACCTAACACTGCACACAGGACTCTGTCCCAGTGCAGACCAGAGCAGGACAATCCCCTCCCTTGCCTGGCTGGTGATGCTATGCCTGATGCCCCCAAGCACACAGTTGGGCCTCCTGGCTGCCAGGGCACAGCTAATTAATGTTCAACTTGCCACTGACAATTGTAGAGGTTAGTAAAACAAAGCATGCATTAGCTTACTTTATTTCAGGAGTAATGATTTCTGCTGCTAAACTGTCTGAAGGCTCTTGTCTTCCCAGAGGCATCAATCCTGAGTAAGGAAAAGCATACCACTGACTTTTTCACATGATAAGAAGCAGACATTGTTCTAGAAGTTTTACACTACTGCTAGACAATGTAAAATGACACAAAATCAGGCTACAGCAAGACAGACAGACAAGCACCATTTCATTTGGTGAACCATTACATCTGATTTCATCCATTCTGAAGAAATAATGTTGCAATTTATTTCCTACCCATTATCTTGTCTAAGAACTACAAAGGTACACAAGATTACACATACAAATTGAACTATAACACAGGAAACATCATGAGAAAATATTTCTCTAAAGAAAACAATGTAACTATATAGAAATTAGATATACATTATAAAAATATCCCACTGGAGAGGAGACTAAAATTTCTGGTTGACTCAAATAACATTCAAATCTTTTGCTTGCTTATGAAGCTATGAATAGTTGAAGTTTTTCACTGTCGATTTTAGAAGAGCTTAAATTTATTCTGTGCTAAACAAAAGCACATTCAATACTCTACAGAAAACTTGTGTACACTTTAGAAAAGAGGCATTTAATCTCCTTATTTGTCCTTTACCTGTAGTGGTGAGTTGACCCTCCTGAGCTTGTACACATCTAAGTTCTTCAATAGTTTCTTTCAAAGAATCCCTTTCTGTTCTTAATCTCTGAATAATTGGAAAGAGAATGAGTATCAGTCTTGGCAGTCAAAATCTATCTTTAACAGCCTTCAAAATTTTAAAAATTATTTAATGTAATTCTAGAAATTACATTCAACTTAAGGTATCTCAGTCTATTCCATAACAGAATAAATGTAAGTATTATATATTCCACAGAAACAGTAGTTTGGGGTTTTTTTAGGAGAATGGATTGCTGATCTTATTGGACTAAAAATAGCAGGGGTATAAGCTTACAAAATCAAGTTATTAGTGACACAAACTTCTGGTACCAGGTAGTAAACAGTATCCATGGGACCACTCAGCTGTTTTCCTTTTATTTGGGTTGATTCCAAGGGAAATGGAAGACAGCTGAGAGACCATAGATTTTTCCCTAACCACAAATCAAAGATTCAGCCAGGAGTGAAATAATGAGCAGGTAAGTAGAGAGTCAACATAATGCTTTTACTTCATTTTGTTTGTCTTTTACCACTGAAAGTGTGAGCAACATTTCCATATCGCATTCCTCCTGTGTGTCAGCTGTCCTTGTCATTCACCAACATCTTAGCTATGAAAGAAAACTTGTTGCGTAAGACTCAGTCCAAAGAGAACTGAAGAACAGGACTGGATCGCCTTGGGATCCAGACAGATGTGCTATTCAGTCACATCATTCAGTAGCATCAGGCAAATACGCTTTCAATTTGGCACAACTACCCTTCTGGTGAAAAAATGAGAATCTATAGGTGGCACCAAGTTTTCTTCCAGAAGGTTGCCAAGAGTCAAAAAAGGGAAAGAAATTGGCTACTATGTAATGATTCATGTTGTAGTTTCTTCCAAAATCAGACATGTTCAGTATTACTAAATGGTCCAAGATAGACCTTTCCTCTGTATAGGTATGGAGTTGTGTTGGCTGATAGCATTTCATTTTACTAACAGTTGATTGCCAAATGCCAGAATATTTTAGTGACTAGAAAAAGCTCTAGGGCTTCACTGGTACAAGCAGCTTAATAATTATTGTAGTACTTATAACACACCACAGAGGTAAAATTCCAAGCTACTTTGATGAAGATATCAAACACTACCATGCTTTGCCAGAACATAAGGAAAAGAATATAATCTGTTTCAGTAACTATTTCCAAAATACAGTTGACAAGATACCACTACCTAGTTGTGACCTGTGGTGGGCTACTTTACTGATACATATTGACAACAGAGAACAGAAAAAGTAGATCACACAGTGAATCACTAAACTGACATGATGAGGGAATTCTAGCTGTAATTTACTTCTCACAGGTGCATACCCATTCAAAAGAATGTACTTAAGAACAACATCCAGCTCAAAAAAAAATCTATTTGCCAGGGGGTAAATCAGAAAACTATATGACAATGGCCTGCAATTCAGATCCTTTGTGCAAGATGAAATGGTCCACTGAGCCATGGATAAGCCATAGAAACAATTTTACCATTGTTCAACATAAAATAATTGGGAAAAAAACCCCAATTTAAAAATAAAAAGCAGGAAAGAAAGCCAAAGCACAATACTAACACAATTATTATGAGCATTCCAGCCTGACTTGAAGGGCAGATGGAAGTGATGTGAAGGTCAAGTGTTCATCGGAGTTTGAAAATTTAATAAAAAATGGAAATCAATGGCCTATGAACATAAAGTAACTGAAAACTTTCAGTTCAAATTATATTTAAGTGCTGGGCTTGGAAATCTTGGAAATAACTGGACATGAAGTATGACTATTGAGGAAAAAGCCTACAGAGTTTCTGATAGTTGTATCAATGGACTTATAATTAAAACATGCCTAAGAAACTGCTAGCTGCAATTGCTGACATTGATTTTAGGTACTTTGAACCACCTGCATATACATTTCTAAGAAACAAGCTGTTGAGAAATGACAGTGTGTAAGTGAAGTCTGAAGGATACTCTCTCAGCAAGAGAGTACAGAGCAATTAATCACAGAATCACTAGCATCAAATGACACAAGAGGAAGGGGATAAATTGCTATCTACCCAGTGTGTTCCACATTGGCAGTACAAGATAGGTCAACAAGGAGCTGTCATAAAAGGTGAGATTGCCACAAAGGACATTGCCCTCTACACAACTACTAAGCCCCTTTCTACACTAGTGATGACTCCACAAAGAGAAGCATGTTGATGGTACCTCAAAGAATGCCTTAGGGAAAAAAAGCAACAGGAATTTAGTTCTAGGATGATACTGCAGAAACCCTGTTTCAAATAGCTTTTCAGAATACATAATAATTACACTGGGTATTTATTAACTTTCTCATGGAAAATGGTCAGGAAACAACTTCAGATGCCAAATATGAAGGCTTTTCCTCTTAAAAATGGGTTGCATATGATTCTGTACAGTCACTTTATTGCATGCTGTACAATTCTTAGGTTTAAAAACTATCTTGTACACAAACATTAGAAAGTTTTGGAGGAAAAAGACTTCCTAACTTAAAAAGATGGCTAACTATAATTACCACATCTCTGTGTTATAAAGGATACAAAGTTTCTGTTGTTACTAACAAAAAAAAAACCCCTTGGCACTTACATCTTTTTCTTTTTGGAGGCTGTCTACTTTTTCTTTCAGTCGTTTGCATTCATAATCTAATTTATCAGCTTTCTTGGATTCTTCAGATAACCTGTTTTGTAGTTCAACTGCCTGTGAGAACAAGAATCAATAATGTGTCTGCAAATGTTAAAACAAAATACACAAGACAAAAGTAGCCAATTACAATGCACCACAAGTCATGTTGTAAAACAAGTGAAATAGCTACTTATAGGACATACGAAAAACTTCTTTCATCAGTTATTCTGTGTTTCAGCAAAATAAAAAGCACTCAAATATTAGGTCTTAGTGCAAGCAAAAGATGGAAAAAATGTGAAGTATTTTCAGTACATCTAAAACAAGAATTTAAGCTCAAGAAAGGTTTACAGAAAAAAAACCCATGTAGTTACAGGGATCAAAAAGATTAGGAACAGCAGAAAAATCTTTCTGCATTCCGAAGAGCCTAGTAAAAAAGAAAAGACTCTGAAGAAAGCAAATTATCTACGTATTTTGTTAATTTTACTTCATAAGCCTCACTCAGAATTCAGCTACTAGTTTATGCAGCCAGGTAACATTCCCTGAGATGTCCTAATATTTTTTAATGCACTAACATAAAGATTCAGTCACAGGCTCCAAACAGTTTTCTTTATTTCAGTGAGAAACACTGCCACATGTATGCTTTCAACTACAGATCAGTAAAGAACTCTTAAAATTAAGTGAGCAGAAATGTGAAAGCCAAGCACAACAGAAGGTAAATCAGTGAAGTCTTCCCTTTTCAAAACTTTCAGCCTTTACTAGTAAAGATTCATTCCCAGAACACTAGTAAAGCTCATAATGCAGACAGCATGAGAGCAAATAAACTAAATAAAGACTGACCTGCAAATACAAAAGCTGAATGAAGATTCAGCTAAAGACCTACAGCTTCTTCTAAAACAGTTTATAAGAAGACTTTTTCATGGCTTTTAGATTACAAAGTAAGTGATTAGAGCAGTAGCCATATCTACCTCAAGATCCCCGGTGGTTCTAATGACCTTGTATTTTCAATGTGTACAAATATAGCAAAATAACTACAAGGCCTAAAATATGCATGGTCCTAAGTCTTAGACACAGACTTTGCTGCTGTTGTTCCTAAATTAAAAGCTGCAAAACCAGCACAGGCCTGTGTTTTCTGAGATTAAAGAAATGAACATGTTAGATATGAAAATATTTCATTTTTCAGATGTGACATTAATCACTGAGGCTATCAGAACAACTGCAGATATAATGAAACAACCGCAGGCCTTCACCAGTGACAGTGCCACCACTTGCAAAATATTAGTATTTTCACCTCAAATGGAAATAAATACATTTATGTTTGTAACCAATCATGCAAAGGTAATGGTATGTAGAAAAACACTGCAGGAAATAAATTTGTCTTGAATTAGGATTTGTGAGTGTATAGAAAAACAGAGTTTCATGGTAATGCAGAAGATCTTAAAAAAATGAACTGCCATCACATTCACTAAGCATTATCTGTGTGTGGAATGAATAAAGCAGGAATCGTGCAACAAAGAAAAGCAAGACATATTGTAAACTATGTATCAGAATACACATGCACAAAGGGGCTGAATTAAAAATGCAAAAACAAAAATCCTGCAGTCTTTATATTTCAATTCTTTATGCTGAAATAAAGTTTCTTAGAAAAGGCTTGTGCTTGCTCTCAGAAGAGTGAGAACAAAACACCACCACTCAACCTCACAGAGACTGTGACGTGAAGATGCAATTTCCTTGCAGATTACTATAGGAATTTGAATGAACCACTTTCATCTGCATAGCAGAGTGATTCTAAGCCAAAGAAATAACTCTCTAATGGTGTCCTCATGAGTCACGTTAGATCCTTCAAACACCAGACAAAACATATTCCATTACAGGAGCACACTAGTACTCAGCAGTGACATAACATCACAAGCCTTATATCCAGCTTACTTCTGATAGCACAATTTAGGATTCCCAGAAAAATAATTTTGTCACTTATGAGTCACAAAAGGCAGGTCTCAAAATGAGCCTAGTCTTATAGACACTGAAGACAAACACAGAGTGTTCATTTTGAGACACCATAGTTAGGTGAAGAAAAACACACCTGCCACAGGACACCTGAGGCTTATTCCAGTCTCAGTCAGTAAACAGTTTTGTAACAAACATCAGCTCCTCATACAGGAAATCCTATGCATAAAATACACTGAAGAAAAGGAGTACTTTAGCAGATTGGATTGGCCCTTCCAAAATCCTTTTGGTGGTGAAATAAGAAGAATCAAATGCAGATGTTGAGGTTACACAAGAATATCACATGCTCAGCTGTTTAATAGAGTGAAATATTGGGTTGCCAGTAAACTTGATACTACTCATGTGTGGAAGGCCATTTCTTTCTATATTTACATTTCTCTTTGCCCCCTTGGACAATTTTTCTTGTCCAAGTTCTTTTTTTCTGGTAAAATAATTTGGGCTGTATTTAAAATCATTTGGGTTGTATTTAAAATTTAAAATTTGGGCTAATTTAAAATTTAAAATTAGCCCACATCAGCTGAAACAATTTGTTTTAAACACTGAGATCGCCAAAGTGCAGGGAAAAAAATCTATCAAGTCTTAGGGAGACACATAGCTCCTGGGCTTTCAGCATTGTTAGTGCTTGTTTCTATACTTTATTCTACAGTAAACTGACATACAGGGACCCCTGTACTGTGATCATTTGATCACGCAGAAATACAGAGCAGGCACTACAGCTTTAATAAACCATGGTCTGTCTAGCCCTGTAACAAGAATACCAAAATGATATCATGTCTCTGAAGCACAGAAGCAGAAAGAACATTAAGCACATCCTCTGCCTTTACAGAAACAGCATCACATGGCACTTGGATAAGCAGGAGGATAAATAGGTGCCTTACACTCCACAGAGTGTGCTGCAGACACATTTTGTATTCCACTAGGTGCATATAAACAACAAGGATGACATATGTCCTTCTCTCTTCTTAAGTGGAAAAATTCAGATGTATCAGAGAAACAAAAACCTTAAAAAAAAAAAGAGTTATTTGACCTTAGGAACAGTTATTTGACCACAGGAACAACTTACCTCAGCTGTGGTGTGTTCCTCACTGCTGGAAAATTGTTAGTGAAAAGTGGATACTTTTTCTGAAAGGACAGCCTCTAATTCAAGCCTCGCTACTGAATATGAATTTGGAATCATTTTAGGGAAAAAAAAACCAAACATTTTATGTCTGTTGAGTTTTTAAATGCAAGAAATACTGCTTTTTGACAAACAAACTTGTAGGCATGACAAGATTTGCAGGAAGGGAGGACAAAGGTAGCAAGCACCTATAAAACATGGAAGTCTTTTAAACAGGAGTTGTTTTTTTCATAGCTTTTTTTTTTACTTTGAGGTATTAGCCATGTTATGAAGAAAAAGTTCTGAACAATACAGAGTGCTATAGCATTGATGATGCCTGTCCTCACCTGTCTCTTGTATGTTTCCAGCTGACTGCGTACTGCGTTGGCCTTCCTTAGTTCTTCCTCCAGGCTCACAGTATTTTGCATGTACATTGTATTCTTCTCTTCTAAAAGCTTCACTTGCCGCCGCAAATCACCCAGGTCCTCCAATTTCTTTTTGTATGATTCCACCTGGCTTTCTAACTTGGCTACTTTATCAGAAGAATGCCTGAAGGGACAGATTTGTATCAAATTTGAACTTTGAAAACTAACAAAGCTAACAGAATTTAAAATGCTTCTTCACAGTATTTTCTTAATGCAGAAGACGTTCATGGCAAAATAATAAAGCAATCACATCCTCCTATTACTGATGTTTTCACTTTTAATTGTCTGCTTTCTTCCCATAACTATTTGTCAACTCTAAGAGCTGATGCTAAAGGTTCTTTTAGACCCTATTCCTCTTCCTAACACAACTTTCTTATCTGCTTCCAACCTTAAAATAATAGCTAAAACAACTTCACTCCCACTCATTTCCTTTCAATTTTAAATTATCTTCTGTCCTAAATTTTTCAAGGGTAAAGAAGAAAAGTTTCTGCCATTCAGTTAGTTTTAATGATAACCAGGACAAAAATCATAAAGATCTCTCTGCTAGACAAATTATACTTGGTGACACAGAAGCACCATAACAGTTTTGAAATTTGATTCCTTATTAAAAAAAAAAGAAACACCAGGCTTCAGCTTTTCAGAGTTTTATCAATCCACCTGCTGCACTCCTAAGATTACAATGGACCTCACCTCCCCCAAAGACCTCTGCTATTACTGTTCCCAGTTTCATTTTAGAATCAACCCATTTACAGACCCAATTTCCTGTGAAATCCAGGGAATCTCCCACTGAATTAATGTGTCAGTTTATGGAACACTGAGGCAAGCCAGCTCTGTTTAATCCTCAGTGAGGTGCAGGGCCTCTCTCCTGGGACAAGGAATTGCTCTTTGAACCCATGCCACCTACGCAATTTATGCAGCCCAATAAGTTCCTTCCTTATATTAATGACAGAAGGGATAAAGACAGATAGCTTTGGTAGAAGGCTACTGGTTAATCAGGAATAGCAGTATTAAATAAGCCTTGCTGGAGAGAATGAGTAACTGCTCTGAATATCCCATGGCAATAGATGCCAATACTGAAGGAATATGCTCCATAGTAAAAGTGGCTGTCCCACTCCATAAACCCATAGTATCATCAAATCATGACAACTTTCACTGCTAAAAATCCAGTGGGAATGACAGCTGCAACAGATGTTGTTCACACTAATATTACGTGATAAACCAAAAGCACCACCCAAGTCTGAACAATGCAAATCCAGGAAAGGAAACAGCCTCGTTTTCTGATGAGAACAGATGCCTGAAGCATGATGAAAGTGAATATGCATACTCAAAGAGACCAGTGGGTGCCCTGTTATAACCATGAATTGGCACAGAATTAAATTTACTAATAGTTATTGATTAGGTACAAAATAAGCAACTATTGTACTCAAGCAGAATTGTGTGTAGGTGTGTGTACCTAAACTAGAGGATCCAAAGAATCTCACCATTGAAAGTGTTTGATATTAAATTACTTAAACAAAAGACAATATAGATTAACTACACAAATTATACAGATTAAAAGGTAGTAGTTAAAAAAGAGTTAATGGAACAAAATTTACCTGAGTACATCTATCTCATCCTTTAAAGACTGAGCCTCCTCTGCCAGTGTAGTAAGCTCTTCTGTTTGTTGTCTCAATTCCACAATTTCCTTTTCTAGTTCTTCACAGCGTATTCGATAGTCATCTTTTGCAGCTTCTAATCTGTAAGAATGAAAAGAAATCCAGGAAATAATTTCTCATTGTGAGCCACAGTTACCTTTCCTCATCACCCCCCTCTAAGAACACACAAAATGGCCTCCTACTGCAGTGAAGGAAAACACCACAATGTGCTTATTCAAAATGTAAAAGTAGATTAACTTTATCAATGCTCCCAATTTAGTATCAGTATTTCTATTTGAAAATTCACAAGGTAATATATGTTCTCATAAAAGCAAAACCTGAGGTTTCCTTCTATAACAGTATTTTTCACAAGGGAAGCTTAAGGAGAAATTTTAATCTTTTTTCATCTTCGGACACCCATGGTTTGAACATGACATCTTTATTCTATTCTGTTCAGCTGTCCAACTCATCTGCCTCCGACAGTGACCTGATTGTAAGATGTTATAAATGCCATAGACTTCTCACTGAAGTGGCTTTATTTATTTACTCATAAAGAACCTGTGCATGCCCAGTACATCTGGAGAACGAGGCTATCTAGTTAGCATGTAAAGAACTTGACCAAAGGTGCTGAACGGCTTGCATACACTATGCACAGCCAAAGCTTTATTAACCTGGCAGTGAACAAAGTAATAGAAACTTTTTCAATGTATTTTGAATGAACGGAAGAGGACACAACCCAGAACAGAAAGTCCTACTGTGAGTTTGGTCTGAAATTAAAACGTAAACAATCCAGGATAAGAGATAAGGGCATGATGAAAAAAAAAAAGTCAAGGAGTCTAAAAACAATCTACAAGAATGGAGACAAGATAAAATCTTTGAGTCATTCAAACTAGAAACACTGAAGATTTGGATCATGACAGACCAGGACAGTCAAAGGACAAAGAGGCAAGAGTAGGAGGAAAAGTGGTGTATCACACTAGACACCAGTTAAGCTGTACCTATGTCTTGCTTGATCAGGTAGAGCTGGAAGCAACACATACAAATTAACATTAGAAGCCACATAATATGAAGACAGGGGAAGGAGGTAAAGGAGACCAGGAATGAGTCTCATATATGAAAACAGTTTAGAATGACCTTCAGAACCTGACACTACAGTAACTGACACTGCAGATATTGAACACAGGGACAAAATCTGTTTGAACAGTAATTGATACCAGACTCAGGTAGGAATCACTGCAGAGCATGGAGATGAATCAGAAGAGATAAAAGGGGACATCACCATTACTTTATTCCTTAACATGATAGACATATAAAAAGAAAAAATCCAGGCATTAACTGCTGTGACAGAGAAACACGGAATGTTTTTAATGGAACTAATGGGAGATGGTATGTTAGAATAAGCATGAAAGGTGGCTTAGCAAGAGGAATTAGAAAAATGGCAAAATAGAAAAAAAAGGGAAGTAATGTGGCATATAGAATTGGAAAAAGGTAATGTGAAGAAGATAGCAAAAGAAAAACTGGCAGTGTAAAGAAAGAAATACTATAAGTTCGCTCACAAAGGAGAAGGAAAGTATGGGAAAGAGAATGAAAAGGTTATGGTGAAGTGAACCAGCTTTCTTCAGCAGAACAGGCTTACACAGCCTGAAAGCAACAGTCAAGAGGACCAGGAAGGATGTTTAAAGAGGAACTGTATTTTCACATAGTGGGGAAAAGTAAATAAATGGATAATCATAGATGGATACTCTGTATCTTTCATCATCTCTGAATTTGTTTTCAGCTTCAACATATTTTCCTATGTTGATAATGCCACCAGCAGTACAGCCGGCAGCAAACTTTCATCTAGGAATTACTAAACCTTAAAAGTACAATCGGAATAATTTGCAAAAAGGAAAGCATGCTGCTTTTCATTCTCACTGACCTTGCAAAACATGGGTGAAATGACTGCACACAAACAATTCAAAATAACTCACAGTGGAGTGACATATAAAGCACTTCAGCTTTAAGAAACTGCGCTTTTTAAAATGCTGGATCTTGTAAAGAGCAAAATTATAATGTATATATCACTTTTAAAACTGTATTACTGTGGCTATACACCATCCATTATACAATTCACATTTGCAGCAGAACCAGAAATATCTAAGTCACCTCTATTGCCAGCTACAAACAACCAACTTAACCAAGCATTGCTTTTCTACCTGAATGTTTCCTCTTGGAGCTGTTCTAGTTGTGTCTGCAGCTGCAGGTGTCTACGACCTGCAGGACTGTTGGGATCTTCAATGGAATCAGATTGATTTAATCGTTCCATCAAAATCTGGTTCTCAGCAAGCAGGCTGCTCTTCTCCTCTTGGAGGGCTGCAACCTGTTGTAATAAAAGTATGAAGAGGAACAATTAACCTACCCAGGTACAGAGAGCAGTATTTTTTCATGTTCATAATGAAGTATTAACAGGCGCCACAAACAGAAACATGCAGGCTTCACAAGTCACATTTCACAAGAATACATTGTATCATTTAATAGGTATTCAATTGCTAAGTGATGTAACCAACATATTGCAACATTAGGGACAGAGTTATAACTCAGGAAACATAATTATTCTTTAATGTATTTCACACCAGCATTTAAAGAAAAAGTCTGTTATGACAGCAGGCAAATTCATTATAATAAAATCTGCATCCTTTCCCTAGCAACAAATAAAACGAGCTCTTCACAGTAAAGGCCATCTGCAAGCAGGCCTGAAACAGGAACACAGTACCAAAGATAGCTCACTTTCCACTAACACTGTGAAAACAGGCAGTAGTGGAAAGAACCCAAAGTGCTCTAAGACCTGAAACACAGGTTTATATATTAACCACCAAAAAAAAAAAAAAAAAAAAAAATCAGCTCTGTTAATTCCAACAGTTACTACAAGAAACCTGAATTAATATTTCAAAGTAGGACTGCAATAGCAATGCCTTTCAGGGCTCCCCCTTCACACTCCTCATGTCTTCCAGATGAGCATTGATTTACTTACAGTAAGACTTAGTCTAAACCCATACACATTTAATGGTCTACAGCAACTTCTGACTGGGATTTTACTATTAGCTGGAACTGTTACAGCAGCAGAACTTGTATTAGTTCTCCATGGCAACAGTTCTGCCACACAGCTCAAACCCATCCTAACCGAATAAAAAGTTTTGCTAGTATGAATCATAATACTTACAACACAGCAACAAGATAAGAAAACAATGATATTCATTCTGCTAGCACAAGTTAAAACAATTACTGTGACATTTTCACCCCTCTTCTAAAAATTATGTTTCAATATGCTAGTGCTTATTTTCAGCCACCTAAAAGTTCACACATATTTTCTCCACTTCAAAATTGATACAGACTCTATAGCAAACTTACCTGCATATCTAACTCATGACATCTCTGGGCAATTTCTTCTTTTGTTGCAAGTGCTTCATTTAATTCTTCTGTAGTTTTCTTCAGCTACCATAAACAAGAAATTTTATATTTTCATCACTCTCTGTGATCTATTTAAAAATATTCTGAACTACAGCCTGCAAAATTATTTCTACATTGAGGTAATACATTAAATTTTTAAAAACCAAGCAATTCTGCTCATATAAAGAAAAAAATAAGAAGCAGATGTGAATACTGTTTAGTTTGTGTATCAGTAAAAAGTAAACATACCTAAAAGTAGTATTTGCTTTCACATTAGATTTATCACATCTACTCTATAAATTGAGTCAAAACCTCTAGGAAAAATTGGGTCTGAAGAACTCATCAAATCTCTACACCGAAAGAAACCTGTCAATACCACTTTTCTTTACAGACGCGAAGAGTGTGTAATTTCAATTTTCAATCTACATTTGAAATACAGAAAGGACTGGAAGGTGCAATACAGGGAATGGACAATTAGGGTAAAATCCTTCTAGTCTCTGGAAGCTATTTCTAGTGGACAACAGGAATAAAACCGGTATGTGATAGAAAAGCCTACCCTTTAAAAAAGGGCACTGAATCTTATAAGCAGTGGGAAATATTCTGATACTTCCTTTCAAAGGCTGAATGTTTAAAGATATGTGTCTCACTGGTTTGCAAATGAATGCAGTTAAGATAACAGAAAACATACCTACAAGAAAACTGGTCTGATAAAATAGATGCATGCATGTTATGTATGTAGATAAAAATATATATGTACTGTTATATATGTGATGAAGTTTAAATGAGCTTTCTCAAACAGCATCATCATACCTTGCATTTGCAAGTTTATTTCTTACGGACCTGTTTACATACAAAGAATTAATTTCATCTGCAAGAATTTAATATTTCTGCAGAGAAAACATAATGGATTAATACAGTGAGCACCACTGTACTATTCTTCTTCTCATAAGAAAAACATCTGAGGAAGTAGGACAGTGTTAGCATGAGGATAAGCTAGTTAAAAAAAAAAAAATTGGTTTGTACATTTTTTAAATATATCAGACCGGGAATGATTGTTTTCAAATACAAATTCTCTTCTATTTTGCAGCACTTCCAGGATTCCCATAGAAGCAGATCTGCAGTTTTGCACTGTTATGTCATACAGCTAGACTGATTTTTCAAACCAACTTTTCTATATCCTTTAAATATACAATAGAAGCAAAGTCAATTTATAAAGCTAAAGGACTTGAAATACTGAGATTTAGTTTCTCACTTTTTATTTTATGTTTCCACAACACCCTTTAATGATTAAAGAAAAAAAAAGACTGAGATCTTTATATGACCACTGATGTGCTATGATTGAAAGAAAATAAACATCTAGTCTTAGATACCTGCCGATCAAGGTCAACGTAAGCATCATTTCCAACAGAGACTGGAGACTCTTTACTCATCAACTGCAATTAGATTATACTGGATTAGAAAAGGCAAAGATTTACTTTTATATTAAAACCTAAGTTTCAGTGAAATACCAAGGTGATTTTTACTTTTGGGAGCTTTAATCTGAATTAATTTTAAAGTTTTTACCTTCATTTTTATATATGACATAATCAGAAACAAGAACAAGAAAAAATCTTCATAATTTGAAATATCTAGAGTGCTATAAAAGAAACCTAACATTATCTCTTTTTCTTTTGACAATGCACATTCTTTGTCTATGATAAGCCTACAGAACAACCCACTACGATTTTATTGCAGTAGCACTGGAATGATAGTAGATATCAACACACCATGCAAGACCTAGCTTTAATTTTTCTCTGCTAGTGAGTGGCTTTTTCATATTTCCATTACTTAGATATTAACATCAATTTATTTATTTATTCCGCTCAACTCCAGGACATATCTATTTCAACTACTAGTGCAAAACAAAGGTGACAAAAATTCTGTTCTGGTGTTGTCTGTAATTTTCAACCTTAAAAAGTAATTCAGTAGAGTGCATTCCTGAAATGAGTATTACAATTCCTTCTGTACTACTTCAGTGCAGGAATACCTGCTAGTGGTTTTGGCCTAGATTTTTAAAAACCAAAGCAACTAAACAAAACAAAAAACAACCCCAGTCAAACCCTCAACACAAATCCTCAAATTAATCCTACAAATCTGACTGATGTACTGATCAAAAGAAAAAAAAAAAAAGCTGATAAGTTTTCTTAGAGCAACCTAACAATCAGCTGCACCAACTGCAATCAGTTGGTAAAAGTGAAATCAAACCTAGCAGAAGTTGTAGCTCAGCAACCTCCTCCCACACAGCTCAAGCAAACATAATAAAGTAATGTTCTTACTAAAAGTTGTAAGACAAAAACAGGAACAGTCTTGCAAATGAGAAATACACTGTAACAAATTCAAAAGGCATCATTACAGAACAGCACTGATGGTTTCTGTCCAAACGCATTATCTTCTAAGAGCTCTCCAATGATGCAATTCATGAAAGTTACAATTCAAAAGGCCATATCCTAACCAAAATCAGGACAAGTCTTCTTCCCTGGAATCTCCTGGCTAGCCTGGTAGCTCTCTCCAGAGACAGTACTTCCTTTATTCCTTCTAGAAATCAGTGCTTTTGCACTGTTTTCCTTAACAAGGTCTTTTCGGATACACAGAGCCTTCACTTCTCAGTCCTGTCTGTTTATATCACCATGTACAAGTGAAAAATCTGTTTGACATTTACATCATTCAAATCATACACTCATATTTCTCTCACTTTCCCCATTTCCTTAACTAGGATTTAGTTGCATTATTTAGATTAATCTGTCTCTCCTCAGCAGTCCTCCTCACACCTTGACAACATTTGCCGAATTTATCTTCAATTTAGAACCCTCTTTTCTAAGCTGATTATTATTTAAACAAAACCTCCCAATCCCTCCCTGCTCTGTGATGCTTATACACACTTTGAATACTGCATTTCACCAGCTTTTCCAGGTGACTGACAGGGATATCCCATTCTAGCCAAATACTGAACTCCTCTCATTATTTTATATTCCACAATGCTGTTCACAAACACACTTTGGACACATGTACTCACACACATACAAGTAAGTTCCCCCTGCTAAGTCAGTGCTTTCCAACAGGCAGGTCCCATTCTGTATGTAGCCTGCAAGGGTGTACAACAACATGGCCCTAACAGCCACCGCCCCTTTCTGGCTCTAACACAACTTCCTCTTTGAAAAACCAGCTCAACAGGCCTGTCCAGGACTTAAGAGTGGAAGGACTACAAGTGACCACACAACCCACTAGAGGCCACTGTGGTGTCATAGCTTTCTGTGACTTGCCATAGGGCAGGCCATGGCCAATAATATAATTCCTATTTTCTTCAACAAGTTTTGCCATCTCTCCCAAAACATCCTGTCCTTGAGAACCTTTAGCAGAAATGTCCAGAAAACAGGACATTATCTGGAGTAGGATTAGATACTGGAGATATATATTCTGGGTGTTCCATGAATGTACACTGCATGTGTATATTTCACTCCATGGGGTACATTAAGAATGTTATGGGGAAATGTGAATGAGGCATCAAGGGCAAGAGCCACAGATACATGTGCAGATGTATCTCACATGACTTGGTGCAATAGAAAGCACCCTGCAATTCGATAGTCTGTGGTATGTATAGTGGAAAAGCTAAAGATGAAATTTAAGGGATTGTTTTGTGCCCAGTACCACAATCAGACAAAGAACGAGATTGCTAGATAACTCAATAGGAATCCAACTTCTGATCACCAGTTAACAATAAAAAAGCTGTAAGAAGTGGGATGTAAAGGAAGAATTATCATGGCAAAGGAGTGCTTCAATCTATTCCTTACACATCTCCTCACATACTCTTAGTATGTAAATAGTTTATGCAAGAAAATGTCTTGACCATGCTCTGCTTCAGAATTGCCTGTACACAGCTTCTCTCCACTGAGAAGCAAAATCTTTACCATAAATAGAACAGCCAATAGAGCACACAATTCCACTCACCCAAACTTCTCTTGCTTCATTTAGGTTTTTTTTTAAATTTCAAGAAAACTTTTACTGAATGCTGTATTTTAAGATTTCATACAGATAGGCAAGGTTTCATACAGATAGGCATATCAATTTGAAATACACACTACACCTTCCATCCACCTAAAAATTGGCAAGATAAGAGGCTTGTCTAGTTTTCCCTATTCTTGACTTTGTTTCTGGTCAATCAGCATTCTCTGATATTACTGAAATTTAGAGTTGCAAAATGCTCATTTAATCAGTTACCTGCTCAATGGCACATCAGCTTTTTCTGCATTATTTATTACTAATCTTACAATACTAGTAGCTTTTTAATAATTTTGAAAGCAAATTTCCATACTGTTTTCTTCTATATATTTCCTTCATTTAAAAGCTCACAGTCAGAAAAAAATTCATTAAAAACTGATGTGATTTCAGAGCAGAACTCCACTAGAGAATGTGGTCTTGAGAGGTGTGGAGCAATGGTAACACTTTTGAGTTTAGAGGGGCAAACTTCATTTCATTTGTATTTCAAATCAGTCGAGAGAATAAAAAGCAGGAGGAAGTGCCCTTCTCATTTTCCCCTTCACATCTGTAAGTTTTCTTCAGGACCAGACTACAAAGGAACTAAAGGTTTACCCCCACAATTTTGCAGTACTGGAACTGGCATTAATTTCAAAATTCATCATTTAGTGTAAATATAGTATAATGACCTATTTTCCCATGTAACTTAAATGGAAGATGATGTGCAGAGATTATAAAAAGGGAAACATTAAAAATGTGCTTGCAAATTCAAGCAATTGCATTAGGCCTCTACAGGAGAAAGAAAATCCTGCTTAAGAGCTTCCCAGAGTGAAATAAACTAGCAACTAGCATTTACAGGCTTGTTCTTTTTCTGGTTTATTTTGCATAGCAGTCGGTATGGATTTCAAATGGTGCAATTTCCAGGACAACATGACAATTCTTACAGTTATTTGTGTAGTTTTATAAAAAGCAGCTGTCATCCTTTAATCCTTTAAATCCCTGTTAATCCTTTACATCTATATTTTTTCATGCTCATAGCTTTGGTATGTTATCTTACATAATACCTGTAGGTCTGCTAATCCTGTATTATTAAAACCCTCACTTTTTAACTGCTTTCACTGTAAAATATGAACAAGCTGTGTTGTCATGGATACATGAAGATTAGGGAAGGGGCAGAACTATCACAAAACCTGCATGCATGAATAACATGAATTATGAAAGCTTTTTTCCCCCCACACATGATTTTGCAAACACAGTTGCTCTATTTAGTTGATGATTTTTAAATCCAAAACACTTGATTTATCTGAAATGCTTTTTCTACAGTTAGTAATACTGTATAAGCTCACTTAAGTGCCCACAAAGCAATTTCAAAACCTAGCTTCTGTAGTCATGTTCTTTTTCTTTCTTAGAACATCTTTATGTTAGTTTTTATGAGTCATGGCTATGTTTGACGCTGTATATCCTTTAAATCAGCTGGACTTCCTTCTTCCTCCAGTTGATACCCAGTCTACCTCCAGTATATCTGTTGACAGACCCAGTAAAACACTTTTATATCATTTCCTAACTATTCAAAAAATAATTTCACTTCAGACAAGATAAATCTTTAAACAACTAGGACAAAATAGGGGAGGGGAAAACAGCACAAAACCAAAAAGTGGAAGTAACACCATTGGTGTTACCCTAGAGAGTAAGCACCTTTTCCTACTCTCCCACCTTGGCAACTTTTGACACTACTCCTGACACTATTCTGACTCTCAACTTGACCTGCACAGAGAGATGCTAAGTGATCAAATTTAGAGATGTTCTAAACAGCAAAGGCAAACAATTTGTTTGCCTTCACCAACAATGAACTTGGCTACTCCAGGAAGAGACTTGGGAAAATGACAGAAGGGGAAGGGAGAAAGGGAAATATATAATGGGCAAAATAATTTCCCTAAAAAAGTATTTTGGGCCTTTAAAAAAATCTGAAAATCATCAAATACAAAGACTATTATATTACACATATGAATGTATTCAGTCTTGTATCTTTTGCACAACTTGCATTTTGATACCTACAACTGCAGATTAGCATCTCAGATTCTAAGTGGAGTCAATACACCAGACCAATTTGACTACACTTGAAAAATAACAGAAAATCACTCTTTCATTTATAGAACTTTTATGGAGCACAAGGCATATTTCAAACATTTAAATAAGTGAAGAAAATTCATTATGAAGAACTGCAGGTCAATAAAAATTAAATAACTGAATAAAATTTAGCATATAAAATGCTGCTTCTTCAATTGAAAAATCAGCTTCTTCATTAAAAAAATTGAGAAAACTTATTGTACTGCGCCTTGTGAAATATTTCCATGAGTAAAATGATTTACAATAACCAAAGAAGCATCAAAAAAATTTGTACGTGCTCAGCTGAAACAGAAAAATGAATTACATAATACATCAGTAAAGCTTAGAGAGGTCTTCTGAAATTCTGAAAATTAGGTCTTCTGACAAAATTTTGAAGACTATTCATAATGTCAAATGCATTAAAATGCTTGGATTAGGTGATATACAAACTTCTCAAACATTCATACATAGTTCATTTCTTACATACTGTTTTTTCTAAGTCACTTGAATTGTATGAGCTGCTATGAGTCTAAGAAATAGAAAAACCTCCTTACAAAATCTCATGAAGTTTCACCACTTTAAACTCTTCCCATATCTATCTGTGCTGGCTATGATCTAACTCCCGGAATAACCTTCTCCGTAATTTTGCCAAGCACTGAAATGAGATAGGCCTGTAACTGACAGCACCTTTCTTCCTTCTCCTCTTGAAAACTGGAATAATATTTGCTAGCTTCCAGCTTACTGAGACCTCTCCAAACTCCAAGCCCGTTGAAAAATAATGGAGAGGGGCCTTGCTCTCAAAGTGCCTCAAAGTCTGAGACACCTTTCTTGCCTCTTCATTAAGCACTTGAGATCCTCCTCATTTGGTCCTGAAATGCCTTCAATTTCTAAGCAGCTCGCAAAGTAGCATTAAAATCACTCAGAACTATGCCAGTAGCTGAATACTAGGCTTTTTGATTCACTGAATTTTAAAAATCTGTTCCAGGACAACATACCCTTACCCTGTGATGTCTTCCTATTTCTACTCATCACGTCAGTGAAAGGGCACACACACTGAACAAGTTCAAAGTTTACTCATTAAATGCTGAAAACTGTGGGCTACTTCAACAGGCTATTTTATCAAATAAAGGAGACTTTTATAAAAATCAAATTGATTTTCAACATAAAGAAGGAAGATAAAAGAAGTTTTTCTATTTCAAGGTGGTGCAGAAGACAGTGATGCTGCAATATGGGTTTAATAAAAAATACTAGAAAAATCCACCAAAACACTGCATATTATAGTTACAAAACTTTAAAAAAAGTAAAATACGCCAGAACTCCAGCAAACTGGTGCTTGGCAGCACTGACTGGAAGATGATTTAGACAACAATTCTTTTGATGCTCATTTCCAAAGTCCTCTCTGCATGTGTCACTGCTGCAATCCACACACAGACAACTGAATGTATGACTACATGGATACAGCACTAGTCAAAGTGATGACTGTGGAGAGATTCCCTTGCAGGGTCACTGATATTTCTTTCTCTATTCAGACATTACAGAGATGAGAAATTGCTCTAAAGCTCAAAGTGGAATTTAGTTTCTCTTGTTCAGGTTCAGAAGAAACAGGATTACTAGTGTTTTCCTGCCTTCCCTAGCTAATGGCCTGGTCTAGCTAGTGGCCTTCCCTGCAGTAAATATCTACAGACTCCTAGGTATTTCTCTTATAGGCACTTCAGACTTCTTGTAAGTCACAGGGGGGCTTCAGTGGCTAACAGAGGTTTTGATCTACTTTGTGTAGAAGTGCATAGAAAAGCACTTCTACAAAATGTACTGCAGTATACTCACTGACTTGTAAAAACATACCAGCCTATTGTATTATTCATATATGTTCATGTTACATATCATTACCCAATTCATAATACTACAGCTGACAAAACAACATTGTTACACAATTCTCTTTTTTTTTCACTTGTCTAAATTAAAAAAAAAAAAAAAAAAAAAATTTGACAAAATTCTACAGTAACTGGGTATCCATAGAAAATCAATCCAGTGCACTTCAGGATTCACAGGGTGGGAAAAGAAAAGGAAAGGGAACCCAGTATGAAAAATATCTAGAAGTTTCAGTCTTCTAGATTTAAAGAAAAGTGGGACATTCAACCAGAGTTATTTGACATAAAGCAAGATTTTTCTAAGGAAAAATAAGAAATTTTTCACTATAAAATGCAAAATCTAGTCCCCTTTATTTTCTTTACTTTCAACGAAGTTTTTCCTAAGTGGGAAAAAGCATACTACTGTAAAATAATGAAAGACTGAACTTTCACACACTATGGGCATCCCAGCATACCTCCTGAATGGCTGTCATGACAACATGTTGAACTGATTCTTCCATCATCATTATGGTCTGGATGTACTCTGAAAATAAAAGCATTCTGAAATGTCAATGTTGAAACTCAAGTCACAGAAGATAAGATCAGAATCTGCCTCCTTCCTACAAAATGACTAGATGCCATGGATGCCACTGAAATGTATAAGCACCAGTCAAGTTCCACCCCAACAAATTCAACAAGATTTTATCACAAACTTGTTCAGATACAAATCCAGGCTAATTTGAACTCTACAACAATGAAAAAAGTACATGATTGCCTTTTTCCTCCCCTGGCATCTCACACTTCTGAAAAAACTACTTTTATTCTTTTCTCACTTTGTTCCCAAACTTTTCAGGCTCTTGAAGTACATGACCCATGCATAGGTTGTTCTTTTCTGTAAGTGTAACAGTAACAGCCTGCCTTCCTTACAGCATCCTCATTTTAAAGCACTTTCATGTTCATTTTTGGTGCCTGTTTTTATTTCTGTAGCACATCACAAATTAAGTTCCCTCCACTTTAAGTTCTCAGCTATTTTGTGTACATGTGAGCTACACAAGAGGTACCTTGTACGATGATAACAGTAGTCAGAAGAACAAATTCTGACATTTAGACTGAGTCAAGGAGTAAATGACTTGCCCAGTAAAATACGGTTTCCAGTCAAACATCATCTCCTTTATTCTTTTAATGATGCGATTAAGAGAAAGACGCTGGGGAAAAAGTCAGCTTCAAGTGGGAAATTTGCTCATGCTGGATCTTGCTCAAAGTACATAAAATTAGATTGTTCTGGTATTTCAAATGTGCATTTTTAATGTCCAGACTGAACGAGTTAAGGGGACACAAGAACAAGATATACTTCCTACTTGAAAATGACAAATAGCCACCAAAAGGAAGATAATTTTATATAAAACAGAGATGACAAGAAGTTTAATAAACCAGAGTTATTTATGTACTTGTGGAAGAAAACTACTCCTATTTTAATTAATAGACTAGCCAGACAACTTCCTGGTTAAGAGAATAGAAGTAATTTCAGAAGGAGAAACTAAAGTGATTTAGTCACCTAGGAAAATTGGAAAGGGGAAACTAGCTGTAAAGTTAAGATGCACCAAGCAAGAGGAAGACAAAAGGCCTAAAATCTTGGCAGCCATCAAACACAAAATGAGCTATATCTAGAAGACACACTTATTTGATGCAACTGTCACACAGATACTGTAAAAAAAGTCTTATTTTCCAACACATCTATTTTTCCCACACATGACTATGTTTCCTGTTTAAAGTATTTAGAATAAATATTTGCATTTGCTGTTACCTTCATCTGGCTTGAATGAAGTGTAATTTAAGGTAACTGGGTAACAATAAACAGCCTGCTTACCCAGAGCAAGTTTAGAACATGGGATGTAGCACACTTTAACACACATTAACATTGTTCATCACATCCTCTCTGGCACCTCCAAGAAAGATGAATGGGTCTCTACTGTATTTGTGCAGGTCTGAATTACAGTCAGTGCCATGTGGGTAGAGAGACAAGAGTCTCCTTCAGGGACTGCTAAAGTGGGATTCAATTGTCTGGCAATTGGCCTGAAGTGACTTTTTGGATGACCTTATTGTGCTCCATCTTCAGCTGCTGCCCAGAAGGGCATGGTTCCCAGCGTTACTTTTCCTATTTGCCAACCTCATAGAAACATCTCAGAAACTACAGTAACACCAGACATATCGTCAGACCAAGCACTAGCCATACTGATGGCTTTTGGCCATGTAGTAAAATGATGCCTGGAATCCATCTCTACAATCAAGAGTTATGCTGAATAATGCAATAGTCACATTTTTCCATTCTTAACTATACTGATCTACCTCATAAATGGTTAAAAGGTGTACCAAATAGTTTTTTCTTTGTAGACTGATTTTTCAGCTTAGCAAACCAAAACTGAAAATCTGCATCTTGGAAGTAAATTCAATTCCAGTCTGTGTCTCCAAAAGTAGTGAAGCTTACACCAAAAAACAGTTACTATCTGTACAGCAAAATAATGTCATCATTATTGATTTTTTAAAATCTGTTTCTGACAGAAACCCAAGAAATATAATTTTTCTCCTTAATAGTCACACAATAACCAAGAAAACATGTTTTCAAATTTATTACCTTGCTTCTGTTCACAATTCACAGCACATCCCAAAATAAGTTGAAGCATTCTCCCAAGCTCCGCAGCATCAGCATGCTCTCCAATCATGTTAACATCAGGAAGGGTGAAGTCATTTATCTGTTGCCCTAGAATCTACATAAAGACAAGGTACATGCATGGCTGTATCACTGAACATATACATATCAATTTATTTCATACGAAGATGATTCAGAATCAACAACAGCAATTCACTCTTACTTTACTATAGTTTTGAGTACACCTTCAAAACAAACCAAATTGCTTAATGTAACATCCCACTATAAAATCATACTGTTTGATACAAATAATATTTGTGAAAAGAAACGTGACTGTCTCAACTCACAAGCAACTACTAGATAAACACTTAGCAAGATTCTTTCTTAAAGAATTAAATGTTGAAACATGTTTCACCTATACAATACATAGATCTAACACTGACAGGTGACAAATACAAGACGGCAAAAAACTCAGATCACTAGACCTCACACTTTTAGCAAATTTAAGGATATCTGGCAAGTCTTACAGCTAAGAAAGCTGTTCCATGGAAGAGAAACTGAGGTAGTAGTACAATGACATGTAATTAAACAGCCCACATGCAGAAAGAAAAGAAAAAACCCCGCAAAACAAAAGCTCGTGTGACTCACTATTAGTGTTATCTGATTTATAATTAAAGATCATTAAGGATTTATGATTGGCAGTAGAAGGAACTAGACAATTCTGCTAAATTGCTCTTTACTGAACAGAGGGTCGAAAACATGAATATGAAATTTGGAATTAAACACATTACTGACACATTAATTGCAGATAAAAAGAAAGTGTAACTTAAAACAGGGCGCAATAAGGAAACAATGACTATATAGAGGGTATCAGTCATGTGTTTGCTGCATGCTCTTTTTTGTGCAATACCCAAGAAAAACAGAAATCAGGTTAAGGCATTTATAAAAAACACAGCGTATAGGAAGAATACAAAGAAAACAAGTTATTGTGAAGTTTAGTAGGGTTGGGTTTCATGGAAGTGTTGAGGTTCCATTCCGATTATGTACGGTGTGTTTTCTGTTGTGGAACAGCAGGATTTTTAAGCAGTTTTCTCAAAGAATTAACTTCAACACTACTAAAAATCTCTGCACACTTTAAAGCACGCAGATTCACTCTCGTTGGAAAAGACTTTCTTTACGTCAAAAGAATTCTGTGAATGCATCAACCACAATGAAAAATATTACCATCATATACAGACTGCATTAGCAGAAAGTACAATGTGTTTTGATTCTGATATGCATTTCTATATTGATCTGCACTTCTTGAATTTCTTTCAAATGCAATACTGTGTTTAAGTTAACACCACTACAGTGACTTCCTAGTCACTGACAAAAAAACTCCTGTTGAGGAAAGCTGAAGGGAAGAGATAAATTGGCAGGCACTAGTAAGAAGTGAAGGATGTGAAGATGTGAACTGAGTTTGAAATAAACAAGAAAAAGAATTTAAAGAAAAGAACTAAAAAAAACCAACAAAGGCCCTAAAAGAAATATGAAAATAAAGGATAGACTGTACAATAACTACCTTGAGATGAAAAAGAGCATTTAACCCATTTTCAAAAGACAAAAGAATGATACATTTACAAAAAAATTAAAAGTTTCAGTTGCAGAGCAGAGATTTACAGCAAGATGAACTGAGGCAGAACAAAGCATGAAAGCTATAAATAGTTAACTCAGGCTTCTTGTTCTTCTATACTTTAATGGACAATGACAGCAAATGTAGCAGTTTTACTGATTGTTCTTCTGAATGCAATACAAATTTCTGAATTTTTGAGGGTGAACAATATTAGTATACATATTTGTCAAATGCTTTTACCTACATCAGGTAAAATCCACATACATATCTATATTTTCGTAGCAAGGAAGGGAATAATGTTGAGGAAAACATAAGCAGAATCCATTAATAGAATCCATTAATAGAATCCAGATTACCCCTACTATCACCTCCAGCATTGCCTCAGCAGCAAAAATACCAACCTAAACCAAAATCCAGTGAGATTAATAAATGTGCACTACCTTTACAGAAATTAATCAGCTTGAATCCACTCAGAACTTGCCTAACAGTAAAGTTTTGACACTAGAGACTTAATCATCATACATACTAACCAACCAAAAAGAAGCTTGCATCACTTTGTCTTAGTAATATTAATTTTCCATAACAAAAACCTGATCTGTTTCTTTTAGTGTTCCCAGTCATGACCAGCTTGCTTAATCATCACTTTTCAACATTTATTTAAATATGGATACTTAATCATTTACTGAAGATGACCTAAGTCTAAAATTTTCTTTCTGATGTACTTCAATTTATTAACAAATAATCTCTGCAGTATTTATGAGAAGACAGTATTTTGAAACAAGCAATCTCTGGAAGATGCATAATATGGATTTTGTGCTGCTGCCTGTACAGATCAATTCGTCTCAAACATCATTTAAAGCATATTTCAGCAGAAGATTCACCACTGAAAGAAAAACTACTGTCTCCTCTGGAGTAATTAAGTGCTGAGTTTGCTCAAAATAAGAGAGAATGACAAGGAATGAGTCCAATACAACTGAATTTAAATATTTAATTTAAAATCTTAATGTTGGGAGAGGCTAGAAATGCTCTTTACTCACTCTCCTCAAGAGAAAAATAAGGAAAAGAACAGACTTCAGATGCAGAGGAGGAAGGAAAAAAATCAGACACAGGTACATTACAGTACATCACAAAGTCCATCATCAGAACATAGTCAATAAAGCCATCTATTCTTCATATGAGAAAATTTGCGTATCAGGCTTTCCGGAACTCCTGAGTATTCAATAAAGCAGGTGAGAAGGTTTGAAGAAGGCCAAGACTAGGGAATAGGTCATGAATCACTGTATATGCCAATAAGTTTGCAAGAAAATGCCAGAACTTAACCTGAGGAAAATAAACTGTATTCTGCATGTTAACTAAAATACATAATTCAAAAGGCAAGCAGATGCAGGTTAGTTCAAATAGTTCTTACCTCATGGTTGTAATCCAGTATTCCTTTTAAAATTTTCTTCAGGTTGCTTACCTATTTGACAAGAAGGAGGAAATACAATAAATACAGGGAGCATTTTACAGAGAAATGATCATAAAGTGGGTAATCACAGAAGAACCACACAAAAAGAAGGCTATAATTCCATCTATTTACGCACAGATAAATTTAGAAACATGAAAGTTATGCAAGAGGCCCTTATGATCAGACTTCCAGATGTGACCACAAATCTTTATGAATTCACAGAACCCATTTAAATTTATGAAAAATATAACATTGTCTTGGATAGACTTTAAATCAGATCCTATGGCATGAATGTTTTTAGATACTTGTTTATCTTAGGATTATCTTTGCATCCAGAAGTTGAAACATTATTTCCCCTCCTTTCCTCTCTTGAAGTATCCTAGTAATCTACTTTCTGCAGAGATAAACCTCTTCCAAATCAAAACCAGCTACTGCTCAATATCATCCTTTATTCTCAACTCATATAAGTATAATTTGTTGTTTTTCTCATTAATGATTCCTCTTAGCTCTTTCATTTTTATTCTTGTCATTCTCTGTCCTTCTTTCCAGTTTCTACAAATGAATGTCTGCCTTACAGTATCTGACAAAATCCACATTTCTCCAAGATGACTTCACTGCTATACAGAGATAGCTTCTGTTCATTTGCATAACCAGTGGCATCAGTTAAGTACCTCCTGCTGTACAGAATGTATGTCACATTCCTCTAGTACTGAGTATTGCTCCCTTCCCAGCAAAAATCCATTTACATCAAGTCTCTGGAAATATTGTGTTTAAAATTATAAAAATGTCCATGGGTCTCACAGGTGAAATTCAGGTGAAAAAAAAGAATCTTTGCTGAAAGTAACTGCTAGACAGAAATTACCAATCACCGTTCAAGTATTTAAGAAAATAATTTAGATAACAGAAGCAGCACACTGTTTCTTGGGACAGAGGAGTGGCTGAGGGAGCTGAAATTGTTTAGCCTGGAGAAAAGAGGCTCAGGGGTGACCTTATCACTCTTTACCCCTGAAAGGAGGCTGTAGCCAGGTGGGGATCAGCCTCTTCTCCCAGGTAACAAGAGATGGGACAAGAGGAAAAAGCTTCAAGTTTTGCCAGGAAGAGATTTTTGCAAGGAAGAGTATCAGGATACATCTCTTTGTCAGAAAGTGTTATCAAGCATTGTAACAGGCTAGCCAGGACATGACTGAGCCATCATCCTTGTGGTGTGCAAAGAGCTGTGTAGATGTGGTACACTGGGACATGACTTATTGGTGGACATGGCAGTTTACGGTTGGATTCTATGATCTTAAGGATCTTTACCAACCTAAATGATTGCATGACTGAAGTTTAAACAGGATTTGCAAAGACTAAAACCAATAAAAACAGGATTCACAAAGTTCTCTCACTGACAGCAGCAGCCACAGCAGCAAACTGTGGAACTGCAATGAAGGGAGAGCAAAACCTCTCATGTTCTAACTGCCTTTGAAGACCACCATAAATTTTATATTCTTGACCGCATTCCAGAAATACCCATTAGGAGATTCTGTCCACTAACAGAAATTATTTACCTTTCAAAGGACCTGATGGCTGTTAGGAAACCTGATACTGAAATCTAGGGACAAACTCAACACTTCAATATGGTCAACAAACAAAACGAGGTGATGAAAGTAAATTCCAGACTCAAGAAAGGAACAGGATACACACACTAGAAGATTTTTGCCAAGGAAACCAAAGTGATAACAATCTGATTACCTGACTCCTATTAATCTACTCCCTTTTGAAAAGAAGTGCCAGAAGTTGATTCCTTATTAAGATATAGGAACATTCTGACTATCTCCTTAATCACTGAATTTTAAGTCATACAAGAAACAAAAATTCATTTGGACCTGAAAAGTGACACATCAAATGCCCTGACAACCTAGAATGAGAACTGGAGATGCTACATGATAGCAAGTATATGAGGACATTTATTGTCACTCCCAAAATGGCATAATAGGCAGTTTACACCTTCTACACCAAAGCACATGTGTTTTCTGTACTATTACACACAACACAGCATGATCCTTTAAGAGCTACAACTATTTCCTAGGTGTCTGCCCAACAGCAACCAAGACCACCACTTAAAAGCAATGCGCAATCATAACCAAAGTCTACAACAGATTTAAGAATTTAAAGAAATTAAGAAATTTTATTTTTATATCAAATCACCACAAAGAATATCACACTGATTGGAATATAATTTTTAAACTTGATTAATTAAAATCTTCTGGTGTATAATTTACCTGAGTCTGCTGCAGAAAGAGCCACAGAAACGCAAGGGCCATGTTGCAGAATTTAAGTCCAGTTTACCGATGAGAACATTTGTGAGGAACCTTGAACTTGAACATAATCCCAAAAAAATGAGAAACCAAATGGAAACCTGTGAAATACTTCTTTCCCCCTCTCCTTGTATGCATTTTTGAATTAAAATTCCTTAAACACAAAAAGCCACCTTCCTCTATGTAACTTTTATAGCGCTTGGAGTCAAGATACTGAAACAAAACCAATATTGATCAAAATTCATCATGAAAATGAGCATATAGGGCAGCATTCTTGAAAGAAGAGAACAGCAAACAAACTGAAAAAGAAATCTTCACTGTCCTATTTCACCCCACTGTCAATCAACAGTACCAGGGTAGCTTGTTTTCAAGAATTAATTGTACCATATTTGTATTTGGCACACAATCAGACAATTGTTAAAGTAGCTTCTTTATAGACTTCTTTTAAGACTAAGACTGACTTAAACTTAACCATGATCTTCAGTATTACTCAGACAGCTCTCAATTTTTTTCATAACTTGCCTGCAGTCAATAAACTTAGATGGTTTTACTGCCCCAGCAGAGAGAGGATCATCACAGGGAAACTACCACTAATATTTTGTACTTTGAAATTGAACTGAGTAGTTCCAGCAACATTTAAGAGGTCAAAGCATATGAAACAAAGACCTCAAGCAGCTGAATGAAAATGAACAACAGCCCAAGAAAGTGTTAAAGATAACCAATTACATCCGAATAAGTCAACAGGTGACAGTTGTTCAGAATTACTTTTCACTTTCTTAAGCACATAGAGAAACCTAACTGTAGTTAACAGTGACCAATAAATTACATAATGTCAGACCACAACAGAAAGAATTGCCAATACAGATTATGACTATAAAGTATTAAACCACTGTTCGGATGTCAGCACATGACCACATGGGATGCCTATTTTCTTGCATCAGCAACCTGAGTTCTTGCTTTTCCATAAAAATATACACGCTACCCTTCCAACACCTTTAACATTCATTCCCTGCAGCCATACTTCTGCTGGAAAAGATGTGAGGTTTACTGGGGTAAAAAAAGTGACAACTATGCTTTATTTCACTTCAGAAATTTGTTGCAATTCACAACAGATGGACCAATAAGTATTTCTAGACAAACCTCTATCCATTTTCAATCTCTTTACCATCTGAGACTATTGATGCAACCTCAATATTCTCACTCCTTTGAACACGTAAAATTCACAAATACCCACACCAGAGTTGTGTGGGTGCTCTCTGTGTTAAATTATCATTACCCTCTCTGCTAACAGCCATCTTGGCACTACATACTAAGCACACAGTGCTCAGTATAACACTGACCCTTAGTACACAGTATTAACCTGATAAACTGACTGGAATGAAAGCAGAGATCATGTGATCTGCCAACAGCATAAGACTTAATGGTTGCTTGTTTTTTTTTTTCTCCTACTTTTCTTTTATTCTCACTTGTCATATAAAATCTCTATTTAATTACAACTTGCTTACTGTTTCCAATCTCAGGTTTGCAAGTGCAGTCTGTCTAGATTTCTCTCTTTGCTAATATAGCTGTGTAACAAAGGGAAAGGCCAATAACGTGGGCAATAGAAAATGCCCTTAAGCTTGTGATTGTTGACAAAAAGCAAGCATGGGATATCTAACTTCCTGGTTTTCCTCCAACATGGCAGCCAGCCTCCAATCTTGCATTACCCTTAGATCACATGTATGACTGAAACTCTGTGCTGGAGGCTCTGTGTAAACTTTTTTTTTTTTTTTTTAATTTCAGATCTTGAATAACCTCTGGAAATGTTGCTAGCACACACTTTCAAGTGGTGTGGGAATTCTTAACCAATAAGCTTTGGATATCTCATTAAGGTACATTTTTATCCATTTGCAGTTAACAAGTGGGGTGGGGGGTGATGGGCATGGGTGTGTGGGGGTGTGTGTGTGTGCATGCACCAAGAAGGGGAGGGAGCACATGTGTTAACTGTTTGTACCACTCTCACAGGCATATGGTTTCTGATTTAAACTGCATTTTGCAGGAACATGTCTCATCACTGATTATAGGCGGAACCTAGAGAAAGACTAGGTAGAGAAAGTTGACAAGACTAACACAGCTTGCTACCATAAACATCAATAAAACTGTACTTTAAATTGATGGTGGAGTCTGAATGCCAAAATGAAAAGTTCAGAAGAAAAAGTCAGAAATCAAGTTGAACAATATGTCTCCTTTCCTTCCTAAGCTTTCCACACTGAATAAAAGACAACGGGGCGGGGGGGGGGAGGGGAAGGGGGACTTTTATGTCACCCCTCAGAGAGCTAACAGTTTATTCTGTAATTGCCAACGCTGATGACCATGTATCAAATCAGTAATTTTTTTCTTGATTAGGGAATTTCACTCCTGCAAAATTTTGGTGATCAAGTAATTTTCTAAGCTGCTTTTCATTTTCAGTACAGGTTTTATGTTCAAGATGTCATCTTCCTCAGCCATGAAATACTATGTTGTACAAAATTTAAATCTGGACTATATAGAAGTGTTCGTTGTACACGAGGAAAGAGTTAACGGCTTTGTTTTTTTATTTTTGTAAGCCATCATAAAATTGCAGTTAAGGCAGCAGTAAAAAGTCCTTTTGTTGCTGAAAACACTAACTACTATGTATATTGATGTATGCTATGAGCATGAAATTTTAACCCTGAAGAAATAACAACATTTCCCTACTAAATACAGTAGACAAAGATCTGGTTAGTTCTAAGAACCACAATGCTTGCTGAAAGGCTCCTATTTTGCAAACTCCCCAAGTTTTAGCATTTCCCTTTTTCTCTCCTGTGCACTGCTCAATTTCTCAAGTCTGGCAACTTGCCCTGAAACCAAGAATTTAAAAACATCCCTGTGAGTTTTTTTTTTTTTCAAATGGTACAGCAACAGCAAAAACATTGCAGTTATCAGAAAGCAAAATACTAAAAAAACCAAACTAACCAAACCCGTGCATCCCCCTCCTGCCCCCTCCCCAAAAAAATCTCAGCCTTATATTCTTGTTTCTTCTCTACACAGGGCAACACACAATTAAAAATTAACAATCACATCATTCATTACCTTCTCCCAGGTAATAAGTGACAGGACAAGAAGAAACTGTCTCAAATGGCATCAGATAAGTTTAGGTTAAATGTTAGGTAAAAGATTTTCACAGAAGGGGTCATAGAGCATTGGAACAGACTGCCTACCAAAATGGTAGAATCATCATCCATGGAAGTGTTCAAAAAATGTGCAAATACGGCACTTGGTGACATAATGGGTAATGGTGAACACAGTGGTGGTTCTAGGTTGACAGCTGGGTCTCAATCTTAAAGGTCTTTCCCAAACTTAACAACTCTATGCTTCTATCATTTTCTGAGTACTTCCACAAACAGTGGTTAGATGGGCTATACAAGACCTACAGTAATCTCTACCAGCCCACCTAACCACTGTTTCACAAAACTTCCTACACATTACATTTAGATTGTTTTTCTGTATTTCCCCTACTAGACCAGCTCCTTTATGTGGTTCACGATACCAAGAGCTTGTACAAGTGGTGACTGCTACACCAGATGGCATCAGAGACAAAGAGTGACCATGTTTAGCAACAAGAAAATAAGCAGCTCATTACCACAACATTTGAGATAATCCAGTTATCACTTCTCATGGCACTTCTTAAAGTATGAAGGGAAAGCTATATTCTAGAGTCATGAAACTATGATGCCCACATCTTAAATCCAGTAATGAATATATTTCTAAAAGGAGGTTGTAGTGAGATGAGGGTCAGTCTCTTCTCTCAGTTAGCAAGTGACATAACAAGAGGAAATGGCCTCAAGTTGCACCAGGGGAAATTAAAACTGGGTATTATGAAACATTTCTTCATCAAAGGCATTGTCAAGCATTGGAACAGGCTGCCCAGGGAAGTAGTTGAGTTACTACCCCTGAAGGTATCTAGAAGAGGTGTAGATGTGGAGCTTAGGGTCCTGGTTTAGTGTGGACTTGGTGGAGTTAACTTGATCTTAAGTCTTTTCCAAGCTGAACAATTCTATTAATAGAAATGCACAGATTGAAGTGTTCCTACAAGCCAGACTTTAAATGAAGGACTGGATGATAGACATTTGGAAAACTAGACTACTACTAATATTTACTCACATATAAAAAACAGTTGGCAAAGTATAGGATTACTTCCAGATTAAAAAACAAGAGTTCAAGTATCACACTTCTGCCTTTTAGCATTCCTCATTAAAATGTGAGTGGTCTATAAAAATGTATACAAAAAGCTGAATTATACATATTTCTTAAACAAAAATAAAAACCAGTTTTTAACTCTTGTTTACATGGACACTTGAAAAACAATATGGAATGACATCAGCAAGAAACTGAAATTTGACCTCATGCTTTGCCAACCTCAGTCACATAAGGAAGTTACTGGATTGCTCAGCTTTTTTTTTTTTTTTTCACACCTGCTAAGCTTTTACATCTGCCAAACTGGTGGGAGACATAAAAATAAAATATTTATTCCTCAAACTTCAAATGACAGTTATAGAAGCTGCTGCTTCACATTCAATTAGCTCAAATGCTATTATAATCAACAGTTCTCTGTTTGTTATCCTCCACATTTTACAGCCAAGACTTTAATACCCCTTAGGAAAAAAACCCAAAAAATATTTGACAAAAAAGTAAGACCTTCTATCCAGCTGTTCACTTGCAATTCCATACAATTCTTTGAGAAGTTAATTTAGATTAAGTGCTCTACATGCAGCAGATGCCAAAGGAGTCCTAAAGGTTTTTTAGGGATCATGTCTTTTGTTCAGCAGTCAGTCAGTATGTACCCTCACTTCTGCTGGCAGCCCTAGTAGACAAAACATTCTAAAGCACTCCAGACTTCACAGAGCTGGTCAGACAACAGAAACCATGCTGTTACACGTTTCCTGGCCAAGTCAAAACATAAACAGTAGCAGTGTGTTCCATCTTTGTCTCAGGCAGCATTCTGTCTCTTAGTGTCCCTGCAATTCAGAAAGTGATGTAGAAAAGCCTGTAAGTACTACAGCATGTCACAAGTTTTGGTCCTTCCCCAGATGCTCAGAATGGGGTTTGGTGGCTGGAACAAAATGGTTTTACAGGAAACAAGAACTAACAGTAAATTCTTAATTATTTTGCTTCCCCCAAATTAGTCAGCCTGAAAATGGAAATTTAGAAAAGCACATAGATCATTCTCTGAAGAAAACTAGTCAAAAACTACACTAACATCTGCATGTGAGACTGCGTTCCCCAGATTCTAAAGCAAAATGTTCCTCGTTCATAGTTCTTGTAAATTCTATTTCCTTCAGGTTTGCAGAGAAGTCTAGAATGCCAAGTGATAAATGACCCAGCAAACAGACTGTGATTAAAAATCATGCTGAGTAGAAACACAGAAAAAACATGACTTCCTCTCTTAAAACTCAGTAGCTCTGCAGAGCTGACAAAGTAAAAGGAAGCAACATGTTGCCATTTTTCTTTAAATATACTGGTTATTGTTCCTATTTTTATGCAGTTGCTTCTCAAAAAAGCTGCTTTTTTAGCAGCTGCTTTCACACTGTACATTAAAAAGATGTCTCATTCAATGTTTGAAAAACGAGAGGTAACTAATGTATAACATTTATTTTAATATTTTCCTTTTAAATCATTAAAACCTGTTTACAAATTCAAAATGTCTTTGCTAAAACTGTGCAGGACAATACAACATAAAAACAAGTAAGTGTAATTAAAATGGTCCAAAATTCAAAATGCAATATAAAGCAAGATCCTAATCCAGAAATGTGAGAATACTTAGACACAATATTGTATTAAGTACTCAAATACAGATTCACAGACAAGCAAAGTAAGTCAAATACCTTTAGCCTCCAATTATCTCCCACTTCCGTTTTGATTCTGTTCAGCCAATTTTCATCAAAATAAGCTGGATCACTGAAAGATAAAAAGTGTATTCATTAAAAACACATTACAGAAATTCTGAGTACACATTCATCATTAAGCTCCTATCTCAGGTTTGAGTTAAGTGAAATGACTACCTCTTGTATCTGACGCATGGCCAGAATATAGTAGTTCAGAATCCTGTTACTACTTACTTTTCTAAGAACTTTCACCCTGTTGACAGTACAGCTTCATTTATGTGTCATGAGCAGCTTATGCTTTTGAGGAAGGTTCTTTGTATTTTGAATGCATTTCGCCAATTTTTCCCTCCGTAAGTCCTACCTCTTAATTTCTCCTCTAATGTTGCAGCAATATTTACTTGTATTTATTAAAATTGTTAAAAATTATTACTTTTCCACACCTTATGGATCCCTACCATTGTACACTGCTTACAAGTATTCAGCTTCTAAAATAAAAGCCTGAAATGGAACAATACATATGCTGTCTTGATAGAGTGAGAAGAGCTAGAAAGCATCACTGAAGTTTTTATGACTATTTCATTTACCAAACACTATCAGTTTTTGAAATCCTCTTTTCACAGTAACCCTATACAAAACTTTTTGTGAACACTGTTCCTCAGAAGTTTTTCTATCCTCTGCACTTTTGACAAGGCAATCAAGAAAAAGAATAGAGAACTATTTCTATTTCTATGGACAATTTCTCCCTATTCATTTTTCTCGAAGCATCTTCCACAAGCTGCTTCTTCAAGACACCTCCTGAGACTGTCTCTGCCAAGCTCGAAGATCATCTAAAAGGCTAACATTTTCTACTGCTCAGTTCAGTCAAATTTTCCCTTTATCATAGAGAATTTTGAAAATGCTATAATCAGAATTAAGGAGAAATAATGTACTATATACAACTGGTTTTAAAGGAGTAGAAAAACATAAGGAAAGGCTCATGTTTCATCCAACATATGAAATCAATACAGCCAGAATGCAAAAAGAACCTTTCTATTGTTAGCAAGATGCTCTTAAGATTTTGCGTTACAGTTTCAGGTGAAGTACTCTATTTTCTGGACTTATACTGCCGCATTTGCCACTGGCTACTGTTAGATTTACCACTGCACCTTCTACACATAGAAGGGGTTCTGGACTGAGCTCTTTTTTCAACTGCAAGATGCCATGAGATCTTTTGGCAAAACTTCAAGAGAACCCTGAATACGTCTGGAGAGTCAAATAACATCCATATCATATATATTGTAAACCAGCAATTACATCAGTACTTTTATTAAAGCACAAACTTTGCAGCCACACTTTGCATCTGACGCACGGTACATGCTGTATTCCATCTTCTCCACAGTGTCTTCACAATGCATCAAGGTCTGCAAGCTGTATTACAACTATAATACACAGCAATGGAGGAAGATCACTGTCACTACTGGACATGAAATGAGTATACAGAAGCTTGATAAGTTCAAAAGAGAAAAAGACCAAGTTTTATTCAAACATCTGATATTTATATAATTCCAAAGGTGACCGTGGATTGGAGGATGGAATTACCACCTCTCCAACCATACTAGTCCAAAGATCAATCAATCATTTCTCTCCGCCCACAGAGAAATACGTAAACTATTCTATTTATACATGAAATTGTGTGGGAACTGTGACTCTCAAATATGTAAACATTATCAGAAGGCTAAAGAAGTTTTATGAGAACTTTAAAACTTTCAAAAGAACTATAAAAGAAAACTTAACACTTTTATAAGTCAGGGCAACAGATCACAAATAGCAATGTTTCTCTACTGACACATTTTCATTGCTATTTTTACACACTTTTTTACAGACTCTGGTGAAGATTACAGCATATTTTGTTTCCCTTGACATGGCATCTGCAAACATATATCTGGAAGAACAGCTTTAATTACTAGTTAAGTTGATGACTCAAAATTACTTCAATTCAAAAAGAGTACAGTTCTAGTACAGATGACAGAATCTTAAATAAGAAACAGAACAAGTAATGTCTTATCCAGACTATCATCTGGTTTTGAAATATGTTTTCAAATAGCTTTCAAATGGCCTCTCTGCCACAAGAAGACAAGAAAACTTAAGAATGACATCGATTCAAGTATATGTAAGATCTCTGACACATGAAAAAAGTTTACATTCAGATTTTACATGAAACAAATAGCTCTCCTTGCAAAAAGCCTTAATTAAAAAGCCATCATGTACCTAATTTCAACTCAATCACAACAAAATCATCTGGACACTAATGAAAAGAATGACAGTTCAAATCCCATTTTAGGTGTGGGTTTCAAAAAATACCCTAATGACTGTCAAATGGGTCTTCTGGGAATTGCCAACACACAAATAAACTAGCTTAACAACAGACTCACAATTATAAAGTATTTATGCAGCTGAGAGAGAAAGCAAGTATGACCTGTGCTTCCCCATCAAAAAAAAACAAACAAACAAACAAACAAAAAAAAAAAAAAAAAAAAAACAAAAAACAAACAAAACAAAAAAAAAAAAAAAAAAAAAAAAAAAAAACAAAAAAAACAAAAAAAACCAACCAACAGGACTTCCTTAAGGACTGTATCTTACAATTTTAAGGGTTGCACTTGGCCACTAACATCTTCAGCTGCTTCAAGGTTGTAGTGGCATGAATGTATCAATCCTTGATATACCATTTTCATGGTAAATAATGGTTCTAGGAAACAACATGGGTAACTATAAACAACATCCCACAAGCAAAATTGTATTTGGACTGACTGGGTAGCTGATATTGCATATCCAGTTTTCAACAATAACAGCACCAATAAGAGAATCAGCTGAGGAACATTAACAAGACTTCAGAGTTAGGTCCATCTTACTTCACTCTGAAAGCCTGAAATACAGCAGAAATTAAGCAGCTTTTCTCAGCTACTACTGTAATAAAATGGACAGCAAATGACTTCTACAGTCTTGATGAAAGTCATAGGCTATCTAAACCCTGATATATGTCACCAGACATACTTAAGGAAGGTCCCTGAGAAATAAATCTAAATTCAGTGTGGTAGTGCTCTTCTACAAATCCCATTTATTTTTTCGTTTGTATGTATACAAACCTCATGGAAGCATCCAAGTGTCCAGCAGCTGATAAGCAATCCAGTTGAAATCAATATCATGTAACAATGGTCAAAATAGCACCAACAATTCTTTTTAGAGCTTTTCTTTTTTTAGAACTTTCATACAGGTTAATAATTAATAGCACACTGCAAAAACACTTTGCCAGGAATACAATAAGCAGAAAAGCAAAACGTCGGTTATCAACACCAATCAAATCTAGAATGATCATCCTTTCCTCAACCTCATCACCATTAAAATTTTCTTTCTCTTCAAAAGTCTCATTAAAGTTCATTAGTAGTACCAACAACAATGCTCTCTCTATATAATAAACTATTGGAAAGCAAACCTGAAATAAAAACTTTTCCACAAGAACTTCTAAACATACTTTTAAAAATGGGCTTCCAGATGTTAGATTGTTCACAGCCCTTGTTGCAAACAAGAGTCCTTTTGCTATATTTTTGGGGATCAGGATTCAATCAAATTCAGACTACCTTAGGCTATTTCATTTAGAAGCAACAGCATTCTTCTTACAGTGTTTGAAAAAGCATCACCTAAGCAAATATGAAAATGTGTGGCTGAGAAGTGAACAGCTATACTATCAGAAAATTAACTGGAGCATCTTCATTACCATGAGATAACTCATACATTAACTAAGTATTTTGAATTCAGTAAGTTCCTGAGCCTAGATGCAAACTTAAACAATCTCCAGCACTGGATAACTTTCAGGTTTAGAAAGGTATTTGTACATCAGTTGATTGCTGCCTACTATCTCAGTAGTACTGCAAATAACTGGGACTTTTCTTCAGAGCACAAGATACTTGTGCTGTTGCTAATGCTCTATCACTTCATGTGATGTTTTCAGCAGTGCTCATTTATACCATCTCCATCTTATTTTGTATGCAAATTTTCCTTTATTTAAGCAATCATCCCTCTGCATCACAGATGCCAAGAGACAGAAATACGCTTCTGAAGAAAACCAACCCACAGAGCATGTAGTATAACTCATGATTATTACTCATTTTAACAGTGGTACAGTAAGCTGCTTAAAAAAACGTGTTTACAAAAATTTCCCTCCCCCAGTGATATACAAAAGCATGGCTTTTGTGTTTTGCATGTGTCAAAATAATATAGCGTGTTGCAATGTATAATATCACAAATGAATAATTCATTGAGAGGGGCAAAATGCATAGATGACAGAAGAAAATATACACAATGTCTTACATTTACCAAGGCCACTATGACAGAGGAAGAAAGAATCAAAACAAGAGGGACAGCTGGTATTAAACAGTCTCCAGAGCGGGATGAAAGGAAAATTTTAGAACAGGAAATCTTGCTATTATAGGGATATCAGTGGACAGTGAAAACTTAATTGACATCAGTGCAAGCTACACAAAAAAAAAGGATGTGACTCAGAAGCAAGCTATGGCACTCCTACCTGCACAAGCTACACAATTTTAGGCCACCAGTATACTCATAAAAAATTAAACATTTTCTTTTGCTTCCACTCTTTACTCCTGCAGTACAACATTCTTTAAAACAATTGTCAACACTGCAAAGTGTACAGGCATTTTTTCTTACTGTATTTCATATCAATGCTAGTCAGAGGGATCACCTCATCTGAATAGAAACAATGAATCTTACAGAATAACACACAAAAGTTAAGCTAAAACATAGGCTGAGTTTCTTCCTCTACAATAATACAATTAGCACTAGAGAATTACATTCAATGGTACTTTAAGCTAAATTCAAAGATAAAGTTTTAATGCTATAAAGGAAGAAAATGTCCTTCGGGAATTTACCAATACCTGTTTTTTAACAGCTGAGACTGCAAGCAAAATTTTCATGCTTGGTTACATAGAACATATTTCTGGTATTTGCTATCACACACTACATCAATAGCAAAAAGCTTCTGAAGGCGTCAGTAATTTTCTCTGTAACCTTTCCTTCTCACAGCTTATTCCAACAGTTTTTTAAAAATTCTGCTGCATTTTTTGTGATGTCTGGCACTTACTTACAAATGGACTGCTACTGTGAGAGCAAAAAATATTGAGGATGATGTATGAAAAATTAAGAACCACAGAAGAAACTGCCAGCCTCTTCCACTTGGTACAAGGCACAGCTGTTTTTTATCAGCTGATGATCAAGCAATGTTCTTCCTCTTCTCGTTCCTCTTTTCTTCCATTTTCTGACTAAATCCTACAGTTCTGTTTTGTATAAAATTTATGTATGTCTAAAACAACTAATTCCCTGAGCTAGGGAGCTCTCAAAAACTGCTCCTCATCATGACCTACTACCTCCCATCCTCGTAAGTACCAGCGGATTCTTCCTAAGAAGACAGATGTAAGGGAAAAAAAAAAATAGAAATAACAGAATTCACTATTAAACCTTTAAGTTTTTTGGAAGAAATGCTATCCTCAGTCCCCTATCTGAAAATATATTCAGATCATTGGACCACTCCAACACCTTTAAATTTTCATCAATGCTCTTCTTTACTGGATATATTAATCTGCTCTTTAATATTTTTAAACATTAATTAATTTTCTATAGTAAAATCCTGATTCACACAAAGTTGCCAGAACTTTCCCCTCCCTACCTTTACCTAATCAACCTCCCATTGTTATTAGGCTCAAAGAACACACACTTAAAAAGAACCTTTAACAGGAAGCACCTATACTAAGAAACACCCAGTTTTCATTTTTCCTTTAAAAATTACAAAAATAGTAGTTTATCCTTCTCAATACAATAAGAGTAATGGCACTTAAGTTGAGTCTGTGGTCAAAACAACACATTTTTCCTTTGAAGATTAACTTTTTGAGAGATTTTCATGTCAAAGACAACTATTCAAGTTTTCACTGCAAATGATATGTCTGCAGTGACCAGATGCTTTCCGGCTTGCTCCTTGCTATTTAACATCACTGCATGACTTTTCCAAATAACCTTAAGTATGCAGCTGTCTTCCTGCAAAAATCGTATTATACATGACTTATTTTCTTGGGGCAGAGTGGGAACCCGTGTTGCTAATATAAAAAGAAAAAAGCAAACAAGCCTGCTCTAGACCTGCTTCATGTTGCTGAACATGCCCTAACTCCCAGTGAAGTAATCTTCCTGTTGTTTTTGTTCAAAGGACCTACAGGAGGATTTCACTGCTAGTGTTGAATTTGGTTTTGTTTTCAAGAAACAATATTTAAAATGGCTTTGTCACATGCTCCTGATCAGTTTCTAGTCCTAGTCAGTTTTCAGCTATACAAATGATGATCCCTGTATTCGACCTATATTCCAATCTCATGACCAGGGAAAGGGAAAATGTTTGGCTACTCTACAATCCTTGGTTTCTACTTCAAAAATCAATTAGACTTCTGTTACACTTCTTATCTTATACTACTTAGCTTCTGTTTATTCTGTTTTAAAAAGAAAAAAGCAGTATTTTCTTTCAAAGATTGTTCATGTTATCATTCCTGTTGTACAATCCAAAATCAGATTGCTGCTGCTCTTCAAAGTTTAACTCAGCAGGAATGCAGTCAAGATTTAGCAATACTGTTGCTAAATTTCAGCATGAGAATATGTCTGTTCGTTACATAAGTATGCAAAATGTTAAATCTGAAGCACAACTACCATAAAGTAAGATAGTTGAATACTAATCTTGGCATGTTCAAATTATTATATAGGACATAAAGAAAGAATTAAGAATTGTTTAGGTGATCATTATGTATTTTAAAATCATGCTACAGAAATGTAATATTTGTATTGTATATTTAGTTTTAAAGTATCAGTTCATCAGCTGAAAACAGTATCTCAGAATCACATGCTAAGAAGTCTTGCTTTGAAATATTTGACTATATTGAGATTTCCCTTTTCCCCTTTTTTTTCTTCCTGTGAACTGGCAGCTCCTTCTCTCACTAGGAGGAAGGCTCCCACTCCTGAGAATCTGGAACTAAAGAACATACTCAGCATCCTCATAGCATTTACAGCCCTAGGAACCCTGTCAAACAAATAATCTGTGGTCAGTAAACCTGATCCGCACAGCAGCACAAGAGAGCAGTGCTAAACACTAGAACAGGATGGAGGACCCTCATCTTCTTACTGACATAAAGAAGGGCTGTTTCTTGCTTAGGGTTTGAATTCCGGGCATTGTTGAAAGTCTGCTGAAGCTTGTCTAACCCTCACATTATTATTCCTTTTGCTCTTCCACCTGGGCATGAGCTGTACAGCTAGGGAAACCTGCAAAGTGCCAAGTGTGATTATGCAGCTTTGGAAGGTATGGTCAAAGCTCAAGTGGTGTTCTCCCCTGTTGCACCAGTTAGTGAGGAGGAGGTTTGAGCAGCAGACAGACCCTCCAGGTCAACAACCAGTTGCTATATAGTGCTGGCAACAAAGTTTGGGTTTCAATAACCATTAAATCCGTTTGAGAATAAGGACTGCTTGGAAAAGATGGGATACACCAGACTATGGTGGGCAGACGCATCTTCAGGAACAGGCTGGCCAAGGTGGTAAGAACAGTTTTATACAAAAAGAATGAACATTAAGTAACAAAGTAGTGAACTCTGTTGAAGAACTAGGGGTGAGGAATGATATGAACAAAAGACACCTCACAGTCAACAAAACAGGTCTGGGTAAAGTGGGATCACCTCAAGCATATGCACATAAATATACAAAGGCCTAAAGAACGCTCTGGGGAAAGTTTCATTCTTGGGAATCAGAAAGACTGGATGCGTATGTGGAGTGCTTGTGCACTAATGCAGGCAGCATGGAGAACAAATAGGAAAAACCAGAGTTCTATCTGTAGTTACAAGGTCACAGGCCCACTTGGGATCATGAAGTTGTGGTAGGATGGCTCACATGCCAAGGCTGCTGCCATGAACATATACAGGCTCCTTAGGAAGAACAAGCTGAGAAGGCAGTGACAGAAAGACACCCTTTCTGTGACAGACCAGAGGGAATGCATGAGCTCTGTCTTAGGTCAGATATGAGCCAGCTGAGAGATTACTGGTCAGAATGACTAAGCAGATGAACATGAGTGACACTGTTACAGATTATTACTACAGACTGCCTGATCAGGATGACATCTTCATAGAAGAACTGATGAAGCATTACAGGGGTAACTGGATAGCAAGGTGGGCTGAAAAATGGCTGAAACGCTAGGCTCAAAGGTTTCAGAAGCATGAAATGCAGCTGGACGCCAGTTCACTAGCAGCATATCCAAGGGGTAAATATTATTAAATGTTTTTAATAGGGACCTAGATGATGGGACAGAAGGCAATTTTTCATATAATATAAAAATGGAAGGAGTGTTCAACACACCTGATAGTTGCATTGCCATTCAGGAGAAATTCCATAAGGTGGAAAAACAAGCTGAGAGGAACCTTACACATTTCAGAAAAGTTAAGTGCTAACAAACCCTATTCACCAGTATATATTGGGGGTCAGCTGGCTGGAAAACAGCTCTGCAGACAAGAAACCAGGAAGAAACCAAGTGGAACACACTCCAGCAATGTGTCCTTGCAGCAAAGAAGGCAAACCAAAACCTGGGCTGTGTTGGGAAGATCGCTGCCTGCAGGCCAAAGAAGGTACTGCTCAGATCTGTTAAAACCATATCTGAACTGCTGCATCTGGGCCTCCTCAGTAAGAGAGATACCTGGACACAGACGGAAGTTCAGCAAAGGGTAATTAAGAGGATTAACTGACTGCACTCAAGTGAGGTGAGACTGAGTGAGCTGTGTTTGTTTAGCCTAGAGAAGGCTCCTGTGTATAAATGACTCAGTGGTGGTTACTTCTTTATACCCTCACATAATCTCAGTTGTGCCCAATGAACAGACAAGGGGTAGTAGAAAAAAATTGAAAAGTACTTCCAACTGCAAACAACTAAACTGACAGTTCCATTCAGTTTATCACTGAAGTTTTATTACATTAAACGACTTCTAACATTACTGACTATAGTTTCAAACAACAATGAGGGCCAATTACCTTACCTTGCACTGATTTCAATTTTAAATGTGAATCTGTAAGTTTAGTTTTAATTCAGGTTACTTTCCAGTCAGTTCATACTTCAATGAACTCTTCTCTAAAACAAAACCTTTTTTTCATTTAAGATAATTATCTGTAAACTACAGAGAAAAAATCATTACTCATGTTCCACTTTAAAGTACCATCTAAGCCACATCCTTAAGGAATACCAGCCAAGGTAAAACACATGTAAATATACAAAAAAGTACAGATAAAAAAACCTCTGTATTTAATTCATTAAGTAAACAATTACTTACATTTTTTGAAGAACCTGGGCCATCACAACCCCACTCGTTAAATCTTCCACGGTCTGGCATGGTGCCTCAACATTAAATGTTTGGATCTGTGAGAGAAAGGAAAAAGTTATCCTTGTTTCCTTCAATGTAAAGGAATTGTCAAAAGTTTGAAAAAATATACTGCCAAATAGCAAAAAGATAAACTCCACACATTCAGTGCACATGTTTGGTTTAAAAAGCTTTATATTTAATAGCCATCAAAACAACTAACAGAGCTTAGTATCCTTGTTTTCTCAACAAACTGCTACAAAAACCAGTATTACATTCTCCAAAAGGCAAACTTTCTACTGCATTTTCTACTTACTGAAAGTCATCAGTGCATTCAAGTACTTCTATATGTTCTTGTGTATATATTCAAATACACCCTCTCAATCAACAAAAGAAACTCAGTTTTTAGAAGGAACAGTGATCCCATAGAACGCTCATAAGCTCTTCAATGAGAAGATGAAATGTAGATGACATACATATTCCAAACTTGATTAATCCCTACTATGAGATGGAAGAGAAGAACACAATGCTGCAAAACTTGAATTGTTCTATACACTACTAGAATTCTGAGTATTTCATGCTGCTGTATTAACACAGTGACACGCACCACAGTCCACAGCAATGCTCTTTTCTTCCTTGCTCTCTTGGTGAGATGAATCAGTCCACTTCAGGACAATATTTTTAAGTTATTTGATAATTTACTTTAAAGTAACATTATTTTTAAATTATGTGGATGAGTTTGCAAAAATAATTTTTATGGTATTATTTGGAGGTTATCTGCCTAGTGCTCTCTCTTACTATCCTCCTCCTACAGGATACAGGAAACTTGGGCTTATTTGTAGAAAGCAAATTTGTTCATATGCACAAGGGATAAGGCAGTCTACAAGAGCACTTGAAGTTTCAGTCTATATAATGTTAGATGCATCAATCATTTTTTTCTGAACATAATGTACAATCATTCATGCTTTAGTGGCATTTGAAAGAGTAATAGTTGTTAGTCATTTCCCAATAAATACTCTTTATATGTGTATATTACAATAAAAGACAATTCATGTTTCAGTGGGAAATTCTAAAGGTCTTTCTCTGAGAAGGTTCTCAAAAAGTCAAGCGCCCAATAGCCAGATTCTCCTTATACCTTTGGAATAGTATATTATCATACCTGTGGTATAAGTACTCTAGGTCATGTAAGGTACAATTACTCAAGTAAGCACTCTAGCAATGCCATTTAACATTAATTTGGAGTAAAGGCACATAGGTGAATTTTCCTTTTTTTCTTTTATTCGGGAGAAAAAACCCTAACATTCAAGTAGGAAAAAAAAACCATTATATCCATGGAGAGTCAAAAATTGAGCTCTCAGAGCATGTTTCCTGATCAACTGTGACCACTCAATAGTAATGAATGATGTCCATGCTCCAAAAGCCCATGAATAAATTACCGAGTGGCATATAAGACAGAAGTGACTTCTGTACTTCTGATTCAGCTTTTCTTACAGCATGGTCTGAACTACTTAAAAAAACCCCACAGCTGCCTCTCCAGAAATCAAGAAGCCATCATAGATTGTCAGGACACTAGGTGAAAATCAGAGTGGGTGGGTGAGGAAAAAAACCCACACATGAAAACATAACATAACAGGATACAACACTGAATTGCTATTTTGTCAGAAAACTGAACTTACCAGTGGTTTCTGATTTATGGCAACACTGTTGAAGGAATACAGAGACAACTCTGAGTCCCCAGCTCAGCAAAATATTAAACAATATACAATAGTTTACAGGTACAACAAAAAGGGCTGCAATGACATTGTCGATATTTATGCTTGAAGAAGTTTAAGATGCTAAAAAGATAAAATTATCAAGCACAGACAATGAAAACTTTTCTTCTAATTTTGCGTATTGTACATTTAAATAATGAAAACTGAAATCACTTTGCTGCACAAGACCCAAATCAAAAAATGCCTTAAGAACTACTGCTGTTACAGTTTTCCAGAAGTAGACAATGTTAAATGTTCTTTTTAAATAAGCAACAGCAACACAGTTAAGGTCTTCAGAGTGCAAACCAACCAGGATGTTTTAGATTTATTTTGTAATTTGATATATGAAACACTTTCTTGACTAAATAAAAGTGTATGTAGATGATACCACTACAGTGATGGTCAAAGATGAGCAAGCCTATTTCCAAAACACAGAAAAACAAGATGCACATTCTCTATTATTTTGTGTATAATTTTATCATCATACTTCCCTAACACTTTACATAGAAAAAAGGTCTAAGCTGTCATTAAGATTCAGGTAACCTATCTGAATTCTTTCTTCCTCCCATAGACATAAATGCAAGACTGCCATTGAGGAAAATAATGTTTCTCATAGTTAGATATCAAAGAAAAGAAAGAAAGAAAGACTTAAACTAATGTGACTTTTATCTGCATACACGTTTACATTTCATAATAAATGAAATTATTTTTTTACATTTAGTTTATATACTTTTATATTTAGTTTTAGTTATAAAAACTATAAATTTAGGTTTTATATTTCAATTGTGTCAAATTCATACTGCGAAGCATTTAGACAAATCTTAAAAAATAAAGAACTATATGCTTTTCATATCCTTCGGAAAGTTACAAGTTTTCTTCAAAAAACCTTACACAAAATAGCTTTTCAAATTTACATCAAAGTTAAACTCCTATACCATTGCCAGTTCTACAATATGCTAAATCCCTCTAGGAAAGTAAGAGTTCACTTTCCAGAAGGGAGAAAATTATAAGAATGTGGCGAATGATGAGAATGTGGCAAGACACAGAGTTCCAGCTATTGAGACAAGCAAATTTGTGTGTGTGTGCCTCTAAACAGCTATTCAGTAACAGCTGTTAAAACAGTGCTCTTCCTGTGCATGGTGATGTATCTCCTCCTGGAAGACTACTCTCCCTTCCTGCACAAACTGCTCCTCTGCTCCTACTTCCTGAGTGCTTGCAGTGCAGTTGTCATGGTTAGTTCCACAACACTGAAAATTAATTTCTATTTTCTGTTATGATTATTGGGGCTTTTTCCCTACTTCTTGAACTGTTGTATGGAGCCTGTACCTCATATCTGTGGGCACACATGAATCTCATGAAGTTCAAGGCCAAGTGCTGCATCTGAGCTGGGGCAACTCCCCCTACCAACACAGGCTGGGGGATGAAGAGATTGAGAGCAGCCCTGCCAAGAAGGATTTGGGGGTGCTGGTGGGTGAGAGGTGAACATTAGTCAGAAACATGCATGGTCAGCAGGTTAAAGGAGGTGATTTTCCCCCTCTACTCCTCTCTCATGAGACCCCATGACTCTTAGTACTATGTCCACCTCCAGGGTCCTTTGTACAAGGAAGACAGAGACATGTTTGAGCAGGCCCTGAGTAGGGCTTTCTTCCTATGAGGAAAGGCTGGGAGAGTTGGGGTTGTTCAGTCTGGAGAAGAGAAGGCTTCAGTGAGACCTCACTGTGGCCTTTCAGTACTTAAAGGGAGAATGGGGACACACTTTTTAATAGGCCCTGTAGCAACCAGCAAAACAGAAACTGTTTTAAATTGAAAAATCACAGACTCAGAGTAGATGAGGAAGAATTATTCTATGATGAGGGTGGTGAAACATTGGAACAAAGAAGTGGTAGATGCCCCATCCCCAGTAAGGCTGGGCTAGGCTCTGCACAACAGGATCTAGTTGAAGATGTCCCTGCACAAAGCCAGGGGGAAGGGGTGAGGGGGAAAGATTAGGGGGAGGGTTGGACTATTTGACATTTAAATGCCCCTTACAACACAAACTATTCTATGATCCTATCACCCAAGACTCTGGGGAAAAGAAAGGGGTAAAGCGAAAAACCTCAGCCACTTGATTTAACCACTAGGTCTAGTAGGCCTTCATACCTTCCATCAACTATCATGCAATGAGAGAAAAGGGTTCTTTAATTTTGCTGAATCCAGATCTCTTGATCCACATGGACACAAACAGTCAATTTTTATAAAAACTTTAGAATAAGAGTTAACATGTTACAGTTGCAATGAAAAGGAGGCTGTCACTGGGGACTAAATAATTGCTTCAGGAAGACATTACCTTAGAAAATTTGAGTTACAGTTCCTGATTATATATATGACTAGTGAGGATTTGTTCGCTGCTAGGGATAGGACGCAAAAATATATTTCATGAAAAATGCTTTTGATATGAAGGTCAGTGAACTGGACAAACACTCAGTTGTCAAAGACAGTAGGCGAAAAACAGGATAAAAATGTAATGGGGAATCCAGCATCCCATGAAACTTGATGAGAAAAAGAAAAAAAGTAAAAGACAAAACAAAGCAAACCAATTCCACCTCAAAGACAAAAAAATTCTCAATGACCTTTTCCTTCTCAACACTAAGGGATAATTAAAGTCTTGCTCTTTGCACAGTGATTATATACACAGCCTGGTTTTTATTAATGATTCAGTTACATAACAAACCTCTAAAGTATTCTTTTGGAATAATACCTGAAATTGTTCTTAGTAGATAAAACACTGTGTGACTGGTTACCTTAAGCGCAAACACAACAAACAGTAGCACCCAATTTCCAATTTATCCAAGCAAAGCACTCCCCACTCACTGCTGGGGGACAAACTGAGCATAGGTCCAGATTCTGACCAACCAGCTTGTTTCTGTCAGGTTTTTCCACTCTCTTTCCCTCTCCTTACCATTATAATTATTATTGTTATTAGCATATTTAGTACTATGTTGTATTCATTATTCATACTATTCTATATTTATGTTATGTCTAGCCTATTATTATTACTATTATTATTGTGTTATTTTGTTTCAATTATTAAATTTTTCTTATATCAACCTGCAAGGTTTATCTTTTCTTTCCCTCTCTTCTTCCCACTGGCAGGGGAACTGGGGAGAATAAGTGAGCAGTTTGGTGATCCTTAATTCCCAAAAAGGATTTAACCATAGCACCACCACTTTAAAATTATTCATCCACTATTTCCCTATATTTTTGGAACTGACTCTGCAAGCTTACAGCTGGTTGCTACGCAGAGCCAAGAACAATGCCATGCCAGTACAGAAGAAACAAAACACAGAGACAAGACAGGGAGAAGTGGCTGTGAAAGGAGACAAGAAAGGAATCAGCTTCACTAGGTTGGATGCAACGAGCGCATTGGCAGAGAAGAATAAGGTGGGTTGGATACTTCTGTCCTTGCACATTAATCCTGTATTACCTACAAGATCTGCAAGAATCTCACTAAAACAACATTTACTCAGCTTCAATGCCTGGAGGAAATCAGAATAACTCTTTGCACAATAACAAGATAATTAAATGATACACACAGTTATTCTTCCTCAGATTTCTTGTTCTTTCTTCCTCAAAATTCTCGTGTTGAGACAGTCCTTTCAAATTAGAAGTGCATTCCCATCCTAAAAGCAGATCTTGTCCTTTTGGATAACTTTAAGTTTTCTTCACCCATTTTTCTCCTCACAGTTGATAGCACTGCTATCTTCTGCCTGCATAGTCATGGCATAAGCTGTTTTTTCATGCTTTCCAAGATAACAGCAGACTGCGTGAAACAAACCATGGGGAAACAGATTCTCTAATACACAACAGCTTTATTCCGAGATTTGAATTTGTGAATGCTTCCAATGATTTTTAGGTTGCCATGGTTTCATTACTACAGTACCAGAAATTACTTTGCAGTCCAGCTGTAATGTTAGCTACTCAATTAGCCCAACAATGAAATGACAAGGCTTTTACATTACTGGTCAGGGTGGGGATTCTTCTAGGGAAGGACTTGAGTATTAATTTTTTATTAATTTGCCTCTCCTTTTATGTATATCATGTTTAAACCCAAATATCTGAATAGGTCAAAGCCATGAAATATCTCAATCAAAATATTTATTCAAAATTACAGTTTTCCAGCTATTAAATATTTATTTTGCAGAAACACAGTGTAGAAAGCAGAAGACACAGCTTGACTAAAGCTTACTTACTAAAGGATTTAAGAGATGAGAGAGCCACAACAGTACAAACCAGTTACTACTGCACTGTCTTGGCATTGTCACCAAATTGTTGCTAATTGACGTGTTCAAGTATGACAAATTATTAAGATACAATGAACAAAGCCTCAAGTCTGAATGGTTTTTGGTTTAACCATTTCAGAAACATTAATGAAAACACAAGCTAACCTACCCACTCCTGTGGTGAAAATTAACATATTCCTGTTTTCAGTTGAAAGCCAAATGAGCCAATTGATGAAAAAGAATTCTAAACAGCATTTGTAATGAAGATAAAATGAAGATATATAATACATAATAGGAAGGCCTAAAACAGCAATATAAACCAGCAGTTCTTTCCAAGCCTTCATCTATTTCATCATGTTTTATTTAAAAGTAGTATGTATCAGTCAATGCTTTCTCTTTTCAAAATACAAGCTACTAATAAAGTGCAAAATTGCCAAACATTAAATCAATGCACCCACGTTTATGGGATACATACATTCACACTGCACCAAGCACCAATGAATTTTAGAAAGCTTCAAAAGTGCCTTTTAAGACTAGAAATATCTTCTTTCCTTTTTTGGAAAAAAAAAAACAAAAAACAATCCAAAACACAAATGGTAGGTTTTCCAGGAACCAGTAGCTTCCTCTGCTAATGAGAGTACAAAATTTTCCACCTCTACTGCCCAGAAGAGACAAAATAACACACTTATAATGATGTCATATTAAACACAGAAGTAGGATATCTTCTACCTTCAGCACTCTGACTCACAGAAGCCCAGATGGTAATCCAGCCCATAGAATTGGGACACCTGAAGTCTCACCAAAGAAGGATCATGAAACTTTTCTGTAAAAGTAGGTGTTCAATACAAATAGCAGAACAGCGCTCAATGAATGAAAGCGTGAAAATCTTTCTATTCTGAATGAACATGGCTAAGTTACTAGTCACCTCAACAACATCAGGCAAATGTGCCCAAATGGATCCATACTAAAATAAATAACAGGCAGCAAGACATAGCATTTATGCGAGGGCACAGGGCCAAGAAAAGTCGATTTACTTTTTGGCTAGTGGCTAGAGAAACTTTCCAAATTTATACTTATTTCTAACATTACTTAAACAAACAAAAACCACCAAACAAAACCCCACAACATACCAAAACAAGAAAACCAAACAAAAAAAAAAAACCCAAAACAAATCAACCAAACAAAAAGCAAAAAGAACAAAAATATATAAACAAAACCAAAACAAGAAATAGTAAAAAATATATTATAGCCTTCCCCTTGCAAAATACAGAAGAACAACAACTACTTGAAGTCCCTAGTTCCAACCTTTGCTGTTAAAATTCAGATGAGAAACAGTATCTATTGACAGGTGAAAGAAATATCTCTCTTCCCCAGAATCACAGAAGACAAATCCAAGAACATTAAGTTCTACTGAAATATCATCTGCACAAACTTTCTGACCAGTGTGGAAACACAGGCTTTCACAGGATCACATGAGTAAGAAAGATTTAGCAGCTAAAAGATAGGATTAAGAGAAAGCTGGCACGAAATTTTCACCAGGTTAAGAAATTTCAGACTTAACAGATTCTAGGACTGGTAACAGATGTATCTGTAATCCGTAAAATTAGCATATCGTGCAGTTCAAGTCTTCTCCTTTTCTTTAGTTATAATTCAACAAACAATTACCTGAACTTCATGGAATTCTGTGCAGAATAAGATTTTTCAGAGGCTAACCAAATCCCATTAAAAAAAGGCAGTAGCCACCATGTAACAGGTAGCCATCTTTTGGCATTGCCCATAAAATTAAATCATTAACCCTGCCAAAGTGATCAAGTCATGCTGGGCCTTTTTTCCTAGCCACAAATGGGGCAGTAGAATTAATAAAACCAAAAACAAACATGCATACAAAAATAAATCAAGAAACAAAAAAAACCCACACATAAATTCTGTTGCAGTTAATCACACACTTATTTCTACTTATTCCTACACTGAAGTGAAACTATGTGCCATGGCAAACAAGTTCACTCAAAGATTTATCTTAGGTAATCCTGAAATGTAGAAAGGCTGTAATTCATTTAATACTTTGCAACACTGCAGTGAATAAATTACAGATGCTAATTTCCCTGATCTGTTGTCCCCAAAACATAAATCATGGGGTTAAATATGCATTTCTTGTTTAAGTATCCTAACTTAGCTACCTTGAGAGACTTAGCTTAAAATGGGAAGTCCACAAAGGATACAAAGCACTACTACACTTACAACATGCACACTTTTGCAATGAAACTTGCAGCTAAATGGCATGAAAGAGCCCTAGGAATCCCAGGGCTAAAGCACATTATCATCAGATTTACAATGCATCTTCTTGTGCAATATTTGCTCCACTACCTGCACCACTTCAAAAACACTTCCTGTGTGCTCCCTTTGAAAAGATCCGATCCCTTTGTGGCCCCACCTAGTCCACTGAAACACAACTCCAGCTTTGTATCCATTCAGAAGTTTCTGCCTGCCACAGGCAGGAGCAGAGCACTGGCTGGACTCCCCCACCCTTAACCTTAGAGAGCTTTTCCCTTCACCGAAACCCTTCTCCTTTCCATGCTGTCTCTTTGTTCTCTGCCCTGAATGAGTAGTACTAAGGAACTCAAAGGAGGGAATGATTTAAGTCAGTATGGCAAATGCAGACAAAAAAACAATACAAGCATACTCTGCAGGGCAGGAAACCACTACCAGCAGTTAAAGAAAGAGTTAATTCCTCTCCCTTTCCTGTATGGCAGGACCTGCCAGGCTGTTGGCAACAAAAGCCACAAGGACACTACTACTCTCTTCCCCTCACTTTCAACCATGCATTCCTTGTGCTAGTGTTGGCTGTCATGTGGCAAATAACCTTGCTGCTGTTTGGGTTTTTTTCTAATTAATCACTAGGACTTGCAAAAATTTGATTAAAAACCCCAGACTTAGGTTCTGAAGCTGGGGCACTTAACAAACCAAATTTAGGCAAAGACCTTTCTAAACGACCACGCTAAAGAGACATCCAACAAAGGAGAGAGCAGCAAGTGCAATTGTGTAACAGGGGAGAGAGGAGAAGCCCAAGGTTCAACTTGAATGTATACACATTGTAGCAAAGATTTCTAATGGTCCAGGAAGAACAGAATATGATCTCAAACTTTACAAGCCCCAAAATGTCCCAATTAAGACATACAGTTGTGCAAAATTCACAGTTTGACTTAATCTCTTCAAAACATCTGTGTTTAAGTATTTCAGAGAAGACAGGAACAGATTTCTCTCCACACCTCCCACTTTTGAGATTAACAAGCTAACAGAAAAGTTGTTTCCTTTACAATAAGGTTCATAGTTCCTAGCAGCAAAGTCTGTTTCTTTTACACACAACATCTCACAACCCCTCACCAAAAAATGAGGGGGCAGAATTGGAAGCTGAAATTGAGTACATACTAAATCATATCAAAATGTCTTTTTTCTTCAGTGTACTGTAAATGTACACTGTATAGAATAGCTCTTCAGGAAGGAGAAAACAGAAAAAAAAGCAGAATTTGGGACAAGGGCCCAAAGAATGAAAATCTAACAGTGCCAAAATGCATGCATGATGAATAATGCTGGCACCTCCAAATTCTTTGTTCAGTCTTTCCTTCTCAGGTTGACTTAAAATATGGAGGGGGGGGGGGGGGGAGAGATGGCAAGGAACATATACAAACCGTACCCTATTACCTTTAATTATTGTACTCCTGTGTTATCAGCCCTTTATCACTTGCTCTTCAATATAACCTGAAGAGAAGTTCCTGTTTCTGCTTGACTTCTGAGCAATATGTTAAAAAAAAATCCCTATTATCCAATAATGGTGCTAGACACTCCAGCTCCTTCAAATACGGTGAACGTTACATGCAGAATATCACAGTCATAGACAACTATCCCTTTAAAAGCTGGAGCAACAGATTCTTTACTACCTTAGTGAGAGGTCATAAACTATAAAAAAAGGTTGTCCAGCCTACTGGTCTTTCATATTAGTTACAAGGGCTGTGATCTGCCAGATTCCTCAAGCCATATTCCGTCATTGCTGACAAGCCCTCTGAACAGTAACACATTGTAATCAGAATAGTTTTCTTCATTCCCTGTCATTATCAGCACAATCAACCACTCCTGAAATATACTTTTTTTCAAGAGGTAAGATATGCTGATGCAATTATATTATCAGAAGTAAATGAAACTCTACAACTTTGTGGTCAGTGGCCAAGGAGTGGAAGAAGAAACAATTTAAACAGGCACAGCAAGTTGCCTACAATCTTGGCATCTACAAGAAACCAGAAGAGTACTTAAAAACACAAATGCCCAAGGATGAGAACAGCATAATCTACAAAGAATATAACTGGTCAGCAAGGAAAAACAGACTTCCCAGTAGATTCCCTCAGTAATTTCTTTTTGAATAGAGTGCCTATCAAGCATTTGCAAGCAGCCCTCTTGAGGAATGTGTTTCAGTAGTTGGTCACATGTAGTTGGTCTCTATACTTCATCCTACCACAGATAAATCCTTACAGCTGGGGATAGGCCATGACACAGAAGACAGAGATACACTGTACTGAGAAGATTTTTCAGCCAAAAAGGGGGAAAGATCAATCTAAATGACTGAACTGCTTATAAGGCGTAGGATGCTGAAACAGGAGCCTTGCAATGTTTGGAAAGTTCTCACTTATCACGAAAGTTTTAACAGAAACTCTATTTGGCCTTGAGGGTTGGAAAAGAAAGAAAGCAGACAAGATGCAGCTTCGTGGAGGCAGCACATACTAAAATAAGTGATATTTATCATAATGAAAGAAAGTTCATGACATCTCCACATCAACTTACTACTTACAACCACTTAGCAGCAACCTCTTTGAGGAATCCTCCTGTTTACATACCAACGCTAGGCAATCTTTTCAGTATCATACCTTAGTTCTTATGCTAGAAAAGAAAACTTCTCAGGTTACAGAGCAAAAGCCTGTAACTATCACAATGATTTCAGATACACTGAAGTGTAACTGGCATAGCCACGTTTGACACCTCTCCACCTTTTATGAAATGCCTCAGCCATGTATCTAAGTTGAGAGCGCTCCTGACACTACATACACACAAAAACAACCCCAACAAAAACAACCCCAACCAAACACCAAAAACCCATGTGTTCATATGTAAACCAGTCTTAACTTTTAAACAGAAAAATAAGTTGTCAATCTCTGTTAGATACATTGAAACAACTTTAGTATTATTGCAGGTTTACCTCACAGCCGCATTTTTCTAAACTATTTTGGCTAAACTGCATATTGGACAACAATGCTATAGTGCGTAGGATAGTCTCAGAAGAGATTTTGTGGGAGATTTTTGGTAGAGCAAAAATTCTACAATTACAGTAGGTTGCAAACACTGCTAATGTGCAAATATCAGTTTTGAGAGGCCAGTACTAGGCCTCCAGTTCTTCATTCAGTTTTGCTCAAGTTGCCACTACTGTGGCTGTCTCAAAATGACATCACGGTCACCTGCTGAAGTGGTAGGAAGTCAAAACTCACCCAGCTGTTTAAAATCTTGAACAAAAATTATTTAGGAAGCCATTTGATGACACTTTCAAAGAGATGAAAAATAAACAAGAAGCTAGCTGAAGCTAGCTAGAGCTAAAACCTAACAACAAAAATGAGTATTGGCAAAATATTAAAAAAAAAAAACCAAAATATATTCAGAGGTGGGCAGCTTGCTCCACCTTAAACGCAGCAGAAGAGAAATCACAGGCATGTAGAGTAAAAAGCCTAAGTGATATGTTCCTTAATTAAAATAATGAGTTGGCAGAGGGAGAAACACTTTCTTCTCACCCTATATCCATCAGAGTAAACATTCATTTTAGGCCAAACAGGTTCTCAGACTTGTAGAAAGCCTTATCTATTCAAAACACAGACAAACCACTTTAATTACTTCTGTATGAATGTTAAGCAAGCAACCTGGGAGGCTAATCTAGCTCTAAAGAGCAGCCAGCTTCTCTGGCATAATGGGAAATGACTAGCCTTCCCAGATGTGCATAAACTGTTATTAAGACAGCTCTACCCTCCTATCTAAATGAAAGGTTTCCCAAGAATTATGGGACTTGAGAGAAAGCCAAGCAAAGCATCTTCTTTATACACAGTCAGTTTCACTGAGGAACAAAAAACTTCACTGCCTCTTCTGCAAGTTTCATGTATACTGGAATAAAGTCACCTGTCTTCTTTTTTTTGTTTTACCGAGTTTGTTTCAAAGCCACATTCCCACATAAATGATGAAACTGTAAAATAACCCGTAACTTCATACATTCATCTCAGAATAAAGCTGACCCATTCAAATGCTGTTTAATGTGATTTACTATTTCCGCTAATCAAAAGAGATGCAGCTAGTCTCCTCATTAGCTCAATATTTGAAAAGTGTAAAGGGACCTGTGTGGACCATTTCTACAGATAGGACCAGGCTGCACGGAGTAGGTACAGCTTCAGGATTTCAGGTAGGTACAGCTGCAGATTATAAAGACTGAGCTTCTCACTCAACTTTTCTTTGCCAGTATTAACACACATTGACTTCCTCATATGGGAACATGAAAGAGAAAGCATGGAAAGCCAAAAGCAAGACAAGTGGCCATCACTTGTCCATAACAAAGATGGAAAAGTTGGCAGGAATGTGAAGGAAAGTGAAACTTATCCAGACCTACATAAAGCACTTCCCCAAAAAACTCTTCCCCAAAATTGTTGCCTTCTATACTTTCCAGGCCACTTGCTCACCTCTAACAATAAATTAATTTCCCTTGCTCATCCTTTCTGACTTTCATTGAGAAATCTAACCTGTTATTCCCCAGGAACTTACTCATATCACCATCAGAGCTTCAGTCAGCTCTGGCTTCTCATAGAAAAAATGTCTGAAAATTTCTGTTTCTATCCAACAATCAGTTGTATTGCAGAGTTTCATATTCTAGGTATTTTGAGTATAGAGGGGAAAAACCCAAACCAGCCTAAAACCAAAATCCAGTGGTTTCAAACAACTGACCAATAACTCAGCTACTACAGAAATGCAAGATTCATGTCTGTGTTACAGTCATTGCTCAGACTACAGGTAGCTGCAAAGCCAGGTTTAATGTCCACTACATTTTGGCTGCTCTTTGAGTGACAGCATAACCTAAAGACATTTTTAGCAAAAACTGCAAACATTAAAGTAGTATAAAGTAATTTTTATCATAAGATCATAGAATCATAGAAGGGTTTGGCCTGGAAAAGAACCTTGAAAATCATCTGGTTCCAACCCCCCTGCCATAAGCAGGGACATCTTCAGCTACATCAGGTTGCCAAGAGCCCCATCCAACCTGGCCTTGAACACCTCCAGGAATAAATATATCACCTCTTAGGCTGATATTGTAAAATCCTCGACCTCATCGGTGAATTCTGTCTCTCGAGACTCAAGCTGTACTTAAAAAACACAGAAAAACAAACAGGCGGAAATGCAAGTTTCTGGTCAGAAAGGCGGCCTTGCTGCTCAGAGAGCGATGGGCAGGTACGAACAGCGGGGTACTGACATACCGACGGCATAAGAGGGACAAGGACAAGAGCTACGGCCTGCAGCTCGCCAGCCCAGCCCGGGAGCACCTGGGGGCGCTCCCGCGCCGGGCCCCCGGGCCTTTGTTCCCCCGCTGCAAGGCCAGCGTTGAGGCGGAGCACGGCCCTACCCAGGCACCCCCGAAGCGCCAAGATAAAACGTGAACAAGGCAAGGCCGGGCCGCCGGGGCTCCGCCGACCCCGACCCGGTCGCGGGACCTCTACCGCCGGAGCGGAGCCGCGGCGGGGCGGGACGCGCGCGGCGCCGCGGCCCTGAAACCCGGCCCAGCTCGGTGCGGACGGGCAGCGCGCACTCACCCAGGTGAGCAGGCTCTCGCCGAGCTCGGCGCGCTCCAGGCTCTCCACGTTGAACATGGCGGGACTGCGGGGCCGCGGCCAGGTCGGTACCGCCGGTCCCGCCCCGCCCCGTCCCGGGCCGGGCGGTGGCGCCGACACGTCACCACGCCCTGACGGACCGGACGCGCGCGCCTGCGCTCGGCGGCCGCAAGGCGGGGGACGAGGCGCGACCCGGAGCCGTCGGGGGGACGGGGCGGGGCCGCGAGGCCGGCGGCGAGCGGCGGCTGAGGTACCGCTGAGCGGGGCGGGCGGGACTGGAGCGGACCGGGCTGGGCTGTCCGCCCCTCACAGCCGGCCGGGGGGGACTGGGGACGGTGAGGGAGACGCGAACCCCTCTGTTGCATGCCCGCCGAGGCACCTCGTACGCCGCCGGGCCCTCGGGTAGGAGGAGTCTGCAGCGCCTCCCCCGGCTCCGTGAGTGTGTGTGTGTGTGTGTGTCTTGGCGTGGAGGAGCTGGTTAGGACCACCGGCGGGGGTGGGAGCGTGGGTTTATGAGGATGGTGTACCACAGGCATTATCAATGTTGGTGTGTAATGTGGCCCGGCTTCTGGATGGAGTAGCCCCTACAAGGTTTTTCTCTCTTTTTTGGAGTAGAAAAATGACCTTTCACCCGCAGACTTCCTTCTGTTTGTGAAAGGAGCAGCCCCCACAAGGTTTTCGTCCTTTTGAGTAGGGAATGACTTTGCACCCACAGACATATCATAGTCTTAGTATCTAGTGTGGCTTCGCTTGTGTATGGAGCCGCCTTGACGACTTTCTCCTCTGTTTTTGGGGAAGACAACGACATTAGCTTCCTTTCAACAAAGCCCTGCAGTGGTAAATTTAATGAATAGGCAGCCTACCAGTATCTAAATGGGGTCTGCAGGGAAGCCAGAGAGAGACTCTCTGTTAGGAACTGTAGTGACAAGGAGTAGTGGGTTTCAACTTAAAAAGGGAAATTTAGGCTAGATAGCAGGAAGGATTTTTTTACTGTCAGGGACATTGAGATGCTGGAACAAGTTGTCCAAGGAGGTTGTGGATGCCCCAACCCTGGCAACATTCAAAACCAGTTTGGATAAGACTTGAGCAACCTGGTCTAGTGAGAGGTGTCCCTGTTTGTGACATGGAGATGTTGGGACTGGATGATCTTTTAAGGTTCTTTCCATTCTCTTGACATTCTGCAATTCTATAAGTTACTTGCTTAAAACTATTTGCAAGTGGTGACTAGGAAGAAGGATGATTAAATATCGAAATGGGCTGCCCAGGGAGCTGGTGGAGTCACTGTCCCAATGGGTGTTCAAGGAAAGACTGGACATGACACTTGGTGTCATGATGTGGCTGATAGGGAGGTGTTCAGTCTTAGACTGGACTTGATGCTCTCAGTGATTTTTCCAGCTTAGTTGGTTCTGTGTGATTCTTCAGGTGATTAAATTATTTTTTTTATCTCAAAAACAAGGAGTTTGTCTGTGGCCAGAGTGCCCCTGTATCCTTGCTGTGTCCCAGCCAGAGAAGCTCTCCGTCATGCTGCAAATGGGTCACCTGAGGAGTTCAAGCAATTCTTTGTCAATAGTGTGTTGGATTTTGGATTATTTGAAATTTGCAATGGGAGTGTGTGGCATCATGATAAGTTCTGCAGTTCCCTATCAGTTAACAATGGGCCTGACAGTGTGGAGTGGCAGGCACAAGGCACTGATAACAGTGGAGGGTTGTATAAACAGGAAGGGTCACAGATGTGGAAACTGTCACTATTTTCCCTGTTTTCTCTGACTTTTTCCATTTAATGAATTAATAACATGAACAAAAGCTGAGGGCTCCCTTTATGCAAGCTTCTTTTGAACTCTTCTTTTGAAGAGTATTGTAGGAGTTATGAAAATTTTCAAGTTTTCCCAGGAAAATACTTTCTTACTGATCTCATTGTATAATCTACTTGTTGGAACCTAGGACATCTCTTTTCCCACTCTTTGCTTTGCCTGTTGCCACGAGGTGTAGCTTGTATTTTGTTGACACAAACAAATACAGTATTGCTTTTTTGCTTTGCTATCTATTTTAGATATGAGGCTGCATATGGAGGTAGCACTTTCTACAGTAAGGAATTCTTGGGCACTTTTCCTGAGAGATCTGAAGCCTCCTCATGCTTAGGTGAAGTACTACCATAGTCCAATAAACTTTATTATAATGAAGTGACAATATTTTCTTTTTCTTCCTGTCTGGCCAAGAAAGTCAGGTATCCAAGCTGAAGGCATTAGCAGGCTCTTTCTCATGCTCCTATCTGCATATGAATTCAGTTCCACCCTCTGGTTTGTTCAGAACTCTGTACGTTTCAGTATGTTTTTGCCTTATGAAGTGTGGAAAACTTTGTTGGGAACTGTTTTACACAAGTCATACATCATCCAGCCAGATATTCAGAATAGTAATGCTAAACAGGCCATTGAATTTGTGTTTTTGCTTCAAGCCATCCACATGGTTTTGTGCTCAGGAGAAAAAATATTGTTTTGTTTTCTCAGCAGAATGGTATATTAATTTTGGATTATTTTCCCTCACAGCCTTGCACCTGTTGTTTGCAGCTGCATTACTTTTAATTTGCAAAGCATGATTCCATCAGCAAAAGTAGAATATCTACTTTCTTTTTTCTTCTTCTTTTTTCTCTTTAGGAAAAAATGTGCCTCAGAGACTACTGACCTCAGACCTTGCAGAAACCTGCTTTATCAGGCAAGTGCCTCAGTTGGTCAGTTTTTGTAAGATATACTCAACAAAATCATTTTTTTCCTACTGAAATTTCCCTCTCCTCTCTCTTGGCAAGACTGTTCAGGCCTTTTCCATTCTCTTTTGCAAAGAGTATGCACACACTTAAATGTAGTCAGCACTGTCTTGAAAGCAAAGGTGGTTCATGGTAAGCGTATAACTGAATATTATACTGCTGAGTTTGGCTGTATTTCTGTACCAGCTGAACTGACTTGTAAACACAAAGTTGATGCAAACTCATAATAATGATGAATTAACAGACTGCATGAAATTCTAGTAGGATAATCCTAAGTCAGTTTTAACAGCCTTGTCACAGAATATATCTCATCAATTTATATATTGCTATGTTAGATTTTTTTAAAATTTCCATTAATAAATGTGACCTTTGAATTTTCTCCTACTGATTTTTATAATGTAGGGAGATACATAGTACTAGAGATTGTTGTGTGGTGCTTTATTCAAGTAAGACTGTGCTCACAAAAATGAAAAGCTAATAAATCCTTTTTCCTCAGAAACACTTTTTCTAAGTACACCATCAATCCTTTCCATTATTTCTGTTCTATAATGTTATATTTGCCTACATCACTTCTTTGAAATCCAACTTCACTAAGGACACTAAGGAACACTAAGTACACTAAGAAAACTGGATAAAATCTATCACCTCAGGATTTAGCTGATTTAGGATTTAGGCTAGTAAACTCGTAGTCTTCAACACTTCCACTGTTCATGATGTGAAGTTCTTGCCTGCTGTTGTTAATTGTTTCTGAATGCAGTCTGGGTCTTAAGAGTCTTTGGACTCTTAAAGAAAGAGTGCATAAATAACTGTAGGTAGGATCCAGTTCGCTGAGTCAAATCAATTCACAAAGTCCCATTGTCAACCACAGAGTAGGGCCATGACCTGCTACTACACTGGAGCAGGAAGTAATTAGATAGCTTCTGATGAGACAGGTATCAATTTTTGCCCTACATATAAAGTTTGTCTTTGGGAATTTTTGCCTGTTTTTCTCATAAATAAAATATGCTAAATTTATGCCGATAGATATTTGAACATAAGCTAATATGTGTTCAGGGAGTAGATTACAGAATAAGTATGCTCTGTTTCAGTATGCTTAAATTCTTAAAAGTTGGTTCATGTTATCTGAAACAGGCCAGTCTTATTAGAAACATTTTGATACAAATTAAACCAATTTTATGTTTCTCTTGCATAGAAGAAAATATGAGGGGTTAAAGCCTTTTTGATCTTAAGTGTGACCTGTGGTGTTTGACTAGTTGGAGATTAATTAGCTTATCCTGGAAAACACACAACCTCTACAAATTAAGCAGCTTTTTCAAATGGTGGGGGCGATGCTTTTGCTAATAAAAGGCAACTGGCAAAAGGAATTACAGGTTCTGGCTTCCACGCTGGCCCACCATCACTTTATAATTAACATTTAATTTTTTTCAAGAACTGGTGGTGGCTGCCAGTACTGCATCAAGAGGAAAACACTCAAAATAAAACTGAAATAAATGAAAACCCAAAACTCCATTTTCCTCATCCAGTTCACTCCCAGCCCATCCCATTTGGACACATTGTTATTCAGATTACCTTTCAGATGTTGAGCAAATTGCACCATGCTCACCAAGTCAATACATTAAGGTTCATAACTTGTATATCACATCAGTGTTGCTTGTGTGTTACTTCATTGTTTACTTCTCAGACATCAAGAGAGCCTGGTAAAGACTGGATTGTTTTTCATGTCTTTATGAAAATATGAAGACGTGAAAAACTCTCTGAGTCATGGCATAGGGTTTTGTTATAGCTGTGCTTTATGTTGAACATTGTAAGTCCTAATAATACTTTTCAGATCTGAAAAATTAAGAAATAATACATCCACACTAGTGTATGTCTTCATTCCCTCACACTTCAATGTGATCTGTATGAATTTCCAAGAATAAAAGCCATTGTACTTGCAATGTTGCTCATTATGGTTATCTTTTTTTTTTGCTTAAATTTGCATGCATTGTTCATACATAACCACAGAGGGGAAAATGTAACTTTAGAAATATCTGTAGATTCTTATTTTAAATGTAAAAAAAAATTAGTGTTACCTTCTGTCAGTGATCACTCTGAGAAAAATTGGTAATAAACAAGGTGATTTTCTGTACAGATGATTAATTACTGACAGATTTACAAATAAAACTGTATGAACTTTACAAACAGTAAATTGCATTCCTTTCTATTGCAAAACCTTTTGTGGACAATTTACTCTGAGGTTGTGTATACTCTCTAGCCATCAAGAACCCTCATAGAGATGAACCAGATCCCAGTCTACTGGGATGCAATGTCAAGCTGTAACTTAGCTAGCCCAAATGGAATGGAGGAGTAACTCCCTGTCTTTTCCCCCTCTTCTGTGTTGTTTTACTTGAAGCAAGTGCCAATAGTCTGAAGATAAAATGAAATAAACTTGGAATTTAAGATTTGGGCTTTGGTGGTGTTGTTTTTGAAGTAGGAAAAAGGCCCAGCATTTTTTTTCAGTTTTTAAAATTGCAATAGATACTGTTAAAATTCTGAAGTTAATTGTATAAATTCCAGTTTTGATGTGAGTATTGTTAGACGTTGCTTGGTTTTCATCCTCTCAATGGAACATAGGGTGGAGTTATGCTTGCATTTAAGAAAGCCATCCTTATGAAATGGCTAAAAAGAGAAAAAGTCTCAAGTATAACCAGAAATCATTTATCAGAATTTAATCTATTTTCAGTTACTGCCATTTTTCCCCTGAAGTAATCTTATACAGTTGGTACTTTTCCCAGAGCTAGTGTAGACAGGAATTAATTTATTGTATTAAAGAGTAGAAACAGAGCAATAAAAAAAATTCAAACTTTCTTTGCAATTTTAGAAAGCAACAAGATAACATAAGCCTACAGAAAAGAAAGAAAGAAAGAAATTTAAAGTAATTTAATGTATGAAAGCCTGTGATATAGAACCCAGATCTGGAAATAATTATAAGAGAAAAGGTTGATGAAATTCTGTCATTTTTTCATAACTGGAAAAATGTAATGGATCAATGGATGGAATTTAGTACGAGCCATACTAACTCACTCTTGAATTGCATCAAATTATTAACCGTGACTATTTTAGGAGTGATTAGATATATGTAATAAAGTCTGATTCTGGAAGGTTTCTCTGACACACACTTGGTCTTTATCAAGGATGGCTGTCTCCGAAGACTGAGTCTTCATTACATTATTTAAATCTCCTTTAGCTTGCTTCTTAGTTGTACCAGCTGAAAGAGCAACAATTGCTGAACACATGCACTGTGAGGCAAGATTTCTTAGAAGCTATTTTTAGCCTATCATACATTCAAACCACTGCGGATCACTCTTTGGCTGTTGTAGTTGCACTTGAAGAAACATGAACTGCAAACCTCCAGTTCTGGGTATTTTGTTTGAAAACACTCAAGATAACCTTGAAATCACAAAATTCCTTCCTCCTTCAGACAGACATTTTTTTCTATTAGTGTATTTTACCATTTTCTTTGTAGACATTGCTTTTTTTAACATGCTATCTCAGAGATAGGAGGGGGAGGAGGAGATTGTTACTGTCTCTACTGAGGCATGAATTCAGAGAAAGTATGTATTGGTTCTTTTGTTCTGTTTTGTAGTACCTAGTCTACACAAGTCTTATCAGCTCTCCTGTGCACTGATATTATGGAGAGAAAGTGTTGGAAGTAATAAGAAAAATATACACAGCACTTGTTGGCTGTCCAGAAACAGCAAGTAAATTAAATGTAAGTAAATGAACAACATGGGCATTAAGCATTAATAGTTTATCTTCTCTAGAATTCAGTGATAGAAGCAGCTGGGAGTGAGACTGAGGCAGATTCCACTCCTCCTCTATATTGTCATTGTGGTATTGATACATAAGTGAAGACAAAATGTCTCAGGGTGTTTATGCGGAGAGAAAGACTGTGCAAGTTTTCTTGTCAAAACTATGCTTATGTCAAAAAAGTTATTGGGAAAGTTACATATGTTTCAAAATGAAGGGCTGAAGTTGATATAAGTAACTGGCATTATGTGCAAGAAGGAAGAGAAAGTGAGGAGGATCTGTGTATTTCATTTTCATATTCTGATGCTAACTTTGGCACCTTAGCTTGGTATTTCAAAAAAGGTAGGTGAGCAGAAATTAAAGCAAGCAGATGCAGTGAGTGCTATTAATGCTAGGCAGATAAGAATTTGGAGGGAACAGAGGAGTACAGAGAGGGCAGAGCTGGAGTAGATGTCTTGAAGGCTGTTCAGGGAAACTGATTTAAATTGGTGTGATATTGAAAATCCATGTGTTGTTTTCAAAGTGCATCAAGCAAGCAGTGACAGAGGATGTTCAGGTGTTAATATAAGAAGCGCTTGCCTTCCAAAGGTACAGTTAAATCATCTGTATGTCTCTGACATAACAGGAATTTCTGAAAAAAAACCCAAAACCAAAACTCCGTGTAATACTTAATGGGATGTAGTTGTCAACTGTGTGTTGGTATAACATGCCAATGACATGACATCAGTTCTAACAGAATTGATGTGGAACTAAGGAGGAATTATACCAGTTCCCTGGCATTTACTTCTGATTTTCTTCTGAGTGGTCAACCCAGAAAAAACAGTGGGACAGGGTAAAAATTAGTCGACTGATCATGATACTTAAGGAGGAAAAACATAGAAATTGAAGATATCAGCATGCACAGTTGTGGAAAATGGCTGTCTCAGAATGATGCAGTGTAAGAAAGAGAAGCTTCTTCAGGACAGGATGTGCAAAGAAATTAAGTGTACAGGCAGGTAATGTTGAGCTAGGGAGGCATCACACCACACCTGCCAGTCCAGATCCTCAGCACCAGGGAACCACTGTTCAGAAAAATTTCACAACACCTTAACCTCATGACTTTAGCTATAGGAATGTAATTGTATAACTAGCTATGCAGAGAAATGCTCTAACTCCTTGTGTAGGCCCATGTTCCTATGTAAGACCTTTCCACAAAGATCTGGTCTTTTATTCATTAGTATATATGAAATGTGTGTAAATATTGACCTGCTTTAAACATGCCTTTCTATGAGTTGCTGGTATTCCACCTTTAAAAGCAGTTACTCTTTCCAAATACTGTGACACAGTTGCTTGTTGAAAGGTGTAATTAGCAAAAATTTGACTATAGTTACAGAAATAATAGTCTCAGTTCAGATTAGCACACTTTGGATAAGTTAGTTTATTGTTTCACTTCATATATGCTTCATTATTCCATTTTAGTATTCACAGCGAAAGCCCAAAAATACGACAAATAATGAAATCTCCCCTTATTCTCCATGAGTTTGCTCTGCTCTCATACCACTTACACTTCTTAACAATACTCTTAGAATGTATCAGCTTCTCTTGTATTCCTGCTACAGAAGGCAACTCCCACAAACTTAAGGAAGCTTGAAAAAAGCTCCACTGCTTATACTAGAAAAAATGTGGAGGGTGAGAGTACCTGTCTTAGAGAAAAGATTGTGCTTTTCTATTTGCAATAGACTGACATGCTGAAATTTTGCCAGGGTAGTCATTACAGGTATCCACTAAAATCCTGATGACTTGTACTCTATTTCAATTGTGCAATTAATTCAAGGCCAGAGGGTGTTTGGTGTTACTTGCTAGACAGCGAGGTGTAAATTAAAAATTACACATGAGCTGTGAAGTGCAATGAAACACTGATGAAAGCTTGCAAGCTGAACTAGGAAACAGAGAAAAAGATACCAGTCTTACCTGCCTTCAGAAACCAATACTGCGATTTTATGTCAGTTTCATGGAAAATACTTCAATTGTGTATGGACAGAGCTACAGTATGACTTTTCATGTAATTTGACAGAGTTAGCTTAACCGTTCTGATTTCAGAATATTCACAGCCATAGTTCATTTCACTTCCTGATTGCAACAGCAATAATTCAGCAGTGGGTTGGAAACTATTTTATTTTGCATGTTTCCAGCTGTCGGTTAGTGCTATAGGTTAATAAATGTTAGCCTTAGTCACTGATGGCTAACAATGTGAAACAAATATAAAATGAGTCTTAACTCAGGAAGCCTGATAATACTGTTTTTCTTTCAAGTTTTCCCCATGTTTCCAGCTAAAGTTTGGTAATGCACAGAAAAAGAAAATTAAGTTTAAAATGTATTGGGTGATTCCTGTGTATCCAAATGGGCATTTAACACTAAAACCAAAATGTCCTTGTTTCTTCATTTGTGTAAGTGGTGGAAGTTAAGTTTCTGTGTTGGCTTAGCTTACCAGGAATTATGTGGTGTGTAATAGCTAAAATTCTTGATAATGCAGAGTCATTTAAATTTTTTTTCAGTAGACTGTCCTTAGAATATGGCCAGCTCAGTAATGACCTATTCCTGTGCAATTTATCTTATAAAGATTTCAAGGTAAACTATCTGACTAATTTTTTTTAACTTTAAATCATAACACAGTCATTTAAGATTTGTTTACTACTGCATAAGACCTCTACATCAAACTCAGTGTTTGGTAAAAATGGATACATTCCTTCTTTTTGTACCACACTTTTCTCCCAACAATGACTATTCTGTTTACATATGCTTGTAACTGTGTTTAAAATGTCTGTGCACGTATGTTTTAATATATGTATATGTATATATTTCTTCTTGCATTTTAGAGCTGTGATGGCCAGTCACCAAGCAGAAGTTCAGAGTTTGAAGCTAGATAATGATTCAGTTATAGAAGGAGTAAGTGACCAGGTACTGGTGGCAGTTGTGGTCAGTTTCACTTTCATTGCTGCTCTGGTATATACGCTTTTAAGGTGAGAATGTGTTGAGAGGAATTATTAATTTCTTATAAAAATCCTAACTTTCTTGACAATTTCGTGCATTGGTACATAAAAACTGTAAAGCAGTGGTTGTTTGATTGCTTACTATGTTTAACTAATTGCTTGGCACAGCTAGAATCGAAAGTTGAGTTTAACTCTTCCTTATCTTCAGATAATCAAACTGAGTAGTGTTCATCACGCCTTAAGACTGAAAAAGGTTAAATTCACAGTCTATATGGCTGCTGTGTTGTATTTGGTTAAAAAGTACAGATTTGTCAACAACTCCAAGATTAAAATTGGATATATTCCTCTAATGTATGTTCTAGCTGCAGTCTCCTTCCAAGAAAACAAGCAAACAACAACCCAAATCCAAATAAATTGACTGATTTTTTTTTCAAATGAATATGCTATAAAACAGTGGATTGCAATATGCATTCCATACAGCAAAGTGTTAAGTTCAGAATTCAGTAACTGTAATGATCAAATCATCAAAGCTTATTTTGATTTCAGAATTTTTCTTTGCATCCCAACAAACTATGTGTTTGGGGAAAATGAGTCTGAGCTTCAGACTGGCGTATTGTATTGTATTGTATTGTATTGTATTGTATTGTATTGTATTGTATTGTATTTTGTTGTATTTTATTGTATTTTATTGATGTGTGCAAACTTCTGAACACAGAAGAGTTTTCAAAACCAAGGGAACTCAGTTTTACTGAAACAGTGGCATCATGGAACTTGAAGAGGATATGTCCACGTGAGAAATATTGCTGAGGTAGAGTTACTTGAGAACAAGCTACAAAATAAGCTGTAGGTGGAAAAACTTGGTTGGACTGCAAAGCAGTGCTGCTGTGCAGGACCAGGAGATCACAAAGGAATCTTAAGAAAGGCATTCACTTCACCTTGCCTTTTTTTTCCTGAAGTTGTTTCAGTTACTTAAATTACTTTAATAATGCCTCTTTTTTATCTGCTCTGTTATGATTTTTCTACCCTTCATCTTGACATTTTTAGCAGCTGTGACTTGAATTTTAAGTGTTTAGTTTAAAAGTTAACACTTTATTTTTGAACTCTAGAAAGGCAAGTAAGAAATATTTTTTAAAAGGTGAGTGGAACAAGAGTCAGAAGTTGACAAGAGTAACAGGAGTTCAGTCAAAATTAAGTTCAGGGAAATGATGTGTCAATTATGAAGAGTTAGGGAGGAAGATAAGGCTAGTTACTGACTGCCTCTGCAGTGTAATGATGTAGGTAAAAAGTTTGACTGTGACTCCTGTTACATGCCTTGATGGTTTATTTTCTGCAGGGGCAAACAAACTGAAAACACAAAGCTTCCAGACTTTGGAGGTCTGCATTGCATGATTCATGGCCAGTGACAGGACTTGAGGACTTGAGACATGAAGCTGAGTCAGAGGAGATTTAGGTTAAGATACCAGAAAAAAGTTTTTCACCCAGTGGATGGCTGAGCAGGCTCACCAGGGAAGACATAGCACCAGCCTGATGGAGGTGAAGATGTTTTTGGGCAATACTTTCAGGCGTATGTATCTTGAGGTGTCCGTGTAGGGCCAGGAGTTGAACTCAATGATTCTGATGGGTCCCTTCCAACTCAGCATATTCTGTAACTGTGATTCTATGACTGACAACTGAAAGTCTTACCAGTATCCTCTTAGCTCCCTGCTCTGCCTTCTGGTATCTTTTAAAATTGTCTGTATTCAGCAGCACTCTTCATCTATCTCCTTTGTATTGTTGCCATCAATATCTGCATAGTATGCTAGAAAATCTGTACAGTACAAAAATTTTAATTTATTTAGCACTGAGGCGGAAGTGAGGGAGTAAAAGAGTCTTTTATTTTTCTTCTCTAGTTACCTTAGACAGTGCAGTGGTCTTTGTGTTGCTTATATAGTGTTCATTACCTCAGGTTTTTTCTTTGCCTTTTGTGCTTCTGTATCAACAGAACTGAAATACTTAAGTTGGGTAGGAACAGGTCACAGGTAAGTATACAGGAAAGAAAGCTTAAAAGGTGATGAATAGTTGCAGGAGCTGAATCAAAAGGGAAATGAGCAGCAAGGAGTATGTGTTGCAGTAGATTTTAGGGGGCAGAAGCAGAATATGGAGAGAACTGTTAAAGGATATAATTGTTGTACTTGTTTCCAGGTGAAAGAACTCAATAAAGCATCACATCAAGGCTTCATTCATGTTTCTGGTGGAGAAACTTACAAGCCATATTTAACATATGTAACAAGTTGCAGATGTATAGTTCAGGCACTGTATGATAGTTTTGTGAAGCCTGTTTTCTTTTGAGTTATAAATTTTGATAAAATTAAGCCAGATTTTTTTCCGTCATCTTTTGAACTGGTGAGTAGGTGATCACATTACAAATGAGATTGTGAAAATTCAGTGTATTCAGCAAATTAAAGGAAGCCTGATCCTTTAATTCCCTACAAGGGATTTGTCCTAGATAACTGAACTGTTACATGTTTATGGGTCTACAGGTTTAGATTTTTCAGTCTAATTTTTCTATCCATCATATGGTTTGATTATAAGATCAAGTCACTATTTTCAGCAGAAGTGAGATCTTAGTCCTTGAAAATTAAGTGTCCATCAGTGCACAGTGATGCACCAGTCCCCTTAAGTACTGTGACTCTCTTTCCTTGTGTGAGACTGCACACTGGATGAGTAGGCAGTCTTCTTCCTTCCAATAGTAATAGTTTGGCGGGGCCCTCTGTGGTACAAAATACAATCTGTCCACATCATGGGACCTTTTTCCTCAAGTTTTGTCTTGCTAGCAGTCAGAAATGGGGAAATAAAAGGCCTTTCCTTTGTTTCTTCTCGTCATCTATTCCTTTCCTTTATTTCTTTCTGGCTTGTGTTTGATAATGCCTCTAATGACAGGGCACCATATTGGTTTTCATTTATTTCAGTTATCTTCTTACATTAATTGAATGACAGAAGTTATGAATCTGATATGTCTTGAGCTCTGCCTGTCCCTTCATGAACATCGCATGGTTTTCAGCTACATCACCATTTTATGCATAAGTGACAGTACATGCTGTACCTCTGCAGCTGTGCAAATGCTCTCGTGATTTTGGCCTAGTATGTGATACCAGGGTAAGGTCATATAAATGAACACTTTCAGTAGCAAATTTAGTTGTTTATGGAGAAATCAAAATAAGCTGTCTTACAACTCACACCTTCCACTTGTGTGTGAATAAAATTTGATTTCAAGATATATCAAACATTCTGGCAAACTGAAGATGTGAAATATGTTCATTTCAAACAGAAAAATACTTCTATACATATAACATATATGACAGACAACATCCACAAAATCTGATTCATGGAGACCAAAGGTGCGTAAGAAGGGTTTTAATATAGACTTTGTATCATATAACTTTCATATATCACCTACATTAGTATGAAATAAATTTTCTTTTTACAGATAACCATGTAAATATTAGCATGAAAAAGACGGGACTTGTCTATTTCTCTTTGAAAAAAGAATGAAGCAGCCAAAATGTTAAACATTTTAGCAATAAATATTTGAGCAATAATGCAATACTATGATTGCCCACATTAACTGAAGAAAATTATTGCAGAAGCTTCTAGAGCCATTGAGGAAATTATATAATATAACTGCAACCAGAAAATGTCATGAAAGTTCAACCAGTCCAGCCCTCATCTCTGACAGAGGATCAGCTTACCTCAATATCCCTTGGAAGCATTGCAACCTGTTTTTTGATTTAACTTTTAGTCAGGGATGGATCAAAATAGCCTGAGGTAAACTTGTCTGATTTTGTACATTATATAGTTAGAAATGTGTTTCCACAAGCCTTAGATAACTGTGGGAAATAATTGCTCATATTTATAGAATGAAAGACTTATCCTGTCCCCTTTTCACTCCATGAACAATCTTCTATATAAACTGACATTACTTAAGTCTTTCTCTAATGTATAAAAAATGTGGGCAGTAGTTCTTATTATCTTCTGAACTTTCTCCAACTTCTCTATATGTTTCTATGCATTTAGCGCAAAATGGAGAACAGAATCCAGCTGAGACCTCAAGAGTGCTGAGCAGAACGTGTCATCATTGAAATCCATATGAATTAATAAAGCATAAAAATTCACATTTTTAATATGCTGTTGACTCATATTTATTATAACTCAACACCTCTGATTGTTGTCAGCACATTTTTAATTTCAATTCTGTCCCATTGTGCTTTTGAATTTGTAATATATTCATCCTTCTTTCTTCAGTGTGGCCCTTCCCAATGATTCCTCATGGCATATCTAACCTGTATTTCTTTTTTTAAAAAGAGAGTGATTTTAAAAGAGTGGTTTCTTTTTATATCCAATCTGCTGATAGTTACATAAACTCAATATTCTAAATGTAAGTTTGTCTACCCTTTCTTATGCAAATGTCACGTAGCAGATAAAATTGAAGTAATTAGGAGGTTTCAACTCTATGACTTAGGCAGTGAGTGAAAAACTACTAATTTATGAATAGACCAACAAATAAGAAACTAGCAATGGAGAAAAAATGAAAAATATTTCTGCATGATTAATTAAATAGTTTTCAAGCAATTTCATTTTTTGTAGGTTCAAGGCTTAATTTTTTTCTCAGACTAAAATCTAGTTTTAACATGATTTAATGATTGGTTGTGGAGTCTCTGAAAAATCTTGCTGCTGTACAGCTTTCAGTGTCCAAAGTAACTTTAGGATCCAGAATAAATTCCTGTTTCCTTAATTATTTGTACTTCCTTTAAAATCATTTTTAGCAGGAAATAATGATGTTTTGTCCTTTGTTCAAGTTCCATATTTGTTTCAGTGAGTTATTTTTCAGTGTTGGATCACAGGGCTTTTTATTGCTTGTATTTCCTTTCACAGAAATGAACATCAGAACATACATCCAGAAAATCAAGAGCTAGTGCGAGCTCTTCGTCAGCAGCTTCAAACTGATCAGGTGCTGTAGCAAGTGTTGGCAACATTCAGCTCTCTGATGTGGGGTGCTGCAGGCTTCTCTGAGGTTCTGGAAGATGATTTTGAAAGTTATGGGAGCTTACTTACTGTACAGAGGCATTCTTGAAATCCATCAAGTTGTGGGATAATGTAGCCTTTTTTAATTGATGCATTAAGTAATTAAAACTAAATTTTGGCTAGTTCTTTTTAAGTTTTTGCCACAAGGTGGAGTATGTTAGATTATGCTGTGCGCTTCCTGGAATGTTCCTGGGAACTTTAGGGTAAAGGAAAGGATATCTGGAGTACAGTTTGCTGAGGCAGGACAGGGGTAGATGTTTAGACTGATAAGCAGTGGGTAGCAGAACAATGGCACAGCAACAAGAGCCAGGCAAGTGAGTGACAGAGAGGAACTTTTTAGCAAAGCTGCTAGTCACAGGACAGAGAGTGGTGGTTTTAAACTGAAAGAAGCTAGGTTGAGATGGGATGTAAGGAAGAAATTCTTTTCTGTAGGGTGGTGAGGCACTGGGAACAGGCTGCCCAGAGAAGTTATGGATGTGTCATCCCTGGAAATGTTCAAGGCAGGGTTGGATGGGGCTCTGAGCAGCCTAGTCTAGTGGAAAGTGTCCCTACCTATGGCAGGACAGTTGGAACTTAGTGATCTTTAAAGTCCCTTCCAGCTCAGACCATTCAATGATTCTATGACTACATCCACTTTGAACAGGAAGAGTCTAGGCCATACTTTTGGAGAATATTAAAAACAGTCTTTCATCATGATACTTCTTGAAATAATGACAGTGCATATTTATGTGGAAGACAAATATGGCAAAATGGGGAGAAAAAGTGTTTCATGACAGTGACATGCACATGGCTGATATCTGTGTTTGGGCTTGGAAACACTAAATGCTGCAACTGGTAAGCAACACAGTTCAGTTACCTGGCTCTGGACAGAACTACTCAGGATAATGAAGTAACAATATAGATCCAAGTTTGTTATTCATGCTCCGGTGTGTCTAACCTGACTCAGTGTGAAGGACCAAGGAAGTTCTTTCTTTGTGGTCTTTAACTAGTTTGAAGCACACACTTTTTTAAGAGATGAAGGGAAAATAATGGTCCTGTCACAAGAACTTGCTTATTGAATCAATGCATTTAAGTATGTTTGATTTTTACATTTAAATATATTTCTCATTTCAACCTTGAATTTCTCAATTCAGTTCTGCGTTTGACAGTTTGACTTACAGTGAATGAATACCAATTTATTATTATTTTTTAGAACTCAGTAAGCTTATATAAAATAGTATCTCCAACACTTTGTGTTTTCTTGCTGTTCCAGCAGGATGCTTCTGCTGGTGATCGGCATCACTTCTATACAGATATGTCGTGTCCAGTCTGTTTGCAACAGGCTACATTTCCTATAGAAACGAACTGTGGACATCTCTTCTGTGGTAAGCAAGAAAAGCTCCTAGTCCTAAAGTTAGAACCAGAACAGAAATACAAACTTTTGGCAGTAGCTCAGGCATCCTAATTCAAAGCTTTGTTTGCTTTTAACTGTTTATCATTGCATCTGCAAAATAAATAAGTTTATATAAATAGTCGAGAAAATAAGTTTATGAATAAACAGTCACTTTAAGAGTGTGCTGCACTGTTTTCTATGCTATCAGGAATGAAACTGTTTAATTTTAAAATGTCAAAAAGTATAATTTGTTTCCAGTTTAGTAAAAAACTGAAGAGGTTGAAGAACATTTGAGAATGCACTATTTTAAAAAAATGTTTTAGAAAGAATAAAATATTATTTATTAGAATATTTTTTCTTGGAAGTTCTGCAGTGTTATGAGTGAGTGCACAGTTGATTAAAGTGCTTGGTTCTGTGTTTTTTTGAGGCTCTGTTAATATACAGACAGCCTATGTAAGATTTTGCTTCCTCTCCCTCAGGTTCCCAGTAGAATTGTTTCACTGCATTCATCTGGTTTTTTGAAGTATATAGTGTATACCATGCTTAGTTGTTTAAATGGAAAAACAAGCAAGTTTGGAGAATTGATAAAATACTTACATTTTTATATTTGTCTTCGTCTGTTGAAACTGATGATGATAAAGCCAAGTTCTTAGCATAAATTTTATATCTCCTGACATTTTTGTGACTTCTAATTTTTGAACTTGTTGTGTTTTCGGGAAATAATGCCTTAAAATTACTGATTCAGTTGAACCTACTCAGGATTTTTCTCATTAATAGTATTGAATTTGAAGACATTAGTTCTTGGTATCTTCAGTGAATGCTGTACACAAAATTACATCAGAAACCGTAGATTTAACCTAACTGCTTATATACACTTTCTGTTGTTTCCCTTGCCATGTAACGTATTATTTCAGGAGATGCATTTTTCATCTCAGGAGTTTAAATGTGTGTACCTTACCTTCACCAGGTTCCTGCATTATTGCCTACTGGAGGTATGGCTCATGGCTGGGTGCCATCCGCTGTCCGATCTGCAGACAGACGGTAATATTTTAAATCATCATGGACCTGTCAGTTTGGCTGTCTAGGATAGCCTACCAAAAGGCACTCACATGTGAGCTACAATAGTGAGGTTGGCAGATAAAGAAGTCTGAGAAACTGAAAAAATACAGAGGATTATGTGAGCCAGGAATGGTGGACATTCCGTTTTTCCAAACTTCTTGCTTTGACAAATAGCTCCAGATTGTTCCTGCCACTCAAACATAAGTGAACTGTGCTGATAACTCAGCTATTTTTCTGTAAAGAGTTTATGAAAACAGAAATTTGTGAGATTTTAACTATGATCCTTTCATGCTCTCCATTCAGGATGTTATTAACTTCTTTTACCATAATTTGTATCTGAAAGGCTTGGCTGTTGTGATGGACTGCCAGTAGCAGCACACTACTGGTTCCTGAGAAATACCCTCTCCCTTCCCTCTGTCCCTACCAAAAGACCTGTTCATGTCAATTTCTTATTTTGGTCCTATTTTTAACTTGTATGTATTATTAATTTAATCTTCATAGAGCAAGCATTAACTTACTTCCTACGCAACTAACTTACATTGCCAGTTTGAAATATGTTCCTGCAACTCATTAAGGCTTAGGATCTCTGAGTCTGATAGTGTGTTTTAACAAAAGTACATCTTTATTTTAACAGTGCACAAAGGACAGAGCTAGTAACTTCTAATGAATTATGTAACTCATGCCCTTGCTCCTCCATAATATCCTACTTTGATTGTGTGTATCAGCAGGACAAATGACTGAAAGAAGACAGCTGAAGAAAAGAAAAATAAATATGACTGGAAGAAGAATGAGTAGGTTTAGAGTTTAGCCAGTGAAGAAAAAGACACAAATAATAGGTGGGGAAGGTGGAAAAGGGGAAAATAAGCGAGTTTTTAAATTGTCTTTCCTTACATATATTTTCATTTACATTCCTCTGAGTTACAGGTATATTAGGTGGCACTGTTTGCATGGTTATGTATTTGTTCTAGCCCTGGTTTATAAATGGGGAAGGGAAAGATGTATACATGAACATGAGTCATACAACAGGTTTGTGGCAGGGCCAGAAGTTGAATGTAGTTCTGCTCATGTTCTCATTTCTGAATGTGACTGCCACATAGATTTGTATTTAGTCACCAGGTAGAGAGGAAGCTTCTGAAGATAATAATGAAGCTTCTGTAATAATTTAAAGTGCTATGCCTTCCCTACTTCCCATGATAATCTGCATTTTATACCTGTACATTGCTTCCAAATAGAAGTCTTAAGTTTTCAGCAACTCCTGTGCAGAAGGATAACATACATAAGGTCATATTCACATATATCTTATTTCTCTATGTTTGCATGAAAGTTAACCCAAGAACAGAACAAAATTCTCTGTCTGTACAAAATAGTTGAAGGTTAATATCTTTTTCTTAATTCATCTTGGTATGAAGATCCATATGCAAAACCATGAGTTTTGCTGTGTGTTTGTTGTCATGGAAGGCAATCCTAAAATATGGAAAAACAAAGGCCTCATTGATTGCTTTATTTGATTTTCAGTTTAGAAAAGAAAATTAGATTAATTTGGTAAATTAACTTTGTTCTCCAAATCATTCTTTCCCACTTATGAAACATAAAGCATTTAGGTGTTTAGGAAGCCTCTCTTAAAAGGAAGGTTTTTTATGCTTTTTTTTAACAATCTCTTTAAAAATTAATATTCTGTAAAGAGCTGTAAGCAATTAATTAGTTAACATTTAATAACAGTTTCCATGCTAGTAATTTTCAGTTTATTTTCCTATTAACTATTCAACTAAACCAAAGTTTTTTCTATATAGTTAACTAAAGATGACTGTTTTACAGTTGCTTGTGTAACATAATCTCTCTGCTGTGCCTAGGTAACACTATTCTTACCACTCTTTGGTGAAGATCAGCAGGGTGCAGCCCAAGTGTTTCAAGATGTTAATGATTACAATCGAAGATTTTCAGGACAGCCCAGATCGGTATGTTTTGGGTAAATTTGGAAGTCAATGGTGTCAGGAAAGCTTGAGAGCAAATTTTTTGTAGTTTTGTTTTTTCCTCCTTCTTTTTTTTTTTTTTTTTTTTTTCTTTTTTTTTTCTTTTTTTTTTTTTTCTTTCCCTGGGATATGGATTTTCTCTTCCTGATGCTTAGGGCCTAGGCAACTTTTCTTTAGGAAATTCATGTTGAAATGGTTGGATCAAGCCCAAAATTATTTATTTGTCATTTATGAAAATGTATGAAAACTTACTTTTTTCCTGTGAGTGAGAATCTAATAAGTCTTGAGTTTTCTCAAGTGGTCATGTGTTAAGTTGTTTTTTAGATATGAGTCATTATTTTGAAGGGATCAATAACTAGTCAGCAAAAGTACTTAAAGAAATAAATGACCTGCAAGGAAGAATATTCACTTAATTGGACTTTTTACACTGATTAGATGAATATGAAGTTCTACTCTGTGCCTTTCTCCTCAGACAGCTGTACACTGTCTTGATTTTTTAGTTTTTCCCCTAGATTATATTACAGTCTTTATTCTTCCCTCTGAGTGAAGAAAAAAAGAATTTTTTTTTCCTGTAAATAGCTAAGAGGGGTGGTCAAAGTTCTACAAATGTTAGAAAGTCAGCCTTGTGACCCCATCTCCTGTGTGCGTGTCCTGTTTCGCAAGGTGAAATGCACACACATGCATACTAGTAACCTCCCTGCTTGTCTTCATTTGTAATGGGATTTGGATATAGCAAGAAGACATTAGCAAGAAAAATGTACAGTACAAAAAGATAGAAGAGGGAGGAGTATTTTTCTAAACCACAAAATGTATGGGTTTTGTCCAGAAGAGGTTGAAACTACCTTTCAGGCTCCATTAGACCTCTCTGCGAGCTGTGTCTAGTCCCCAGTAACCTGTCTGAGGTCATGCCAGAAATCTACACTGAAGCCCTAATTGGACTAGATGAATTGTCTTTGATTTATACACAATGTTACCACATACAAAATTTCTTTCTCAAAAACATATTCAGCTATGGCAATAAGTCATTTTAATGGAGTTTAACAGTTCTTATGTAGAAACTGTATACCATAGAAGGGAACCAGTATAAAAAAAAATTTAAAGTTCACCCCTCCCTACTCATCACAACAAAAACCTGAATATTTTCTGTTGAGCAGTCTCTTGCTAAGCTGGCAGAATCATAGTAGCAAAATGGAAAGGAGCCAGGAATGGATTAATTTAGTTCTTTAGTTTACTTTGAAGCTTCATCTATCCTTTGGAAACTTCTGTGAATCACTGGTTATGCACCAGGAGAGGGGGTATTGTGTTTCTGAAAAACTGTAACCTATTCTGCTTTACCTATTAGTTTTTTTCTTGCAGTCCTGGTTTGTCTTGCATTCTGATCAATATTTCACTCCAGTTAACTTGTTTGCCGTTTCTCACTTTCCCAGTCATTTGTTTTCCTCTAGTATTCATTGCTTTTCTTCATAATAGATGACAGTATATTTTCTAGTGATGTTATTAAATGTATGCTTTTCATTGTAGAATAACACAGTTTAACTGTTTCTTGAAAACAGTTAAAATATATAGAAAATATATTCTAATGACTTTCTACCCAGTTAAACTAAACTAATTAACTTCCCGGATTTTGTTTTCATTCCTATAAACTAACAGAATCTAAGATGTAAGGAAGTAGTAGAAACTTCAGTTTAGTATGGATGAGTTGCTAAAGCAAAATACTAACTTATAGATTCTTTCTTTATAGATTATGGAGAGAATTATGGATCTCCCCACTTTATTGCGACATGCTTTCAGGGAGATGTTTTCTGTAGGGGGCCTCTTCTGGATGTTTCGCATCAGAATATTCCTCTGCTTGATTGGAGCCTTGCTGTACCTGGCTTCACCTCTGGATTTTCTTCCTGAAGCTCTGTTTGGAATTCTGGGGTTCCTGGATGATTTCTTTGTCATTTTTCTGCTGCTGATATATATCTCTATCATGTACAGAGAAGTGGTAACACAGCGTCTAAATAGATGAAATGGCCAAAAGTGACCTAAAAGCAGAGTCAGTTGTGGAATGTTTTAAAAAGAAATCTATAACATAAGTATGATATAGCAAGGTGCCTGTGTATGAGTTCAGTAGTAACAATTTCTTAGCTGGTTATGTTATACAAACATAAATGGTTAGTGTATGGTGATGCTTAACTGGAATCTTTCATTTGTGCATTACATATGCTTCATAAGGATGAGGTTAGTTTTATAATGTTATAATAAACCACCTTCATCTACTTCCACATGATTAACAACTGTGTATAATGAAAGCAGGAAACACTTTCTTTGGTGTGTTGTGGTTTTTGAAAAAGGAGTTCTAGAAAAGTACTTCAAACAATAAGCCCTTTGCATAATCTAGATGTGTAAGAAAATTCAGAAATTCTTCACAGTACGGTTATCATGACTGAATTGTTTGATGTCTCCCTGTTGTGGGCTAGAGATTTTTGAAATAAAAATCTTTGTTTGTCTATGGAAGAAGAAACCCAAGGACCACATTACAGTTATCACTCTGCAGTTTGCTCTTGTCCACATGCTTCAGAAAAATAAGGATAATACCTTGGTATTGCTTGAACTGCACTATGTACCATGCAATTGTATTGCATGCAATTTGTACCATTTTATTTTTATATTTGGGAATATATACACAGTATCTGCTCTACATTGAGAAACCAGTATTATGCACGTCACACTCATTAGTGCTCTATTTTTTTTAGTGAGAGCATGGTTTTTCTCTTCACACTTTTTTATTTGGTAAGTATATATCTTAGAAGCAGAGGTTTTGTGCTGCTTTCGGTCAATGCGATATGTCTGAAATGCAACTTTGCATTTCTGTATATGCATTAAAACATTCGGCCAGTTGGAGAGGACACTCAAATTCCAAATAGTGGTTGAAAAAACGAAGTCAGAACTGGATGTTTACAGTACATGTACATGTATGTGTAAAGTGTAGATGTTTACCCAAATGTACATTCTGCAAGATATGTGTACTAAACAACATAGATGTTGGGGTCATTTTCAGTTGGAGTTTTCTTGTTTGGTTGGTTGTTTGGTTTGGATGTCAATAGAAGAGGTTCTGAATTATCTTGAAAAATAGTCTGTGATAAAGGACCATAAAAAAATCTTGAAAATGTTTTCAAAAATACCAGGGTATTAATTATCCTTAAAGCTGATTTTTTTTTCATTGAAATTGAGCATAGGCTATCATAGGTATACAAGTAATTTGAAAATGCTCTCATTTTGAGCAATGATTGTGACTATAAAGGTCCAGGATATGACAGATCATTGTACTTTTTAGCTAGAGGAATGATAATTGCAATTTAACTTCCTGAGTACTTGAAAGACAGTGAATTAATAGGTGATTCTTTGTGTGTTTACATATATAGGTGAGGCTTAAAATAAAAGGGACCTTTTCACCACTTCTGTGTTTTCCCCTTACAAGTGTCTTTCCACAGCTTCTAGCACTTAGGCATGTGTAGGAAGATGATAGAGCTGAAACCTCAGGTGTCAGTCATTGAGGGTGCAGATTGTCCGTCAGTGTTCAAAATGGCATTGATTTAAAACAAAGTTCACCGATTCTTCATTTGAAAATTCAGTTTTGGAAATCCAAGGCTATTTTACAAACGAACTGGAAAGCTAAACTTTTCTTTGTTGCTGTTTGTTAGAGATGGGCAAGAAGAGAAAAGAGAAGTGAAGCATGATTTGGAGGAAAAGAGCAAGATAGAAAATTACATTTTTGGAAGCAAATGCTAGCTAACTTTTCTTGAGCATCTTGGTTGAGCTTTTCACCTTGTGTTGGCATTGCTAATGTATGGTGATGTTTTACTGGCTACCTCAGTTAAAACTCTTTAAGGTGTTATTGAGTAAGGGTGAGATATTCATAAGCTGTTAGGTGCAATTTTAAAGCAAGATAGTAGTTTAGGATATTATGTAAGACAGGATTTTACAGTTTTGCTGTAAGTATTGTTTTTGGGTTTGGGGTTTTCTTTCCCAAGAAATCTAGCTGAAAACAAGCCCCAAAAATACTTTTTTGATTGAGTAAATTTAGCACCCTCTGTTCTCCTGGAGTTTAAGTTGTAGATCTGCTTAGAGAAGAGTGTGAACTGCTCTTGTAGAGTAATTGGAGTTTGTTCATGGAATTTGTTGATCTGGTACTTCATCCATACTTTTACCCTATGATTATAATTTTCCCACGACTCTCTAAATCCAGAGTGGATACAGATGTACGTGAATCTGCTTACTGATTGGTTTTCTTTGAATTTCCCAATTTCATGCGCTACTGTGAAGTTCATGTGGAAATTCCCTATCCCATCTAAGGGGATCTTGAATATCTGAAATCATACACAAACCACATCGGAAAGACTATATAAAGTTTCCCTATGTTCTTTTTCTTCAGTACATTTGTGATAGCCAGAAGGGTTTCACTCAGAGGCTTCTGCTTACTTTTGAATATTGAGTAACATTGTAATCTTAAATTCAGCACATTAAATGCTTGACAGAATTAGAACTGTTCTTTTCAGCAATATGTGTGCTTGCCTGTGGATATTCTTTTCTGGTCCTGCAAGCCAATGATAAACAGTATTATGACTTGTTCAGGCCTTTTTGTGTAATGCAAAGATGCATCTGTCCTGGAATGTCTGGCCACTGCTCCTTTCCACAAATCTGAAATAGCTATAAGTTAGCTATCTTGGTAGTTAGCTTGAGCTTAACCTAAGCTCTAGAACTCCCAAGAAGCTGGAGATTAAAATATGAGCATGTAGTATTCCTGAATTGTGTGCTGCCAAGTTGTTTTGTCAGCAATGTGAAAGGTAAGGGTTAGGGCTGAACAGTGGCTTCAGAATGTGTGCAGAGTGACTGCAAACATCGCTATAGTTTTGTCTCCTAAGATGGGGCAGGCGTGTCACTAAGGGGGGAAAATCTAAAAAAGGAAAACTACAGCAGGAAGATGTATGGGGATAAAACACAGTTCTTAAAAGATCACATGGGCACCAAAAGCTATGTGAAATATTTGATTTCTCTAGCAATATTAACAAACAGGAAAACAAAAATTATACTTAATAGCTCTTACAAAATAACTTGTAGCATCTTGAGGCCTAATGATCATCACTGTATAGAGCGATTCATTTCTGTGCTATTTGTGTGCCGCACCACTGATGTCTGTGAGAATCAGGCACAACAGTGTGGTTTGGGGATACAATTTTGCCATCAGTTTCATAAAACTGTAGCAGTATGTTACACTAGATTTTTAAGACAAAAGAATTTAAAACTACTTATTGTTACTTTTAATGAGAATAAATTGCTGTTAAAGAGATTCTCTTGAATTATTTTATTTTATTGACTTTCTGGATGCAATATTGTTTTATTTTCCCTTTTTCCACTTCCATGCATTAAAGTTCTAAGTGTGGCATCCCACCCTTGAGGGGAAGGGAGTACTCAAGATTTGTAGTTGCCCATGGTCAAAAGGAATGACAAAAGTCAGAGGGTCCACAAAAACTCACAGAGTTGTATTAGTAAATGACATACTTGGCATGGAAATTGGTCTAAGTTAGGACCTTATCTCCTCTATGAACACATGGCAGTGGATTTTGAACAGAGGTGTAAGGTGAAAGCGGAGAGAGAAAGACAGAAATTAATTATAGAGGGGGAAAGAGAAGAAAGGAGAGAGGGAAAGAGAGATCACCCGTCCTAGCTCCAGAAATGTGCTGCTGCTGCCCTACCTCTTTATGGCCTCTTCTCCAGCCACATCCTGTTCTTTCTCAGTGTATTATTACCAACAATTCTTGGCTGTTGTCACCAACAATCCATGGTTGGCTCCATCTGGCTGTCAGTGTTTGAGACATACACAATAGCCCTCTTGTTTCCTAGGATTCTACAGGCAGTAACTTTTCTGCAGTTGTGATTTATTTTTGTCATGGTGTCCATGGTCAGTATGTTTAGAGATAATTCAGTGTTTTCCATCTCTATGACTGCCATAATAAAGATTACAAAATTTCTAAGACCTTAGTCCCAAAAGCATTTTGTATGTCAGATGTCCTTCCCTAGAAGTCTAACCCATTCCATCAGGTCCATGAGCACTAAGCTTTCAGGCTGATAAACCAGTACAGATGATCAGTTAACACCTTCACATAACAGTCCTCAAGCAAACAAAAGCATAAAGCCAGGTGCATGAGAATGTAAGCAAACAGAAAATAGTCTCTGTAAGTTTACAGGAAGGATGAAGATTGGGCTTGGAAGAACTGGATGTGACTTCTCTGTGCTGCAGTCCTGAATGTTTCTTAATTTATGCCCTGAAAGGGCCCTGGAAGACATGATCCAGTCTGCTAAGAAATGTCTGACAAAATAGCTGGGAAGTCCAGTGCCAAGTTGGGCCAAGTCTTTTGTTAACTCTGTAGCCTGCTTTTTTACACAGTTCTGGTGGTTATGGAAAAATGTGTAATTGCATAATTGGTAAGATGCTGTTAAATCAGATTGGAAGTTTGATGAATATATGCTACACTTGTCCTGACACCTGATGCCCATGTGCTTGCAAAAGCTCAGCGAAACACTTGAAAGTTCCTCAGCCAAGGCTGCCAAACGACTTGGACTTTTTAGGAGGTTTGCTGTACTGTTGCAGTTTTGTGTAGATTTTCTGCTTCTAGCTGTCAGCCAAACAGAAGACTGCCTGTTAGTCACCCATACTGAAAGCTACATGGGCATTTGTTCCATGGAGACAGAGCAGTAAGTCTTGCTATCCCTATTGCTTTGAGATGGTGTGTCCTAGTAGGTTGCCTTCTTCCTTGTTTGTGTACTGTATTTTTAAACTGAGGAAGAAGCTGCTGAATTTCAGTGTATAATTTACTCAACTTAAGGACCTATAGAAGATTAGGACAGCCATAGGTCTTGAGGTCCTGCTCCCATATGGACAGCACATCATTAGACAGTGTGGTAAGTAGAGGTGCTTTCTGTAAGTTGGGAATTTTTTTCATTCAGGGCTTGAGAAGCCTATCCAAATAATAAATAATTAATACTGCAAATCCATGGGAAAAGAGGAGTTTAGACTTGCATTTCATATTCACAGATTGGATTCAGCCTCTTGATATGCCCTTCTCTGTACCATGCTGCCTTATCTGTCATCTTGGCATCCACATAAAAGTCTGTCATAGGTATGTTTTGTTTGATATAAATAATCTCAGATCTTGTCATGAGGATTTCTGTCGCAACCTTCATGTCAAATGTTAGGGCTGCTGTATTGAACAGGTGAAATCAAAGGGTGTGGCAGGTTGGAGGGTCCTTCTAAAGTAAAGGGTCCTCATAAAGTAAATTTCTAACTGTGTAATATACTCTCATTGGTACTGTATGTCCTCATATGAGGACATCTGAATATCTTGTCTCTGTTTATGCTAATGCTAGATGGAAGGCACAAGAATTACAACAAGACTATACAGAACAAATCCAGAAATAAAGGTTGAAGAAACTGGTATTTTGACTACTGGATAGATATGAGCCTTTATGTTAAAACATGATTGTATTTTCTGTATTAGGTAGGACTGGAGAAACGCATATGGCTGGAGTTTGAGTGATAGCAAATGAGACTTTGGCTAAAACAAATTTGCCAAAGTGAATGGGGAGGAGATTTTTGTGTTGTGGAACCTCTCCTGGGAGGCCTCTGAAGGCAGGCTGACACCTGTAGGGATTGTTTTTTGCACAGCTAATCCTGCCTGGGGAAAGGGCAGGACAATGAAAAGGTGGCTGCTTTCAAGGCAGCTCGTCTGTGCCTTAATAGATGTGAGACCAAAGAAGCTTGATCTGACCAAGTCTTTATTGCTCATGGTGTTTCTGACACACATTACTTGTATGCATCAGCTGGCAGACCTGACCAGCTTACCTTTCCCCAGGAATTTTGCTAATAAGCAATGTTTAAAATCTGTGGCATAGCAATATGGCTACATCTTATTTCAGGACACCTTAAAGATTATTTACTATAATATTTCATTTTATTGGCAAAACTCCACGTTTGTCCAATATTTTCCAAGTAGAGGACTGTTTCTCATGATTAACAGATGATTAATTGGTGGGAGAGAAGGAGAGGGGAAAGGAACATAATTGATAATATTGAGTCCATTGCTCACTGCTGGCAGGTAACTAATGGGGGACCATGGGTGTATCAGGTGTTAGTAATAGCTTGGCTAGAATATGTTTCATGGAAAGCTGTTCAGCTTCACACTAGCATATGCTGTGCTTCACAGTCAAGAATTGTTTTCTACCCCTTTCTTCTTTTGCCTGCATTCTGGAAACTAACTTCTTCTTTTACCAAGATGGGGATAAAGCAAAACCTGAAAATAATCCACACTTTATACAGGGCAGTCAAGTACTACTTAGTAAACCACCTTTTTCAGGGTAGGCTTCCCATCATTCCATGGGATTTGTTCTTACTCTCCAGAGCAGAAGGTCATATTTTTCTCTTCCTTCCTTCTTCACCAACTAGTTGCCAGGACATGGTGCTGTCTGATGTGGTTGCTATTATGTGTGGGCTCTAAGGAGGGTCATGGTAATCAGTTTAATGCAGATTGACCCAAAATATGCCTCATCAGTTTGCTAGCCTTGTGACAGTTTATGTTTTCACACTGTCTATGGTCTTCAGCATCCGACCAACCTGACCTGAAGCTGCTCTAGTTTCACTCCTCTTTTCCTTGCAGGATTTGGCTGCTTTGTTCATTCCCCTTCTACTTCCTTACTGTTCTCTGTAAGGACCAAGATGAGCATCGCAAAACAAATTCTAATTAATCACTTGCTTATATACTGCAACACAACAGTTCACACCTTACCCCCAAATATCCCTTCCAGCCAACCCCTTAATGCTTTTGCATCTCACAGGCCATGCATCAGAAAGGAAGCTGGATGTGTCTGTCATTAAAGGGCTAATCACAACTGCAGAAAACTCCTCATGTAGCAACCTGAGGAAGACAGTTTAGTACAGCTCTGTGGTTCTGCCTCCTGTGCACGCAAGCAGCTAGGCATCCTGTGTCTGGTGCCTTTTCCAAAAATGGGCACAGGATCTGAAGTCCAGCAGACTTTTTCCTTACACCTATAACTTCTCTTAGTATTTCCTCCTGGTTTGGTAGCTAAAAGTGGAGACTGAAGCACCAGAAGAAGCAAGGCATCACACAGACCTCCTATTTAAGCAGGCTGTGTTTGGGCCTGGGAGGCTGGAGAAGAGCCCACAGACTAAGGAGCTGTTGAATTCAGTTTCAGTCACATGTGGAGAGACTGGTTTTCTCTGTCATTGAGGTTGTCAGGTACAAGTCTTTTCTTGATGAAAAATAAAGCATTGCTTTGAAAATAATCTCTGTGGTGTTAACCTTTATTTACATATAGGTATTTTGAGCCCCTGGGGTTCTTGTTCTCATGGTTTCTTTCACAGCTCCCACAAAAAAAGATTGCCTCAATATGAAAAGAAGAAGAGAAAACTCAGTAATCATATTGCAACAGCAAGAACCCTAGGAAAGGAACCAACTGTGTAAGACACTTGATTAAAACCACAAGGAATGGCAAAGTGGTGCCAACAAAGCCGATTCTCTGGAAATCCCTTGAATTTCCCATTCTGAGCTGCTGGGCAAACCCTTCCCTGGATTCATATTTTCACTTTTGATTCACCTTGGAAGAAACAGGTTATAATAATTTTTTACAGATGTTAGAGCAGCAGCAGAATTAGCCACACTGCCCCAGCCCTGCCCCAGCCCTGGCAGAACTTCTGTCCTGCCTCCTGTTCTACTGTGGGCTGCTGCCCTCAATGATGGCCTCAGTGACTCACAGGGGCATTGCAGCTGCTGTGGTAGATCTGGGGCAAAGGGGTGTAGGGGATAGCTGAAACATCTCATAATCCCAGATTGCTGATGTCTCATTGCCAGGAATGGAAGAAGGAAGTAGGGAGATCTTTACCCTTTGAAAGAGAAAGGGAGTCAGGGGACCACTAGCTGGCCAGGAAATCCCTTAACAACAGCCTCCATCAAGGTATGAGGGGTGGTGAGATCAGATCCTAACAGGTGCATGATGATCCCATGAGGAGTGTGATGCAGACAAAAAGCAAGGCCAGGAGGAAGTTGCAGGCTGGGCATTGGCCCTCAGCATTGGTGAGCCAGTGGAGGGGAGGGAGCTGCAGCAAAGCAAGGTGTGCCCCACTGTTCCCTCAGCACTGCAGAGCAGCTTCGCTATACACTAGAGAGGAAAGCCAATCCCTAGGGACATCCCTCATCCCCGGGCTGAGCTAAAGGTGGCAGCTGGCCCTCCACCCCTGTGAGTTGGTGGCATTGTCTCACACTGTGCTCCTCCATGTTGCAGCAGGGCTTTCCAACTTTTTTGAGGACCACCTGGCTTCTCAGGGTGTCTGTTGCTTCTTTGATCTGCTGCAGATACAGTGTCCAGAGCCCAGCAGGAATGAATTTGTTGCACAACCCTTTTCAGAGAAGCTTAATATGAGCTTACTTCTGTTCTTCTGTTTTGTTTGCTTCAGCCAGTCACTACCCAGTGACTCCTGGGTAGTGTTGATCTTGATAAAGACGATGGCAGGTAAGTAGAGACTGCATCTCCCAAGCTGTCCCTGACATCATGGGAAGATTCAGGAACAGATGCAGGACAGGTGGGCTCCTCTGGATGGTACACCTATATCCAGATGTCTCACCTGACTCCTTGTAGGTATCTGCCATAGTTTCTTTTTCAATCTGCACTTTCTGTACATTTTCATTAAGTATTTACGCTTTCTTGGAAGGGATGTGTCCTTTAATCTCCATTGGGGTACTGCCTTAAGAGTGAGTCACTTCTCCATATAGGATGTGAAAAATCACAACAAGAAGACTCTAAAGAGTTAAATTTTATCAAGTACCAAAATTTAGTGAAAATAAAATAATCCGGATGGGAAAGGGGAATCAGCTTGGGGATTAGTCATTACTGAGTAGGATTTACAGAGGAGTAAAAGTAGTGTAAAAATGTAAACTAGCTTTGCATCCACCCACCATACCATGTTTGCTTGCTGAGAAACACCAAGCAAGAACCAGTAGGCACCAGTAGTACAGTGTATCATCTGATACAGTTGCAATCAAAAATATTTTCCACCCAAAGCTGTACTCTAATTCTTCCTGTTGGCACCAGAAAGATCGTGTACTTGCCTATGGAAAGTACTACGGCAATGATGAGACATTGTGGACAGATATGCTCCCCCATGGGTGTCTCTCTTCCCTCTGATACAGCCCTTTGCAGTAAGGAATGCATATTAAATGCCCTGTGTCCCAATTGCATTCTCCTGCTCTTCTCTGAAGGCCCACTCCTACTAAGTCCCAGTCCCTTCCCGACAAAAGGCAGCAGTTTGGACATCGCCAGTGTTCAAGGTTTGACACTGTGCACAAGGGTGATGATTCATTTGGCAATTTTGAGGATGTATTTCATTCCTTGCTGTTCAAGGACCTTTTTCTTCCCAGGCAAATGTAGTCTGATAAACAGATTTCAGTATCTTGCCTGTTCATGGTCTATCCTGTATCTCTTCCCATAGTCTTAACAAGTGCGTCTTCTTTTCTTCTAACAGCATCAGCACTGCTAAATCAAACCAACCTGGCACCCTGCTTACAGCCCCAGCTTTGGGAGTCACATGAGCATGGAAAAGTCCTGGTTTACATTAACCTTTCTTCACAATAAGTCTCATCTTTTTCCTGAGAAAAATTCAGTATCAGGGACCCCATGCTTACAGCCTTATATGCCAAAAAAAAAAAAAAAAAAAAAAAAGGAAGATGAAGAAGCCAACTGCTGAACTCATGTTTTGCTAGGTTTTATATTTCCGAAGCACAGTTATGCTTTTGTAGGACTTGAGTTCAATTAGCTTTTGAAGGTATAGTTTGTCAGCCCTGGTGCTTGTCTTTTTCTCCTTCCCTCCTACTACTGCCCATAAGTCTGTTTCTTCTCCCTTTTGTCTTGCTTCCTTCCAATCTGCCTTTTCCTCTCCCTTTGCATGACCAGGGGAATTTCTGCTTGCTTATTGCTATACTGTATGTTTATGTATGTAGCTATACTGCTACCTGCATGTTTAGTGTGACACCTCTTCACAGAAGGCAATGGAAGGATAAAGGAGGTCCTTCCACTTAAGACCTCAGCACTGGTGCTGCAAAAGTAAAAAGGAATAGTAAAATAGGCTCTAGAAAATGTGTGAAGCTTTAGATACATATTCCCCCTAATTTAAAAAATATAATTATGCCAAGCCATCTGTTGCTAATGTAAAAAAAGATGTAAATAGATGATACATAGTGTATGAAGTGTCATATGAGTGCTCCATCTGCTATGGGGAAAGTCACCGCTTCCCAGCAACAACACCGGGTGCTGAAGTGCAATCCAGCATTTGGAGCAGCCTTAGGCTTTCCAAAGGCATAACCAGATCCAAAGGCTGACCCAAAAGAAAACAACTCCAACAAGAGTGGATTGGTAGATCTCTGTGTATCAATCTTTGCTCTCTGTTTTTCTGACAAGTAGCAATAGTGGCTTCATTGAGGACAGGGTAAGTTATACCTTTATGCTTTTATTTCTGACGCTTTGCAAGCTCAGGGATCCTGCTCTCCTTACTCATATTCCCAAGGTTTGCCTGGCAGACAGGAGTTTAACAAGCTGTGTCTCTCTACTTAACAACATCAGAATGTGCCCACAATGTCACAATAATTGGGCAATAAATTAGCAGATGAAATGCAGCTCTGATGAACACAAAGTAGTGGGCATGGGGTAAAAGCAATCCTTTCCATGGGTGCTGACTGATGAACTCCATGTCAGTTGTTGCCACTCAGGAAGAGACCCAAGAGCTGCTATGAATGTTTTGGTGTGCTCAGCAGTGGTTAGAAAAGGAAATAAAAGGTTGAGAATTATGAGAGAGGTAATAAAGGTAATTTAATCCTCTGATGCATGTGACCAGAGAATTCTCACTCTTCTTCACTGTGAGCCCGCCACTTATTTCTGGTCTCCCCATCTCAAGATGGGCGCAGTGATAGGACAGGGCAGACTCAGGGAAGCTGGAAGTAGAGCACAGTTCTCTGCCTGGACACAGCAAAGGTACTAGGATCCTTAACCTGCTAAACAGAGAAGGTACAGCAGAGATCTTAAAAAACAGGACTCTGATGGGAGATGTAACAGGAAAACCACTATTGACCTCTTCTGATGCTACCAGATGTGGGTGACACCACAGGGAGTTAGCAGAAAACAGTTTCTAAATTCAGCAAAAGGATGAGCTGCTCCACAAGATGCACAGTTACCCTCTGCGGACAGAACTGGTGATGTTAAGAGTTTGTACAGCTCCCCAAAGTTCCTTCTAAACAAACCTGTGGCACTAGTTCCATGTGAACTGATAAACATGGAAGCCCGAGAACAACCTTTCCCTCCAAAAGTTCCCAAATGTTTGTCAGCAGTAGATGGAAGAAGGTCTTTTATTGTTCCATACTCTTTTCCAAGGTGTCTTCTGCTGTCAGCTAGGGACCTGTGTCAAATGGCTCTACAGTCTCACTGTCCTTGAACAAGCAGTTTTGCAGAACCTGGTAGCATGTTTCCAGCTTGCAACAGTTTTTGGACAAAAAGGGAGTGCAAAACAACCCTGTAGGAAGCACTGATCTGTTGAGGAAACAATCTTAATTCCCACAGTACCATCAGCCCATCTTTCTCAGGTTTCTCTTGGATGGGTGTGAGGTAGATGCCTTTGAAGGGCAGGCTTTTCCCCTGGGGCCACAGTCCCTAGATGAAGCCCAGAGATGGGGTGAAAGGCAACAATACAGAGAGGAGGGCAGGTCCTGGTGGCTGGCCCCTTCATCAGGGCTACCTACCCTGTGGTCTCTCCCTGCCCACAACAGTTACTGAAGGAAGGAAATGTTATCCAGTCCAGGGATGGAAGGTGAACCATTTCTCAGGGACATATTGATCATTCCTCTTCCTTTTCAGGTGTTGGAGTGTATTATCCAGCACCTCTTCATTTCCAAAGAGGCTAGGGGGCTTCACTTGAAGTGTAGAGCAGTATAGCAGCAGTTTTTCACCTCTGAACATGAAGATGATGTCTGACTCAACAAGAATTTTCATAGCAAAAAGATAAGCAAAAGAAACCTGAAGAGAAACCAGCCAAAGTGTTCTGGGAGAGGGGGGGGGTAGGGTGAAAGGGGATGCCCTTGTGATCTTTGCCTTGCCAGGAGCCAGGACTTCTTGCTCCATTGATGATGGGAAAGACACAGTTACGTCAAAACACCCATTTCTGGGGCCAAGGCAGCTGTCACCACCGGGATGAAGCCTTCCCTGTGCTACCAAATCTGTCTGAGAAAGCAGGATACTCATGGGTTTTTTGAACAGCAAAACCACATACAAAAAAAAAAGATGTCACCAACTTGGCACCAACTCAAACATCTGTCTGGTCCAGACAGAGCCTGAGTTTTGCTACTGCTCAGCTGCACAAAAAATATTTTCTGCCTTTTAAAATCTGATTCCTTGAACATAAGGGGCTCTAATTCTGCCTTTGGTGGAAAGGGCATGATCTGCTCTTGCATCCTTATCAGGTAACAAAGGTTCCCAACTGAGTGGATCGTGAAACACCTAATGCCATAGATCCAGCAGGAGGTAAATGCAGTTTGTTTGACCATGCAAACTGTGAGGTTTGGAAGTTCAAGATGCGATCAGGAGCTGGTACCAGCTGTGTTCGCCCTCCACCCCAGTCTCCCCAGCCAAAGCTCAGCTCATTCTGCAGGTGTGGAGCAAGAGAGACAGCACAGGAAAGCCATTAATCTCCATGTCCTGCCTGGAAAGCTGCTTCTCAGAGCTACAAGCCAGCAGATGAGAGGCAGGTGAGCTACTAGTGCTCAGAGGGCATTTAGGCACATGCAGACTGGCTGTAACAGGCCGCCTCTTGTTTTTCAACTTTTACAGCTTCTTGAGAGGCCCAAATAGCCCTGATTTTACATTTATGTCCTTTGCACTGCAGAGCAAACAAGCAGGGCCTTGTCTCCACCAGACTCCTCCACCCTTTGTTGGCTGCCTTTCAGTTATCCGCCTTAGTGCATTGCAGGCAAATATTTGCTCTGTGGTCTCAGACACTACCTCACTCCTGTTTGCCGAGGTTCTCACTTCAGTGCCTTGAACATTGTGCTTGATCCACCCACACCCTGGAATGACCAAGTCACAAGTACACAGCTTTGTGTGCACTGCTGTCCTTTGTGTACTCCTTCCCCAGCGCTGGCAAACATACAGGTCAGAGATGTCCAGGCTGCCAAACCCACCTGCAGTCTTTACAAAGCTGATCCTTGCTGGCGTGTGTACCAGCCATGGCCAGCCCACCAGTGAGCACCAGGAAGTGAAGAGAGGGGGCAGATACCACACCTGCTTTTCATGAACCTCTGTAAATGCTAAGCTCCTGTGTCCAAGTTTGCAGTGACTACAGTCTGCTACAAGCCCAGATGTGTGGAGACTTGAAGTTTCATCTTTTTCACCCACCTGCAGGTGCCTTGCAAGCAGAGCAGTCACTTAGGAGGGCTACATTTAATTATGTGTGTAGTCTTTTTCCATTAGGTTGTGTTCCCGTAAAAACATGCATGCCACATAAAATTATCAGCTGTGACCGTGGGGAGTGCAGTGCATGAAACAGCCTGGAAAGCCTCCTAGGTCTCCTTGTCTGGGCAAAATTGTCCAGTTAAGGCAGATGCAGGTTCATCCTTCTGGTGATTCTCTCAGTGGTGTGCCCAGTTTGGCTGGGTACCACATACCCAGGCAAGCCCTGACTTAGACCTTAAGGAGCAAGACTAAAATGAAGTTTTCCCTGTTGTGTTCTGTTCTCGTTACTTTTTTGTTCACCTCTCCTAAGCTCACAGCCCAAAAAGCTCAAAAGTGCTGCCAAACCTTTTGTGTTACACAGCAGTGGGGCAAAGACTCCTAAAGTGCTCTCTGTGTGTCCTGATAGCAAAGATGGCCTGTTCTGCATCTGGAGAAGTTTAGGCAGGATTAGCACCAGTCATAATCTAGATCATAAAGACTGTTAGGGTGAAGCAGCAGCTTTGTAGAAGGCCCACATGGTTTTAATTTGGGAGGTACCAGGGAAAAGCCACACACCAAAAGGTCAGGCTGCAGCTGTTATACCAGTTGCAAGCCAGATGGACGCATTCTGCTGTGGGATGCCTGCTCCAGGGAGATGCTGCTACACTGGCATGGAGCAGTCAGAAACAGTACAAAATTGTACATATGATGCATTAGCCCAGCTGCCAGCACCACAGTGACCAGCTCTAGCAGCCATGGATCTATCCAAGAAGGGATTTGCCTTCCTGGAGCTCCTTGCAAGGCTGGTGTGTGCAGAGAGGAATCAAAGTATGTGGTTTTAATAAAGAAACACCAGCATAAAATTTGGCAAGTTCTTCAGTTCAAGCAATTTGTCTTTCTTCCTACCAAGAACATTCATTTCACACAAAGTCAACAGGGAAAACCAGAAAATCTTTCCTGGTATTGGCAGTCAAAACTCAAGTAGGAATGCTAATTTTGAAAGTAGAAGGGAAAGGGAGTGAGGTCAGGAAGCAATTGCCCATTGATCCCAGCTGCATGGCACAAGGCAGACACTCCCCTGGGCCCCACTTTGTAAGTCTGTCATTTCCAGAAATGACAATGAGTCACATTTCCCCTGTGTCATTTAAAGAAACTGAAAGAATTAACTGGTAAGGCACTGGGAAAAGCTTGTTGTGAGTCATGCTGTCAAAGCCACAGCTGCAACAGGCACAGGAAAACCCGTATGGCTGTTTCCAAACTGCCATCCATGGGCAAAAGTGTCCCTTAAAATCTCCAGAATCTGCAATCAGTGAGACTCCTGCACCTTCAGAAAGGCAAGAGGTGATCCCAAGGGAGATATTGAGGGTTCAAGATGTTCAGTAGCATAATGAGATGTCCAGTAAATTGTACAGCTGGTTTTGGCTGGGTTTGTCTTTACTCACAGCATATGCTCTTAGGTGGCCTGGAAACAGGCTTCAGAATAGTCATTAAGAAAGCATTTTGTCCAACACCCACAGCAGCATTGTAACAGAGACATTATAGGTGAGAGGGGAGAGTTGTTAATTTCCTGAGATCCACCAAGCTGGCCAGCACCTGGAGTTAAATTCTCCATTGCTCCTCAAAAGGTTACAGTGATGAGAGAAAGATACTGGAATACATTCCTTCCCAGTCAGCTCTTACTTAATCTGAACTGCAAATGCTGGAGAGCCTTGACCTGTGGCAAAACAGCAATCTGGCATCTCTGTTGTGCTTTCTTAATTACCTTCAAGTTTTGGATTTTCTAAAGCGTGTTTTGGAGAATAGCAACAACATGCTGGTGTTTTTCCCCAAAGTATTTACATTAGTCTCAATTTCGTGTAATTTTCTGTCTGAGATTTTCCTTCATTTTCTCCCCTATTTAAGCCTGCTAAACACAGAACCCAAAAAGAAGGGTGATCCAAGAACTCCTTAGAACCAAGGGGCAAATCCACAAAGCCTACATAGTTTTAAGGCCACATTCTTGCTGTGGCTTTACCCTAGGAAGGTAGCCCAGCCCAAGGAAGCAAGGCTGTGCTGAACCTGCAGGCTTATGACACTCACCTTAGGCAAAGGCTCCCTCCCTTCTACCACTACGGTTGTTGGTCAGTTTATTAGTCACTGTACTGAGATTTTCTGCTTTTGTACACTGACAGGTGAAACCATGGAGGATAACATGGTATGCACTCCCTCTGTCCTCTCTTCAGGAGAGTGTATTCAGTTTGCTGCACAGCAAAGTGCCTACACACACCTGGGCAGGGAAGGCAAAGAGAGAGGGAGGGGAGCTGGGAAGGCTGCCAGCTGCAGCTTGAGGGAGCAGATGGAGACGCACTGTTAGGGTTACAGAAGCGCAGTGAGTGGGAGGCACCAAAGGAGAGCTCAGACATAGAGAAAAGGTGGAAACAGGGTGCAAAGGAAGAAAAAGTTCTCCTGCAACTGTCTACAAGCATCAGGAATCCCAGAGCACTGGGGGGTTGTATTTGCTTTACATGGTGAGTTTCAGGTAATGGAGGCACCCCAGAGATGGCTTCTGTGAGGAGATACCAGAAGCCTCTCCCACGTCCAACAGAGCCAATGCCAGATGGTTCCAGGATGGACCTGCTGCTGGCCAAGGCCAAGCTACTCAGAGATGGTAGTAAAGACTCTGTGATAATATCTTGAAACAGGAAAAAAGTTATTGCAAAGCATTAACTGTGGCTAGAGAAGAGAGGAGTGAGAATACATGAGAGGAACAACTATGCAGACATCAAGAGAAGGTGAGGGAGGAGGTGCTCTAGGTGCCAGGACTGAGATTCCCCATGCTGGAATAAGTGGGTACCTGAGAGGAGGCTGTGACCCTGTGGGAGGCCCCTGCTGGAGCAGAGTCCTGGCAGGGACCTGCAGACCCATGGAGAGAAGAGCCCATAGTGAAGCAGGTTTCTAGTAGAACTTGTGACCCTGTGGGGGACCCATGGTGGAGCAGGGGAAGGACTCCTCTCCCTGAGGAGAAAGGAGCAGCAGAAATAATGTCTCATGAACTTACCATTAACCCTCACTCCCCATCTCCCTGCATCATTTGTGGAAGGAGGTAGAGAATTGGAAATAAAGTTTAGCCTCGGAAGGTGGGGGGGGTAGGGAGAAGTTGTTTCTAGGATTTGTTTTACATATTATCTTCCTCTGTTTTTGACTGCTAGTAAATTCAATGATGTTTTTCCTGTGATGGTAAGCAGTGAGTGATCTCTCTCTGTTTTTATCTCAGCTCCTGAACCTTTCCTTATGTTTTCTCTCCCCTGCCCATTTGTGGGGGAAGTGATAGAGCAGCTTTGGTGGGCATCTGGCATCTAATCAGGGCCAACCCACCAAGAGGTCCAGCTGTTTGATGAGGAATAGAGTAACATGGGGGCATGGCTACTCCACTGTAGAGCACAGGCCATGGGTAGCTGGAAACCTCCTGGGGGAAGATCTGCTTAAGGCTTCTCTATTACAACAAACAGATGTAATAGTTGCAGCCAAAAACCCATTTCATACTCCTTTCAGGTGGGCCCTGTAGCTCAGGGCCATGGATAACTGAGCTGTTTGATGTCCTGCTCCCTATGGAAACTGGACCTATTCTATCAGGTCCAAAGGGAAAAATTTGTTTGATTAAAGGAAACAAACACACAAAAAATGATCAAGAAAATAAGCAAATGATGAACATTTGACCCCAGACATATCTACCTCAGGTAGTGTGGTGTTCAGAGCTGCTGCTGTGTTGGAGGTTACATGATGTTGTGGCTACAGGTGCTGCCAGGTCAAAGCAGAGCAGGAGCCCTTTTAACTCAGAAGTATGGCTCAGAGAATGACTGACTCCAGGTGCCCCCATAGATTATAAAAACTACAAGGTGATGGTCAGAAATTATATGCTCTGGTTGCCCTATTTGTCTTCTCCTGCATCTCCTGATCTGGGTAACTGGATACCTGAAGAATGAGCTTTGAGACACCCTCCAGAATTCAACCATTACAATGCATTACACATAGCAGTCATATCATGGGGCATTACACGTATCCAAGGTATCTTGTGACTGGCCTTTGCAACTTGGAGTCTTAGGAATCAGGCCTCCAGCCGTGCCCAACTTGCTGGCCACAGGCTGACATCCATCCAACCACCTCCTTGAATTGATGAATCCATCAGTTACAGTCATTAACCCTCTACCTGCCCTGCAGCTGGGTCTTTTTGGGGCTGACATTTGAGAGTTGTAGCAAGAATGGCGACAGCACGTATTTCAGATTTGGCAGAATGGCTCAGAAAAATCTGTCCAAATCTTGTAATTTACACTTCATTACCTAATTTACAGTTGCTGGGGGGAAACCCAATGCAACTTGTATGTCATATCTTCCACTTTACTATGTCACACCAGAGAAAGGGAAAACTTAGAAATTACTTTAATGCAGCCAGCTACAGATGAAACAGAAAGTAACCAGCTCACATCAGAACAAGTGAGAGAAGTTCACAGTTTTTTTGTGTGACCTACTATTTGACTTCAGGCAACTGATGAAGCTGTCAGATCTTCCTGAATGGCCTATGCCAGAACCTATCACCCTGGCTGAAGGAAAAGAAACAACAGGCTGCAAGAGTACTAATGGGCCTTTGCCTCCCTTAGTCTGGAAGATGTGCGGGGCCCAGGAATAAATTTTGGGCTCCGGTTCTATGTTATAACTGTGGTTTTGTGCAAGAGCCATATCTGTTTCACTCTTGCAAGGAACCCTAAGACAGAGAGGGAGAAGAAAGGGACATTCTCAGAAGAAAAAGAAAACCTGAACACAGTCCTGCAGGTTATTCAACCAGTTCAAAGCACCCACTTTTATTCCACACCCTCTGGAATAAAGTACAATCAGTCTCAACTATCTCCTTCCTGAGCACTTCTGAAGGCATCATTCTGAGGCACTGAAAGCAAGAGGAACTCAAAGCTTAAAGAAAACAAGTAGACTTGCATACCACATATTCAGGACACTTTTCCTCTGCTCTTAAGTTCAAATTGACATAGAAAATTAACAGTACCCTCAAACATCTATCAAGTCGTTAATGTACACACCATTTTGTTGTTCTACTTCCCCTCCGCAATTAATTTGGAAAGTGTGAAGATTATTGCAACAGTGCTACAGTGCTTTCTTCCCATGAAGAAATCTGTCTTTAGTGGAAATCTGCAAGGAATGGTCTGATTAGCATGTGTGAAACACAGCCTGAAGCCATGCACAACATGGAGATTAAAAAGCATTAAACAACTCCCAGAGCACTGAAGGAGGCACGGTTCACATTTAGAAGTCACAGTAATCCTACAGCAAACTGATTATGTGGTCATAAACCTAAGTGCCAACATACAACAGCTCCAAAGACAGTGTGCTTACAGCTTCCTTCCCCTCCCCCAGCTTTGTCATGCCTCTGAAATCCTAGCATTCGTATCTTAAACCAGAAAAAAACATTTCCCTCTATTGTTTCTTCAGTGCCAGACCTGGAACCCACGCACTCCAGAGAAAATACAGGGTCCAACTATGTGCCGGCGTGTGAGCTGGCGCAGCCAGCGCCACCGGCACTGCCGCGCTTCTCAGCTCCCACTTCAATTTGGCACCCTCGGAGCATTCTTGGTGGGGCTTGGCACTCACTCCGCCCAGCGTCACTGGCTTGAAAGGCTGTATCCGGAAGGCAGGGCTGCCTTCCCAGAGCACGGGAGCTTTCAACTGGGACTTCAGAAGTGTTTTCAGCACGTGTTTTCAGCATGTTTACCGAGTAGCTCTCCTTCGGGAATATGTCAAGATGTATCAATGTGCATAAAAACATAGATCATAGGAAAAAAAAAAGAAACGCCTCAATTCAACAGATTTACTCCAGATGTGGTTCAGAACAGTTACATTTGCAAAAACGTTTTACTGTCATCCGTTGTGTTGAACCACATAAGTCAAGACGTGGGTAACTGGAGACCCACCCCACAGTGCTGATGACTCCAGTCAGCTTTTCTTAGCAAGGGCCTGAAATCTGATATCATCGGAGCTGAACTCTCTCTTCTCCTCTTTTGCTCTTTCAAAAAGTTTAATTTCTGAGTTGCAGCTATACTCATATATATAGGGTATATATATATATATATATGGAAGTTATCCCAAAGAACAACATTTTTACAAGAAGAAATTAATCTCTCCTTGCACTTCAGTATGTTGACAGAATCAAAGTAAGCAGTGTATCAAGCACAGTGTATCAAGTACTCTCTAAAAAGCCCAAATCACTATGCCTTAAGTCGACTTTTAAATTTCTTTCTGAAATAATAAAAACCACAGCCAAAAATATGAATATAAAGAAATTTTAATTTTCCTCTAGATATTTATATCAAAGAAATAATACTCATGTCCAAGTACTGTACATACAATATCTTTCTTATAAACTCTGTAGTTTAAAACACATGTACAAAATTGCACATTGAAGTTTGCAAAAAATCATAAATACATTTTTGCATGTAAACAATTCCAGCACAAGGATCAATGTTATACATTCCAAAATGTCTAAGTGTCTGCTTACAAACAAAAACAAACAAAAACCCCACTGTGATCTCCATAAAGGTCCGAATGTTACAAATCAATCATTAACAGATTTCTAACTGATGTACTACACACAGGGATACATAAATGAGCACAAGGCAAGTCGCCTTTTAGTCATAAGTACTTAAGACAGAGGCTTGGAATACAATCCTGCTGCCATTTAAACCCACGGTATCCATCCCACAGTATTTAGTGGTAACAGCACTGAGTTATTTTTTCCAAGATTGCAAATTGCAGTACACCTTACTTTCAATTCTCAAACAAGTTGGCTACCACTGAACAGTAGGAATTTTTAAATTATTGTAAACACAGTTATCACTGTTGTATATTCAGTAAGTTACAGTATTCTCCTAAACACATCACTAAATTAAGAAAATGTTTTACATTTAGTCAAGTGCAAGATGCCCACTAGTATTGTCCACTTTGTCTCAGAAATAAGTATTTTGAATATAATACAGTTAGTAAAAGTAATTTTAAAAAATTACAATGGACATAATCCTCAGTTGTTAAGCCCTGTAGCTTGTTTACATTTTAAAAAATCACCACATCAGAAAAAAGGTCTCAGAAGTGTCCTTTAAAATCTCTCCTGACCAAATCCAGCAAATGAGTAGGTACTCAATTTTGTTTCACTATTATCTCCATCTGTGTGCAACACCCTTGCCAGCATACTTGTTTGAAAACTTAAAAAAATCAATCAGGTTTAAAAAGGTCCGTGATATCCATACAGAGTTATTTTTTTATTGTCTGTTTTGGGTTGGTTTTTTGTTTGTTTGTTTGTTTTGTTGGGTTTTTTGTTTCATTGGGTTTTTTTAATCTATTCACATGCTGCAATTTTATAAAATTCTACCAAAAGCAGAAATTTTTAAAGGGTTTCTCAGAGGCTTCCTCTATGCCAGCTAATTTAGTAAGGCAGAATAAGAAGGTACACATAAACCCAACTTTAAAAAAAACACAAGAAAGGTTGTAGACAGACACCCACCCACCAACTAGTTGCATGTAAACTGCTGGAAAAGCAAAGCCCAGTTTGAACTGCTCTGCTTCCACCTTTCATTTTGAAGAGCTACCCTGATGCACAAAGTTTCAGTGCCATGCCTATGAAGAATCAGCTTGAATTGAAGAACTGTAGGAAGCAGCAGTTTGCTCACACCTCTTTTGGACAAAAAGAGAGCTTGGAAATGCTGGTGGTGACACAGCACAGAGGGGATTCTTGCCCTTTACAGGAAATCCCTTATTCTGCTAATCAGCATGTGGCATGAATCCCAATAAGGACCACAGAACTTGCCTGATACTACCAGCAGCCCAGCCCATGACATTGCAAGGTATTGTAATTATAGTAATGCAGATCATTAAGTGTTTTCTGCATCACAGAAGCTCAGCAAGAGCCAGAAACCACCAGGGGTTTTCAAAGCTGGGTCCTATTGTCCAAGAGCTCTCCTCTATCCGATGAGAGTTAGTTCCTCCGTTGAACTGACAGAAAGACACACTGCACAAAGAATGATAAATTTAATCTTTCCTGTCTGCACCTAACTGGAGCTACTCCTTTCTAAGGGGATCTCTTTTGCGTCACACAAGATTAGCCATCACAAGCACCACACAGTGAGGGCATATGTGTGGTCCCCCAAACCTCAGAAAGACTTTTCACTGCAAGCAGAAGCTGCAGGAACAACGAGAAGTCAACTTTAGATGAGACACTACAAGAAAGAGAAACTGCCCTGGAAGAAAGTGCTACAACTCCACAGACGGAAAAACACAGAAAGCTGAAGAGCTACCTCACCAAAAGACTTATTCAGCAATACAGACTCAGCTGCCTTTCCTGACAAGATGCTGCATGGGAATCTAAGAATTACCTTCAGATATCATAAACTAGAGGTAACCTTACAGATTGAGTTTTAAGACCAAGGTGGCTCAAGGCCCTTCATAGCATGATATCCCTGGTACTGCCACCTCTTAATCTCTCTACCCTTGTCCCCCTTCTCTCTTTTTGACCTTAAGAAGTCAGTATACCCATTCCTGATTAGGAAGAGTGGGAGTGGCAAGAATCAGTGGCTATATTTTGGTGTGCAAGACTATGCAGACTTGCCTATAATTTTCTATTTAAAAGTCAGGAATTGCAAAATACTGTATTGCAACACTTACTCCCTTCCCTTTGTCCTGTACAAAGTAGTAAAGCACAACCAAAGCAAAATCACTGTTGGGAGTGTTTAGGTTGACGGCTCACATGCCAGAACTGCACTAAGTGTCTCTGTAATTAACAGCACTTTGCAACAAAGCAAAACAATTCTCCAGTATATACTTGTGTTGGGCCTTTTGTTTCGGGTTTGGGTTTGATTCTGTTGGCTTTGTGGGTTTTTTTTCTGGTTTTTTTTTTTTTTTTTTTTTTTTTTTTTTTTTGTTTGTTTTTGTTTTTGTTTTTTTTTTTGTTTTGTTTTTGTGTGGTTTTTTTTGTTGTTGTTGGTTTTGTTGTTGTTGTTGTTGTTGGGTTTTTTTGTTGTTTTTTTTTGTCTGTTTGTTTGTTTATTTTTCCTTGGGGGGCAGGTGGGAGAGTTAACAAAGCCTGAATATTTAATCTGTTACACGTGGAGGAATGCTCAAGGGGCTCTCAAGAACTTGTTTTGCTGCACATTGAGCACATGGCAAAGCCTTGAAATTAGAGCAAATGCTTGAAGACAGGGCGTGGCTGCCTTTTGGAGCTCATCCTTCATGGGCTGCATTTTATTAGAGAGTAGAACTTTGCATCACCAGTCAGCATGCAGACCTGAGCTTTACTTGATGACATTTCAGCATGGTGGCCACGGCTTTAAATAAATAAGGTAAGTGTGAAATCATTAGTCATCAGGCCAAACAGGGAGGGGCTCAGTTTTTAAAGAAGACATTTAGAAGACACTTACGCAGTAATAAGAAAACAAAGTAAGTTAAAAAGCATTCTGAAGAGCAGTCCTAATTATCTGCTACTTAAACATACAACAAATACTACCATTAAATACTGTTTCAGAGACAAGTATTATTTTTTTTTCCTTGGATTCCATTTTTTTTTTTCTCCTTCCTGGTGCTGATAATTTCAACCATCATCTCTAACTACTACCAGTGGGGAAAGGAATAAAGAAGTAAGTTTATTGACACTTTTGGCCTGCTGGGAAACTGGTATCATACCATGTGGACATATCAGCTTGTGCAGTAATTTCACTTATAGGGCGCACACAAAGACTGTCAAAAATCACAAGGATTTACAATACCATTTTAGTAACAGGCACAAAATGGTTTGGATTGATAAAAACATTTTGGCAGCATTTTAAGAATCCCTATTCTGAAGGTGTCATCTTGCAGACCATAAATAGTTGTCCTAGCTACTTACAGCCATAACTGATGTGACATTAGATATAACAAGAACATTTAACTCCCTAATAAGTATTTCCTCACTATTTCTGTCACCTTCTCATGAAGGATGTTAAAAAGACAGAATGGTAAAAGTTGGAAAAATTCAAGAATTCAAACTCTGTCTCTACTTGTGAAGAACAGCAAGTTATCTATCAGTATCTTCTACTGCTCTCTTTCCATAGCTGTTACTAGGGGAAAAAAAAGGACACTATCCAAAATACATTCTCTGGAACAGCACACTAACTTTATTTGACACTACCCCATTGCTTGTATCCTGCTTTACAAGAAAATCTGAAGAATTATGAAACAGAGGTGTGGGAAAGATTGTCAAGTTCAGTATGTTAACTTTCAAATTACTCAGCATGTACCAGAAGACTATCTTTAGTTAGTTAGTTAGTTAGTTAGTTAGTTAGTTAGTTAGTTAGTTAGTTAGTTTAAACCAGTTAGTTCTTAAAGGTCAATTTTCCATATGAGGCAGGAGGGACACACCCCGAGAGACACATCCCTTGGGAAGCTCTCTGAAGAGGACAAGAAAATGGTATCAAACAACTCCTCAGAGTTCAAGCTATTGGTCATGATTTTTCCCCTGTTCAGACCATTGTTTAGGAATGGGGATGCAGTGAGAAGCTTGACTCTTAACAGCTTCAGCTTTCTTCATCTATGACAGAAGTATACCACAATTGGACAACCGCTGACTGAAATTGAACAGTTGGAAGACATGCTTCAAGGTACTCAATATAAAGGTTTTCAAATTTAATAAAAAAAGTTTTGAAATAAGAATAAAACAGGACTCAACCTAAAAAAGTAATTCAATCTGCAAAACCAAAACAGAGACCGCAAACAATGATTTTTCTCCATCCCCCAGACTGGGATGGGAGTCTGATCTCCAGCAAGACAGCTCTCCAAGGCTGAATGGACCCTATTTAGGTAACTTACAATTCCACCTATACTTGGTTCTTAACCAGTAAGTAACAGCAGTAGTAAATCTCATCAGCAGTGTGCTAAATATCAGAATCTAGCAGTGTATTAGTGCACAGTGAACTGGTCATATCTATTACCTCCGTGTCAGCAAGGCTTCAAACCCAACCATCACTTCAAAGCATTCCTACAGAAATGGTCATTCTTTCGCCAGATCATTTACTCCTGCAACTATTGAGACCCTCTTTGTTACTAGTACTAGAAATTGAGAGCAAAGCTCAATTTACAGATAGCTATGTTGTGGATAGAGACTTTTTGACAGCAGACAATAAAGCAAACATCACATAGGTAATTATTTAGGGTGAATACTTTAAAACATTATTTATGATAGTCATAATTTCACCTTGTAGTAAACTACTACACATGTACTGCAGCATTTCAGATAACATTAAGGCTAAATGTGACTTCAAAGTAAGCTCTCCTTTTGTGTAAATTTAGCAATGCAAGGCTTGACAGTCCTCCAATTTGACTGGAAATCTAAAAAATCACCTTGTGATCACACAGAGAAATGCAGTTTAGTCTTCTTCTGGAAGAATTTGACCACAACAAAAGCATATGAAAAACCCTGTTGTGTACTGTTGCAGCTAAGAAAATCTCAGTTCCTTCCTTTGGCCACCCCCTTCTCTATGCATGCTGGTGTCTACACCCAACACCTCGACATGCATTTCGAGGTATCTGTGCTTCAGAAGAATTAGTTCATAAAGGCTGGATTTGCTGTTTCTTCAGTTAGTCCTCACTGACTTGAGAGGATACCGCCCAAGCAGGACTCCAGCACAAGAACTTGTGTCCCCTGCAGACACAAGATCAAGATTCAGAGTTTTTACATCAGTAACACACTTTTGTCAAGACTACTCAACCAAAAGTTGCATTTCGATACACAGCACTGGTGTGAAGATACAGATCCTAGATTGGTTTCCCTCCTCCCCACCACTGTTTCCCCAGTGGGACCCTTCAAAGACAACTAGAGCTAGGCATTCTGATTGGCCCGTTTGAAGCCAACTGTTTCAACATCCAAGCAGAGATGCGGTTTGCGACGTTCTTGATGCAGAAAGTAAGCCTTCAGGTATGCAACAGCTTCGGAAGAAGTGCTCCCAGACTAAGGCAAATAGCAAGGATTAATGCCCGTAGCAAGGTAACAGGATGGTGCCTTGGAAAGCTACTCTCATTATGATTTATGTGAATACATTTCTAGACTCTTTTAGGAACACACAAACAACAGCAGGTTCTCCACTGTGCATTCACTGTTGCAGCGTTTCTCAGAAACCTACATTTAACTTGTCGCACATGACCAGTTCATGGAGAAGTCGCTTCTGTCCCACCTCCAAGCTACTGCATCGTTATGAAGAGAGAAGTTTCACAGCACAAACAGCTGCAAGACACTTCATAGGAGAAAAAAGAGACAGATCTCTGAAACGGGATAAAAAGAGACAGATCTCTAAAACACTGGAGAGGAGTAATCATAAATTACTAAAATCTCTTGTCCCCCATAATTTACCATAAAGGCCTGAGTCTCCATATATTCAGATTTAATTCTACATCTTCATAGTAAAGTTGCACCATGTGTGTGGCAAGTTTAACAAGGTTCTTACAAACTTCAGATTCTGCACTTTGTCAAAGGAACATTTATCATTCTTCATCAGATACACTAAACCCTGATGCAACTCCGCAACAAGTGACTGTGGTATGAGAAGGATGAGTTAACATTTGCAGGATTATTATGCACTGTGAAAGCTTTCTGTCCAAGATTTTTTCTGCTGATACAGGTCTTGCCAAATACTGAAAGAGGTGAATCCCTGACAGACTTTACTGTGCACCTCTGCTGGAAGATGAGCAGTGACTACAGAGTCACTACAGCAGCCACTACTGATCAAAAGAAGTGACCAACAAGCATCAAAACAGGGTAAGAACTCTTCAACACTCATTCTTACAGTAAAACTTCAAACAAAAATGGAAGTGATTTTGTACAAATCAAATATGTACACAGATATGTCATACTCCAATTTGTCTACTTGCTAAACATAGAAACTTGCAGAATCAAGCAAGGAAAGAGCAAAATTATCCAGCAGCAGTTACAGCTTCACATATGAATAAATGAAAATGTTACTCATTGCTTTTCCTTTTTAACTTGCACTCCAGAAGCAAGACACATAAAATGCATCAAAGAATGACCTATGTTACAAGCAGATGTAACATCTTTTCCTCTCGCATATTAATCTCAAATCTAGAAAAATTTTCTCTAAGGAGCTGCTGGATTCAAATAGTTAAGACTCCAGTTAAGGCAGCCAAGATGTTATTTTCAGCACAACTAGTAATTCAGACCTGGCACGCACCTGTACTACAGACAATATCAAACAATACTATTCAGTATTTTGGGAAGCATCAATTATATCTGATTAAAAATTAGTTGTATAACTGATTAAAAATTAGTTGCTAAATCAATTTCCACTTTAACAGCCACAAACTGCAGAACGCCTCAGGGCTTAACCTGGGGAGGTCACTCCTTTGTCAAAGGTGAGAGTCAATCAGATATTTAAAGGAATGAAGGATGCCTCCTGACCCTTTCTTCTGTAAAGATACAAATACAAACCAAGATAACAGAGAACTGTCATAGAGCCACCCTTGATCTCAAACAGAGCACGACAGTCAGTAGTAACTACGGACATACAGTGAACAGTCCAGATGTGTTGAGATATTTACCTTTTGGAAGACTACCAAAGTCTTATAACAGAAAACATGACCATCAGCACCAGAATCGCTGCTCACCATGATCAGGACTTACCATGTCCAAACACCTATTATTCTCAAAGTATGCAAAGTATTTGCTTTTGGGAAGGCTCTCTAAGCATACCAAATGGGCTCGACCTTTAATCATATCAAAAGTTTTAAGAACAACTCACCAGCTACTTGGACCTGTCTGGAGACCTTGTGATTCCAACAGACTTCACTACACTGGAGACCAAATCAATGAAGTTTCCTAGCAATGGCATCATTTGAGTCAGTGTTATCAGAGTGGCTTCCTTGCACTCACATCAAGCAGGGCCAGATCTAACGGGGGCTCCACCCTCTGGCCAAGGAAGGAGTGAACAAATCTTCTATTACTGGAAACATTCCCCCTCCTACTTCCCAAGACAGAAAAGATCTGATAAGTCAAATAAACCAAAGCCATATATGAATCAAACTCTTTTGCTGTAGCACCTAAATAAGAAGGCACTTCACATCTAAACCAAGATATTGGTTCAAGCACATTCAAAAATTGCTGGGCAAAAAACAATATGTACAGAAGCAAGTATCCAGCAACCAAAACAGACAAAGGAGGACACTTTTTAGTCTCCAGAGCAGATTATACCTGGGGCAAATAAACAAAGAGGGATGTTTGTCATGGGTTCACATCTAGACTGAAAACCAGATTGGAAGAACATGAGGGTAGCCTGCAAATCAAGTCACGCAGCATGAGTCTTTGCAAGGACTAGAAAATAGCATGCACAAGTATAACAAATGGTAGATTTGAAGAATGAAGAAAAATGCTAAAAAGCACTGAGCTAACAGTGAACATAACTGTTTTATTTTGTGATTTTAATTTTTTTGTTTGCTTTTTTGAGGTTTTGTTTTTGAGGGGTTTTGGTAGTTTTCTTTTTTTTTTTTTTCCTCACAGTAACACACAGCCAACTTGCTTGGAGTTACTGAAAAGGAGCTACATGAATGCAAATCATATAAACAGTCTGAAAAATTTTTACCCTGTATCTATCTTTTAATGTCTCACAGTGACCAAAGTTTTTGGCAGAAAACCAAAAAACCTAAGAGACACATATGTTTAACAACAAACTGAAGAAAAAAGGCAGACAAAATAGAGAAGCCATATTTAAAACACTGCAGGGCTAAAAGTCAGAGTATTGATATGTTTTAGAAGACAGGAACAATCAAGTCTGACAGCTGCAGCAGGCAAGTACTCCTGAGTCTTTTTACATAGGTTTAAAGTGTTAGGTGCTTAGGCTTTCCACTCAAATATCTGCAAAAAAAAATGCAGCAACCTCTAGGAGAACCAGTCCAAGCACAAAAAAAAAAAAAAAAAAAAAAGTCTAACCACCCCAACACTATTCTCAAATTTTGGTCATGTCACAGTTAGACCCTGTTTCTCAGCCTAAATGCCAGACAAAAAAGGCATTTATGAATGTAACCAATCACTCTACAGAAAACACATTTCTTTTGGACGACTCCACTACCAGAACAGTAGCCTCTGGCAGAGAGCTGTAGCTGCCAGCCTCACTAATAATCTCTCATAAATCATCAGGGTAAGAGAGCTGGCCTGTCACCACTTCTATCACTGAACAGATGTCAGCTAGAACAGAAAGCAGGCTATCAAAGAAGTTACCACATGAGGTCTTTGAGGCGCTGGGTGTGAGACTGCTCTTGCAGAAAGTTCAAACTCAAGTGAGGTAATATGGATTGGTTTTCAGCTTTAATATTACCATACTGGAAAGGGGGAGCTCATTATAACCCTACTAGACTATAGCCCACTAAAGCCTTGCCCGTGTCTGGGAAGGGGAACTGCAGCGATTTCCTGTGTCTCATAGATCCCTCATGTTGCTTGCATATTGCTGATTTTTTATGAGCAGAAATTATGAAGTAAGTAAAGAAGTATTGCACAGATGCATTTACCTTTGTCCTGTGTTCTACCACAAGATTTTTTACCCTCATTTACAAAGACAAGGACCAAAGTAGAGGTGCTCACCCAGGCAATTTCTGACGATTTTTTCCAGGATTCCTTAAAAAAACCCCACCTCATTACATACGCAGTAAAGTACCTCACATCTACCAGGCAGCTTTACCTCTTTCACTAGGGAAAAGTGTTACATGTGGGGGGAAAGAAGTTTTTTATCAGTTTCTCCAGACTTGCAGCCTCTTTGCAAATGGATGATGACTATCAAAGAAAAAAACCATATTTTTCACCCAGTTATTATATAACAGGCAGTGCTACAGATTGTATGCAGTATGGTTCAGAATGCCCCTAAGAGGTCTTTAAACCTGTGTTAAGATCAAAATATTTTTTTATCTGCTCGTTAGTAATTCTAGTAGCAGAATGTACTGTTACAGGCAATCATTTCAACCACCAAAAAAGGCTCTGGTGACATGATCAAACAGTTATACAATGATTAATATGGCTTCTACCTAATTTGCATATGCAGTAAAAAAAGAAATATCCTCCGAGCCATCTCAGCTACAGTAACAGTGTAACTACCCATTCTCCTATAAGTTCATACATGTGCCAGGAACAACTACACTAAAAAGAAAAGCTCATGCACTTGATTGCTGCAGCTCAACTTTCTGAACAGATAGCACTCACATATCCCCAATAAAAGCATGAAAAACTGTGAGTCTATCCCATTCTTACTGGATTTCAAATCATCAGCTGTAGCCTTCAGAAGAGGTAAGGGATGTTTACCAGCTCCTGAGTGGCTTTAACAGATCTGAGCAATTGCTGTACACATAGAGATGTTATGCCCTCTTGGCTCCTCATAGGATTACCCCTTTTCACCAGCTGGCACAGACACATATCCCCATGAAAGATTTGCCTCTGAGTTCAAGCAGAGATTTTAGCACAGTTTCAATGAGGGAAGAGGGCCCCACACTGCAGCTGGATCTGCTCAGGAGAAGCCCTGCCTTCCCCCAGCGGCAGGACCGGCCCGCGGCCTCCGCACGGAGGGCCTTCTGGTGAGGTGACCGTCACACTCTGACAGACCCTTCCCACCGCACCATTGCCACAGGGCTCGCAGCGCTGCGCTAGCGGCTATGCTCAAAAAACACAGGTGCAGCAGAAGCATGGAAGGCGTGGCACCGAGCAAGGGACCTAAAGCTTTTAGAAATTTATTGAGGATTATGTCTAATCAGATGAAATAGTTCCTTTGCTATACTCTTCTACTAGTAAAGTCTCGACAAATAAATAAATCACACCGAATCTTCCCAACCAGAAAAACACTTCATATCCTAGCACTGACTCTGTCTCTAGAGTATTGCAGAAAGTTTCTTTAGAACAAAGTAGACCAAGAAGCAAGATACACAGATTTCTACTGAAAAATAAATCTAGTTCTCCATAATATTTCTGTGATTTATTCAAACAGAATACAATGGAATTATCACCTTTACAGCTAACCCATCCCAAATCTGAGCCCTTTTCTGTATAGCACTGAATTGTTACTATACTATGGAAAGAGCACGCACTACTGAAATGTACACAGTGAAGGAAAAAAAAAAAAGTAAAGCTCTTTTTGCCAAAGTAACCATTTTCTCTACTAACGTGTTATCTAGAAAAATAAGGTCCAGGCAATGTCCAAAAAGTGTTCAAGTTTCAATAAATAACTATCAATGCCCCAAGTTTGCACCGGCACAAGAAATATGGAGCATACAGGTTTAGAAAACTATTTTCCTATGACTGAGTCAGCAATGCATTTCAATCTGCTTTAAGATTTACAACAAAAATCATTTCCCTCCAGGATTCGATTTGAAAATCAAAGCCATATAAGAGCACCCACACTGCTGTCTTAACTCTCAATGGCAAATTAAAGCTCTAGAGAAAGACAGTATTTTAGAAAAGGTTCTTTATCAATACCAAGAAAATATACATAGCCATATTATATTTTAAATATATATATACACGCACATCTTTTCAAAAGGTATGACTCTGGCTATTTTTTTTTAAGTTTGAAAAGCTTATCCATTGCTATACAGTTCAGTAAGGTGTATTAGGAAACACACGTTTTATATCCCCCATGAAAATAAAGTTGAATCTTTCTGTAAACAGTAATTTTCTTATTTTCGGAAATCTCTACAGACCTCAAGTACTTCACTGAAAAATTAACAACCACCTGCCCCAGAACCACCCACGGAGACCCTCGCTGCTGAATGCGACATCGACAGAACTAGGGAAACGCTTAGCAACACCTGGCTCCCGCAAAAAAACGCCTTCTCCGGGCGCAAATAAATAATAATAATTATTAATAATAAAAAAAATAGTAATAGCAGAAGGGCGGCAGCAGGCGCGCACCTTGACCCCGCGGTGCCCCCGGGCGGGCTGGGGCCGGCGGGGTGTCCCTCCTCAGCAGGCGCTGGTCTCCGGCCCGGCGGCGGCCACCTCGGTGGGAGTCTCCCGCGGCTGGGCGGCGGCGTGAGGAGGAGGAGGATGCCCGGCGGCGTTGATGGGGCAGCCAGAGGAGAGGTGGCTGCGGACACGACCCTGCAGCTGGGTGACCTGGGCGCGGAGGAGATTGGCGGTGGCGGCCAGCTCGGCGTTCTGCCCCTTGAGCGCCTTCACCTTCTCCTCCAGCCGGGCGATGCGCTCCAGCTTCCGCCGGCGGCACTTGGAGGCGGCGATGCGGTTTCGCAGCCGCTTGCGCTCTGCTTTCAGCCGCTCCTGACTCTCTGCATCCAGCGGCGACAGCGACGGCGGCGTCGGCGCGCTGCTGCCACCCTCCCCGCCCGCCGACGGCGGCACCTCGGGCACCGTCTGCGGTTCCTCCAGGGACCGCGCCGGAGGCAGCCGGCCGCTTCCCAGACCCGCTGCCCCGAAGGCCAGGCCCGGCGGCGGTGGCGGGGCGGAGGCGGAGGAGTAGGCGCTGCCCGAGGGGCTCAGCGGCCCCGCGGGGTTGAAGCCGCTCAAATTGGTGTAGACCGCCGGAGGGTCGGCGGCGGCAGCGGCGGGGGCTCCCGGTGGCCCCGGGCGGGCGGTGCAGCAGGGTCCCGGCGCGGAGAGCGGCGGCGGCGCCGCCAGGAGCTGGTTCTGCTTGTGCAGGTCGGCCAGGGCCTTGACGAAGCCGTCGGCAAAACCCTCCTGTTCCTGCGTCACCGGCTGCCGGTAGAGGAACGGCCCCGCCGCCGCCGCTCCGCCGCTCCCCGCCCCAGGTGCCGTCGGCCCTGGGCTGCCCGCGCCCAGCCCCGCGCCCCCCTGGATCAGCAGCTGCTCCAGGTCGGCGGCCGGTGGCAGCTTCAGCAACGGCAGCTCCGCAGCCGACCCCAGTGCGGTCTCCGGGCCGCCTCGGGCTGCCGCCGCCCCGCCGCTGCTCCCCGTCTCCGCGGAGCCCGCAGTAGGCGGCGGGGCGGCGGCGGGCGGCGGCGGCAGCAAGCGCAGAGCCGCCGCGCTGCCGCGGGCGCCGGCAGACGGGCGAAGGGCGAAGGGCCCCGGGAGCGGCGCGGGGGCGGCAGCCGGCAGGTCCCGCTTCTTCCCGGCGCCCAGCAGCAGCTTCTGCCCCGCCGCCGCATCGGCTCCAGGTCCGCCAGCGGTACTGAAACCCGGCAGCGGCACGAAGTCGGGCAGCAGCTCCAGTCCTTCCTCGGGGTAAAACGGCGCCTCCATCTTCACGGCGGATCGCCCGCTACGCCCGCCGCTCATGCTGCCGCCCTCGCCAGCCGCCGGCGGCTCCGGCGCGGGGCGGGCCGAGCTGGGCAGCTGCTCCGCGGGGCCGGCCGCCTTCGGCTGGCAGCGGGGACTAAGCCGCCTCCCGGCGCCGCCGGACCCGCGCCACGCCCCGGGCCGCTGCCCGCCCCGCCGTCGCCGCCTCCCTGCTGCCGCCACCGGCCCACCCCCGCCCACTCCTTCCCCCGCCCGCCGGGCTTGCGCGGAACGGTTTCCCGGTGGGGTGTCCGTGGGGACCCGCATTGCTCCTCCCTCTCGGAAACTCGCCCCGCGGCTGCGGTGTGGGAAAGAAGGCAGTGCCGGGGCCGTCGTCCGAGGACGGGGGGTTTTTCTCGGGGCCATTAGTCCGGCCTGGGGACCGGGAGTCCTCAGGAGGAAAGCAAGGGCATAGCGTGGCGGCTGCTGGGGCAGGTGCCGGTGCATTCGGTCTGTGATGGATGGGCACAGGATAGTGCAGGTGTCGAGGACTAATGATTCTCAACAACACGGTGCTGGAAAGTCTGACGGGAAGTGCTTGGCCATCATGAAAGACTCCAACTAGTAAAACTAAAAGTCACTCAGAAGATGGCCATGAATTTCATGTGGCCTTTTTTTCCTGGGGAAAAAAAAAAAAAAAAAGTTAAGAAAAAGGATTTGAAACATCCTAGACATATTTCCAACATTTTCAAAATTACTGAAATGTGAATAGCATTTTTCAGTTTGGGGGTTGTATTTATTTGTTATCTTTAGTCAAGACAATTGCCTCTGCCTTTCTCCAAGTTTCTCAAATTCTTATGGGATAAGGAAATTTCTTTCTACTCAGTCGTTTATAAATCCGTTTTGCTTCAGGACACCAATGTGATCCTAACAGAGCTGCTGAAAGCTCTCCTTTAAGTCTTTAAAATCAGCTTGGTGACTGATGGTCTCAGTGGCTCATCTACACATTCACCAGATCTCCTCATCTGTGATGGACCCCCTCAGTTAGGTGTCACCTTCTGCAACCTACTCATGCTTTCATGCTTTCTCCCCAGGCATTTCCTTCCTACATGTCAAGACCACGTGCCTCTTCTCACAGTGTCTAGTGAAGTTTCTGAGTTCTGAATTGCTGAGTTCTGCTCTTAGCACGATCTGTATGGCCATGCTGCTGGCCACCTGTTCATTCCAAAACCAGCAGTGGAGGAGGAAATGGACAGTGATATCAAGTCCAGGACTTTGACTCATAATCCCTCTTCAGGTCCATAGGAGAACTGGAGTCTAGGTGCACTAACTAAGGCCTTGATGACCTTGACTCAAGTACTTTGGGGCCCCCAACTCTTACATATGGTGCAAGATCTCTTTTTCAACACAGTCCAGCACCTTCAGTCCCTGCCTGGCTGTGTCACAGGTGTCACTCTCTTCCACTCCATCTCCTGGGTGAACCTTGGACCTGTGTTTCCAGTTCTGTTCCTGGCACCATCTCCTGCTGCTCCTGCCTGAATTACTTGGGTGGACCTGGTTCCTCACCTCACCGTGTGTGGGTGTGTCCGTGTCTGCCCTGCTCTTGTGCTGGACTCTGTCAAGGCTGGTGAGCCTGGCTCTGGTCACCCCTAGTTCATTTTGCCATGGGACAGCCCAGCTCTTCTGGTTCTTGAGGCTGTGGCAGAATTGCTGCCCAGAAAACTGGCAGCAGGAGGACTCAAGGGAGAAGAAAGCCATCAGGCAAAGGCCAGGGACAGAGGCATTCACATGGATAGGAGAGGAGTAAGCATGTTATTCTTGGTAAGGAAGATAGTGCTAGAAAGAGCTTTTTTTGGTTTCCTTGTCTCTTGGCTGACCTAGCAAGAGAGGCAGCAGAGCTAACAGTGCTCAGCCAACACTGAGTACTGAAAACAGCTCATGCAAGTGGCTTTGTGGAACTATTGCTGAAGCTGCTGTACAGGCTTTTCTGTCATATTCCTGGGCAAGCAAATGGCAGTGACTGGTACCTTCTATCAGCTGGGCAAAGAGAGCTGTCTAGGCAGAGAAGCCATAGTCCCCAAGCTAAGGCAAATAAACCTTCTTTTCTTTCCCTTACAAAGCAAGTGTAGACAGGGAAAGTAGGCTGAGGAGAAAATAATGATCTGTGTGGGGTCAGAGAAAAAGCCATGGAGGTTCATTTGGGTCTGGGGTCACTGTCAGTGAATTTCTAGATATAATGTTACATTTGACTGGGGTGACCCTTAAAGGTAGGTTCCTTTGTCATTCCTATACAAAAATTGTCACTTATGTAGGACGGTTTTAGTTGTTCAAATGCAGAGTTCAAAAGTGAGCCTGCAGAATAGGAACATGTCGAAACTGCTCAAAATAAACTTATTTGTAACAACAAACAGATTTGTTGAGAGACCTATCTACTGTTTGCTGATGCACCTGCAAACTACGTTTAGGCGAATGACACGGAGTTGTTTTACACGTCCTTAATGCAACTGTGTGTTATGGCAACGTGATCTTCCCGTTGTTTTCTTTTGCTTTTCCCCGCCCCTCCTTTTTAAATTTTTTTTTTTTTCTTCTCCCAGAAGAAAGCCAGAACCTCCCGCGGGGCTCACTGCGCTAGCTTCTTCCTGTCCCTGTGACAGCCGTGTTGTGCACACCCATCCGCCCGACCGCAGCCCTGCCTGCCGGCTGGGGCAAGCATCCCCGGCCACAACTTCGGGCACGGCGCGGCTGACGTAGTCCCTGAGGGGTTCCCCTCGGTGAAGGAACGGCCGCAGTGCAGCCCTCAGTCCCGGGGTTGTGCCTGGCGGGGCCGGAGACGCTGCCTTGCTGTGGATGTAGAGGGGAGCGGCGCAACCCAGATGGTGCCGCATGGGGTGGATGGCGGTGCCTCGCTGCGGGTGCGGGGCGTGGGCGGCGCTGCCCAGCTGTGGGTGCGGACGTGGGCGGAGCACGGCCCCGAAAAGGGGGCGGAGCGGGGGAAAGGAGGCGGCCGGATTGGCGAGCCCGCCGAACAAGGCCCCACCCCCAGCCTGCGCGCCGACGCGCCCAATGGGCGGAGCGCGGTGCGCGGCGCTACCGCGAGAGGTTCCGTTGAAGCTGGTGCCGCCATCTTGGAGTTGGGAGAGGCCGCGCGTCCCGTTCCCGGCCCTCTCCGGAGGACCACGGGCGTGGGGGGGGACTGCGGGAGGCGGGGGAAGCGTGGGCACCCTGCTGTGAATTCGCAGCGCCCCCCGAGCTCGTCCATCCCCACGGAGGCCGCGCCGCGGAGGGCGCGGGGTTGGGCAGGATGGTGCAGTCCTGTTCCGCCTACCGCTGCCGGAACCGATACGACAAAGAGAAGCCCATCTCCTTCCACAAGTGAGCGCGCGCGGGGGCCGGGGCGGGGTCGCGCCAAGGGGCGGGGCCAGCGCGGGACCGCGCGCGCGAGTATCGCGGGGAGCCGGGAGGGAGCGCGCGCGGGCTCGACGGGCGGACAGACAGACAGACAGACAGACAGACAGAGGGACGTGTCTGTTCGCAGCCGCTGAGGGTGGGGTGCCTTGCCCGCCCCTCGCCTCGGCGCCTCCCTGGGGAAAGCCGAGGGACGGAACCCTCTGAGCCGCCTGTTGCAGAGCGAGAGCGGGCTGAAACTTCATTTCCCCCCCCGCCGATGAGGGGCAGGAAGGTTTTGGCTCCGGTTATAAAGCTTTCCAGAAAAGTTGAAAGTGCCTCTTGCTTGCAGGTTTCCTCTTACAAGACCCGATCTTTGCAAGAAGTGGGAAGCTGCTGTTAAGAGGAAAAACTTCAAGCCGACCAAGTACAGCAGCATTTGCTCAGAACACTTTACCCCTGATTGCTTTAAGAGGGAATGCAATAACAAGCTCCTAAAAGAGAATGCAGTGCCCACAATATTCTGTTACACTGAACCCGGTGAAAAGGTAAACCCAAAGGACCCATGGCTGCCGGTGTCGGAACGTGTTGTGCTTGTCACTGGTTGCAGTGTGGCAGGGCAGTGAGCAGGGAGAGGATGCAGGCTGGGAAGGATGGAGGCTGGCAGGATGCTGGGCCTGTGTACCTGGGGTCACCAGGAGGGCTGTGGAGACTGAAAACACTTCCAACAGCTGTGCTTGTTTTCTCTGAGGCTTTGGAGCGCAAAGTGTTGTACAGGCAGACACTGGCTCTGACCTGCTCATGGGTCCATTTAATTCAGCATCCATGTGCTGAATTAAATGGAGTGTCAGCAAAGTAAGAAGGTATTGCCCTGTAGTTAAACTGTTCCACAGCAATTCCTGCATATTCGGAGTTTGAGAGCCTTCATTAATGCTTGCAAATGGCACTTACTCTGTTCCCATGGCTGATGGCTACTGCTAGCATTGAAGATGTGGTGGATGTTAACTGTGAAAGTTATCTGGCCTCTTTAAGAGGGCTCTGTGCTTTGGCTTTGCAAAGTGAGCGACAGAACCTCACCTGCACCTGCTCTCTGTCTGTCCTGAGAGCACCTCTGTCTTGCCTTAACATCGTTTTCAAAAGCCATACTGGTCCCTAACTTCTGATGGTAGAGTCTTCTGTGTGAGGTATTCTTCCCTTTGCTGTGCCACTAGAACAATTTACTGTGAGATGCAGGTCACTTATGAATTCTACTTCTTGATGTAATTACTTCAAGACAAGAATGGAAACGACTGATTTTTAACTCCTTTAAAGGATATAAAACATTTGATCTCTTACTGCTCTGTCATAGAGAAAGTGGCAAAAGAGACAGTGATAGAGTAGGTCTGGGGAGCAAAAGACTTAAATGGGATGAAGTGCACAGAAGAAAACTCAGATTTTTCTTGTTCAGTTTTTCTCTTTATGTACAATATTGGAGTGCAGCAGGAATAAAAAGGCTGCACATTTGAAAAATGAAAGGTGTCTAATAACAGATAAGAGAATATAAACAATATAAACAAGGAGACAGACAACTTACAGGAAAATATAGCTGTGTTTTTTGTTTGATTACACTTCCTTGCTTATCTGTGAAATACACATTTTCTTTGTTGTGTGTAAAATACTTGCAAATTTTTTTACAGTCTGAAAGCTGAATGGGTGTATAGGGTAGTCTGCAAAAGTACTGTTGGTGCAGCAGGATTAGTAGTGAGCCACGTTCCCAATTTCGCTGTCATACCTGGATCTACAAAAACACAGAAGAGTGAGTGCCTTTTCATTCTGAAGGATTTAGTTCTATTTTTATTTGTCTCATGGCACTTTTGAATAAACTGCCACATATCTTCAAGTAACAAGGTAATAACAGAGAATAATTGTGGTTGTTTTGGAGTTGAATCTACACGGATTTTGAAATACAGGTTTTTATCTTTCGCTTTATGTAATTTGGTATACTTCATTTTTCTTTACTTACGTCTTAGGAGAAGTATTTATTGGCTAGAAGAAATAATTAGAAGTCACTGACAATGTCACAGAGATACCAAAGATCTCTGTTCTCTGTGATAGGTTGTGACAATAATAATTTGTTTATAGAAGTAGCATATGCTCTATGGCTTCAAATAGAAGTCTCTGTGAATTCAGCAGTCCAGCAGTGATCTGATATTTGCTTTTGTTTCTAGCAAGAATGAGTTTATTTTTGCTAGTTTTACCTTTGCCCTGTAGGGTTTTTTTAATAGAGAAATTTGATAGTGACTGCTGATAGGGTCAAGCTCTTTAGAATATTCAATTCTTTAGAATATTCATATGTGAATTAGGTAGGCTAACAGCAGCAGTTTTTTATAACTGAGAAATAAGACTGGTAGTTGGCTGATTTTGTACTTTCATGTGATCAGTTATATTCGAGTGCATATTAAACTTCCCTTTAATGCCAATCACCACTTTCCTTCAATACCAGTCACCAAACTGCATTTTCAGTTACTGTCTTCCAAGTGTTGTAGTTTGTATGGTGAACAGGTAGACACCCACACATCTATCTTGCTTGTATGTTAAGTCAAGGAATTTAATGATACGACCTTCAGATGTGATGAGCTTGTGAGGTATTTTGATTGTGAGGACTCTTGGTTGTTCTTAAAATCAAGTATTGGCAAAAGGTGGGTAGGTAGAAATTTTTTTCAGTGCCTCTTTTACTGAGACTGTTTTAAGGTTTCTTTTCAATAGGCAATATGCAAGCTCTTTGTTTTCAACAGTGCTTTTTCAATCAACATGTGCACAGAAGCATTTCTGAATTATACTGGATTCCTTTGGGGAAGAAAGAATCTGATGCTCTGCTCTGGCCTATACTAAAATGGCTTGGAATCTGTGTTGTCCTGACCTGTACAAGTGGATCTATCAAGAGCAATGTGATAAAACCTGCAGTTTTATCTGCAAAAAAAAACCACCCTGCAGTGGAGTTGAGCCAATTGATATTTTGCTGCTGCCAAAAGAGAGAACTGTGCTTCTCCCTCTCCATTCCATCTGCCAGCTATGCAGTCCTGTTTCTTAACATGACCTGGCAGTGTGAGCTCACAGCCCAGAAAGCCAGAGGTGTCCTGGGCTGTATCCAAAGCAGCGTGGCCAGCAGGGCCAGGGAGGGGATTCTTCCCCTCTGCTTTGCTCTGGTGAGACCCCACCTGGAACTCTGCATCCAGCTCTGGGGTCCAAGCACAGGAAGATCATGGAAGTGCTGAAGTGAATCCAGAGGAGGCCAGGAGAATGACCAGTGGGATGGAGCACCCGTCTTAGAGACACAGGCTGAAAATGTTGGGGATGTTCAGCCTGGAGAAGAGAAAGTGGTGTGGAGACCTCATAGCATCTTTCCAGAATCTAAAGGGGGCCTACAAGAAGGCTGGAAAGGGACTTTTTTAAGGGCAGGTAGTGATAGGCCAAGAAGGTATGGCCTTAAGCTGCAGGAGGGCAGGTTTAGATTAGATATTAGGAAAAATTCTCCACTGTGAGCATGGTGAGGCAATGGAACAGGTTGCCCAGAGAAGCTGTGAATGCTCCATCCCCAGAAGTGTTCAAGGGTTGGATGGGACTCTGAGCAATATGGTCTAGTGAAAGGTGTCCCTGCAGAGGGGTGTTGACACTGGATGATCTTTAGGGTACCTTCCAACCTAAACCATGCTATAAATCTATGATTCTCACATTTTCCACTTATCAGGGCAGGTGTATGTCATACCTTCTGTTGCATTGCTTCGACATTTAGTAATGGGCAGAAAATTTATGCAGCAATAGTGGGAGATTAAATAGCTTCCTGTCATTTTAGGAATTATGTTGGAGCAAAGAGTAAATACCAAGGATGAGAAGGCTGCTTTGCTGTTGAAGAGCTGTTTATTTTGGTTCATGATGTCTCTTTTTACCCAACCCATATGCTGCAGCCCAAAACCAGTAACAGTCCCTCCCAGTTGTTAAGAAGACTGGTCTTACTGTGTCTATCTCTCTGCTCTGCCAGCCTATCAGCCCACTCAGTAGTTAATCCTCATTCTACCTCACCAGAAGACTTGTCTGCTTCTGTTGTGTTTTTGATTAAGTTAGCTGGTAGGTTCAATTACATAGTGGTATGATGCAGCAGAAAGGAGGAGGGACAAAGGGGAATGGGATAGCAGCAATGAGTTGCTAGGTCATGTGAACTCAGTTTTATGGAACTGCAGTCTGTATTCTTGCTTCTTAGGTAATTCAAAAAACCTATTTAGACATGTGTGCTTGAGTTTCAAAGAGCCCTTAAAATGAAGCTGATTAAAAATATGTCCAGTTGAGAAGCTGGACAAAGCAGGCCCAGAAACATTTGCCAGTTTTGAAAATTGTGTCTTTGAAATTTAATTTATTAGTTTAAATCCTGGTGGTTTAGATTATTCTGGGGCTGTAATAAGGGAGTTGTGTTGTAAACAATGTTAAGCATGAAAATGTACATTTTTTTCCTTGTTCTTTCTAGTCTGAAGAATTTGCAGAGCAGCCAGAAGATCCACTGCCACCTCCTCCACCACCACCACCGCCTCCACCACCACCACCACCACCACCACCAGCAGCTCCAGTACTACCACAATCTCCATCTTCTCCATCTTCTTTTCATTTGTCTCAAATAGATGCCAGATTTGTAGATCCGAGTATTGGATTATTGATGCCCCCTCTCCAGACCCCCAGCAATCTTGCTGTTTTTTGCGATCATAACTACACTATAGAGGATACAGTGCATCAGCGAAAAAGAATTCAACAGCTGGAGGAACAAGTTGAAAAACTGCGGAAGAAACTCAAGACAGCACAACAGCGGTGCCGACGTCAGGAAAGACAAATTGAGAAACTAAGAGAAATTGTTCAGTTTCAGAAAGAAAAAGACATACTGGCAGGAAAAGGCTATGTGATTCTGCCTAATGACTATTTTGAAGTCATAGAAGTACCTGCCTAGGAGTCACGAACATCAGTTTTCACTTTGGTAGGCCAAGAAATTCAGTTTAAAAATGAAATTCTTTCTAATTCTGTATGTAAGACTTTCCAGAATTCTAAAATAGTAATTAAGCAGTCATACAAATAAGATAATATTTTTTCTTCATTCTCATTTCAGTTTGATATACTTTTAATATATTGAAGATGCAAGTATCTCAGAATTAGAATATGCAATGAATTTTAAAAATATTAATTGCTTCCAGAAGGAAAGGATGCAAGATTGAAGACACATAGAAATTTACTTTTTTTTACGATGTCTGTCTTATGCTTACAGGGGCCGGGAACTGAATCTGGGTGAGAGTGAAGTTTAGGTGGTTGTACACCTAGTGCTTTGTCAAGACTTCTAATGTTGGCTTTAGTAATCCCCAGTAAGTAGTTTTCACTGATTTTAGAAAGAACAGAATTAGGTCAGCTAACATCTGCAAGTGCTGCAGAAAGATAGATAAGATGCACATTTCAGTCTGGGAAAACTTCCAACTTTAGTTTGCTATGCATTTGAAACACTGCAAAACATAATTCCTGGATCCCTTTGGGTGAGGTATGTAAATGAACCTCTTCTTTTGGAGTAACTGTTCATGACATGAGTGTTTTGAGGGTGATGAGGAGAATTCATTAGCATAGCTAATGAGAGCTGTAGAAGCAGCTTTTGTTTTGAGGGCACTTAAAAGTAATCCGGAAGTGCAGAGCTGACCTGAACATGTATGTTACTACACTGTTGGCAGGATCATTAAGACATGTACTGTTTACAGTGACTGCTTGCAAAAGGACACTGGTAATATACAGTCCCAGTAACTAGTGTAGTGTTGTCCTTAGTTTTGAAATTAACTCACATGTCAACCATGTGTAGCTTCAGGAAATGAAGTAAGTTTGTTCTTCATCCAGGCAGTCAGACATTTATGCCTTCGCAGTATATGGTGGTTTTATTTCTTTCATTTTTTCACTCCCCAAACAGCATCCACCAAAGGGCAGATAGGGAACTAGACTTTGGAGTTGCTTGGTGCTAGACTGGTTTATAATATCTCAAATGCTGCTGCCTCTTTTTCAGCCTTATTAAGACTCTCTCTAGTAATAGATTTAGCATGACAAGTGCAGCAGTTTGCACTTATTTTATAAAAATTTATTTAGTAAATGAACTCATTCAAAATAAGAGAAAATGGCTAACCCTAATGTAGGCTTCACAGCTGAAATTCCTGGATATACGAGACAGGAGGAAAATTGGATTTCTCAGTCTATATCAAACTTCTGTGCTATGTGGGTTCTAGCTCTGATGTTAAACAAGCCTTGTTCATGACGGCTTTAAAAGCTTCCCTTAATATCCCGTTAGCATGACATTTTGAAATATTTCAAACCAGTCTTGATGCTTCGGACCTCACTCATGCCATGTGTCTATTTTCCCTACCATTTCATACACTTCAAATGAACAAAAACGCCAATGCTTCCTTTTGTGTACATTTATTATACCTAATTAAAAATTTGAAAAGCAAATGATGTGTTAGATTTTTAATTACTCTCTCTTCTCTTTTCCCGGGATTTTGCCAAAATTGTCTTGATATTTTACATTTTTATTTTCTACTAGTTTCCTTGTTTAGAGGTTGGGTTCCCAAGCCTTGTTGCTGTTACACTTAGTGTTTAAAATTGGTAAAATTCAAAAGTGACAAGGAAAAGATGTTGTAAAAACTGTTGCTATGCTGTTGGCATGTATGCCAGATAGCAGATTGTGTCTGTTTTCTCTGCAGAAAACCCTCTTTTCTTACTCTGCAGGAATTTCAAGTGTGACTTCCTGAGGCACAGGGGATTGCAATACCACACTCCCTGCCACCTGTGTCTGCACCCCAACACTTGGTTGTGTACTCCCACTACTACCCTTATGTCCTCCACTTTTCTGGAGGTGGCTGAGGTGCTGGCTGCACCCTTCTGTGGGGCACTTCAGCTCACTAAAGCAGCAGGTTTGGCTTGTAGTGGAGAGGTAGCAGAAAGCCAACAGTACTACACCTGATACAAGTTTCCTTCCACCTGGGCCATGCTTCCCTGTTTACCCCCCCACCTTATGCTCTGGCTGCTGTGCTTGTTGGGCCCTTCCTTTGGGTGTTTTAACTTCATAACCCTTCAGGGAAGCAGCTGAACAAAACTAAGTCTGCAAGTTAAATTTTAGGTACACTGCAAGATGGCTGGTTGGTGTGTGGAGTCCTTGTGTCTTTAAGCTGTTTGCATTGGTGAAGTTGATTTAACAGCTGACTTATAAATGTTTCTTCTGTTGAGGGGGTTGATTGTTCCTTGTCTGGACAGTTTCAGAAGTAATATGCTGAAGAGGGGACTGCTGCTCAGTTGTCTTCCTTTCCTTTTACCAGATGATTTTACTAAGAAGAGATGCAGCCTATTGTGACAACAGGCTTGAAGTTTTCCTGCAGCAGCTATTTTTTTTTCTTTAAAAAAAAAAAAAAAAAAAAAAAAAAAAAAAAAAAAAAAAAGTCTTGTTAACTCCTGATGTAGTCATGTCTGTGCTAACTGTGGACTTCAGTAGATGTATGAGGGCTCTCAGTACCACAGAGCTCTGAAGTGGGGAGAAAAGAGTGGTACAGAAACAACTGATTGTCTTTTAGCAATTGACTTTTTTATGTACTACACTGCATCCCTCACTCTTTTACAATCTCTCTTCTGTGGTAGATTAGCAATATAGAAAGAGAAGATGAAGGCTCTCTGCTAGTGCTGAGGCTAGGAAAAGAGTTCTAGCTAATTGGTACAATATGTTCCACCAGCATGTGTTAAAATTTCCTCTCCTTTTGGGATCTGGTACATCCACGCAATCATCTGTTAAAGAGGTCTGCAACAGTTACTGTTTGCATTGGCCACAACTGGTACCTGCATTAGCACTAATTTCTTAAACATCCCTGAAAAGATGTGATTGGGAGTTAAAAAGCAGAGGTTGTAATTGTAGGATGGCATGTGGTTGTTCAAGTGTACATGAAGTAGCTGACATTTGTTTAAATGCACTTCACTGGAGCCTATTTTATAAGCTGAATAATTCAAGCAAGTTAGAGAAAATTGGCAAAAATTGGCAAAAAATTTCCATCATTAAATTATAGAAATATTAATCATTAAATTATAGAAATATTTATTTTGAAATGGGCAGATGCTTCAGATAGGAATTGGATCCACTTCTAAACAGAAGTTGTATTGCTGAGCAGCAATTGTATCGAAAGAAAACTGGTGGGAAGAGAAGTAAAGAATATGAGATAAAGAGAAGAGACTTTACAGAAGTCAGTTATATCTGATACAAGAACATGCTTATGAAAATACAGCTACTACAGATTGAGTCAAAATCCAGGGTACTCCTTCACTGCCACTATGCCACTTTGCTTACCTCTCCCTGTTGCCCCAAGTCCCCTTTTGCTGCAGCAGAGTATCTGATCTATGTGTAATGTTTGCTTTTTTTCTTCTTACACCTCTGCAAAGTATTAGATTTCCCTGTCTAAATGGGACTTTTGGACTTTTCAAGCTCAAGAGGTATGTTTTATGGGGAAAAAAATGAATAGGTAAATACTCAAATTACTTCTTGTCATGCTGAGGGAGTTCTCTGTCACCACTCTGTTTACTCCTGCGTTTCCAGTTACCATCTTGCTTATGTTGTCATGGAGTTCTCTTGCAGATAAAGAAAGTGCAAAGCAAATCCCACTCTGAATGTAGGAAGAATGAAAGGAAGATAGTTGATTGGGTAAAACTAAAACCTCAACAGCTTTTGAATGCTTTCCAAAGGACTTCTCCTTGTTACTTGCTTCTCTGGATCCAGGCAGTTATTTCTAGTTGCTCTTTTTTTTTCTTGCTTGCTTTCTTTCGTGAGATCTGTTTTAGATTTTAGTCTGTAGCATTATCTGTTTCTTGACAGCTTACACCTTCATCAGGTGGCTTTGGCAGGGTGAAATGGGGTGAGCTATAGTCTAATTTTAACCATCAAAACACAATCTGCTTAAGCAGATTGTTGATGGCTGCAAGTTCAGGTATGTAACTCCTACTGTTTTAAGCACAGCAGTTTATTTACCATACTCTGCCACAATAATGATTTGTTTATCAATGAAAAAGAGGGTACATGACTCAAAAATACAGCAGTTGCTCTTAAGAGATTTCTCTTTGCGCTTGTTCAATGCAAATTTTATCTTCATATAGAGATCTTTGATAGAACTGCAGCAATTTATTGCACAAAATTGGCAGAAGACCTTACAGTGTTACATAGGCTGAAAATAGTTTAAAAGTGAGCAAAAAAATGTGTTGCGAAGTTGCTGTTTAATCCACTCTGACTCACTTGAAACAGTTGCCAAAGAAAGTCATCTTAAATATTGCTAAATTAAAGAAAGCATTTAAATTATTACTGAGAAGGAAAGGTTCAAGTACTTCTCTTAAGAATTGTTACAATACATGTCATAATTAAATAATTAATTAAGTCTGTCCAGTCTTGCCACTATTAGTTCATTTAACATTGAATATCAGGCTTTTTGTTGTGCAAAATTAGCAATTAATAATCCTGTAGCTGCCTCCTCCTACTGTAAAGGGCAAATAGATTGTAGAGCCTGGGCTTGCACATTTGGGAACTTGTGAAAAGATTGTCCTCTGCCTCTTAATTGGTTTGAAGTGTCTTTTAGTTAGGGATGAGTATGGAGAATGCAATCAGACCATTCATTGGACTGTTTGTTTGTTTGGTTTGATCGTTGTTGTGGTGGTGGTGCTGGGGGTGGTGGTTTTTTTTTTTTTTTTTTGTTTTGTTTTGTTTTGTTTTTTGTTTTTTTTTTTGGTGGTTTGTTTTGTTTGTTGGTTTGGTTTGATTTTTTTTTTTAAATCATAGAGAACTTGAGGAAATCAGGCAGGCTCCCACTTCCTTTCATTGGATGTATTTAATTGGACGTGACCATTAAAGATGCAGAGTCTGAGGCTGTACTAGTCATCTGTAGGAGAAACGATGCTCCAGTATTTGAGGCCATGAAAGATGTGTGACTTTCTACTGGAAGCTCTTCAATTCAATGACCTGGGACAGATAATCCAGAAAAAGGAAGAAGTCTTGCCTCCAGTAATTGTGTCTTCTTTTGTGTTGGGCTCATTTAGTAGCCTGCAGCCATAGTCCAATATTCTCTAACCAAGTTTTTATGGATATAACCAGGACTTTGATGTAGTAGAATGTTACAGCAATATACTGGAATTGCAGCACAATCACAATATAGCAGCTGCAATATCAGTGGAATCACAATTCAAATACACTCTTCAAATTCCCATTACTGGTCTCTAAATGCTTGGTGTCATGACACTGTGTCCTCACAGTTACTGGGAAGAAACATGCAGGTTACACCCAGCTCAAGCCAGCTACTGTTTTCCAAGCTGATTTTTTGAGTTACCTATTTTCTCTACTTTATATTGGGCTGAGTCACATAAACACTACCCTCCCACATTGGCCTGGTTAGCTCAGGAAAATGTTACTCTCAACTAATTATTTCAGGTAAGGCTGTTTATTTGATCTTAGGACTGAATGATGCAGCTGTATTCCTAAAGAAAAATTTTCTATCCAGTCTCTCCTGTGCTGAGATAATTTCATCTTTCTTTATGACAATTCATTGTTTTTCCTTACATTCTTCCTTCAGCGCATTATTCTTGCCCACCATCTCTGGCCATTCCTCCATTGCAGGGGTCAGTCACCCATTCTCATACTTTTCAGGAATCTCACACATGTATTTTGCAGAAAAAGTTAATTTTTTTGTCTTCAGAAAGGAAGAAATTTTCAGGGGTGATATTTTTACTATATTAAGAGGAAGGCTTAAGAAATCCCTAGACTTCCACCTGTACTTACAGGTTTGTGATAATAACCACAGCTGCTCACTCTGAAAGAAGGAAGCTTTGGATGTCTACTTTTACAGTGCAGTCCAAATTTCTTGCCCTTTTTTGGTGTGGTTTGGTTTTTTCCCTTCTTCTTTATTTTGTATTGATAGGATCAGACTCTTCATTCATACTTCAGTGATGCTGATGCTGTCAGGTCCAGAAGAATACCGCCTACATGTAAAGAAAATCTAAAGGAAAAGTTATTCCCAAGCTGGTTGTGAACCAGCAAGGTGGAGTGTTACAACTCTCACAGGAGGTTGTGTGAGCTCAGGCCACAGAGGATGGCCTTACTGATAAATGTTTCATTCTAATTATTTTAAGCTTGATCATGCAGGCTTGTCTCATAGGTGTCCTGAACTGATACATTGTTATATCAAATGATTTTGTCGGGGCGGTTTTAATCTGAGGTATTCTAGGAGTTGATGTCAGAATATTTGTGATATTATGTTGAGGGACTGAAAAGAATTTGTTTAACAATAACCTCAAATCCTGTTGTATGTATATACTTTCAGTTCTTTATTTTTTTCTTTCTAAGTTCAGACAGGAAAATATTTTTACTGTTTACTGTTTTTTGTTTTGGTTTTTTGGTTTTGGTTTGTTTGTTTGTTGTTTTTGTGGGTTTTTTTTGTGTGTGTGGTTTTTTTTTGGTTTTTTTTTGTTTTGTTTGTTTGTTTGTTTTGTCTTGGTTTGTTTTTTTTCCCATGACAATTGCTCAGCGTTTATTTATGTGCTCAGCATGGTGAGGAACCGGGCAGGTTCTTTAGTACAGATAATACAGCACGGAAATCTCTTGGTTGTGTATAATAGGAAACATCTATTCGCCCAAGCGAATGCTCATGTAGCTGCTTCAGCTTAAAGAACTCAGCTTGTTTAGAAATTATCTATGTAAAATATAGGCATCCATAAACCACAGTTATAGGATCAGTGGAGTTACCTTTCTTTGATACTGTCATCAGCTGACAAACTCAAGATGTCCTCATGGTAAATCTTCATATAACTGAAAAAATTGTAAATACATATATAATACATTTTACACTCAAATGTTCAGGCAAGCTTATAATAACATTACTTAACCTTATAGTATCACTACGGTTATATCCATCCTTCCATCAATATTGATATTTGCCTCTTGACCTGTATACTAAGGTTTCTAGAACTTAGACTTTTTGATTCATATAATAGCCACCAGGTAATTGACATCTATATGACTTCAGTGATAAGATGTAATGAAATTAAATAAATATCTGCAAATGGTGCTTTCTTGTGTTGTTCACAGTGCTGCCTGGGTTCCAACACCAAATAACAGCCCAGCATCCTTCAACACCTTTTACTCCTTCAGACAGAAGAAATCAGAAGTTTACACATACAGGAGATGGCATTGTCCTTGCTTGTTTTTCACAGTAGGATTGCCACAAAATCTTGTTGCCTAGTAAATCGATCATCTCTGTGATGAGATATGAGTATAGAAGTAAAACTGTTCTCCCTGCTAGAAATCTTTTATATTGAATAGTATATAATTTTCTCTGACTATTCCTTGTGTGCCACTCCTTGCTCATCTACAGCATCACTCTTCTCTCTTAACAAAGATTCATCTGTTTTTTTCTACTATTACTATCAGAATTTAAACATCTGTGTTTTCCAACACATTTTCTGATCTTTTGTACACGATAATGAAACACTGACCTACTCAGTTACAGAGCTCGTCAGCAACTGAACAGGAAATTGAATTCAGAAGGTGAGGCAGTAACCTTTTCTTATGGACTGGTAACATTTTCCTATTTCATACTATAAAATGTACCAGAGAGATGAAAATGAAAAAGGCTGTTGGAAACAGCAGTGGAATGAAAAGCATGTCTCTGAAGACTGCTTCAGGTTAATGGATGAGTTTGGCCTGAGGAAAGAGGAGCTTGCTTAATATTTCAATGGATTTCACTATGTGCTTTCAAGCTGAGTTTTGCTTTTATTCTGCTTGCCTCTTGATTCCTATACATAAGAGATGGAAAAGTGAGCTTAGCAATTCCCAGGGGATGGGAGAGCTTTTTGAGCAATGTCCTCACCACTGATGTAGCTTTCCCCCTCCACCCCTCAAAAAAAACCTGTAAAAGGCCTGCTAGTTAAAAGCCTAACTGAACATTTTGGGCAAAGCTTTGCTGAATCCTGTGAAACCATAATTTCTTTGAATTTCTGAAAAGGAAGTCCACCATGGACTTTTCTCAGCTTCATGCAGAAGAGAGTTTCTGTGGCAGCCTCATTGTCTCAGACAAGACTAAGCAGCATGCTTGGAACAAAATCATGAAGTCATGTAGCTTCAGCTTGCTCAGGATGTCACAACAGGAGATTAACTCACAGCAGTGTGGCAGTCTGCTGTGCTGCTGTCAGATCATGGTAAGGTAAAATCCAGCTGCAATGATAAATGGCTATTTACCTGATTAAGTAAGGTGTCTGATAACATTCCTATGCAAACAGTCATCCCCATTACCCATAGAGGAATTAAACTCTGAATTAAACTCTGCAGTCTTTTTATTGCTCCTTTTGATTTCATTGATTATCATGTTGTTTGCACCTGGTGTTAATGCATCAAGCTCTCTGGGCTTACTGAAAGCCTCAAAACATTACAAAACATATGAAATCAGGTCTATTGGCTGACTTGCATTGAAAGTGATTGTGAGGAGTTGCCACAGTACATACAAGGATGATAATGTGGAGAAGGAGGACAGCAGCCCAGTTTAGTCTGAGGCAGTTAAAAGTTTTGTGCCTTTGTGAAGTTTAGTGGAGGTGGCATTTGTTCTGTAAACTCTTATCGGGGCCATGCCAAGTTGTCTCCTGGCACTCTACCCCATCATCACGCCAGGGACTGGCCCTACACTGGCCTTCTGTTGGAGAACTGTACATCTTCCCAGCCCATTTTTCCTGCACCATGGAAGTAGTCTGCAGAGCATTTTGGCTGTCATCCCGTATGTTCTTCTTCCTCATAATATATACAAATTGTCAGACTCTGTTCCCAGGTCAGGGAGTTATTCCAACCCAGCATCAGTTTACTAATAGGTGAAGTTACCTAAATACCTTTAGGTTAATTCTTCTGACAAGACACAGGCAGGCCATTAAAAGTTAGAGGAAATAGGATATTCTGACATGATAGAAAAGGCAAAACTAGTTTTTGCATGTTTCATAGGTAATATCAGTTATGCTTTCTGGTGAGGTGAAGATGTAAACATTTGGTTTTGTATTCAGCTTCTCTGGCCTGTAAGAAGCAAGACAAAAGTATCAAAGGTGTCATCCAGTAGAGACAGCTGTTTAGGTATCAAAACATTCCAGTTTGCTGTTTCATAACTTTAAACTATTTGAGGAACTTGCACAGTTTTAAGATATATTTCTATCTAATGGGTTATACCAAATAATTACCAAATTATATCAAATAATTACAAAACCATTATTAACAAATAATTACAGGACATTCTACTACCTAACATTACTTTCACATCACTTTTGTTATGATTATATATTGCCCAAAGGTTATTTTTTGCAAATTATATGAAAAGCATACTCTGACTTCACTCAGAAACTGTGAGAACATATGGTACACTATGCTATGTTTACACTCAGGTTTAACATCAACTTTTTCTATAGTTCCAGGCTAGTTGATATTACTCAGAACTGTTCTGTTGAGGATATAGGCTATTATCCATACATGTCAAATGCCTTTATTTTTTCTATACTCAATATTCTCAGACATGAAGTCTGAACAGGGTTTTGTTTGTACATATTCATGAGCACGGCTTTGTAAACTCTAACATAGCAAAGCAAATACCTGGAGGTAGACAACAAGGAATTTTAAGCATATAGGTAGACATTCAAGAGGACTATAATGCTTCATATAATAAGTCATTATAGATGGAATATTCTGGAAGTTATGTGAAAGTTAGTTTCTAAGTCTACATTTAAGTGTACTATCTTTGTTTATGAATCAGTGAAAATGGAAGCCCAAAATGTCACAGATGTTCAAAATTATGGTCCTGCATATACTGTCTTTGGTTCCTTCCTGTAAACATTTCTATCTAATCTTAAGAAACCTCTAGAAGGAATAAATATTTTTCTTTATGAAGTATTTGGCAATAACCCAAACAATATAAGATTCAGCATGGCAAGCAGGCATCTCTGGATACAAGGCTCGCATCCCAGTTCAAACCCTCAGGCAGGAGTCTTCAGAACAGCAGAGGGCTGACTTGAGCCCTACTGTGACACCCTAGAGAAGGACAGTAGGAGTTGGCAGGTGGTATTACATAAATAACCCTCTGCAAAATCTCTCACACTGTTTTCCCATGGAGAAGGTGATTTTGTGATAGATACTTTGACAGAGGTGAGGTCTGGTCTGTTGACTGGTCTGCTGCTAGAGCCGTTTCTACTTTTTAGCCAGGGATGATCTGAAGTAAAATGCATGCACATCATAGGGCCCTGAGTCAGTGAGGCTGAATACGGCTGAGACATTTTCTGTAAAAATAGTAGCTTCCAACAGCACCACAACAGCATACAGTAATATAATGAATAAAGACAAAAAAAAAGTATTGTCTTCCAAACATTTTTAATGAAACATGATAACTGCTTTCATCTTTTAGACAGTCCAGAATTATTACCTCTGTCAAGATACATTTCTAAAGCTAAAAAAATCCCCCTTACTTGGATTGCATGGACTATGTGGACCCACAGGACAACCTTCTCTGTTGACTCAGAAAAAGATCATAAAGAGCAAATGCCCTCAAATGCAGGCAGGAACAGAGCTTGTAGAGTTCATCTAATTTCTGACAAAGCATTTAATTTTGCGATATCTTCAAGGGAGCCCCTCATCCTCCCATGCCAGATAGAGCAGCTCCAAAAAGAACATTTGTCAGCTACCACTATTCTGGCTGTGTGCTGGAGCTGTCACACCCAAAGAGAAGTGTATGAAATGGACAAAGCTGTGCAAGGAGTCATGCAGTTTATTGAGGCCATAGGATGTGGCAGGAATTGCCCTTTAAATTTTATGATTGCCTTGGGGATAAAAAGCCTGTATTCAATCAGAATGAGAAAGCAGAACCTTTTGTCATAGAGCACTGCACGTGTTGGGATAAAAGCTTCTAGAGAGCAGGTGTAACCATGAAAATGGGAGGCTGAGAGGCTCATGCAGTTAGGCATGAATCAAGTTCCTCTGTCATTCCTGAAGCAGTTGTCGTTAAAGCAGATTTTTTTCTCTGACATCTTGCAAAGTCTTGATCCTTGCTAGTTGTTTGCTTGCCCCTGAAATCTTCCAAGCCTCGACATCTGCACAGCAAGTCCATGATGCTGCAGATAAAATTTGAGCTGCGTGGGGCATTTATGAAAGCAGCTTGATGAAATGGAAAGAAAAGCTGAGAAAATGGCTGAACCAGACCTTTGTTTACAATCATTAACTCAGAACAAATGGATTTGAAAATGATCATATTCAAAGCTAGGTGGTGTCACCAAAATGCTGGAAGTGATCACAGTGCTGCAAGACACTCCTAAATAAGACCTCACCGTAAAATCAGAACTGAAAAAGGCAACAACGATTCTAATGCAGAAGGTGAAGCACCACCTATTAGAAATATTAATGTGCATACAGTGATGAAGAGCCTCTGCACCTCCCAAAGACTCGTGTCCCACACCCAGTGAAGAACTGGGAGATTTTTTACAGAGAGATGTGCAGCAGGCAGTTGTGTGGACTCTGCATTGTCAGAAGGCATAGGGACTCAGCTCCATCTCAAGTCTGCATTCACATGGATGTGGTAGAAATGGGAAGGAGGGCAGGGAGGGCTTTCCTCATGGTAGGAAGGTGCCAAGGAAACCAAGGACTGAAACTACTTTTGTTCTGCAAAACATTGTCCCTGTACGTGCAGAGCCTGATCGCTGCCGAAACAACTGCGTGGGTGCAACTTCTTCGAGTTCAGTTCAGGTAGCCGCCTCAAGCGGTCCCATCAGCCCTTTGTGAGCCTGCTGTGCTGACTGGTGCGTGCTCCTTGGCTGGCACAAAGACAAACGCATACGTTTTCATCCGAGTTCCTAGCACTTCACCTTACGCTGGTCTCCCGAACAGAGCTCCCGCAGCGTGTAATACACACCGTACCCCAGGCGAGTCAGCCGCAGCAGCCGTGCGCATATCCTCGGAACGGCCGGGGCCCTGCTGGGCCCTGCGGTGCGGCCTGCGCTGCCCGCGGCCTGCCACGGCGGGGAGCTGGAACAGCGGCCACCGCTCTGCGGAAAGGCACGGAGCGGGGCAGAGCACCTCCGCCCGGTGGGAGCGAGGGGGGAAAAGGCGGAGGGAAAGCTGGAGGAGGAAAGTGGCGACTGTGCTGGGCACTGCGTTAGAGATGAGGGCAGTGGGATGTGGTGCAGCTCCTATCAGAAAAGGGTGTGTGAAGAAGGAGGGATGGATTACAGGGGAAAAGGGCAGCAGGGAGAGACTGAATGGGGTTTGCCTGGTGGGGCCGGTTGTAATAAAAAGGTCTTTGTTCATCAAAACGAACATTGAAAGAAAATAAGAATTTAAACTGAATAGAGAATTTCAGACTGTGAGAAGAGAAAGAGGAGAAAAAAAGGTGGGGGGGTTTGATAAACAACAAGTATTCTGCTTAAGAATTGTGCAAATGCAGCTAGCACAGAAGACTGTGTAACTAACTATATACAAGCTAACTTTTAGGCCAAGGACAACCGGCAAAGAAGATAAGGAGCCTTCATCCCTATGACCACCAAGGGCAGAGAGAAAAAGGACCCCCTAGCAACCAATTGCACCGGCACAGAGTACATCGAGAGAAAATACGTCAACTGAAAAAGAGGGGGGACTATAAAAACAAAAAGGTCAAAGGGGGAAGGTGCGCTGTGGCAGAGTGGAAACTCCCCGGCCGCCCAGCACTGTTTTTTTGCTTAATACCGCTTGCTTAATAAATTCTTGTTAATTGATTTATCTATAATTAGCCTCCCCAATTGAATTTGTCCATAACAAATTTGGTGCCGTGACTCGGATAAGGGCAAACGGGCAGGAATTCCTAATCAGGGAGGCGCCCCGCTGCCTTTTCAGCGGCCCTGGTGCAGGCTTTTCCTTCTCGGGCCCTTACCGACGAACCTAAATTCGGTATTAAGCAAAAGGGATACCGGTAACCCCGTAATCTTTGTGCACGAAGCCCGGGCGAAGACGCAGGACAGTGTGAGTATAAAAGTGGGATCCGCTCGGTTGGGGTTGGGATCCCAGGACATAACGTACGAGACGTCCTTTTAGGACGAGGCAAGTGTGGACCTCTAAGTAGTGCGGTTTGCAGACCCCGAGAGGGGCTGGGCCACGAACAGGGGGCCGCGAGTGTGTGTGTGTGTGAAGGTGTCCTGGAAGATGGGACAGAGGAAAAGTAAGCCCGCTGATTCCATGGGGACGGGGACCCCGGTAAAGTTTCCCCAGATACCACCTGACAGTCCGTTAGGTTTAATAATAAAATCTTGGGATGAATACCCTTCAAGAAAAGGGAAGGATAGGGCAAAAATGATACATTATTGTATGGAAGTATGGGGAGGGAAACAAATCTGTGGTGATAATTTATTTTGGCCAGTGTTTGGAAGCTTCGAAGACTGGATTTGCCAGGCATTAAACATTTATGTAAATTCTAAAGAACCTTTTGATATGGAAGAGAGCAAGTACGCTGCTCTCTGGATAGTGGGGGAAACAAGAGCAAAACTTTTTGCCTTAAGCACCCAGGGAGAAAAAAAAAAAGAAAAATAAAAAGCCTGAGGAGGTTCCAACTGCACCCCCTCTACCATACATACCTCCCCGTCCTCCACCTCCACCAGCACCACCAGTAGTCTACCCCAATTTAGATCAAGGGGGGGATCTTGAAAACCAGGAAGTAGAAGTCCTGGAACCGGTCCCTGAGGAAAATCGTCGTGTTACTCGTAGCCTAACAAGGGGGAAAAGCGAGAGGGAAAGGCAAGTTCTATATCCATTAAGGGAAGTAGCTTTGGGAATGATCCCTAATCCTAATGCTGGTCAGCAGGGACAACCAGCCCAAATTCCGGGAATAGGTTATGTGGAGGTACCTCTTAATTCAGGAGATGTAAGGGAGCTCAAGAAAGAAATGGGACATCTATTGGAAGACCCCCTCGGAGTTGCAGAGCGGGTGGATCAGTTTCTGGGGCCCAATGTGTATACGTGGGACGAAATGCAGTCAATACTGGGGATTTTATTCACATCTGAGGAGCGAGGGATGATCAGGACGGCCGGTCTGAGGATTTGGGATAGAGACCATCAGGCAGGACCCCAAGCAGATACTAAATGGCCTTTACAGCGTCCTAATTGGGATAAGCAGGATCCCCTGCATAGGACACATATGGCAGACTTAAGAACAATTCTTATCCAGGGGATCAGAGAATCAGTCCCTAAGGGGCAGAATGTGAATAAAGCTTTTTGCGAGAGTCAAAAGAAAGATGAGGACCCCACGGAATGGTTAGGACGGCTCCGGAGATCTTTTCAGCTGTACTCCGGAGCAAACCCTGACACTCCGGAAGGACAGATGTTGTTAAAGACCCAGTTCGTGGCCAGAGCCTGGCCTGATATTAGGAGAAAATTGGAAAAGATTGAGGATTGGCATGGTAGAGGCCTGGATGAATTGTTGCGGGAAGCTCAGAAAGTGTATGTACGGAGAGAGGAGGAAGGACATAGGAAACAAGCAAGAGTGATGATGGCTGTGGTACGTGAAGGGCAGAGGGGAACGCTTAGTCAGTTCCAGGGAAGTAAGCCGAAGGGCCAGAAGGTAGAAGAAGGGAGAAGAGAAAAGGAGAGTGGACAAGGAAGCTGCTTTTATTGTGGTAAGAGAGGGCATTTTCGGCGGGAATGCAGAAAAAGGTTGGCAGATGAAAAGCAATTCAAGGAAGATTGAGGGGGTCAGGGGCTCTATTTGCTGGGGACCCAGGAAAAAACAGAGCCCCTGGTAAAACTAAAAATTGGTCCCCAGCAGCAAGAATATGAGTTTCTTGTGGACTCAGGAGCTGAGAGATCAATGGTTCAAACCCTTCCCTCAGGGTGTAAATTATCAAGAGAAACAATACAGGTAGTTGGGGCAAAAGGGGAAGGAAGCCTTTAAAGTGCCTGTAATCAAAGACGTGATTTTTGAAACCAGCTCCAAAATAGGTATAGGGTCACTGTTGTTAGTTCCAGAGGCTGACTATAACTTACTGGGACGAGATTTGATGATTGAATTAGGAATTGGAATCGACATAAATGACAAGAAGCTAAATATTAAATTATGTCCTCTTCGGGTAGAGGACGAACAGAAAATTAACCCTGAAGTGTGGTATACCCCAGAAAAAGCAGGCCGATTGGACATAAAACCTTTTGAGATAATATTAAGAAATCCTGAAGTCCCAGTTAGAGTTAAGCAGTACCCAATTCCAAATGAAGGAAGGCAAGGGGTCAAACCTGAAATTGAAAGATTAAAAGCACAAGGGTTATTAGAACCCTGCATGTCCCCTTTTAATACTCCTATCCTTCCTGTTAAAAAACCTGATGGGAAATACCGTTTGGTACATGATTTACAAGAAATTAACAAAAGAACTGTAGAAAGATTCCCTGTAGTAACTAACCCTCATACTTTATTAAGTCAGTTAGGCCCCGAAAATCAGTGGTATAGTGTTATAGATTTAAAGGATGCATTTTGGGCATGTCCCCTTAAAGAAAGTTGTAGGAACTATTTTGCCTTTGAATGGGAAGACCCAGACACCCACAGGAAACAACAACTCCATTGGACGGTACTCCCACAAGGGTTTACAGAGTCCCCTAATTTATTTGGCCAGGCACTGGAGCAGCTGCTTACAGATTTTCAGTTGAGAGAAGGGGCTGTCCTGATTCAGTATGTAGATGACTTGTTAGTAGCTGGGAAAGAAGTGGAAATTGTCAGGGAAGAGAGTATAAGATTACTCAATTTTCTAAGCCTGAAAGGACTCAAAAGTGTCAAAATCCAAATTACAATTTGTGGAAAAAGAGGTGAAGTATCTCGGACATAGACTGAGTCAAGGAACGAAGAAACTAGACCCAGAAAGGGTTAAGGGAATCTTAGCTATGCCAGGGCCAAGGACAAAGCGGGAGGTTAGACAGCTGTTAGGACTGTTTGGGTACTGTAGACAATGGATAGAGGGATTTAGCGGGAAAGTAAAATTCCTATATGAGAAACTAACAAAAGAAGGCTTGCTTAAGTGGACTTGGGAAGATGAGGAAAAACTACAGGACCTCAAGGCAGAATTAGTAAATGCACCGGTTCTCAGTCTTCCTGATTTAAAAAGGCCCTTTTATAATATAAAACCAGGTGATAAGGTGTTAATAAAAAAACCTGGAAAGAAACCTCACTAATCCCAAACTGGGAAGGCCCCTATGTTGTTTTACTTACTACAGAAACTGCAGTCAGAACCGCCGAGAATGGATGGACACATGTGAGCCGAATAAAGGGACCGATTACTGCTGCTGCTGCCAAAGACCCCTGGAGAATAACCAGCCAACCCGGAGATCTTAAGGTCACATTTAAACGGACTTAATGGACTCAGTAAAAATTGTACAAACCAGCTGGTATAGTGAGATATTGGATTATGGATATCCTATAACTGATGATTTTAGAGTCTATTGTACAAATAAGGATTGTGATTGTTACCCTTTTGTATGCTATATTTGTAAAATCTGCCAGGAACGGTGGTGGGTCCATAGTTATAGAGGTACCCCTCCTAGGGGTATTTGTAAAGGGTGTTACCAATTAGAAAGAGAACTGACAAAGTCAGTCCTAGAGATTGGAGAAGAGAACGGGACCCTACCAAGGGAATCCCAAGAGTGGTAGGAGGTGTTTACTAAGGGGGCTAGGCCTGAAAATTGTTGTTACCACTCTAATGAACCAATTCCCCTAATTGTTCAAATTATAAAAGGGAATTGCCGGAAGACTTTACCTGGAATTCAGTGTAATTCACCGCAAGTGAAGGATAAGAATTGGGAATCATTCAAAAAGAGGCAGCAAAAACAGAGTAAGGGTCCTCCTGAAGAATATCCTTGCTGCCGAGAAGATGGTACACCTCGCGGCTCGAAGCAACCGGGTCGGCGAGCGAGGCAGAGGGATAAGAAGCAGTGGAGGAAAAAGCCCTCAAACTGGGACAATTCAAAGGTATTTCAAGAACTGCCTCAAGATACTGATTCCCAAGGGTAAAGGTGAGCCCGGCAATAACATGTCAAACCAAACAGTGGGAAGGGGGAAATAATGATAATCAAGTTCTGGGACGGTTTAGACTCCACCCTTGCTGGCAAATTCTGTACATATTAGTTATATGTTGTACCTGGCCTGTACAAGGGGACTATGCACACCAGCCATTTAATTGGACTCTGACCAAAATAGACCAAGGGAAAGTTGTTAAGCAAAATGCCACCACTGTAGCTCCTACTTTTTTAGTTACTAATGAGGACTTGGTGAACTCTGTGTGGGGATGGAGTAAACCTGACTTCCACGCTATCTATTGGTGTCCTAGTTCCAGTCCTGGGAGGGAGTATTGTAATTACCCTGGGGAATATCTGTGTGGATATTGGGGCTGTGAAACCATAGCAACTGCCTGGGCTGTCACCCATCCAGATAAATTTTTACAGGTCTCATGGTATCCTAAAGGATGCAAAGTTCCATGGTATGGCACTCAAGGAGAAATTCTGTATATGGGGAATTGCAGGTCCTTGAAAATACAGGTGCTCAACCCCCTGGACCCAGGATGGCTGGTAGGAAAAACTTGGGGAGTAAGGTGTTGGGAACCGGGTAAGGATCGTGGAGGGTACATTCAAATAAAAAAAAAAGGAAATCCTACCACATGATCCTCTACCCATAGGCCCTAACTCTGTAATTGCTGAGGAGAAGTTAACTGAGACAGCTATAGGGACCAGTGACACCACAATGCCCGGAAACGGGACCCTCATACTCCCGACCCCGGATCCCCAGCAAAGTACCCTTTGGAAACTTATGCAGGCAGCATACCAAGTCCTCAATGTAACACAACCTAACATTACTGAACAATGCTGGCTATGCTTTGATATTAAACCTCCTTTCTATGAGGCAGTAGGGCTCAATGAGAAACCCAAGCGAGTTAATGGGAGCAATCTGCCACAATGTAACTGGAAAGACCCCCAAACCCAAGGGATAACTTTAGCAGCAGTAACTGGAAAGGGACGATGCATAGGGAGAGTCCCGTGGCAAAAGAAACATTTGTGTAAAACAGTCAGTAAAGCACAGCATAAGAGTAACCCGGCAAAATGGTTGATTCCAGCCAAAAATACTAAATGGATATGCTCCAGAGGGGGGCTTACACCCTGTATTGCTCTTTACCTATTCAACAAAGTCTCTGAGTTTTGCATACAAGTGGTAATAGTCCCTAAAATAATTTATCATCCTGAGGAATATGTGTTTAATGCTCAAGTCACTTCTGAACATCACTTATCAAAAAGGGAACCCTTCACAGCCTTGACAGTGGCCACCCTAATGATTGTAGGTGGAACAGGTGTTGACACCGGGGTGGCATCATTAGTAAAACAGAATCAAGAATTTAATTCCTTGAGGATTGCTGTAGATGAAGACTTAGCCCGCATTGAACAGTTGATCTCAGCCCTTGAAAAGTCTGTAAGATCCCTGTCAGAGGTAGTATTACAAAATCGTAGAGGATTGGACTTAATATTCTTGCAACAGGGAGGATTATGTGCTGCCCTTAGGGAGGAATGCTGTGTGTATGCAGACCACACGGGAATTGTGAGAGATACAATGACTAAACTAAGGGAAGGCCTCGAACGGAGAAAGAGGGAGAGAGAGTCACAGCAAAGCTGGTATGAGACTTGGTTCAACAGCTCCCCTTGGCTTACCACGCTACTATCAACCCTTGCAGGTCCTGTGATATTGTTGTTACTAGGTTTAACTATCGGACCTTGCATTTTTAATAAAATCATAGACATTGTAAAAGGAAGACTAGAGGCAGCTCATCTAATGCTTATTAGGGAGAGGTACGAAGCATTGCCCAGGGACTCAGAAGTAGATGAAACCCTGGTCTTAAGCCACCAAGAGTTAAAGCGTTTTAATGAACAAATTGGTAAAGAGAAAGAGGAGGGATTGTAATAAAAAGGTCTTTGTTCATCAAAACGAACATTGAAAGAAAATAAGAATTTAAACTGAATAGAGAATTTCAGACTGTGAGAAGAGAAAGAGGAGAAAAAAAATGGTGGGGGGGTTTGATAAACAACAAGTATTCTGCTTAAGAATTGTGCAAATGCAGCTAGCACAGAAGACTGTGTAACTAACTATATACAAGCTAACTTTTAGGCCAAGGACAACCGGCAAAGAAGATAAGGAGCCTTCATCCCTATGATCACCAAGGGCAGAGAGAAAAAGGACCCCCTAGCAACCAATTGCACCGGCGCAGAGTACATCGAGAGAAAATACGTCAACCGAAAAAGAGGGGGGACTATAAAAACAAAAAGGTCAAAGGGGGAAGGTGCGCCGTGGCAGAGTGGAAATTCCCCGGCCGCCCAGCGCTGTTTTTTGCTTAATACCGCTTGCTTAATAAATTCTTGTTAATTGATTTATCTATAATTAGCCTCCCCAATTGAATTTGTCCATAACACGGTAAGCAAGCCAAGAGAAACAAGGAGGGTGTTTGGGGGGACAGGAAGCTGGAGGAGAGTGGACAGGATGTATGGACAGGTGGACTGTTGGCTCCAAACTGTTCCATCTGGCACATGGAAATGTCTGGTGCTGGAAAAATTGCTGGTGAGCTCTGCTCTTACCCAGTGAAAGCGCACGTTTGAGAAGCTGCTAGGTGAGGAGAGGTGTCTGCTGCTGGCCAGAACTGAGATCAGAAAGAACCTGAGAAGTGTCAGGGCAAAGATGAGATTCCAGGAGTTCTGCCCTTTCCCACCCCCTTTTTGCTCCAGAAAGTGTCCCTCACCTTTATTATGAATAAAATCCTATATGTCTAATTTAATAAACCACAAAACTAGAATTTAGCAGCAATTTTAATTGAGCAGCAATTTTATATAAAACGAATACAATCAAGTAAGCATGTACAAACTAAATTTGGCAGTGATTAATTAAGTCTGATTAAGGTTCTGATAAGGCATAAGCAAAACCGACTGGGGTACGGGAAGGGTTTCTCACCCTGCCTCACATACAAAAGACAAAGGAATCCAAACACAACTTATATACTGTATGCTAATACATATTCATCAATATTTTCCATAAATCTCTTGTTTTCTATTCTTGTAATCTGAGTCACTGTACAGCATAGCGCATGCTCCACTTGTTGCTAAGGGGTCTTCTTGGCTTTTCGTGGTCACTTCTGACAAAGGCTGCTCATCATCGTCGCTGTCCTTTGAACAACCTCATAGGTTGCACATGCACCCCAAGGCTTGTGTTATAGAAGCCAGCATTATATTCCAAAAATAAGCCTTATTATTTCATAGATACCTGGAATCATCCCAATTTTGTCCATTTCAAGGCTGATTCTTTAATTATCCCGAGGCCTGTTCTGTTTCGGGATTTTACTTATCTCAGACTACATTCTGTATCGTATTCTCTCATGAACATCTGAGAACATCTGTTTTGTGCCACTTTTTTACATATCCTTTTCCTCTATTACTTTTTAACAAATATTTTCTAAAATATTGATATAGTTACAATTGTTAGCACAAATCATATTCATTTATCAAACCTTCTATGGGCAGGTGTTCATCTGCTGGCTTCCTGTGTCATGCCAAATGGTACAACATGGATTCAGTCCTCCCTTGGGAGCTCCAGGGAGCCTAGTTCCATCACAAGTCCTGGCATTCCAGGTGGGCCTACACTGGCTTCTGGCATGTCACCTACAGGGACCAGGGAAGCTGAGATGGGTTTGGGAGGGAGAAGACACATCTACCTGAAAAGTGTCTCTTGTTCTGTAGTGCTGCCTTAACTCTCTTTTCTCCTTCATGGAGCTGACAAACCTAGGGGTGCAGCAAACTGTACTTTGGCTCTGGGTTTTTGAAACAAAGACTCACAGTACTGGTTCAAAGCATCTCCCATCTATGTCCTTCCTCTTCACCATCCTTTTCACTTTAGTCCAGGTTTCCCACACTCTGATTGCTAGCCAGCACTGTCACCTTCCCCTGGAATTTATATTTTCCATGCTTGACTGCATGGTACCTTCAGATAACATGACTTAGGACTGTCCATTGTAATCTTGAGTTTTCAGTTGCTGCTAGTATTAACCATGTGTGCTCAAATGGATGGATTTGTGCTTCTAGGTAGATTTCTTGTCTTCTTTTTCTTGTCATTTTTGCTGCCTAAAGGCTGAGGCCCAGCTCCAGTGTTGCTTGTGTCTAGGCAGTACCTGGCTCTTTGCAGTCTGAAATCACAGCCTCATATTAGTTACAAATCCCATGAAAACTGTGGAGAAGCAATGATATTTTCTCAACAGAGAATAGCCACTCAGGTACTGCCACAAACAGAGTTCTGCCCAAGAATTAATTTGCTGTCTCAGGATGGATGCGCCTCATGCTTCATGGCCTGTCTCGCAAAATGGAGTATTCATGCATACTTTCCTTTCCAAAATGTTGGAGTTCATGGCTGCATAAAGACTTGTGAACAGAAAACAGGCAAACATAATTTCTGTCTCTAATACTCTCCTCTGACTGTCTGGTAACTCTGGAAGCCAATGACCAGGCAAACCTGGTCCTTACCTCTTGTCACAGTCTAGGCAGTGGGTGGAGGCAATGGTCGTGCAATATACTTCATATTTCTCTCCAATCAACTATCATGCAGTAGCAAAAAGCTGACTCCTATAGGCAGGTAATAAATTAACTCCATTGCCACAAGGCAGCATGTTAAAGCCCTGTGAGAAATAAGCGTCTCTTATATTGCCTAACAGAGCAATGCCTGAATGCAATCTCAGGCAGTAACTAAAGTCAGAGGTGTCAATGGGCAAAGGCTGTGGCTTCAGTCTTGAAGCTAAAGGATGGATGATATGAAAGTCTGTACGGGACCACAGACATGATGGAAAGTATGGGGTAATCTGCAGAGAGCATTTTAAAGGGGTAACCTTGTTGCAGAAAAATTTGTATCGGCAGAATGATTGTACTTAGTCCCCACTCAGTTTTGTGGCAGACCGTGGTGCTGTCTGTCATCACCACTCTAGCCAAATGATTCTGTTCTCTTGAAGACAGCATACAAAAAGGAGCAGCAGCAATGTGACTTTGAACCACACTTATATGGCAACCTTTTCATTGCAGCAAGATGAATAATCTGGTAAGGTTACAGCTTCCAGTTATCAATCCTCTGTGAGTACCTTAGATAAGGCAAACCTGAATCACAAAACTTGTGACTGTACCAAAATCTGGGCCACTGCAAGAAGTGTACCCAGTGTTGCTGAAAGAACCCAGGCTTCCCAGAAAAAAGTCAGCAAGCAATTGAATAGCCAGCAAGAAATAATCAAAGCAGGAGGAGTTTTGGGTTTAGGGACAAGCTAAAAGAATTTTCTATGCCTCTTCCTTAAAATTGAGAAGTTCAGGAGAAAACCTCCTCTTTGGAGAGATATGCCAAAGTAACTGTAATTTGAGAAGAAAACAGAGAAGATTCTGATAATCCTTCAGCAGAGGAGTGTCAGGGAGATGGGAAAGGAGGAACCTGCATCCCTTTTGATTATTAGCAATTTCTGGTGATTACCACGAATTTCTGATGGTTTCTGAAAGGAGCCTTGTGTGAGTTGTCACTGGGGAGGACTGATGGAGGTCTGACTACAGAGAAACTGGCTAAATAATCCTCACTCCCATTGCTAAACACAAGATCCTGGGGCAATATTCTCTGTTAAGCTGTGCCAGTGGATAGTACTGTGCAAGGACTTCCCTGCTGCTGCTTGTGATGTTTTGTGTATGAGATAAAATTTAGAAATCAGCATCGTTTTCCCACTTACTTCTTACTGGGTTTTTTTTTCCCCCAAATCCATTTTATAGCTCCAGAACAGCAAGTGTAGCATGGAATAAGCTAAGTTAGGTCTGTCTCTACAGCTGATACAGCTGGAACAAACAGATACTCTTTAATGCATCTGATTTATCTTTGGGTCTGAACTGCAACCTGGTTTTTTTTTTTTTTCTTTTCCCAGCTGTAATTAGCAATAGCATAAAAGATATTTTTCCTCCTTAAAAGACTTTCCTCTCGCATACTCCTAGACCGCAGTGCTTATTGCCATGTAAATACTGCCACAAAGAGATCAGTCAGGGTTTAGGACCCAGAGCCCTGTTTAAGGCTTATGGGATGTGACAGCTGACTGAAAATCAATGAAGTGTGATTTACCAAGCGTCATAACAAGGGCAAGATAAGGCTAGAAAGGTGCTGCCTTGCCTTACAGACTCAACTGTCTGCTTTGATTTTTAACTAGATTGTTTTAGTCCCCTACAAAGATGAGACCGATTTGCTAATGGAAACAGAAGATCAGATTTAAAGGAAAAGCCATGGTGGTGCCCATGCTTTGCCTAGCGCTCATTGCGCTGTGTCTGAGCCGCTCAGGTAGGCGTGATTTCTTCTTCTTCTTCCCAGCTGAGCTGCAAGTGTTAAAGGTTTTTGGTTTTTTTTGGCCGGTTAGCTGCTGCTTTCTGGGATACAGTGAATCCTTTAAACACTGTGTAAGTGGCAGAAGAGGGTTGTATCCGGTTGCTGTCTTTGTATTGCAACCACGGTCAATTTGACAACTAGGTTTTAATTACTGGTGATGGGGCAATTGCTGGCTAGAAATTAACAAAAAATCCTAAGGTCGACTTTTGGCTGCTAAAGAGAATTAAGTGAGAATTTCTGTCATCAAGAGAAAATCTGAAATGCTTTAGGCAAACTGATAAAAGGCTAAGTTTCTTGTCTGTACTTAATTGGGGTGTTTTGCATGTTTGTTTAGCAGACTTTCTGCCCCAGAACTCCTGTCCTGCACCTGTGGGGAACTGCTACTTGGACAGATCACAGACAGAGACAGGAACCTGGGGGAGGGGGGAGATAGCAGACAGTGCTTGAGTACTGGAGCGCATGTTAACCTGCCAGGGAACTCCCCAGTTTTTGCCTCTCAGTGTATCATATGATAGATTCAGGGATGTATCTGTCCTATGACTGCTTCTCTTTTTTTTTTTTTTTCAAAGGCAGTGCTACTTTTTAAAATATTTTCTCCATGGCTTTATCTAGCTTAATCATAAAATAGGGCTTGGTCAAAGGAACTGTTAGGCTTTTTTCCCACACGATATTTCTTATTAATAACTTCTGCTTTTAAACTGTCTCTGTGCAAGTACTGAGGCTATCTTATAGAGGCAGCAATCTTCTTCCTTCTGACTTTCTTCCTTGTGAAGATCCTCAAGTCTTTTTCACTTTTTTGTGGCTTCCTCAGCAGATGAGATTCAACATATCCAGCCCCAAACCCAGCTTTACCACCTGTCTTCTATACCCACTTGGAGCATTAGGTACCTGAACTTTATGTGAGATGTGGGCTCTGAAATGGCACCATTTTCTTTTGAGGGAGGTCATACACACCCATGGACACAGAGGGTGTGTGGCTGCGTATATGTGTGCAGGATATCATACTCAAAAACAGAGGGATGTATTCTGGCAGTAAGACAGAGCTGGTTTTGATCATGCATATTTCTTTTCTGTTAATTTTTTTTTTTTTTTTTTTTTTTTTTTTTTTTTTTTTTTTAGCAACCATACACCCCCATGAATCTTCTAAAGGGAAAGAGAAATGCCTGGGAGATGGAGTCTCTGCAAAGACTCTTATAGTCAAGGGATTGGACCTCTGAGGTTGTGGGTGGTGAGGGGGGAGAAATGTGTTCTTTCTCTTCCTTTGGTTGCAGATGCCATACATGTCTGCCATGTTTGGGCAGCCAATCTAGTTTCCTAGTACAGGCCACAGTCTCTGTCCTTTGTTTGCTGTGGTGGAGCTCTGGCATGAGAATTAACCCTGGAACAAGCAGAAGGGGCATTTGTGGAAATAGCAGACCTCAAGGGTTTGTGACAAAGCGACAAGGCAGAGTGTGGCCGCAGGACCGCTATAAACTATGCTGGCAGGTTCATGCGCCATGCCTGGCTCTGGAGCAGGTGGAAATGAGTGTGAAAGCTCCCTGTGACCAGCCAGCCTCTACCTGCCCAGGGCTTGGTAACCCCCACCACACCTGAGGACAAACACAGCTTGTGCTAGAACATCTGACAGTAAAGTTGTTATCCTGTGAGGGCAAGCACTAGGTTTCAGAGTTTATAGCTCCTCAAAGAGGAATGCTATCTTGCTGTGGCTGGAAGTGGGGGATAACAGTGTTGCGTGGACCTTGTGCTATCCTGAGAGGATCCAGAGAGCATTAAAGAATGATTTTGTCCCATGGAAAGCTCTGTTATGAGATCAGGTTTTTGCTTTGGGCAGTGCTTCAACCTGTGTTGCTCACTGTGAGGTTTAGCCCTGTCTGCAGCCTCAGACAGACCCTGACCGAGGTGGAGGAGCCTGCTGTGCTCAGGAGATGGGCAGTAGTTGCTGGGGAAGGGGACATGGGCAGAGATAGTGGTCCGTGGTCACATCCTTTCCTCCATGTAGAGGCAGAGCAAAACACTCTGCCTCCAGTTATCTCTCTGGAGGGGCTGCTGGGTTTGAGTGCCCTTTCCCTCCATGTGGCACAGGGCCCCTGCTGGGGCCTGCCTTAACTCTGTTGATGCACACAGTGTGGGAGCATATTGACTGTGCCTTCCAGGGCTCTCTTGCTGTCAGATCCTGGCACCATCCATGGCCCGTGACCCTCTGCCTGCAGACCCCTCCTGCACCTAATGCTTGGCAATACAGGCACAGATGTTCTGCTCACCCTGGAGCTGGCAAGGCACAAGCTAGGCCCTGGACAGTGTCATGTGAGGTCCCTTTTGACTGCTGACACAGCAATATTGGCTGTGATCCCTGTTGTGTGGGGCCAGTCTTTTTTCCTCTGTGGTAGCTTTGACGAGAAGTAAAATTCTTCTCTCCCTTGGTTGCTGTGTATGTGCACAAGGGAAGAGATGGAGATCATGTCAGAACCTCAACACCACAGGGAGTGGGGCTGAAATTTGGGAAAGGATGGAGGGTTTGAACTGCCCTCCCCCCTTCGTGGTAGCAAGGGGAAGGGGAAGCATGGTGTCAGTGATTGCGAGAGTCATAAGTCATGCAGGTACAGACCATGATGGCTCTGTGCTTGCCTGGCAGATCTAGCTGCATCATCCAGCTCCTGCTGCTGCCAGATGGGCTCTTTTTGCTTTTGCAGAAAGTCCATACAAAACATAAGCCTAGTACAAAGTCATTAGTGCTCTGGTATGATGATTTTTTTTTTTAATGTGAGTTGGGCTTGGGCTATCTTGCCTTTCGGTTCATTGGCCCTGGTTCTGCTGAGAGGCTGTGCATCTGAATTCCTGCAGATTTTGCTGTACAGGACAAGACCTGCCCAAAGGTGAATTTTCTTCACATTATTGCTCTGTCTCACTTTTTCAGGTCATGGCATTCTCCATGTCTTTCTGGCAATGCCTCCACTCTATGTTGCTCTCTTCCAGATGTGAATGCCTTCAGTTCAGTTGCTGAAAATGAGGATGCACTCCTCAAGCACTTATTTGAAGGCTATCAGAAATGGGTCCGCCCTGTGGAAAACTCCAATGACACCATCAGAGTCCTTTTTGGGTTAAAGATATCACAGCTTGTGGATGTGGTAAGTGTTGTGTTAGTAAAACACCACTTTTATAGATAGTTGTGCCTTCACCTGAGAGGACTGGTAATGTAATTAGCTTTTGCCTCCTAACACAAGAAATGCACAGTGATGGTTGGGCAGCAAAACACTGAACATGAAATGCTGTTGGTGATATGACCTTCTTTCCCCACCCTGCTCCCCTCTGCCCCTAGCATGGACTGTAGGACTCATTTGTTTTGATGGAAACCTGAAGGTCCTTTTTTCCCCTGTTGTTCTCAGGGAATAAGGCCTAATTTCCATAAGGTTTTAATCAAACAACCCATGCCAGACAGTCCTTGACATCTATGTTGCAATTTAATGACAAGACAGCTACAGGAGAGGACTGAGAGAGTAAGAGCTGGTTGGACATTATTAATTCCAATCAGGCTTGCATTGAGGCCAAAGATAGTTCAAGTCTTAACCCATCTGGTCACTAAGATAAAACTCTTGAGGCAAAATAGCTGATCCTGTGTTTCTGCCCTTGTGCAAATTTTCCCTTTTCTTTCTGCTGCATTGCATGGTGGAATTTGCACAATGCCCAGAGGTACCCACACAACAATGTGCTCCTTACATCCCCCAGCCCCTGGTAATGTCCCCTTGTGCTATGGAAGGCATATTTTGTGCTTTATTTGCATACTTAGGACAATGTTTCAGCTTGTATCTTTCCAAACTCACTCCAGGCTGAGCAGTGCTGGGAGATGAGCTATCCTATGAGCCTACAACCATGTGTGACCTGATTCCACTTGCTGGCTGAGCCCTGCTGCATACTGGGTCTTTGGCATATGATTCCTTTGAGCTTCTGTGAAATGCTGGACCTCAGTTTTCCAGCCTTAGAGGCTCCCAGCGATAGCAGGGACGGCACCTAGAAAGAGAGTTTCTCTCAATGGTGACTGAAGAGCCCAAGCCCACGGGGAGACAGGACCTTAGGGATCTCCTCATCTTGGCATAGGGTCTGTTCCTAATGGCTGCTTTGGTATTGCAATCCTCTCTCCCTTGTGTCACTTTAGGATGAGAAGAATCAGCTGATGACAACCAACGTGTGGCTGAAACAGGTAAATTAGACTATATTAGACCTCCCTTTTCCCTCTGGGAACTGCTGAGCTGAGTAGCCATCTCAGTTTGCCAGCCACTGTGCCATCCATCCCATTTCATGATGCTGAGTGGCCAGCACCAAGATACCTAACCTGAAGTTTTTACTTCACTCTTCTCACTTCAGCCTATGTATAGAGACAGAAAGACAGGCAAGTAGGCCTTTAGGACATAGGGTACCCTCTTCTCCTGACCTGCACCCCAGCTGTGTGCTCAAACCAGTATTTGTTTCAGGGAAGTGACACAGCTGGTACTGCAGTGGCTGTCCCTGGGATGTTGTATGTGCCCTGAGGGACTATCCTGTCTCATACTTAGAGGTCACACAAGTACTGTCTCCCTTGCCTGAGCCAAGAGTAGTGCCTCGGATAGATTTCTTCATTCCTCAGCATATGTAAAGAGAAAGAAGAGGCCAGTATGTTAAACACATGCACCACAGACCTTTTCCCATTAAAAGCTGTAGCAAAGGAATCAGATCTCTCTATCATAATTGTTTCTGGAACTGTCAGTGGTTTGTACAAATGAGAGAAAGGTGCAAGTTGAACTGTTAGGTCTCCTTTCTTCTTTTTCACTCCTGAAGAATACTGTTTTTGGTTTAGGTTACATTGCACCGGTTTTATTGACCTTGTGATAATTATTTTAAGTCAGCCTTGTGAGTATCTGTAAAGATGTCAGCTGATCCCAGGAAGCGGACATAAAAACAAACTGTACTTGAAATCATGCCATGAGGAAAGGTTCTTGGGGATCGCTGGACTGGTGGAGGAGAAATGTGACTCAATTTTTCTCTCAGTCTGGGTCCTATACTGCTGCAGTGAGTGTGAGATTCTGGCTGGAGCAAGACCCCTAAAACCAATATGGATATTGTGGGTAAAGATCTCTCCCTTGAAGAGGGAAAAGCTCAGACTTCCCCTCACTGTGGGGAAGACAGGATTTTCCCCTTTTGCTGGAGAAATTTCTCTCTGACCCAAATACAACTGCTGGGAGCCTGCCCTGAATTAATACCCTGCAGTATTACAATTTTGCCACCTTTAGCTGCAATTGTAGAGCCCATTTTGTGCACAAGACCACATCTTGTCTCCCTTACTTTGAGTATCTACTTGGGCAGACAGCAGAACCCTTCTGTAAAGGGCCCTCATCTGGCCTGATCTGTTCTCTCCCCTTTCCATCCCACTCTCCTTGCAGGCTGTGGCACCCACCTGCAGGTCCAAGCCCTGTGCACTGTAGACACACTGATTTCTCTGGAAGCCCTTGGAATCCTCAGACTTTAGCCAGGGCAGCTCCTCAGGGAAACACAGGACTGTGATTTCCCAGAACTGGGCTCTCTGCAGTTGTTACCATTTCTAATACCACTTCTCCATCTGATGAGCTGAGAACATCAAGACCCAAGGTAGTGCAAAGGGAGTGGAAAATGAGGCAGAGTCTGTGGTTTTCACATGTATAAGTGCCCTCAGGAGCTCAGGCTGAGCACTAAATACCTGTGCCTGACCCAGGTGTCCTGCTGTGGAAGTTGTGTGTTCATTTAGGCCCAGCTCCCTCAGCTTTTCCTTGTAAGAGGGATGATCCAGTCCCCTCATCATCTTTGTTACCCTCTGCTGGACCTGCTCCAGAGCTCCATGTTTTCTTTGTCCTGAGGAGCCCAGAACTGGACATAGCATTCCAGATGTGCATCACCAGGGCTGAGTAGAGGGACAGAATCACCTCCCTTGACCTCCTGGCAATGTTCTTCCTAATGCATCCCAAGATCCCATTGACCTTTTGGCCCCAGGACACACTGCTGGCTCATGGACAGCTTGTTGCCCACCAGGACCCCCAGGTCCTTCTCCACAGAGCTGCTTTCCCGCAGGTCACCCCCAGCCTGTCTTGGTGCCTGGGCTTGTTCCTCCCCAGGTGCAGGACCCTGAACTTGCCTCTGTTGAATTTCAGATGTTTCTTCTCTTCCCATCCCTCCAGCTTGTCAAGGTCCTTCTGAAGGGCTGCACACCCCTCTGGGGTATTGGCCACTCCTGTGAACTTTATGTCATGCTGAGAAGCCATCTGCCCTTTGTTCAAGTCACTGGTGAATAAGTTAAGCAACACTAGGCCCAGTATGGAACCTCGGGGGACACTATCACTGACAGGCTTCCACCCTGTGGCACTGATTACAAGCTCTTTGGGATCTGCTATTCTGCCAGGTCTCAATCCACCTCACTGTTCACTCATCCACTCCAAACATCCTGAGTTTGCCTACAAGGATATTGTGAGAGAGACAGTGTTGAAAGCCTTGCTGTAATCAAGGTAGACAATATCCAGTGCTCTCCCATTGTCCATCCAAGGAGTTGTTTCATCATAGAAGGCAATGAGGTTGGTCAAACATGATTTACTTTTAGTGAATCCATGCTGATTGCTCCTGATCACCTTCATAATTTCTCAGCAAGAGTCTTACTTTTCTTGGATAAGCAAACCTTAAACACAAGCATTTTCTTTTCCTTGTTTTGTTAACCTCAAACATCCTGGTGCTCAAGATGGTGGGACTTGATACAGAAGCAGGCTAACACACAAGGTTCAGAGGAGCCTTTAGTGGTTGCTGAGAAAGTGTCTGGATTCAGGCAAGCTATGGGGTCTAGTAGCAAGGGTCAAGAATGTGAGTCTTGTGTATTTTGTTCCACTAGTGGTAGGTTAAACTTTTCAATGACAGCACAGAAATGGAAATTTGGTAGAACTGGAGGAAGGAGAGAGTGATTGCATAGTCTGGAGCAGCTTGGAAAAAATGGAAAAGAGAGGAAAGAGCCTTCTGCATCTGCTGCTATGGTTTGTGTCAGCATAGCCCACAGGAAGATTCCTGTTTTAAACTGCTCATCTTCCAAATCTGCACACAACCTATCTTCTTCTCTAGTAAGAAGAAACAACCATTTGCCTTGCAGACTTGAAAGAGCGCTTTAGCTGGGAGAGAAATCAATGCGGGGGGCGGGGGGAAAGCAAGGACTATTGCAGATGGAGCAAATCACCCAGGCCAAGGGGCTGCTCCAATTCAACTCCAGAGGGATCATTCTATCTTCAGGTGGTTCATAGGGTATTTGCTGCTCTTGTGTTAGTGGAGGCTACAAGATGACTGTGTTGGTTGCTGTTCGGCCCTGGCTGTCCCCTTGCATGATGATGATGTATGTTTCCAGCCTAAGCCCCGTTGTACCTATTACAGGAAGTGTCCAGGACATAGGTGAGACTGTGACCACTTAACAGCCTAGGCTTCTGGAAACATCTGTTGGATACCCATCCTCAGAGAAAAGATAATGCTAAAAGTGGTGTACTTTGTCCCTGATTCTGAGGCTATGAACAGCAATGGCCCCTTCTCTCTTTCCACATCTGAACAATAACAAATGTCTCTAGTATAGCTGTGAAAAACGTGTGGAATCAAAGAAATAAGAAGGGAACCATATGGACAATTAATAGACAATATTGCTGTCTTGGTTTGAAAAGACAGGAGTCTGTGAAGGAAGGCAAGGGCCTCCCGTGAAATGGAAAAAGTAAACCCCCTCGCTCCGAATTACCACAATTTCAAAATAAAAAGGCTCTCAGGCAAAGATATGGGAATGGGAATAACAGTTCTTTACTAGGAAAAAAAAACTAAATAAGAAAAAAATGTAATTAGTCCAAACAAAACTACTGATAGAGTCAGAAACTGACACCCTGAGGAGTCAGGGTGTTGGTGATAGTCCAGTTAAATGGTGGCTGCTCCTCCTGGAGTGGCAGATGAAATGCAGCTGAAGCAGTGATCCCGTAAAAGGGTGTAGTTTTCTCTGAAGGTCTGGTGATAGAGTAGATGGGCCTGGTCTTCCTCTGGGAAGAGGCTGATCTGATGGCTCAAAAAATGCTGATTTTATGCAGGTAGGGATGCTTGGCTCCTCCCTCTGGGTGGAGCATCTCACAATGGGATGATGTAACTTTATCAGTCATGCAGTGAGCCATTCAATGGCCCATTAACAGAAGATATCTCCCCGGGGGGAGACATTGTTCTTGCCCAGCTTAACAGAAGATACCTGCCCCACCTCCAACAGATGGCAAATAGAATATACGCTTATCTTACAAGCCAGGACAATTGCTTTTTTTGGTTCATCCTTAAGTCATGGAGGAAATTACCCAGTGAAGGCTGAGACCTCCACATCCCTGGAGGTCTCTTAGTACTGCAGCTTAATGGAAACTGGTTCATTTTCCACTTCTTGGTATTGACCACAGTCTGCAGCTCTTGCATGACGTTGCTGCTATTTCTGTGGACAAATGAGTATCCTCATCAATAATGAACAAGGATCAGAGAGCTGATTTTCCATTGCCTTTCTGTGGAAATCTCCAGGTTGTTGGAGCCACTTTGTTATGATCTCCCTATCTGAAAATTCAAAAAAGGAGATTATTCTAGAGTTCAGCATGATGAAAATGGAGAGGACTGTCTCTGCTTTTGTAACCAAATATTTTACAATAACATAATATTATTTTTCCTGCAATAGTCTGCAGATCTTTCTGATGAAAGACCAATTAAAAAAATTTTTTTTGCAAGGACGGTGTACAAGTATTAGATGTTGTATTCCATTCACATAAAAAAGCCAGGTCTCCACTGAAAAGTGAATTAAGGCCACCTCTACTCATTTGAGTGCTAGTACCCACACCACCTAGGGTCCATGGGGTCTTCCATGGGGTCTGTGCCAGCCAAAACCAGCTTGGGCTGGTTCTCAGAAGGAAGGAAAGCTGCTGCACTAAAGGGAAGTGGCTCCTTCATTCTAGACTACTCTCAGGTGGGCTGTGCAGGGTGGTGAGTGAAGTGAGAGTCAAGTGCTGGCTTTGAGGAGTGCTGGCTTTGAGGTCGCTAGCCTAGGGATGGGTTCTTGGGTCTCACCTGTGTCTGGGGGGGCAGTGCTTGTAGGGATCAACACCTCCCAGCCATGCCCATCTGGCATCCTCTCTGCAGCTGAGCAGCCTCATAGCAGGTTCTGTCTGCTATGCTGTGCATGCAGTTGTTGAGGCACATGTGAGGGTGAGGAAAGAGGCTGCTGCATATGAGTGGGCAGAGAACTCTGCTGTTTTTTAATAGGAATGGATTGACCACAAGCTCTCCTGGAATCCAGATGAATACGGTGGAATCACCACTATCCGGGTCCCCTCTGAGTCTCTGTGGCTTCCCGACATCGTCTTGTTTGAAAAGTGAGTAGTGTGGCTCCTTGCTCTGGGCTTGGGCCAGAGCTTGGGCAAGGCATGTCAGCTACCATGAGGCTTGTGTGTTCTGTCAGAAGGCTGCTTCTTTAGGCAGTGTGAATGTTGTGCACCTTGTGCTCCAGGTGAGGGATAGAAAGCAAAGCTCAAATGGGGTACGACTGGGGCAAACATAGTCCTGAACTTGGTACTGTTTCTTCCTGTCCAACTCCCAGTGCTGATGGACGTTTTGAGGGATCCCTGATGACCAAAGCCATAGTGAAGTACAATGGAGTGGTGACCTGGACACCTCCGGCCAGTTATAAGAGCTCCTGCACAATGGATGTGACCTTCTTCCCCTTCGACAGGCAGAACTGCTCCATGAAGTTTGGGTCGTGGACATATGATGGCAATATGGTGGACTTGATTTTAGTGGATGAAAATGTAGACAGGAAAGACTTCTTTGATAATGGGGAGTGGGAGATCTTAAACGCCAAAGGTATGAAAGGCAACAGGAAGGATGGGCTATACTCTTACCCATTTGTCACTTACTCCTTTGTGTTGAGGCGCCTTCCATTGTTTTACACTCTTTTCTTAATAATCCCTTGCCTGGGATTGTCTTTTTTAACTGTCCTAGTGTTTTACCTACCTTCAGATGAAGGTGAAAAGCTTTCATTGTCAACGTCAGTTCTAGTCTCCCTCACTGTTTTCCTTTTAGTTATTGAGGAAATAATCCCTTCTTCTTCCAAAGTCATCCCTCTGATTGGTGAGTATCTGCTCTTCATCATGATTTTTGTGACCCTCTCTATCATTGTGACTGTGTTTGTTATCAATGTCCACCACCGATCCTCAGCAACTTACCATCCCATGGCACCCTGGGTTAAAAGGCTCTTTCTTCAGAAGTTGCCTCCTCTGCTCTGCATGAAGGCCCATGTAGATCGCTACTCATTCTCAGAGACTGAAGAAAAGGGAGCCACCTCGAAATCAAAGTTTCTGGGGAAGCAGAAATACAAGCAAGCAAAAGACGGAGAAAAAATTGTTATTGCCTTTCTGGAAAAGGCAGCTGACTCCATTCGGTACATTTCCAGGCATGTTAAAAAGGAGCATTTCATCAGACAGGTAGGTGGAGGGACGACAAGGAGGGAATCACTTTCCTTGACAGCAATGGCTTCCAAACTCTTTCCTTTTTTGCATGCTTTTCCCTTTGCCTCTTCCTCCTGCTCTCCTCTGAGACACATTCTTCCTCAGACCTTGATAAATAATATGTGTTTTGAGACAACACATAGCTTCAAGGAGAAGCATATTATTCTGTGAGAGTCCCTGCTCTTCACAGGAGCCTCTCCTGGAGCAATTTGTGGTTTGGGTTTGTTTGAATAACTTTGTCCAGTGTAAGCTTGAGATACACACAAATCTGGAAGGCTCTAAACCCATATGCTCAAAAATGTAACTTTTACACTTACAGGCAAGCTCTATGGAATTTGCCAGTCCTGGCCTCCCAGCACATACTGTGCTCTGCATAGTTGCTCTGTTTTGAGTGAATGTCTTCCAGATTTTCACTAACACCTGTTTAGATTAGCTCCCAACTACTATCCTTCACCTCTAAATGAGCCTTCTGGTTTTTTAAAATAGCGAATTACTGTGTTTGCAAGCAATGAATCTCATGCAAGGGTAGGACAGCAGAGCAATGCAGCTAGCAGCATTTGGAAAAACTCCTGTTAGCATCCTCCTAGCAAGAGCTAGGGCTTTGTTTAAACTGTGCTGAGAGGACTACAGCAGAAGGAAGAGCAGTAAATCAGACATGTAGTATGTGAACACATACTGTCCATGACTAATACCTGTTTGAAGCTGAAATAATTTGAATAAAAAGGTTCCTTGAATCACCTTAATAAATAGCACTTTCAGTATGCATAGTTGCGCCAGCACTCACCATTCAAAATTCCCCTCCTGAGTGTACCCAGTCTGAGTCAACAAATCACTTAAGCAAACACAAGTAAATTGAACTGCTTGTACTGGAATCAATGCCTGTGTCCAAGTGCTGTGCCAGAGCCTCATCCTGGCATTTACAGGGAGATGCAGGTCTGTAAAAAGAAATCCAGTTCACTGGAAAGCCATCCTCAAGGCTCAGTCTGTAAATTTTCATATATGCACGTAACTAAAAGCTTTTGCGCAAGCTGAGGAAGTCTCATCACCACGTGCACGGAACTATGTAATTGCTTTGGGGGTTTGAGTGATTTGCAGCTATGAGTGCTGAAAAGGTGATCTCTATTAGTTTTAGGCTACCACATACTACAAAAGTCTAATTTTAAAACCAGATCTGGGGAGCTAAAATGTATGTAGCAGTATCAACACAGTACCAGGCTTGTTACTATTTATGTTTATCCTTCCTCTGTCCTTCCCAGGTTGTACAAGACTGGAAGTTTGTAGCTCAAGTCCTGGATCGGATCTTCCTGTGGTTATTTCTGGTGGTGTCAGTGACGGGTTCAGTTCTCATCTTTACTCCTGCATTACATATGTGGCTGAACAACACTTTGTAGAAAACACTCCCTCAGTAACATACAACAAGTACAGTGCCAAGGGATGGTGGAGCTTGGTCTCTGCTGTACAAGAGGGGAAGCAGCAGCAAGGATGAGGGAAGATGATGGTAACAGTGGGCATTTCTTAGTGCTTTCAATTGTAATAATAACTCTATCAGTTACAGATTTTGCTGAAATCAGAGAAGAGCTTGGTGCACAGCCAAGGCCTAAAGTGAACTAGAGTTGCACAACTGGGTTATCATTATTTTATTGTTAGCTTGGTTGTATTACTATAAAAGCCAAGATTAATAGTTAAAATTGGAAATAGAAGGTGTTGCACAATCATTATATTTAAAACGCAGATCTGCCAGTTAAAATGCTACATTGTAAAAAAAGTTACAGTAGGAACACAAATCTCTACTCAGTTTATCTTTGTTTCCAATTAAAAAGCAGTAAGTGTCTACAGATTGCTTTATGCATGTGTCAGAACTGGCCATTGCATAGCATGTGCATCAGAAAAAGTATAAATGCTTCTTAGGTGGGATGCTCAAAACCTTGACTGTCTAGCCTCACCTTGCTGCAGGATCAGCTCGACAGGGGTAGAACCTACCACTGCCCACCTACTACCAGCCTTTATGGCATACACACTTTGTCTCTCACCTCAGCCATCAGGATTGCCCACTTTTCAGTATTATTTGCAGTTTTGCTTGCTGCTTGCTTCTCTGTAGCATACCAAAAGGCTGACAAAGTGAGGATTTTTCCTCATTTAGAAACTATTATTCCTTCACCTACTTGTTCACAAGTGGAAGATCACCTAAGTGAAGGTGGCTGTGCTATTCCATAAGGCGACAGTGATATTCCTGAAATGTTCAGCTGGAGGGAAGCTGCAGACATCTCTTTTGGCAGATGAAAGTTTTAGTTGTTGCAGGAGTGGGGTTTCTCTTGAGAGCTATGGGGTGGGCTGGTTACCAGGAAGATACATTTTTAGACTTGGCTTGCCCAGGTTTCCTAGGCAATTCAAAATTTCACTCCTTTGATTAATTTATTATGGGATCCTTTTGCATGATTAGAAACAGCTCTTAAAAGTGTTAAATAAGTGAGATGTGACAGAAAACACCCAGGTGAAACTCTTGAACACAGGAATGAAGCTGTCACTACTTCTGCTGGGGCAGTGTTTTCCAACATAGCGTGCTTTAGAAAATCCCATTCAGGACTTGCAAATATTTTCAGGGTTAGCAAGGGATTTGGAGATCCAATTTTTGACAATCTAAATATGTTTTAAAGTTTTAACTAGCCTTGAAACTGTCTCTTTAGAGATGGAGGTTAGAAAGTGTTAAAAATCCATAGAGGTGTTCTTGTGCTTGGATTGTGCATGCACACCAGACCTCCATGAGTTAATGTAATCCCATCATGTTGTGTCAATGTAGAAACTTCTGTTCACTTATGCAATTATTATTAATAAAGATATATTTAGTAAATGATTCCTGGGGTGTCCATACACTGGAGTTTGCTGTTGATTTGTTGTCAACAAAGCTAGACTGTAGCTCATTTTAAAAGTTTTGTCCCAAATCTATTCAAACAGAGGGGTTGTCAGGTTCTTGGAAAGTCCTTATTACTTTTTAGCTCTCTCTGTAAGTTTGAGCAAGACGCATTCAGATGTGGTTATTATGTTGCTGGAATAAACTCATTTAGTTGGGCATAAAGAGAGAGAGAGATATCTTAGCATAAGATACTGCCATAAAACTTGACTATTAAAACTGTAAAACTCATACATAGTGACCATTCTGTCAGTTTCTCTTATCTTCTTGTATAAAGTGCATTTGTTCCCCTAGACAGTACTGTGAAATGTCTGTAGGAAAAGAGCCAGGAAGCTCTTCTTTCCAGTGTTTCCAGACTTTTGAGGTCCAGTAGTGATAGGTATTCCCTATGAGCACTGCGTCCAGGAGGCTGGCTGTTAGCCATGATAGATGACAGCCTCCTCTCCTGGGAAACTGCCTCAGGTGTCCATCTGACAGATGGTCCTGTCTCCACCATGCACACTTCAGTTGCCCACCTGCAGGCAACACATGGCTCTGTCTCACACGTCTGTGTCTGATGCCAAGCTGCTTTTTCTGGCTTATGCTGGTGAAGATCAGCAGAGCTCATGTGTTGGAGATGTATGCAAATTGCACAGGTATAGCTTCTGGCCTTGAGTCTTCCTAGCATTGCATCTGGTACTGCTACATCTGTAGTCTCACTACTCATTCCCTTGTGCTGCCCAATCCTGAGCTTCTCTAAATCTCTTTGCTGCTGGCCTACAAAGGCATTCAACATGTTCCCCACAAAGGTCTGCCACTAAAAACACAACTAGGGAGGACATTTGGGCAGACAGTCCTCCAGTGGGGCCATCCCTCTGCTCTAGCTGCTCTGTCTTTGGATGACAACATTGCAAATCACAAGTCTTAACAATAAAACAGTAACCTTCTGCCTTAATACTGTCACAACCTGTGCTGCCTCAGTTTCTGGAAACTGGTTTGCTGAGACATTGGCACTACTTTTGGCACTCATATATATGACCCACTCACCAAAAGATAGATATGAAAAACTTCTGGGCCTTTTAGTGGAGGCAAACTGGAAGAATGGTCTCCCTTGGGAAGAGAATGTAAAGAGATGCTGAGCTGTTGAATTGCTTCTGTGCTTTTAAAATTAATTCATAGATGCCATCACTCCCAAGGAGAGGAGAATTCTTGCTGCCAGTGGTACATTCATCACTGAGACATTAATAAGGGGTGTTGCTGATGTGACTTTGGAGCTGATGGGGTGAAAATAGACCTTTCCTGTGGCTGTGCACAATGTGTGACCCAAGTTAACATCTTGGATGACACTAGCTCTAGTTGTAACTTTTCTTGTTATTTCATTTAGGACCCCCAACCTTCAACAAGACTTGGGCAAGCAAAACTGTCATTTTTGTGTGGGCTCTTCCATGTCTGCTTGCAGGGGCACACCTACTGCAGCCTTTTTCAAGGTGACATGCTGATACGCTTCTTGTATCCCCCATCTCTCCTCTCTATAATCAGTCAAGTACTTTCACAAAGCTGGCAGCAGTACATTAGGCTCCCAGTATTGATTGTGTCAAACACAGCTGAGAATTGCAAAAGATGGCTCCAAAAGTTACTGAGCTGGAGAAAGGAAGGGTAAATAGTACACTAAAAAGAGACAGAAGATGACTTTGTAAATCAGGGATTTTGCTGAAGTCAGATTACTCACTGTGGGGCTGTAGCTGTCATGCTTAAGACACCAATGCAATGCACGTTCAGCCACAATATTTTCATGGTTTGGATGGTCATAGAGTGTAACAGAGTATGATGACAGTCAGATGTCTTTTCTGTAGAAATGAAGTTTTTAGGTTCAGAGTTCAGCTCTCCTCTTCAGATTTCCTTTCTCTTCCCTCACCTTTTTTCTGATTAAAGAGCCAGTAGTAGCATCTATAAACACATTTACAACAGGAAATCTAAAAAAAAAACCCAAACCACAAATTCTTCAAGAAGGTGCATATCAGGAGTGACATTTAATTTACAGGCTGACAAAATAAGCCATGCTCTTTCATACATCTGTATGTCAGTTGATACATAATTGAACAACATTCAGGGGGATTACAGAAAATAATAATTTTCTTCTACTTGTTCTTCTACAATCATGACTGGGCAGATTAAGACAGTTATATTCTTGTCATTATGCCTTTATCCCTAATATATACACAAATTCATTCCCATTCTCTTTATTATGAAACATCAAAAAAGGGTGAAAGGCCAGTCAGTGACTTCAGAAACCGGGAGTCTTACTTTCCAAGGATTGGTGATGTTCAGAGCAGAGACTGATGCATGGCAGACACTGAAAACACTGCATTGACACATTACACTTAAATTTAGAGGCTCTTATAAGAGAGAAGGGCTTTGTATTCTTGGCACCATTTGGTTTAATTGCAGTGGTGCCTTTTAAGAAGAACCTTTCACCACAAAACAGGAATATAAACAAACGAGGGACGTAAGGGTAAACCACCCACATTTTATAGAAACCACATCAGGAACACATCTACTAAGTGTTTCAGGAGGAGATGCTCTAGGATTGAGACCTGGTTATAGAGCAGCAACATCAGCCCCAAAGGACATTGCCCTAAATTTCAGGTTTGCACACACAGCACAGACCCATGAGGAGTCAGGAAACAGAACACTGCTGCACAGCTGTTTGAAACAGCTTTGCATAGGATTCATGGTATCCACCCTTCTTCTGCTGGGATATGCATAATTTAGGTTGGTCTTGGGTTTTAAAAACACAAAACCTCAGATCAGTCCAGTGCTGTCAAACCAGTTCTGTCTATGACAAGTAGCTAGTCAGGGACAAACCCTTCTCTATTGGGTTTATGTCTGAGCCTGAGCAAGAAAGAGTTTTCAGAGCAGAACCTGTGGACTAGGACCACTGTTAACCTGATGAGATATGTGGCTTGGAAATCCTACTGAAGCTCATCAAGGTCTTGGTACTCAGTATCAGGAAGTAAAGGAGACTTTGGTCACATGGCAAGGTAAGTGGCATATCAAACTAATTTTAAAAGATTTTAGAGCACAGAGTTTTCAAATGTGTATGCCTCACATGGTAACCACATTCTAACATTAAGTCCATTTGTCTTCAAATATGATTAAATACTTAAGATCTGTCAGTTTACAAACATAAATATAAACACATACTTTATTGTTCTGGGAACCTCGGTGGCTGAGTGCTGACCAGACGCGTTATGTTAGAGGAGAGAAATAGAAGGTAAATTTCTGAACTGAAAATGAAACAAGAGCCAAAGTGGATAAAAAACAGTGGATTGAGTTATGTTTCTGCTATTAGTGGCTGGATAAAGAGCCCTACAGTCCCAAACACACACAGGATTATAAATACCCAGAGAAATACTCTGTCTATCACCATTGCTACGTATTTCCAATCATCTTCCACCTGCAAGAGAATAAAAAAAAAGAAGGATAAACTACATGTTTAACACACACATACGTATCAGTTGACATTATGCAGTAGAAATGCCCTTTGTGCTTTTGAATGTAAGGAAGAACACACATGCAAGTCAGGAATGCTTACAGTTGCTATAGTTGCTGCAGTTTTCACATCTCTTCAGAGGGGGCTGATTTTCTAATGGTATTTTACCACTTTTGTCTGAGAACATACAACACTGTCCTAGTCTGCTGAATTGTTCTAAATATTTGTGTCTGAGGGCAGCTTATCCATGGTTATGATGCTGATATTAACAAATAGGACTTGATCATGTGGTGGGTGCAGAGTGGGATGGTTTAACAGCAGGCACAGCCACCATAGCTACACATCACTAAACCCTGTTGAAGGATTTATCCTGACAGCCCACACAAGACACAGTTTGCTATTCTGGTCTGATTTGAAACACTGTCTCACTAATCAAGCCCCACTGATTTCAGGAAACTGGACACATGGAAACATAGACTATGGGTTCCAGCTGAGCAAACTGCAGTGTCATGTGCTAACCAGGACAGAGGGGATTTTGCATGGCTGAGAGACAGACCTTAGAACCACATTCAATGAAGTTTCTGTCCTTCAAACTGTACCTTTAAACTTGTACTGCACAAGAAACACTGCATCAGAAGAACATTCACACATATAAACAAGTGACTAGTTAAGAGCTCTCTGCTGAGGGATCTTCCACTTGTTTTCCCAATTTTATTATATTTGCCTACAAGTGGCTTTAGGATTTTGATCATGTTGAGGGTGAGGAATACAGCAGTAGGTATTGGGAAGTGTAAGTAAAATTTAAGTAGGGTAAGTTTGAAGTTGTAGACTGTGATAATGGCAATACAGCCCAGCTGAGAAACAGATAAATAAGGTAAGAGTTTTCAGGTTTGTATTTCGTTTAATCCTATCCAACCTCCCAGTGCTACTGAGAGGATAGCTATGATAGTCATTAGTGTTGGGTTGAGTGATAGGGATGTTATGAAAAAGAGGGTGGCCATGATAGCAACATGACCATGGATAGAAACAGGCTGGTAGTCAGGGAAGAACCTTAGAGAACTTCTGAAAATCAGACATGGAAGCTGTACTTGGCATGAAAGCACACTCAGGAAGAACTCCAACAGCTTGGAGTTTCTACAGTTGTTGTAGAAAACATGTTTCTACAACATGTTGTAATGTTTCTACAATTTTTAAAGGGCTTTTATTTATATAGGACTAACACACTGTAACACCACCCATATTGCTTTGTATATCTGGCTGAAGCAGAAGCAGTCTCCAGAATAATTTTTCTCAGTGCTTGCCTGAGAATAAATCCTGATACTTCCCTGAAAAGGGGGTTTTTCTAAATGAAAAATCATGTTTCCCATCTCTAGTATGTTCTGAAAAATAAGATACAAAGCTGTTCATGAACACACTGGACTATGTGGCAGGAGAGATTTGCAAAATGGAAATCACTGAAACTATCAAAGAAAGATTTTTCCTGAGCTGTATAATCAAGACAGCAAGTTATTTGGATGACTGCATAGAAAACTTCCTTTTGGGAGACCATCAGAGAAAGCAGCTGAATCAGAACATGGATATGTTTTATGCAGCTGGTGTGATAATGAAAGCAGGGCTGAAATGTGTGGGTTAAGCAAAACACTAAAGCCATGGGTACTAAGGAGGGCTTAGCTCAATCCCCATCCTCCTCTATGGCTAAGGATTCCTGTCTTTTGCTTCAGCCTGGCATGTGCTACATTCTCACTCTATGAATTCAGTCACCAGCTTAACTCTACTCTTTTATTCATAAATTTATTGATTTGTCTTTCAGATGAAACTTCTTCTGCAGGGAAAAAGAAAGGGGGGAATAAAGATGATATTTAGGTTTCACTGAAGTGGTATGAATTTCAACAAAATATGCTAATAGAAATAATGCATATCAACATTTCCCTTATAAAGTTGTTGTGATTTTCAATATCAATACAGCAGTATTTAGCTTTGAAATGGATTTTACCATCATAGCATCTAAATGGATTTTACCATCATTTTATTATCATACCATCTAAAAAGCTTCAAAACAAAAAGCAAAACTTCAATGACAGATCAAAGATATATGTTCCATTAGGTTCTAAAAACTTTTATAAATATCTTGAAGTGTCAGAGAAATTTCTGTTCCTTATGAGTTCTTGATGTCAGAAAATCCTCTTGCAGCTTCTTTTCGTTTGTGTTTACACATGATGATGTGGCCCCAGGACCTTTTAAATTCCAATGTGCACCATTTTCTATGATAGTAATCCCAAATGAGAAAAAAAAATTATGACCTGACACAAACAACCCATTAGATGGTATTCTTCCCCAGCAACTTGTGCTACTGCTTCTGTACCCTTAGCATTTCCTTATTAGACCTCATCCAGCCTTTGTGGACTCCTTTGACATTCAGGACTCACTCCAAAGAGACTCTGGCAATTAATTTCCTAAACCGGCCAAAGTCTAACTGCTGGAGATCCAGTTCTGCTTGGCACCTCTCATAACTTAACCCCAAACTGAAAACTCTTATCATTCTGTGGTTGCTGTGCCCAGGGCCTCCAACTGTCACATTTCCCACTAGTCCTTCTCTGTTCACAAACAATGAATCCAGTAGGGCACCTTCCCTGGCTGGCTTGCTTCTTTTGCCAGGAAATTATCTTCCACACACTCCTAGACTGATTCTTCCTGCTATGTTACACTTCCAGCAGCTTCCTGGCAAGTTGCAGTCCCTCATGAAAACAAAGGCTAGTGATCATGATACTTCTTCCAGCCTCCTGTAGAATACATCATGATACTTCTTCCAGCCTCCTGTAGAATACACACCTGTTCATCCTATCTAGGTGGTCTGTAACAGACTCCTACCAGGACATGTGCCCTGCTGACCTAGCCCCTGATCTTTACACACAGGCACTCCACCTTGTCATTACAATTGATTTCAATACAATCAAAACAAGCCCTAAAGGGATGGTTACCTCCCTTACCTCTTTGGTTTCATTTTGAGATCTCATGTTCTCTGCGATGAACTGGACATTGCTAATGACATCCTTCACCTCTGGAGAGTACTCCATGTGCTCTGCCATCCATCTCAGTGACTGATGGCTCAGCTGTCTTTTGGTGGTAGGGAGTTCAGTCGCCTGATTGTGGTGACTGCACCACAGCTCCTTGTGCAATTTGATGTCTTTGTGTTTGCTGTGTTTTGACTTGCCCAACTTACTGCCTGATACTTTCTTGTTTTTTTTGGAGGTGTTTTTTTTCTGCTGTTCTAGTGGCCTCTGCATCAACAGGACTTTGGGGAGCAGGCTAAGAAAGACAGTTTTTACCCATTTGGGCATTGTGTGTGTCACTGGAGTCCTGTAATGTATATTGAGGACAAACACTGTGATGACAATTGACAGAGTCACAAATATCATTGTGAAGAGTAAATATTCACCGACTAGGGGAATTACTAAAGAAGTGGATGGGATTGTTTCTGTGATCACCAGTAAAAATACAGTCAAAGAAAGAAGCACTGAGATGCAAAGATTAACTTTCTCGCCACAGTCAGATGGCAGGTAAAAAACTAACACAGTCAGGAATGAGATGAAAAGACAGGGAATGATCAGATTTATGGTGTAGAACATTGGCAACCTTCGAATATAAAAAGAATATGTTATGTCTGTGTAGATCTCTTCACAGCAGTTATATTTGATATCATGTTTGTAGCCAGAAGCATCAACTATTTCCCATTCACTATTTTCCCAAAAGTCATTCATATCTACTTTGGATCCAATGATCAGAAGATCAATTTTGGCTTTGTCATAGGTCCACGAGCCAAATTTGAGTGAACAGTTCTGGTGATCAAATGGGAAAAAAGTAATATCCATAGGACAAGAGCTTTTAAAAATAGCTGGTGGGGTCCAGGTGATCATTCCATCATAGCGAAGGAGGGCTTTGGTCTTGCCTTCAACTTGAAAATCTCCCACAGCACTTGAAAAACAAATGAGGCAAAACCAAAAAAATTACTCCAAAAGTAAAATGTAATGGGTGTTTTTATAGGTGCTGCAAGGGGACATTTTTGAGAGAAAGATTTGAATGAATGAATAAAATGGGTAAAATGAATCATCATACTTATTATACAAGACAATATCTGGTTTCCAAATTTTGTCTGCTGGTACCCGAACAAATTCAATGCCGTCATATTGTCTGGGATCCCATCGCAGCTTGTAGTCATTCCAAATCTGAAAGAAGAATGGACCAGGATTACAAAACTTTAAATTATCAACAAATATCTGTTTCTCACATTTTCCTGTAAAATGACAGACTATAGTAAAGTGTAGCATGTGGAGAAGGGGACAATGGTCCAAAAGACAGGAAGGCCATGACCTGGAGAAACACTGGACATGTATGAATACTGCTCCCATTGATTGCTACTCTCTTCTCTGTGGCAGGATGGGGTGCCAATTGCTATGAACTGCTGGCATGCTGAGATCTCTCCTCTGTCTTGTGACATCAGTAGAGAGCTTTGCTTGTGAAAGGTTACTTCCCCACTGCCAAGAGAAAATAGGGATCTTGCTGCAGCACCCCACAGGTGAGAGTAGGACAGCACCAGAGGAGACCAGCACCCCCATGTTTGGCCCACCTGCACATAAACAGGCAGCAGCTGACAGAAGACAGTATTGGTTCCACAGGAGTACTGACATACCAGGTCAGGGCAGCAAGGGATGCACAGCAGCTCTCTTGCACTGCTGTCTATTGCCCTATCATGAGGCCATGCTCCATGATCTCTCACCTATCTTAACTATGGTATTTTTTACAAAAAACTTTGCGTGGACTACAATCAGTGCCTGAAAAAAATGGTTCAAGTCAGCTATATTTTCTCAGCAGTTGAGGTCCTATAAGGATGCTTACCTATGTAAAAATATTAAAACTATTAGGAATAATGGAGGCATGTTCCTTTTTCTAATAAATATTTTGGTGGGGATGACCTAGGACTGCAGAGTGGCATATTTAATCACTCTTTAAGGAGTACATCCAGCTCAATTTTCCAGAAGAAAACCAATCATCATGAAGTTGGAGAAGAATATATCCCACAGGAAAGGAAGAAGATGTAACTTCTAGGTAAAGAGAATGAAGAAATTACTTTTTCAATTGTGGAGCTTCTGCTTATTATTTTTTTTAAATCCTTGTTACAAAAGAAAAACTTATTCTATAGATGTAACTTACAAATAACACACATTTCATTATTTTGATGCAAAATGCATGAAAAATGCAACACAGTCACTTACGTGTCTTAGCCACAAATTTGTTTCCATAATCTGATTGACTTCATCCTATAAAGAAACACAGGCATAAACAGTTATAGTATCCTGAGATGGCCAAAAGCTTAGCCCATAAAACTGGAAAATAGAATTTCACATTAACTGATAGCAGATATTTTTCTAGCATCTTTCAAGAGGTTTACACATGGTACACTGTTGTGTGCAACCCTACTGAAAAATTAATAAAACTTTACTGAAAAATGCTCTATAAATATCAGATATAGAGAAAGCTGCACTGTTTTGCCAGGCATTTGAATATCTGGAGAGCACACAGCCTAGAATTGCTCTGACCTGTACCAAAAGAATAATGTTCTTCTTGTGGCTGTGTATTTTGTTGGATTCAGCGTTTAAAAAGCTCTTATTACACAGTACAGATTTGGTCAAGATTCAAGGAAAATTACATCTGTATCACAGTGTTTTGAATTTCTATGCAAACCTCTAGAGCAGATGCACTTGACCAGCACTAAATTAGGTAACTGTTATACAGATACCTTCTTTTTACAGTCACTTATTGGAATTGCCAATCAGTCATGAATCAGAAAGGTGATGCTTTGCTTCTTCCACATTGCCTCTGTCCTGCCCAGCATGTCTGCCCCACATCCATTTGCATTCCAAAACATGCAACGTTTATCCCCACCTCCATGCTTTAAAACACCACTCTTCCACTTGCCACACTTTTCCCTTACATCATTTTGAAACAAATAGATTAAAAAAAAGAATGCAAAAAATGAGAAGATTTTTCCCCTCAGGATTACTGGGAAATGACAATAGCCCCAAAGGAGAACTGGTCACACTCTACACACAGCATGGACACACTAGGTCCCTCTTGCAGTATGCTAGCCCTGTGAAGCGTGGGATTGAACATTCAGTAGTTCTGCCCTGGGCTCTGGAGGCTGCTACCAGGAGAAGAGGGGTTTGATGCTACAGAGTAAGGAAATAAATTTGTGTCATTCAAACCACTTCTTCAAGCAACTGGAACAACTAATCTGACTGAAAGAACAGCAAAGGTCTTAGCACATGCGCTTAGACATGCATGAAATGAAAGCTAGGAGAGTTGTGGGTGTGTGTAGCCATCACGATTACATCTCCTGCTTCAGCGATTTGCATGTGTTTACAACCATCCCCAAAGCTCAGCAGTATTCTGTAGTGAGTCTTACCACATTTGTAAGCTGGGTAATGGCCAGTTCAAAATACACTGTAACAGGATCAGACACATTTTCCACTGGCCTAATGAACTGGTTGTACTTGGAGAAGAGTCTGTGAAATAACCGTTCCTCTGATTCACAGGCTGTGGCATCTGTTTTGGTAAAGATAAAGAACAGCTAAGCCAGAAGTAAGAAAATGGGGAAGAATGTGCTGGATAAGATACTAGTCGGTGCTATATTTCTGGATCTTGTGCTTGTGACCATGTTTAAATCCACCAGAGTACAGAGAGGAGAGGCTGCAAGTATGGTGTCAGTTGAAAACATCCTCCTGCAGAATGCTGGCTACTCCTTGTTTCCTCAAATAGTAAGGTAATGGCTTCAGAGATTTTGTCTCCTAAGCTGGATTTAGCCTGTGAGCCTCCATTAGGCCCACCCTGGTATCACACCAAAGTAATGTGGTGTGAAATATAAGAAGTAGAAATGTGACAGATTTAATCTTTGTCAATCTTCCTGGTAAAACAGGGTGTTTATGAAAAGCATACCTACTTAGAAATTAAAAGCTTGAGGCTGAAACTACTATATCAAAATCTCTATCAGGTGATAAGGGGACTACAATGATGCCTCCTAATTTTAGACATTATGACTGCATTTTATCCTCACGATTGCTATTTCCACTCTTTAGATAGCACAATTTTTCTTTGCAGAAAGTTCATTTATTAAGTTCTATAAACAAGAAAAAAGTGGAAATATTAACATTTCTTATAGAATAGCATGCATCTATGTAATACAGAACTGTTCTTTGGGAACAAGCAGATCACAGCTGTAACCCCTCATTAATGAAGAGCAGACCAGATGGCTTAGAAGAAACAAGGTATGTGACAGGCACTGAGCTGACTCACTGCAGCGTTAAGAAGAATGCTCGTAACCTGTTACACATAATCCAAACCTAAAAGTTATTTTCACTAACACTGTGAAAATAACTTTTAGGTTTGGATTATGTGTAACAGGCTATACACTTTGATTTCAAAATGAAAATATTAAATTTTATTGTCTCTGGCAACAACAGCTCAGAAGAACAATTTTCTTGAATAACTTTGCTATTACATTACTGTAATTCAGCACCTAAAATAAAAATGTTTTATAAGCTCAAGATTTGGAATATCCATCTCATGCTGTGCACTGCTCTGTTATCAAAGCTATATGATGATCCCAAAGATATTACCAATACAATTGAGGAAAAATTTGTTTTCAGATTCATTGTCATAAGTTTTTTGCATTAGTCCCAAATTGCACTAGAACACATCAGGCAAATAACCATGATAAGCCTTTATGATTACAAACATTAAACATACCAGGGGTTTGTGGCAGGCAGCATGGTCTCTGGCACATAAATTTGCAATTTATATATCCTCCAGTGAACACAAAGGCCTGTGGATGTGCAGATGTCCTGCAGGGAGACACTTGGTCTCAGTATGCTGCACTTTAATGATTAGACTGTCCTTCCCCTGTTCTTGAAAAAGAGATTTCACCTCTAAGGTGATACAAAACATTCTGAAATTGCAGGGGATTATCATGACTGCAAGATGAAATGTTGGCTACTGGTCACTTACATGTATGGAAAGAAAATTCTAGTAAAAATTTGAAAACTTGATGCTTTACTTCGTCATTTCTGCATCATTCAGAGAAGACACATGAATGTATCATGAGGTTTGGATTCTTTTATATCATGTATTGTTTCATTCAAAAAGTAACTAATTTTTTTCTTTTCAGATTTCATCATCACCATCCATTGCACTGTGATTAGAAGCACACTACTATGGGAACATGAAGTCTCATGACTAAAGTAAATATGTCTAAAAACATGTTTCATTTGAAAATTTCCCACTGGCTTCTTAATAGACGCATGCTTTAAAATAAAGTAACAAAACCAGACAAGTATTTAGGTTTTATCCCATGGTGCTGCTTTAAGACAGTTTCTTATGCCTTGCTAACACAAGCAGTATATTTAATACACATCTTGGTCAACTGGAGAAGCGAGACTTTCAAAATAAATGTGTCCTAAAAGCAAAAAATCCTGCTAAACTCTGTGAGAGTTGTGAACAGAAATGTGAACAGCATATTTAAAACACAGATCATAAACAATAGTAAACAATGATAGGTAAAGTTCTCACTTTTGAAAGTGTGAGTACTGACCATGCACATCCATAGCCTGCATTATTTAAGCACTTGCAAATTCAAGTACCAAATGAAACTACTAGGAACCCTAATCCATTTCTATTGTTTTCTAGAAACAGTTCTTCCATTACTTAGCAAACAAAAATAAAGAGTTTTACATTGGAAAACTATTATTACTTTAGCTTTTTTCAAATACTGTTGAAATGTTACAGATTTCAGGTTAAAAATAGCTGGTGGAAGATTTACATTGAATTCATTTAAGAAAACAGAAGCAGAGACAGTAACTAGAAAATATTCTAGAAACTGGTATCAAAGAGAGCCTACCTTTAATCAAGGATGTGAACACGAATGTCCACACACAGAAAGCAGGGCAACACCAACATAGCCGCGTCTCAGGATGCATTGCTAGCAGCAGAACAGAGCTTCCTTTTGAGAACAGAGGTTTGGGGGAAGGAACAAGAGGCAAGAAGACATATAACCCTCCTGATGGCAAGTAGGCAGTAGAAGGATAGATTTCTGTTTTGCATCTGCAGCAAACTCTGCAGCCTGCTGAGCAGAGCAAAGTCTTGCAGAGTTGCTTTCACTACCACTAGGCAAGGGGAGCTTATGCCAAGCAGAGTGAAGGGAGTCAGGCAGCATCCTATCAGGTGACTTCCCATTTCCAGGCACCCGCACCCCTGCCTCGGGGAATGTGTAAGAGTGCAGGAGAGAGAGGGAAGGCAAGACACAGGACAGCCATCATGGAGCAGGGGGAGCATTCACTCAGCCCCTCACCCAAGGGTTAAGAGCTCTCATCGTGCTGAAGCAGCTGCTTTAGCTGTTGCCCGGTGATCACCTGAGTGAGTCCGTCAGAATATACTGAGGTGAAACAGCTTCAGTTTCTTAGCTGGGAATTTATTCTTCAGGTGATAGAAATGGATGTTACATGTTTTTAACATGTCTACCAGAAGCCATATGAACCTTGAAATAAGCACAACATCAAGTAATAGAATTGTTTGACAGTATTCTCAGTGAATAAATCCAAGGCAAGTAGACTTATTATTGCCATCTGACTAAGCAACTAAGCATGCTAAGTTTTTTCCTGACAGTCAAGTCAGTTTACAACATCAATTCTTCTAACTTGTTTTCCTCGTGTGTGCAGACTCCTGTGCCAGTATGCTAATGTGCAAATGGAGGAGCAGAATAAAGGAAAAAACCACCAGATGCTGTTACAGGCCAAGTTCTCTGCAACAGAGTGTTACTCTTAATCACAGAAATTAAAAAAAGTTGATCACAAATCCTTTAGAGGTTGATGCATGTTCCCTCCTCACGTGTTCAGTACACATGTCCTTGCAACAGGAATGCCTGAAAAGAATCTGTAGGAAAAGGATCTGAGAAACCGAGGGTCCTGTTTAGCTGCAGTGGGGTGGAAGGCACCACATGTTACTTGGTGCCATCCAGCCTTCCAGAAAGCAGCTCAGACAGGGTATCTCCTTTATGTGTGCTCAATCCAGCATGAACAAGTCCAAGTGACTGGATGAATGATTTGATCAAAATAGAAATGCTGCTGCATTTTCAGGCACTTACATTGTTGTATAAGTGTAGAGAGAAGAAAAAAAAAAAGCCAGAAAATGAAAAAGGATGCCCTTCATACTACCAAATACAGAGGCTAAGCTGCAGTGCAGAATAAGAAAGTAGTTTGTCATTTATACAAATTGTTGAAGTATGGATAAAAAGGAAGAGGACTGTCTGGAAGATAAAGACTTAGGAATGAGTTGACTGCATAAAGAAGATCCCTGAAGTGGACCCATGTGAATCCCTGAAGTGGTTGCCCATGACAACGTTTGAGGGATAAAAAGTAAATCTTGAAGGATTACAAGCACTAGCCTTACTCCATAGCTCATTAGGGAGAGGGGGCCTTCTACAGAGAGATGAGAAAGCGAAACAAACAAAACTATGAGTGTTTGGGAGTAATTTTGCTCTCTCAAAAGCTGCAGTGTAAGTGTAGACCACAAGACATGGTTATGAGGCATCTCTAAGCTGAAGTTAGATATAGATTCTCCTTGCAAATAATTTTAAGATGAAAAAGTGGGTTTCAGCATGGTGATTTGTCTTTTAAATTTCCATTTTACCAACATTTTCCTAGGAAAAACGTAAAAACCACAAAAAAAATTCTGGTTTATGCCAGATTTTCCCAAGTTGCAATGTTTATTAGAATGATGTTAACAGTCCAGGTCCATAAACTTGCAGTTACCTCACCTTACCAAATGAAGTTCATAGTTTCTTCTTGAATTGATGCGCCTGTGGTGCACTGTAGCTAACAGAATTACACAGCCATATGGCATCACAGGATGCCTGTGGCTGGCTGCAGTCATGGCATATGCACTCCTGTTAAAGTCCAGTCCTTCTAGAAGGATGACATATGGTAAGATAGATACAATTTGAAAACAAACTCACCTCAACTTAAAATGTTTTGACATTTTCAAACTTATTGTTCTTTCCAAAAATGTAACAGGCCAGGGAATCAGGTGGGAGAAGTTAACAGAACAGCATATGCAGACTGAAAGGTCTTCAGAGGTGAGGGTAATGGGTGTGCTTCCCCTCCAGAGAGAAGGAAAGCAGTGCACGGCCAGCTGGCAAAGATGATCCTTGCTGCCACACTTGAGGGAAAGAACTGCTTTGTTATGGGGAGCAAGGGACTGGGGAAACAGGCTGAATTTGGAGGCAATACCAGTCATTCAGGGAGCAGATGCCAGGAGGGATTGTGCTGCTGAGACCCTGCTGGAGTGGGTGCTGCCTTTGGGAAACGCTGAAGAGGAAGGCAAAGTTGAAACTGAGCCATGACAAATGGCCGATGAGGCATCCAGATGGAGAATGCAGAGAGACCAGCTGACATACTGCCTCAGCACAAGGATGCCAGCTGGAAGCAGAGCAAAAAGTTGTGAATCATTGCTGCTTGGGAAGATACCTAATTTAATCTAATATGAACTGGCCAAAAGAGGTGTCAAAATGCCAGGCTCAAACAGAAAGCATATATTGACAGGCTTTCATTTTTCTTTTGCCCTCTAGATATGGAAGAAGAGGCTGATTTAGTCTTTTACACATATTTTTATCCCCAAGCAGCTATTCACTCAGAAAAAAAAAAAAAAAAATCTCTGATTTCTTTTCTTCAGGTAAGGTGGCTCAGGAAAAAGAGGGCAAGCAGCTTGCAGGGATGGACAAAGTCTGCACACCAAAAAGGTTTCTAGGACATAGATACACTTCTTAACTGGAACTTGATGTTGTAAAAGTTGCATGGTATTGACAGTGAAAAAAAGACCAACAATGAGAGGACCCATTTGGAGGGTTGCCTATGCACCCAGGAGCTGAAGGTATGCTCCTTGGTGCTATTTGCAATCCTAATGGCAGATCCATTTGGAGTCAGGCTCAGGTTTGAATGGCTGATTTCTTCCTCTAGAGCTAAGCAGTCCTTTGTTGGAGAGCTGTATCTGAGTTGTTTGTAATGATTTGACAATGCAATGGATTAACCTGCAATAGGAAAGTTACAAACAGCTCTGTGACAAATACCTTTTCCATCATGAGATACTCATGTCCTGATCATCTGCTGAGAAACCCCTGCATCCAGTGGAGAAGTTCACAGTCTGTCAACTCTTTGCTAACTACCACTAGCCAAATGAGTTTGCACTAGGGGCACTTTTCACCCTTTGCTGCTCTGGAAGCACTGTGGGGATCTGAGCCACTTCTCACTGGCTTCTTGCTCAGGTCTACCTACACAGTTGCTTGTGATACCTGCCCTGAAACAGCTGAGTGGAATCTCAACAGCATTTAATTTTATGTCTACTCTGCTACTTACTACTTTTGCAAGCAGACAGTTATTAGTGAATCAACCAGCTCATCTAGAGCTTGGTCCTCTTTACATATTCACACACAGTGCTTCCTTGGGCATGGGACACCTACTGCTAGTAAAAAGGGATGCCAGCAGAAGGAAACTGTAATGGGATAGTGAAAGAATCAGACAAGTCCTGCCATCTGACTGACAGTTCTGTAATCAGCCTTGGATATCTTCTGCATTAGCTAAATTAAGGTAAACAGCAAACTTGCTAAAGCTCACAGGGGAGATTTCTGAGAAAGGGAGGTACTTAAATTGAGCAGGCAATTGAAGGACAATCTCTAAAGGCTGGAACATGAAGCTCCTTATGTTCTGATGACGAAGGAATTGTTTAGCTTGAAAAGTTTATACGGACTAGTGCTTTTTCCATGTCTGTGCTGCATGGGCAATTCATCAGCATATGAACACGGATATTTTACCTTAAAATGGTCTGTTCTGATTTGTGGCATTTGGATACCATCACTTTCCAGATCTTTCAAGACAGTTGACTGTAGAAATGAAGCTGACTTTTCAACCATTCAAGGCTTTGCAGACATTAGGCAGGGGGGCAGAAGCCACCTGTGACAACCCTCTGAGGGAAGTATTTGATCTCAGCAAGTGCTGGGGTCAAATTAGGACTCCCCATGAGACATTTTTCACACAAGTACTTGGGCAAAAAGGGTCACAAAGATTTACACCTGCTGGAGGCAAACCAGAATTCTATTTTTTTGTGTTGTCAGAGTTATCCTTCACTAACAAGTGTGCATCTATTACTAAGGCAGAGAAAATTGTTGCTATGTTCTCCCATCTGACATCATCCAGATGCTTTCTCAGCTGTTTTTCTTGGTTACTCCTGCTCTGTTTCTGAAATGCATTCTCCCAGCCCTATCCCTTCTCCCTCACTTCAATAGACAAGTCATTGTCTGATGAGCTCTTGTTCTATGTTCCACCTCTCACCTCCCTCACACAGTATAATTTCCTACAGCTTCATAGACACAATACTGACAGTAGCCTTATATGTGACAACTCTAGTCTCATAGAGGTAAAAAATTACTATTAATCTGTGTAAGCCTTGAGTGCTGTTGGGATCTACTGTTTTGTTTCAACTTCTGGTATTACTACAATAAATCAGACTAATAAAGCATTTATCAGAAGAATATTAGGAATCCAACTTTCACTGCCTTGTTGGAAGTGTCACAGAAGCCCTTCCAGGACACTACCCTCTGCTAAAGTGTGAGTACAGTTTGCCAAGTGTCACACCCTGAGCAATATGTTCACACCCCCTGCAGCAAAGCCTGGATCTCACCCATGTGTAAGTCCTGGCCTTTGGCCTCTCTCATGCTCTGGAACCTCATATGCCAACTCAATGTTTGCTCTCTGATCCACCAGACACTGACCAGTGGCTTCCAGTGTACAGGAGATGTGAAACATGAGTGAAGATGGACCTTCAATGACTACTGTATGCAGAATAATGTGCTCATGCTTCAGGCATGATCTTTTATATTAAAGCCTTTTTTTTTTTTTTTTGTTAGTCAGATTTTAAATGATGTGTGGGAAGAGGCTTTGAAGCTTGTAGTAGATTGCTTTGTGATAAAGACCTTTCTTCATTTTTCTTTTGCATTAAAGAGATTGAACCACAGCACCTCTATGAGTCTGCCCCTGCTGCCCCAGCTATGAAGTGGGCAGTCAGTAAGTCAGGCACTCAACATACACTGAGTAGCCAAGCACATGAATGGGGATGTTATTCCCATGATCTTGTCTGCTAAGGAGATGCAGTAACCAGAGTAGAGCACAAAGATCCAAGCTAAAGTGTCACTAATGGCAGCATCCCCAAAGCACCTTCCATTGTACTAACAGCATCACTTTTTTTTTACCTTCACTGACCTTCAGCCTGGACCAGCTCTTCTTGTAACTTGATGGAGATTATATAGGCTAATAAAATCTGATCCATTTCAAGGAACTAAACTTCAAACCAATCACCTCTGTTCAGCTTTTTAAGAATTCTCTACTAAAGCAACAATTCATGGGAGTATGTTTTGAACACGTAATATATATGTTTCTACACTTCCCTCATGTAAGAACCTTTCTTTATTGCAAGCATACTTTGACACTTATAGGGAAGGTGCCTTGGATATTTCTGTACCCTCTTTTGAGCTCCTCACCATAGATGCCATTTCTCCTTAATCCCAAAATGGAAATCACAAAATGTTTTGAAGCAGATCTAAAAAGCTATAACAGAGAGAGGCCAGCATAAATCTCTAGCTTTATGCACACAGTTGTGATAGCAGAAATAACATGAAGACCACACAAGTTTGAATAGGATCTTGTGGAAGCAACCAAATTCTATACTGAAACATGCATTGCCTCCAGGGATGCTAGTTGTCGTGGTTTGACATGGAAGTGAATTTTTTTCAGATAGTTGGGTCAAACCAATCAGTGGTCAGGTTTGGATATTGGCACCTGGAGTGACCACTGAAAGTATGGACACGCCTCTGAGAACACAGGGGGTTAAAAGCAAGAACTCCCAGGAGAACTGTCTCTTTGGTTCCGGTCGTCAGAGAGTGCAGACTCTCCCCTGCCCAGCTACGGGCTGGGTGGGGGAGGGGAAGCCATGCGGCCTTGTCCAGGTAGGCCGAGGGGCTGAGGGTCTGGAACCAAGCCAGTTCCTGCGGATGGAAGGGTGGAGAGAAGCGGAGATGCCTTTGTTCCCCCGCCACAGAGGGAAAGAGACAGAGAGCCTGACGGCACCTGAAGATTTGCCGGCAGAGGAGAAGCAGAAAGGAGGGGGATGATGCCCAGCGTGGGAGTCGAGAATGCTGGGCAGAGATTTCAGCCATCCAGGGAGTCTGAACTTTTAACCCTTTCCGGGAAATGAGGGCTTTGTAAAATATTACTCCTCCTCAATTTGTAGTGGAAGAGAGACAGTCCGGGACCTGAGATGTTAGAAGAAGAAATTTTTAGGTGGGAGGAGATGATGAAGTAGCTTTTGGCCGGACTTTTCTTGTTACCCATAGAGTGAACCAAATTCTCCTGCAATAGAGACTGCATTTTAGGGGGATGCAGTGGTGACCCAAGGAGACCTGCTTCAGCAACCACCAGTGAAGGAATGGCAAGAACAGAGGAAAGCTGAGGAGGGAATGGTGATGCCCTCTGTCTTCAGGAAGAAGATGATCTCTGTTCTTGGACCCTTGACCCCAGGGGAAAATGGGGGGGACTGTAGTCCCAAGATGAGAAGCTGAACTGTTGTATCTTTGGGTCCGTGGCAAAGCATCCTTAAAGGAGCCCTATGAGCAGTCTGTCCATGCACGGTGGTGAGAGCACTGTGACATGGAAAGGAGGGTGTCACACTGGCAGATTTTCTCCAGGCGGTTGCCATGTGTGACATGGAAACACAGGAGGTGGCAACTGTGTTTCCTGGGGGGTCTGTGGTGCAAGAGAGACTTCTCTCTCCCTTAATAGATTGAGTATTGATTATCTGAAGGGTGGTAATTTGATCAGGAATCCCGGGTGATGTTTCATGGTGGGTGTTTTGGAAATTGGGAGGAAGAGGGATGTTTTAGAGGGTCTTCATCCTAGATTTAGTGTGTGTGTCTTTTGTAGTAGTAGTTTAATAAAGTTTTTTTTTTTCCTTTGTTATTAAGCTTGGGCCTGCTCTGCTCTGTTCCTGATAACATCTCACAGCATTTATTTGGGAAGGTGTATTTTCATAGGGGCGCTGGCATTGCGCCAGTGTCAAACCATGACACTAGTATAGCCAACATTTTATTTCTAAGAAATTTAGCATTTCTTAAGTAGGGAAAAAACCAAATCAAGCAGAAGTGTAAATGGGAATGCTGAAAGGGATGCTATGATGTAACATCCTGAAAATGTTGGATTCAGTGATTGTGGTGGGGGTGGGTCTTCTCATGTCTTTTCCCTGTAATGAGGATAATGGATATAGTAGCAATATTGTTAAGGAAAATACAATGGCAATGAGTGTGATGAGTGGAAAGGGTAGGGGTCTTAAACAAAAGGTACAGGGCCATATTGAGCTAGCGAATGATGGGAATATGACTGCAGTAAAGAGTTCCAGACTGAATGTCTGAAATCACCTAGCCAAAAAAGGATTAAGATGCAAATGCCCAGTTTTAGCCGTTACAAATTAATGAAATAATAGACCATTGGAAAGAGCAAATAACTCAAGCACCATCTGTACAGAGCACACCTAACAGTGCTCTTGTTGATCCAATAATTCATGCTTGTGGTCATACACTGGCTGAATAACTACTCTGAGGCTGTGTTATAATGGACTGAGGTTTGTGGGTGTGTTCCAAAAAATAATAAAATTCATGGAGAACTTGGTGGTTGGGGAAAGAAAAAAAAGCAGGGGGGGGGTGGTAGAAAGAGTCTTTAAACTAATTAGTGTGGAAAAATATCCCCTAACAATTGAAAAAGAAGAACCAAGTTGTCACTAGTGAAATGGGCTAGTCAATGAGCTGGAGGAGTGATGGAACCTTATTTTTTATGTGTATGCATATTTTCCAAACTTCCAGTATCTCAACAGCCATGACCATTCCTCTTCCTCACTTTAGATCCCTAAGGGGTATAAAGCAGCATGTGTAGAAGCTAGGTAGGACCTACGTGTATGTATGGTGATTAGTGAACTAATCATGCTGACTAACCATGTGACTTCTTCCAAATGAGATATATATTCTGTCTATTGTTTCTTCAGATGAGAAAAATCTCATTTGAATTGTTCCCTTAATGCAGTTTTTGATTCACAACAAATTTACAGAAACTTAGTTTTCTTTAAAATTCATTAAAAATTGACTTTTGGAAGGGTGAGTAGACAGAAGAATGTGTGATGAAAAAATATTGTTTGAGCAGGAGGCAGGGGTGAAATAAAGAACAGTTTTATTCTTGCTTCAATCATTAGCAACATATATAGAAAACAAAACCATTAGATGGGAAATAAATTAAGTACCTGTCCTATTTTTTCATCCAAAATCTGGAGTAGAGAGAACACCAGTCTGAAGATGAAAGATAAATCTTCTCACATAAGGTTTATCTCCTGGAATATTTGGGCCCAAACATATCCAAGTGCAGCAGAAATAACAGATGTTTGACTGCATGGTGATGAACACTGTATCCATTTATGTAATTAAATGTCAGATTCTACTTGGGATAAAAACCTCAGAAATACACCACGTCTAGACCAGGCAACTTGACATTCCTCTGTCACTAATCTTCTGTCAGAGACAGAATTTAGGAAAAACTAGGTGAGGGGAAAGGTTTTGTCAGGTTGGATAATGAAGTAAACCCCTTTACCTTGCTGATGCTGGAGGAAAGTCTTAGCAACGTCCTATTAATCTGAAAGTTGAGCTCAGAGAAGGCACACCATCCAATTAAAAAAAAAAAAAAAAAAAAAAAAAAAAAAAAAAAAAAGAAAGAAAAAGAAAAGGTGCCATTTGAGAGAACTTGTAAATATATGAGGTAAATAATTCATGTCTGTAGGAAGTCTGCCATTCACTTCTCAGATTTCCCCTGTAATGAAGCTAATCCATATAGCTTTGACAATATCTATGGTACCTTGGCCTGAAATCTGAAACACTTTCCCAGGTGATGAAAAAGTTGAAGGACACAGCTTCTACACATATCAAAAAGAGGTTGGCATGCTTTGTTTGAAAGTTCTCAAAACTTCAGTCCTTACTCATTTTGGAACATGGAAATGATCTACTAATGTTTCTCTTAAAAATTCTTCATGTCCAACTTTCCAACATTTTCTAGCATAGTACAACATTTTATGGACATGTTTTCACATAGCAAAAAGGGCTTAATATGTTCAAGACATACTCAAAATTTTGTGTGGGAGTTTTCCTATTAAATGGAAATGAATGGAAAAAAAATCTGAACTGGGGCTGGAAGTTTAAGTAATCCTGGTCATTTCAGAGTCTGTGAGATGCTTTTATCCTTAGTGTCCTGTAGATTTTGAAGAAACGGTCTTGTTTGAGATTATCTGTGCTTGGTTTTGTGAGCAATGTTGATCCCTTGCGATTGGTGAGAACGTTACTCTTATTAACTTAGCTTATTCTCTTTTTGCTCCTAATGACCATATCACCACTCTGGAACAACCAAAGTAGTAGTAAAAAGTTTATGTCTGAGAGAATCCAGTATTTCTCTCTCTGCCTGTTTTCCCAATCCATCACTAAAGGTTTCTGGAGTTCCTTAACACCAGTGGGAAATGAGGATGCAGTCATGTAACACATGGGCAGCCAAATTTCAGTGTGAAAAATGCTCCAGTGTCAAAGAGATTTACTTTGCAAGAGCTCTACACAAACACACTGACAGGCAGACAATCTTCAGATGAGTCAATTTCTAAACTGGCACAGGAGGCAAGGCAAAGAGGAAAAGGAGGAGCTCAGTGGTCACATGAACAACTGAAACAGCCAAAGCACTGAGCGATCAAGGGAGTCAACAAAAATTGAACATGAAAATGTGGGCTTCAATGCACTAACCACTAAGAGACTTTCTGGACAATGAGACATATTCACAATCATAATTTCATCTGAAAATAAGCCTCTTTTTCTCTTTTTCATCAGATTTCACTGGAAATTTGTCAGGATGAGCCCTTCTGGCAAAAATTATAGACAGAAGTTCTTGAAAAATTTTAGAGTAAAATCAACAACAGAAACAGGCAGGAACTAAGTCAGACCTCAACAGCCCTGTAAAGATTCCATGCAGAACTAAGAAATTGTGTAAATGTTTTTCTATACACTCCCTGAAAACCAGTCAAAGCACAGAGATTTAGAACAGCACTAATGTCAGATCCTTAACATGCAATAATGCACATCAAGTGTTCTTGGATTTCCCACCAGGTGAGACTTTTGTCAGAATTCTTCACAGAGGACATTTTTCCCCTCCAGAAGGAACTGGTGCAAGTGTCTGAAGAATTTTGACCTCTTTGAAAGAGAAACTTGTTATCTCAGTGCTAAGTCTGCACTGTGCCATAAAACTTGTACCCAGATTGTGCTGACGTGCCTTAGTAGTGCTGTTTTAAAAAGCCCAAAGCTATTTACCTGAGCCTTTCCTACAGTTTGTCAGAAAATCATTCAGATTCTCACATGAAATTTTAATTTCCTTTTAGGCAAATTGCAAAAAGATGAACTAAAGACGTATTTGGCCAAACCTAAACTTCCCTAACAGAGTTCCTGGTGAGGGGAAGCATGCTATGACTGCAGTGACATACAACACTCTCAGAATAGCAGGCAGCCAAGTGGCATCTTCCATGAAATCTCATCATGACATATCTCCTCTGCAAAATATTTCAACTGCCAGTTGATTTATATGAGGGACAGGGAGAGGACTCTTTTATCCTTAGAAAATGTTGCCATCCTTCTATACACAGAACTACTCAGACAAAAATCCATTTTCTTAGCAGAGAATATTTTTCATTCATTTAAAAACTAATTTCTGAACCCCTTAATTCTTTACTTAATTGATGGCTCTCAAATGAAGTGTGCTGAGAAAAGGACTGCTGTGGGACTGACAGAATTTAAATCAGCAGCAGCATAAAGAACGAAGACACCGCAGTGGAAGTGACTAAAGCTACAGAGGTCCTGAGATTTTTTTAACCTTTTTGGGGCTGGCTTAAATTTGCATCTGGAAGGAGAGCACTTCAAGTCTGCCAAAGGAGACTAGCAGCCCATTCCAGTTAAAACAGATCATGAGTTAAGATCCAAATCTTCTGGTAATTCAGAAAGAAAAAAGTAACACCTATCCTCTGTTATGTGAAGAGCAATCCTGCTAAGAAAACAGTCATTTTGTAACTGAAGGCACAAATGGAAGCATTTAGGTTAACAAGAATTAAGTGGCAAGATTCTGCTTCTGGTAGGTCAGTGGACTTGTCCATCTCTCATTATGGATAACTTTGTATTAGTGAAGGAGGCAGGAGGCCATCAGCAAAGTTGACTGATTCTTCTTTATATAGCAAAACTTTATTTTTGTTAAATTACTGTCTGACAGCTACACAGTCCTGTACACTTCATTTAATGCATGGCTTTGTGAACCTCATGCATTTGACATTTCTAGGACAGGCTGAGCCATCAATACCTCTTGTGCCTCTGGGCAAAAGGTCTAAGAGAAAGCCTGATGTCATTATGGTCAGAAATCATCTTTTCTTTTCTGCTCTGTTTGAAAAAGCTTTTGGAAGGAATATCAGCAACCTGATAATGGGCATTGTGACTGAGAGAGAGAGGAAGTGGAAAAATTAATTTAAAACATCATCTGACTTAGTTACAAAAGTATTGCCATTGGCTATTATCCCAAAAGGCAGTGTCTAAAGGGAAAAGGCTTCAAGTCTTGTACACAGCCTTAGGATTAGACCAGGAGTGTTTGGTGATCTGTTGCCAATGCTACAGTCTTTGTGATGAAATTTAGGTTTAGGCAGAGCTGAGATATTCCTGTCTTTGCTTCAGGCAGAAGTAGATAATCTGGTTAAAGGGGATTCATTTCATCTAGCTGTAGCTATACAGAAATGAGGCATCCCATTCAAGGCTTTCTCTGTTATCAGTAGAAGATTTGCTGCTGCAGAAACTTCAGACAGAGACATCTCAGAGATTCTGCAGGGACTAGCTTACTCTGCCTTCTGGGTGGTTTAGGTTCGGCTAGCTAGATTCCATCCTTTCACCTCCCATTGTTTCATCTGGCACAAAAGATAACAAAGTTTTGCATCTCAGATCTTCTCTAGGTTCTGAGACTGGCACAGAATCCATTCACTGTATGCTTGTACCACCCAACACCCTTTAAAATTTGAAACATAGGCATTAACAAGGAAGACATTCAGATGGATAATAATCAGGGTAGACTTACATGAATAATGAGAATAACTTGCTTGTTTTTATGGACAAAATTGGGTGACAGAAGTGAGGAAAAAAATGGCAGTTCCTTTGGAGGCCTCCAGAGGCTGTGCAGCCAGTCCTATGTCAACTTTATATGATAGATGCCTTAAGGCATTGTACAAGTAATATTATACATCTATGGTATTTGAGGTCATGACTCATCTATACTAGTACCTGACAAAATAAAAATTGGTGCAAAACATATGAAAACAATCACCAATAGAGTTGGGCAGCTGAGTGCTGTAATTAAGTATTGTGCTTTGTTTTTTGTCAGAGCATCCAATAACACATTATTACAAGAATCTTAATCCTTGCTTTAAGGAGGGACGTAAATATGAAGATATAAAGAAAGTAAATGCATGTGTTGAGATGGAATGTGCATAAAAGGGCAAATGTCAACTGTCATTCATTTATACTACAGAAGATGCAGCAGTTTTGAATCAAAGGTGAAGAAGGTAAATATAAATTGGCATGACACCCCCTGGATTCAGGGTGCAAATTCAGTTAAAATGTTCTAGGGCCACAAATGCAAACAACAGGGGGAAGACATGATGAAGAGGAAAAACATACACACTGTGTCAACTGGGCATCACAGTGTGTTGGTGCCATATCAAACATCAGCACCAAGACAAGCTAGAATATGTCAGTGATTGTCTGACGTATTTTATGTTGTCAGTGAGCTGCAGCTTGACAAGGAAGAGCAAAAGGTGAAATTCCCTGAGTAGACCCATGAGAAGTGAACAGCAATGACAGCTAACATCTGCTGGAACTAAAGTGTTGCTGGCTCAGCCAATAGGATCCCCTTGTTTAGAGATGGCTAGAAGCCTTGTAATTCAGAAAAGGTCAAAGTTTGCAAGAAGGCAAAAAACTAAATGAAACATATTTTTTGCAAAGAGCATCTCATTTTTCTTGGTCACCACTGTGGCCAGCAGAAATTTTTCAGGTAAAATAATTAGTGTTTAAATTCTAATTTGTGTTTTTTTTTTAAAGATAGATCTCTTGAAAAGAAAGTGGTTAGTTTTAGGAAGGGTAAACTATTAAAATTCCAATCCAGTCTCATAAACAGCTGTAGATTTTACTGCCTTGCTACCCTGTACCCACAGAATCCTTTGTTACTTCTTACTTTAGTAGCTATCAAAGATATTACTCAATTCTACTTTGTTTCTCTTGTTACATCTTTCCACCTTCAACCAAAAAAGTCCAACAACTGTGAAGAAATTTTTAACAGTATGGCTGAAGTTTGCAAAATATAAGCCAAAGAAGAGGATCTGGTTTGGAAAAGACAGGTTTAGTCAGATGGAAATCTGGGAGCAGCAAAAGATGGCCCATGAAGAAAAATGAAGCCACCATGTAGAAAAAGGATAATTTTGGATGTCATCACTCTAAGAAGACCCATTTGCAGACAGTGACCACTGATTGACAAGAAACTGAGATCCGACTCTCAGTGTGAGAGGAGTGTCTGTGTGTTTATGTCTGTGCATGCATATACATTTTTAATCATGTCGATAGATAGGGAAGGATGAGTGCCAGGACTACTTGAAATGGATGCACTGTGTTAGTCTCATCCCTCCAATAGTGCTGGTCTGTCCAGATTAGGCTGCACCACAGAATGAAATGGTACAGATGCACATATACATAAAATCCCAAATGAGTGTGCAATGCTTGTATCTGCTGAGTTGCTGTATGTGCTTTGGGCTCTAGAAGAAAGCAGTTATGCTCCAGTTCAGTGAGTTTACCAGTCTATTTTCAGAAGGAGGAAACTGGGAATTCTAACTTGTGCAGAAGTATTCACATGTTCTGTGTGGGAAGCAGCTGCAAACCCCCAAAGCTGAATGACCTTGTGCTCTCTTTTAATATGTTGTGTGATCTTCAAAACCAGCCCATTTTAACACACATTATTTTAAGTGTTCTTTTCCCTGAAAAAGAGTACTCAGTTAACTTGAGCACACCCACTCCTCCACTATGCAAATGAGAAAACCTTACATCAGAAGATTTCCCATTCATTTCTACCCACAATTGTAACCTACACCTTCTCCTTGAATGGAAACCCATGGGCAAGCACAGCAACAATCTTTCAAGCCATGCATCAAGTCCACCTTACTTTAGTTTGGGTACCACTGTGCCCACATAATTTCAGGATTACTTGTTTTCTCACTGTGCATCAGGCTAAGCATGGCCATAAGCCTGAGGTGCAAATCCTAGTGTTTTCACATGACAGTGCTGTGTGGTTTAGAAGACTCCTGCTATTACAAAAAGCCTACAGAGAGCACTGTATAAAATGGTGAAGCAGCTGTCAAGAGGCTGTTGCCCTGTGACTGGTCATTGCTCCTGTAGAAGAATGGGCTTCATGGGGAAGCTGTATGAAATGCTATCCATGAATATTCTGCACTATCATTTGGAATGGCAAAGAAATGGGAATGTTATCACAAACTGTCACCATTTATTAATGGCTCATGTATAGCTGAGTACCTATCAAGATACAAGGACTGTTACAAGTCTAAGACAGGTAGTGCAGGGGAAGATATATGCCAAAGATGTATATGCAAGTACCTAAAGGAGATGCACAGCCATATCACAGACAGCTTGAGATTGACCAACCCTGGAGGGCTTAGGGCATAAATCTGTTCTGGTCCTGCAAGGCAATGCACCTGCAGAGCTGCTCAACAGCTGAAGTTGTTGACATCTCTTCCTTTCTCCCTTATGGTGCCTTATCAGATGATGACAAAATATTGGAAGAGCACAGAAACACTTTTACCACCCTTTCACAGTGCACTGCCAAGGCCATGCTAAGACAGCAGAGGTATCTGTCATTCCCTCTACAGCTTCAGAGACCTGACAGTTAGTGTGACTTCTTTATGGAGAGAACTGTGTAAACCCATGAAACAAAAATATTGCAAGTCTTGCACTGCTGAGAAGATATCTCTGAAGCACAGCTCCTCTTCTAATGTACTAGCATTAAACCTTGCAAAACAACTTGATGAATTATTAGGCAAAGTATTTGCAGTGGCTTTTCTGAACTTTATTCCTTCAGTTTCTAAGTATCACTTAGTGGCCTGTTACTCTGCTCTGCTCTGCAGTTCATGACTAAAATAGAAAGGCTGCAAAGCTACAGGGAAGATACTGATGGACAGCTCTGCAAATTGTTCCAGCTGAACCATAACACTGTCAAACAAATGATACATGTTAGTTGTGATGGCCCCATGCCTTCCAGAAATAAAGTGAATCCTTAATGGAAGACTAGTAAGGAATTAAACATTAATTAGGACTTATATGAGATAGACATAAAAGGGATTAGAGATAAACCACAGGTTTGCTGTAGCAAAGGTAGAATGAAAGAGCATTTCTTTTTGAACTTTTAACTTTTTGGTTAAAAGCAATAAAGCTGAGAAGATAGAGGAAAGCATCTTTATTCCTTGTTTAGAAATGAATAGTGGCCCAATGCCTTTAGTTTTCTTTACTTGCTTCACAAGCATAGTGCTGTGAGAGTACTTATGTTCTCAGTTATTGACATGGTTAATAACTGGAAAAGTTTCTAATGTGTTGACTCATAAACTCATGTGATAGCCACAGGAAGTCTAACATAGAAAAGATGGCTACACTTGGTGTCAAAGAGACAAATAGCTTTGTAAAGGAGATATATTTTTAACTGAGTACATCTGGGGTGACTTGTTTAGACAAAAGTGCCAATGTAAGCTTTCCAGATGACTCACAGAGTGGCTATTCTGATTTTTCTAGAGGACTCTTTGATTTGTTATTATTTTTGCCTCTGCCTCTCCACAGCCCACACAAGACATCAGTTACAATCCATGTCCTGTGGAACAAACAAGTGAGAATGTGTACATCCTTGCCTTTCCATTTTGGGGGCAGACTTTCAAACATGTATTTATTAATTGTTGACTGGCATCTAACATGAACCTAAAGTTCCATCAATGAGTCATCCTTTGTACTAGCACAACCAGCATCACAGATTTCCAAAACTTGCTTTCAGACCAAATACAGAGTATTTTAATTCTAATCCACAAAAAACAAAAGTCTCTTGGATTCTGTTTACAGAGCTTTATGGCAAATGGTAGTTAACTGATCAATTAAAACTAGATATATAAATTATAAATATTCCCATCTGTATCAGCTGCAAAATAAAAGCTGCATGGCTTGCACGGCTTGTAGCATTTGGGAGTACCTGGAAACTGTAACCACAGATGCCAAGCTACCAGTGGCTGATCACAACCTCCACTTGTTTAGTACTGTGAAGCGTAATTCAGTGCTGAGAAAGGTCCACTTGTTAATGTTCTTTGTATGGTAGCAGACAGCACTGCCGCTGCTGAACCACAGCATTTGAAATTTTCCCTTCTGGTCTTCAGCTGTTCCCAATCATGCAGAAGAAAGGTGCTGACAGTGGACAAAATAAATCCACCACCCCTTCTCATCAAGACCCAATGCCCATAAGGTATCAGAGAATTGCAGTGTGATCTTCTCCTACAACTATACCCTAGATCTTTGAGAAGCCATGGTGGTCAGGAGAGGTGCCTGAGGACTGCAAGACAGAAAATCTCATCCCAGTCTTCAAAAAGAGCAAGAATAAGGACCCAGGGAACTACTGGCCAGTCAGTGTTACTTACCTCAGTCCCTGGAAAGGTGATAGAGCACCTCATTCTGAAATGAGGCCATCCACATGGATGACAAGAAGGTGGTCAGGAGTAGTCAGCCTTCATTCACTAAAGGGAAACCATGCTTGACCAACCTGACTGCCTTCCAACAATGAAACAAAGACCTGGATAAACAAGGGAAGAGCAGTTGATGTTGTCTACCCTGACTTCTTTTCAAATGAGCTTGGTAGACCAAGGTGTGGAAATCAACTGCCCATATTCTGTCCACCCTGTGTATTGATGCCAGTTCTAGAAGCAAATACAGTACCAAAGACTGTTGAGGTTTGAGGGATAAATCTGTTCTTTCCTCCACATTCAGCCTCCCTTCCTCAAAGCAAGTGGTGGAACATGCTCGGGCCATAGGTAAATATATGCAAATCCTCATTCTACCAAGGAACCTAAAGGAGTTGTAAGAGAAATGACTATGTAGCGTGCCACACAAATACATGGTAATTTTTACCCTGAGGAGCTGATGCAGCCAAAGAGGGAACTGAGGAGAAAAGGTGACTTGTTAGAAGGATGCAAGGCAGTGTATCATCCTCAGCTAACCAATATAGTGCTGTCTCTCTTCTACCTGACTCCAGTTATAACAGATGTGACTGCCATTAACATCAGTGCCATTCTCTGTGGTAGCTCCACAACACTCTTCCTACACTCTAAAATAAATTTTGCTATGGGCAGAAGGGAGTACAAATTATATGTGGAGCTCAGAATTTATTGTTAGTCTAATTAGGGTCTCCACAGTCTTACTAAAATGCAGGAGGTCACTATCTTTGGTTCAGTTATGGTAAAATGAACAATCTGAAAATAAGAGTGAGACTGATACACATTAAATTCCAACTATCTATCCCTTTTCTCTGTCCTTAACCTTAGCCCGCCATTGTCCTTCTGAGTCCTAAGGCTCAGGGAAGACACAAGCTCTCCCCAGGCAGGAGTGGGTATTACACTGAGTCCTTGGCATGCCAAATTCTTCATCAAATCTAGGGTCTTGGTCATTGTACTGTGGTTGCCTGAGTCCCATTTGGGCTATTTTGGATGTTTTGGTTGCCTGAGTCCCATTTGGGCTATTTTGGATGTTTTGTTAATAAAATCTGTTTTGCTTCCAGTAGTTCTCATCTAAACTTTGACACTCAGCCATAGTGTTCCTCTTTCCTCACGGACAATGGAGCGAATCCAGAATTTTGTAATTGGCAGTAAAATATTTCAGATTTATTTCCCCACCAAGTTAAGTGCAGATGGAATGCATACTAGCCTCAGGCCCAACATCCTGATCTTCCTGAGTGGAGGAACTGGTACTTAACCCACTATAGGAAGCACACTGCATCTTTACAGTAGTCCTTTCTATTTATGAGAACTAAATAATGTCATTGTTTGCAACACAGCCTTCTGCTTTCAGCCCAGGAGCCCCATTTCAGAGAGGCTTCAACTTACCCAAGCTATCTTTCATAAGTGCTGATCTCAGCACTGCCTACATCTGGCCATAGACCTTTGATCTAGACTCTGATTCATAGACTGATTTCCCAGTTTGGCCCCAGAGTTGTCCTGTCACAATACTTGCCTGGTACAATTTAATGACCTGGACTCTGGGCTGACCACATTTGTTACTCAGCACCTGCCTTGCTTCTCAGTTTAGAAGCAGCAAATGAGGGTGCTGATGAGGATGCCAGTTTCCCTGGGGATAAGGTGGCCCTTGCTGAGGCCTGTCACATTTTACCCTGGATGCTATTCACTGAGCTAAGCTGAAAAAATTTAGGAAGCAGTCACACAACTATTAAACAGCCCTTACCACAGCTAAAACAATCTTGGGCCAAGACAAGCGCTGAGACAACACACTGCCAGGCTGATGTGAAGCCCTCAGCCTATGAGTCATAATGACAGAATTAGATGTACCAGGTTACATCTGTTGACAAAAACAGTTGTACAGTGGTGAACTGTAGCAAAACAATCCCCTTGAGTCATGTTCAGTCATGATGGAATAGAAGGTGACATCTAGGTGATAAGGTCCATGTCTCTGTAAAAATAAGAGAGCATTTAACAGATAACCCCAGGCCACATGCATTGGATGAAATATACTGAGGTATCACAAAGGCAAGGAAATGTCAAATCCCGGCCTTGAATGTAGCCAGTTTTGGTACATTAGAGATATGCACATGGATGGTGTCTAGATTTTCAAGCATTCACATAATACTTGTTAAATTTGTTGTATTCATCAGAGGTGGTATCAAGACTTCCTACTCACCTCTTAGGTAAACTAAATAATGATGAGGAAAGCACTTGTAAAGGGCTGAGAAGTATTTTCATCAATCTCAGTCTGTTTCATCAACCCAGACTGTGTTGTATACCAGCAGCTGGTCTCCTCAGGGCACAGAACATATCCACCTTAGCTATGAAGTCTGGAAAGTTCACTGGAAAAGCCATGAAATACTTCTGAACTTGTCAGAATTGTATCTAGACCAAAAGTGGGAGATGGAAAAAAAATTATGGCATCACATCAGGAAAGAAGTAGAAACTAAAAAATTTGAAGCCCACGGGAGGAAACAGTACATCCCACCCTACACCAGAGTAACGCACCCTGTTCTCTCCTATACAAATCACCAACCCTCAATAATCTCATACAACTCTAGCATGATATGTCCCAGGCACCTTCAAGCTTTCAAGCTCCCTCAGGAGTGCACCCATGTTCCTGCATCATGTGCAACTTCTGTCTGGGGCTGATCACTGCAAGAAAAGCAAGTCCAGCACAGGCAACCACCACCAGGGAGCAGGTATTATATCTGTCTGCAACCTGCACAGCCTGTGGCAGTAACTTAGTGCTAGAGGTACTGCATATCTCGAGCCAGCATAGCACTGTCCCACTGAGGGGAAAGGCAACAGATAGCTGCAGGCCATATCCAGTTCAACTACTCATCCCAAAGGCTGGAAATAAATTGAGGAAGAAGGAAATCTTGGGGCTCACAAAGCCCACCAGATCATGGGTAAAAGCTGCAACATCATCACAAGCTGAGCTTGTAAACAAGCCATCCATAAGAAAAGCAGAACTAAGATTCATATTGTGTTGCTGATAAGACTCCTGATGTGAGATATGGATGTCTGACACCTCTAGTATATTGCAGAGACATTATGAATGCAGTGGCAGTTTCATGATTGAGATGGGCATATAGAACTGCTAGACTCCTGCAAGAAACAGCACCAGTTCAGAGTTAGATTTTACAAGGCTGACCATGCTATGGAAGCCATGAAGATGCATGAGTTGGAGCACAATTTCATACTATGCCTTCTCCAGCCTACCAGCAGGCAGTTCAGTCAAGGCCAGTCTCATTCCCTCCTACCTCTGTCCCTGTGCTTCTTCTGTTGTGGACTACCAGGCTACACAGTGTCATGTCTCTGCAGCTTGCCTGTGCACAAGAACATAAACTGAATCAAAAAAGGAGATGCTTCCCAGGCAGTAAGCTGGATTAATGATCCTCCTTTCACGTTCCTTGTTGTTGGACCTGACACATGGGAAACAGCAGCAACAGGCAAGTAGTGACAAGGAAGAAGAAGAGCAGGACAGAAGTCCTGGTTAGACTAGATTAGATATAACATGAAAGCTGAGACTATTCAGCCAAGTCTATCTGTCCAAAGACCAGCTGCCACCATGTGGGAATGTGAAGTCATCTAAGAAGCAAAGGCTGTCATAAATCTTGGAAGGCCTCATCAAGAATTAGTTAATTATAACAGTAGTTAGTTATTAAAAATGTATCCAGATAATTCGAGATGATTTTCTAAGCTTCAAGTTCCATATGATACAGCAAAAGTCTTGTTCCTGCTATGTGGCATGAGATGGCTGTGTAACAAAGCCAACTTGGCATTTTCAGGGATGCTCTTTGAAGCCAAGTTTATAATTCAATTAAGTACTAAATTAGCTGGAGGCATCTGAACAGAAAAGCACATATACACATTCATAACTCATGCAGACACACAGACACTCCCTCAACACATACACCCAAATTTCCTGTGCATTGTGCAGATACCTCTTCACAAAGAAAGAAAATGCAGCAGGAAGTTACCAGCTCCCTGATGTGTCTGAAGGAGCCTGGAATGTCTGTGTTCTCAGAACATCTGCAGGGATGCTGCTGGGAGAGCTGTTGGGACTAAATGCCTTAAGCACTCTTTCTCAGAGGAATGGCTCAGTTTGGGAGCAACAGGTTTTACATCTCTCATCTCCCCAGTCTGAGACACTGGAGTATTTTAAGCTGGCCAGACAGCTGGGAAGGGTCAGACTCAATATACTGGAAAGGGCCAGTGAACAGTGCTGCTTTCCATTCCTCATGCCTGTGTGCCTCCTCAGGAATGCCTCAGTACAGGAAGAGCTCTCATTCAGTCTTTGCAGGGAGATTGGAGAAGGCTGTGGTAAAATCCCCAGAGTACTTTGGATGGGAGTGCCAGCTGTGGGAAACCTCACTGTAAAATGCTACATAGAAAAACTGCTGCTGGACACTTACCAGCCCTTAAAGGAGCAGAAAGTCAAAGGAAAAAGGGAAACCTTTTTCACTTGGTTACCTTGACCAAGGTTTTTATCATGGCTCTGCTTCATTGTTTCTACAACCATGCTCATAGAAACCTAAGCATATGGGTTTAGCTATGAATCAGATTTTTAAACCTGGCAAACTGTGTGTTGGAGGTAATCTGAGGTAATCTTGGCATTTGCGCTGCCCCTAAAAGTAGAGGATTGGGAGGATTGCAGAGCAGACAAGGGAGTTTCACCAGTGTAGCCTGGCATCTGACCTGCAAATGCTGCCAGAATGTGTTGATTCGGTCAACTACTGTGATTGAGGAAAGGCAAGCCATATGCTCCCAGCAGCAGCCCTCAGATGTTTTAGGAACAGAGGTGTATTTGGCTCCTTCACAGGGTGCAGATAATTCTGATGGATTTTCTTTCTCTGACAAGAGGCACCAGAGCAGCTGAGGTGAGCAGAAAAGATTTCCTGCAGGCAATTGCAGTTCTTCAGAAGAATCTTGTTAGCTGCTTTGTTAGACATTGAAGAGAAACCTGTGGGTGATGGAGCCTTTAGCAGGGGTTTTACTTCTCTTCTGTCACCCAAGTTCAGGCCTGGTATGGCCAGTATGTTGCATGTAGCTCTTGCCCATGCCTTGGGATAAGTTGTAGAAAACAAGGGGGACGTTCTTTTTAGCCCCTACCGGAATCTCTGAGAAGGATCTTCCTGGAAATGCTCTGGAGATCATGTTCTTGTCAGACTACCAGGGAAGAGATTTTCTTGGAGATATGAGAGAGACTTCTCTACAATGTCAACACAGCACCATTTTACATCCATGGCTTTGTGGTGTTTCAGGACTTTCTACAACATGCCTGAGGACAGCCAAAATTTCCTGGCCAAAAACTGCATAGCATTGGTTTCACACCCTGTCTTCCAGATTGGACTTTGAAGTCAAACTGAATGCAACAGTTCTGTTTTAGCAGTCTCTGAGGAAAAGTCGTCTTGGTGTCTAAGGGTCAAGCCTTCCTGATGTCAAAAGGAATGGTCTGTGGTAGCACCTAGGGGCTTCAGGGGACTTCTCCCTTGAAAACAACTTTCTGCTGAAATTTGTGTCCAAGTCTTTGATTGGGGATGGAGCTGTTGGTTCTTCTGCAAGGGATGGTTTCCATGTCCATCACAGCTAGGTGCTCAAATTGCTGGCACCTTGTGCTGGCTCCACAATGAACCTTCCCCACTTACAGATACAGAGGTGCAAGGTTGGTGTTAATAAGCAAAAAATCACAGTATGGTGTTTGGTTGTCAAGTGGGTGCAAGGATCTCCTCTCATGGATCACCCTTTCAAACTGGCAAAATGCCATCAGCCCTCACTGAAGCCCAGACAGCAACACCCACCCAAAGGCAGCTGTTGTCCCAGCTCAGGGGGCAGCTAGCGACATAGAACTAGATTCCCTGCCTGGAAGGCTTGACAAGATTCCTGAAGGCACAACAGGTAAACGAGAATGATCCTGAAGACAAGAGTCACACCTTATGGAAAATGAACTCCTCCGGTATACTAGGTAACAAACAAGCATTTAGAGACTCAAGCTCAGGCTGTGTTGTGATAAAGCACATTTCAAGCTCTTCATAGAATCATGGAATCATAGAATGTTAAGGGTTGGAAGGGACCTTCACGATTATCTAGTCCAAACATCCCCCTCCCATGGGCAGGGACACATCCCACTAGACTGGGTTGCTCAAGACCCTGTCCAGCCTGGCTTTGAACAGTGCCAGGGGGCATCCACAACCTCCATGGGCACCCTGTTCCAACATCTCACCACCTCCACAGTAAAGAATTTCTTCACAATAACTAACCTACACTTCTCCTCTTTAAATTTGCATCCGTTATTCTCTAGGACTGAACAGCCACGACTTTGTTAGACTGTCTTTGCAGGGAAGTTCTTCAGTCCCCTTGTAAACTTCACGGCCCTTTTCTGGACTTGCTCCAACAAGTCCACGTCATTCCTGTAGTGGATCCCAGACCGGATGCAGCACTCCAGGTGGGGTCTCTCCAGAGGAGAGCAAAAAGGCAGGATCCCCCCTCTCGCTCTGCTGCCCACGCTGATTTGGAGGCAACCCAGAATGCAGCTGGCTTTCTGGGCTGAGAGCGCACTCTCCTCTTTGACATACTGAGATCAATAAATTGGTTTACAAGTAGCCAGCGGACACAGCTCCCACCCTGCCCCTACGCTTTTCCGGAGAAGGAAGGCGGTTCCGCTCCCGTCACCGCGGCCTTCCCGGGCCTGGCACGGGGAGCGCGGGCGTGGCGGTGCGCACCGCCCCCGTGTGGGGCACGGCTGAGCCGCAGTCGCTGCCGCCCGCCCCGCGACGCCTCCGGCGGGAGAGACCCGGGAACCAGCGCCGCCGGGACAGCGGCCACAGCACTGCGACTCGGGAGCAGCGCGGCGGGCAGGAGGCTCCTCCGGCCGCGGGGCTCCGGGGGGCGGGGGCCTCGGGGCCCCTGGGCGTTCCCTGGCGAGTCGGCAGAGGGTGGCGGTGGGACCCCGCTCCCCGGCCCCGCGGCCCTCGCGGCGCCATGGGACCGCTGCTCTGGCTGCTGCTGGTGCCGCTGGGCGCGGGCTCCGCGGCGTACGAGGTGTACGTGGATGCCCGGCGAGCCGAGCGGCCCCTGCAGCACTTTTGGAGGAGCACTGGCTTCTGGTAAGCGCGCACCGCCCGGCTCCGGGCCCCGAGCCGCTGGGCAGAGGCTCTTCGGTTCTCGCCTCGGCCGCATCCCGCCCTCTCGATCGCCAGGGCGTGCGGACGCTGTATTCCAGGAAGAACCGAGGCTCTCCTGGGCTTGCTGCTGTGGGATCAGAGGGCCTTTGCTGCCCCTTGTTGCTTAGCCAGGTGCTGGGCCAGGTCCGCAGTGTAGGGCGGGATGTGGGATGTGGCCAGTTAATGTGAACTGGCCAGAAAACAGGCCTTGTCTCCCTATCTCTGACTTGCTTCCTTGCTCCCTCCAACATGTAAGTCCCTCTTCTTACCCAGCACAGTACATATGTTGATACTCAGAACTCATTTCCCTTTACTTTTCAGTGTTTCCATTGCCAAGGCCCTTAAAGGGCCCCAGGAAAAACTTCTGAGCGTTCTAGTACTACCAAACAAAAGACTGATAGTTCTCGGAGTTTGTTCTTCTTGACAGACGTTTTCCAGATGCACCACCAGATGCAGCCAGTGGGTCAAGTTGACCCAAGTTGGGAAGGCGGTGACCATGCAGAAATTCCTGTGTTCTGGTTGTGCTTTGCTTCTCAGAGAAAGCCTGGTCTTGCTCAGCTGACTGGGATTGGAATGACCTTTAAGTTTTGTGAGACTACTAAAAGCTTCTAGCAGGCATGAAAGCAAGAGATGGTATATTGCACTACCATGCTTGTATCTTACACTAAAGTGATTATGATCTACTTCCTTTAAGCACACAGTGGGTTAAGTAACACTTATGCGGAAAAGAGTTGCAATAGGGATGAAATGAGCATGTGCTTTGGAAAAAGGACTTTGTGCACATTTTTTTATAATGCATAAAGGTCCCCTAAGAAAAAATTTACAAGATTTTTCTTTAGGTTTCCAAGGGGGGAGGAACAGAACAGGACCTAAAATACATTCAGAGGAAGAGAAACATTAGCGCTTTTAGGATTTTTTCTTCTTTTGTTGTTTCTTTTTTTGTTTGTTTGGTTTTTGTTTTGTTTTGTTTTCATTTTTTCTTGCAATATTAGGAATCATTAATGAAAATCTGCCTTAAAAATAGTATGTTAGGCCATTTAAACTGCAGCCTATGAAACACTCATGGTTTTAATTGTGTGAAAAACTTTGGAAAACTGCAAACATGAAAGATGCGTGAAGGAAAGACAGAGTAGCAGTAGCAGAGGCAGAGACTATCCATGGGTCAGCAGTTACTTTTTTATAACACCTGGCCCACACTAGTATTTCTGAAAATCCCTTGAAAGGTCATGCAGTGGCACAACTGAGTCCCAGCTGCTAAAGCTTCTTTTCTGGGCAAGTGCCCAGCTGTGGATCAGCAGCTGAGAAAACCCGGGAGCAAGGCTTGAAGTTCTTTTGGATGGGCACTTTGCACTTAGAACAGGAAAGGACAAGATACTGATAGTACCATTAATGAAACCCACCATTCTGTCAGTTTTCTTTTGTATCCCATCACAGTTTCTGCAAGATTCTCTCTAACAGGGTGTGAACTTCAGAATGTTTATTCAACATGGACTAAGCAAAAATAATTGTCTTTGCTACTATTGAATGGAAGCCAGTTTGAATTTCAGAGTAATAGTAAAGCACTCCATCAGAATCTGATTGTTAACATTGTCCTTATTCACTGGAATAATAAAAAAGACCTAAATGACTCATACATTTTTAATAAGAGTGGAGATGGTAATTTATCAGTATCACTTGTGTGACTTGAAGCTATCTTATGGGGATAGTTTTTGAGTGCCTTGTATGCTGGTGAAACTGCAGAGAGGGGCTCACATATACTGGCTGATTTGTAATAAGCATCATAAATGGATGTGGTTTGTCTAAAGACTTGAACTTTCAGGTGAGGATGCAGGAGATGTGGTAACAGATCAGCAATATCTTTGTGGTGTCAAGTTCTTATCCAGGTGGGATCAGGTGTTTCTTCCTTTGTACACAGATGGTTATACAGTAGGAGATTCATTGGGTAGTGCCCTTGGTGGATGATTATATGGATGGGTACAGAGTAAGCAAGGATGACATAAATAACTCTTCCCAGCAGAGTTACAGTCAGCACAAGTCTGGTCAATATCATAGGAGGCAGACTACAACAGGCGAGGTATAGACTACAACAGTTTTTGACTTTAACAGTTTGTATATAAAGTGTAGTTAGAGCACAGGTCATCTCTTGCTGCAGTGTGAAGACACATGGATATATCTTACCAAGCCTTTATCAGCGTTGTTTTATTCTTCTTGTCACAAAAATACTTTATCGTTCAGAATGTGCGCAATACAAGGAGGTTTAATTAAAGTCCCTAAAGATGCCCAGACCCAGTGAACCATGCAGCATTCCAAGTTGCTGACTTGTGAAGAGTAGGGTTGAAATCTCCATCTTGCAGTATTTATCTGTGGAGATAGGAGCAACAGAAATTTGCCACAGTGTAATGTTAATTTCAGTGGAATAAATTGACATCAAAGTCAAGTTGATACGATTGTTGCTGTATAGCCATGAGCCTGTTAAACTGCTTGCAGAATCAAACATAGAAACCTCAAAATGCACACTCCTGTGCTTTCTAATGCTTAAGGGTTAGCTGAACATGGCTGAAGAATATGAAGGCTATGAGCAGCTAATTCTGCTTCAAAATAGTGTAGTAGCGTCCACAGCAGAGAAAGAATTGATGTCATTGCATGAACTTCATCAAGAAGGTCAAGACCATATTTTTCTTACTGCAGACGTCAGCATGTCTGACTTCCACTGTAAAGCCTTAAAGACAGTGATCTCCTTTATGATTAGTAACTCAGAGACAAGGCAACTGTCACTGTATGGTTTCCTCTGGCCATTGTTGCCTGAGATCGCTGTCTGTGCAGCAGTGACTGCTGGCAAGGTTTTCCTTTGAGCAAGGCACTGAGATGCACCCAGGTTGTATTCTACTTTGCCAAACAATGTGTACAGCCAGTTGGCCCCAAATAACCTGCAACTCATTTTGCTTTCATCTCATGTTAGATAGTGCTCCTCATGCCATGTAGGAACATGCAGGTGGTTTTAGGGATGTAATATAGGAATTTTTGCATGCCCAGTGGGGCTGTTATTTAATATTTCAATGTATTTCTTTTCTGTCCATCTTTTCCTGAAGCCCTCCTTTACCTCACAACCGTGCTGACCTGTTTGACCTGAGCAAAGACCAAGAGCTAAATCTTGCCTACATTTCTTCAGTTCCACATGGCGGCATTGAACAAGTTCGGATTCACTGGTTACTGGAATTAGTTTCTCTTAGGTAAGCAAACACCTCAAGTCAAAGTCTAGGAAAATGTGACACATTAAAGGGTTCAACAGGTGCTCACTTTGATGTTAGCTGAATTGCAAGCTGGGCATATCTTTGCTTCTGTGGAAGTTAGCTAAGTTCCAACAGATGGGAATAATTCTGGAATTTTAAGAGATGAAGAAAGACACAGTTTCTGCTGAGAAGCTGGGGGATTAGAAAGGTAGCTTACTTTTTAGTCCTTTAATGTAGGAGATACAGCAAAAAAATCCAACAAAGGTTGATACAAGCCTAACTTACTGAGAAGTCCAAATGAAAGCTGCCATAATCCTTCTGCCCATTTTAGAAGTTACTTTTTGCCTCTTGAAGGCACCTGTGCAGTGCATTAATTGACAGGTAGTGAGAATTAAAACAGGCTGGATTCGGGTAATACCGGTTAATACCCTCTTCCAAAAGGTTTTATATACAAAATGACATTTTTAGTTTTAGGGAAATATGTCAGACTGTAGGAGAGCACTTGGAATTCATTGCGTTTCAAGTCCCTTTTAACTCAGCTTGAACAGACTCATACCAAGATGCCCAGTGGGAATAGCCAAATAGCCAGATGCCTAGAGCAGGAGCAATTGGTCTATGAAGAAGGACAAACCATAAAAACCCCATGAAAAATTGTAATAGCTCTTAAAAGTTCTGCCTGGCTCAGACTCTTGCTGAGCTGAGGATATTTACAATCCACATCATTGTTGCATCTACTGTCCCAGACACAGAAGAATGGGAATTTACCACTATGGGGAAGCAACAGGGAAGGAGAGCTCAGACTCTGAAAATGGTGTGTGAGCAGAGGAGTAGGGAGTTTCAGAGTCTGCATTAGGAGAAGGATTTTTCTTCTTTGATACTAAGGCGTCCTTGTGAGGAAGGTGGTCATAAGTCCTGCACGCGGGTAAGTATTGCACCAGTACTCCAGGGTGGCCTCTGTTTGTTAGTTCATCCGTGAGCATAGCAGGTAACAGAGCTCCTTGCTCTCTTGTTTCCCTCGTGAAGTTTCCACTAAACACCCTTTCCTGTGTGTGTGTCTCCCTCTCTTACTGGACTGTGGAATATGTAATCTTGGAGTGAACCAGTGCCTAGGACACATCTCTGCTCACCACTTCCGGAGTCCCTGTCTTAGAGAGTTCTCCTGGGAGGTGGATTGGGTCTTTCAGGTTTCTGTAACCAATTCACTTAGGAAAAATCAATGAGTACCTTTGGAAATAAAGTAGCCACATCTACACTTGGAGCCCAGAATCCCTTCTGGCAGCCTGTGTTAGCTGTGCCATTGTGTTGAATTGGGCTTTCCACATGACTGAGGGAGAGGAATGCATCTGTCATGCATTCTCCTCAGCCTTTGTGGAGACTGAGCCACTGAGCCTTTTAAAAAGAGTAGGATACAATCCTTGATACAATTAAAATTCTAGGATCATGGAAACACAGTAATCAATTAAGAAGTTCCCAAAAAAGCTGTAGTGTCTCAAAGGTAGGGTTCTATCCTACCAGCTTCAATCTTTAGCCCACCTTTGACATGTAGAAATTAGAAACTGCTACTGTTTAGAACCAAGCTAAAACTTCTCATCTTGCAAAAAAATGTGCATTTGTCACAGACAAGAAGACATTGTAAGTTGTGGGAGGACAACCAGTGGACTAAATGTCAGCACTTTTGGAAGGGGAAGGAGCATGGAGCCTGCAGACAAACATTGGGACTGAAAAAAACAACAGGAGCAGGAATGCAATTCTGAGCAGAGAAGTTTAGTGCTGATGCTTAATTTTGTGCATGTGTAAATCTCTTCCTGAACCAGTGATTTCCAGAAAGATGTAAAGAGGCTTTGAGTGCAACCATCTAGGTGCAGAACTGTATTATGTCATGGTGTTGATGAGTAGAGAGCACTCTTTGGAATGTAGAGATGGGCACTTGACTGAAGAAGAGAAAAAACCTAGAAAAAACAGAGGACCTCTGTGGAAGTCTGGCAGATAAAAGCTTTGATTTTCTTTGCAGCTGCCACCATCTGTAAAAAAGATGCCATCAATATTTCTGCCAAGAAATAGATCTGCTCAAATAAAAGACTGCCACCTTCCCCTTCTCACTTCTGTAATGGTCTTTCTCATTATGTTTTTTAATCCCCCAATACCAAGTTCATCCCTTTATTTTAACATTTTTTAGTATAGCAACCCCCTCTCTTCATCTTTGTCTTTATTTGGAGTCAGCCCATTATTTCGCCACTTATGAAAGGATACCACAAGGCAAACTGTTTTCAAAGAACTCCTAGTTTTATTTTCCAACCAGTAGCACACATTTGTCTCTTGGTCTTGGTCTTGTGACACAGAAATATTCATGACTGTGGGGAAATCCAGGATGTCTTTCATGGACTGGACAGTTCCCAGGTTGTTGGTTACCAGTGCCAGTAAATAGAGCTGTTTTGACACCTAGACCACAAGTTTTGGCTATGCTTCACTAGGCAACAAGACAGGACACTCTGAGCTGAAGACTCCGGCTCTTTGCCCAGTTCCAAGGGACACACACAGTCCACAATAAGAATCCTTTCCTAGTTTTATGTAGCAGTACTAAGATCTGTTGGATACATGATACATGGTAAATCACAAGGTATCACAGTGAACAAAAATACAGTCAACCTACATGAAGCATATAGCATTTCTTCAAAGGCATATAATGTTTTTTATTTCAATATTAGTATTAACCTAGTTGGAATTACCAGCCTATCCCCAGCTCCTCTCCAAGGCATGATAGCTAATTTCTGGTAAATTAGAAGAGAAGAGAATCAGTAGTTTTTGTTAATTTTCAATCTTCATATCTTTAATCTTAAATAGAACTCAGTATAGCAAATACAGATGATCCAGAAAAAGGCTTGTTTTTTTAGTTACCTTTTACATACTCATTAGAAATAGTTCACAGTCTGCCAGCATCCCTACATCAAAGCACTGAAGCTGTTTCCATGCTGTGTTTGACAATGTCCAACACAGTTGATTTTGAGCTCAGCTCTGCCAGTAAAACCAAAACAGGAAATTGTTCTTACAGTTTCTTCTGACCAATAGTTTCTTTCTTCAAATATAAATTCTAAAGTTTACCTTCTCTCTTATGTGCAGTCAAGTTTCTTTACTTAGGTATCCAACTTAAAAGAAATATGGTGAATATATTTATTCACCATATATATTACTTTCTTATCCTCTTCATTACTCTCCAGAGACTCTTGCAAAGATACACCTTCCACTGGAATTTCTCTCTCTTTTTTTTTTTTCTTCTCTTTTAAAATGAGGTTAATCTAGAGTTAAGGGTATCTTTACATTTTTTTCTTTGTGTTTTATGTTGGTAGCTGGATCCATAAAGCTAAAAAAAGTGTAGATTGGTAGGATGCTTTATTTGACTTCCAATGACAGCTTGTTTTAGCACAGTGTCCTAAGAGTGTCTATATTGATACTGTCTGGTAGTAACTCTTATAAACCCATTTGCCTTGATAGGCCCAAACAGGACCTTGAAAGAGATATTCCCTGATCAAAGAATGGTTACAAACAAAGCAGGTACTGAGCAGTTTTTGTCCTTGGACACTGCTCACTTCCTTTTAGAACAGAAAGAAGCTAATCATGCCAAAGTCAGCAATTTAAATAATAATGTGGATTGTTTTATGACAGGAAAACACTGCTAATGGTCAATCCTTTAATCTCGTGTCAGATGTTTCTGTCAGGTTTTGCTGCTTTAGCAGTGCTAACAACATGCGGCTGATAGACTTCCTTTGTAATGAGTGTGTGAAAACGCCAGCATTAATAACCTGATACTGTGCTACTCATAGTCCCTGTGGAGATATTTTTGGTCATTTGGAAGTGCAGTGCTTTTCCTCTAAGAAAATACTTGTTTCTGAGAGCCAGACAGGTTCTGGGGCACCTAGAGAACCTCAGTTTGACTGTTCTTTCATTCAGTGACCTAAAAAGTTGAAATGAGTAGGCCATACAATATGTTGACTTGACTTTAAACGGGATGGCAAAGAAATGGCCTCTGCATATATGGAACCTATTTCTATAGCATGTTAGTTTTGAGAGGCACAGCTGTGATAGAATTTCCTTCCATGCTTGCTGGTGTGTGAACCTGACATGAAAAAGGAGAGAAAGTGAGCACAACTGTCTTTCGTGCAGGTAATTATAAACTTGAGTATGAAACAGAATATTCTACCCATGCCATGGGCTGGAACACTGCATACTGTTTTACAATCAAAATCCAAGTCTATTCTTATTTGAGAAGAGATAATGTACATATACAACAATACAACTGATGATATAAAGCATAATGAACAGCAGTTAATGCAAATTATTATAGAAAGTAACCAGCCCAGAAGACATGGTCTAGTAGACCTCAAATCAAAGATTAATATGATAGGAAAAAAACAAACAAAACCCCCACAACATCTGTAGTATGTACAAACAGTGGTGAAAGTTTTTCAACAGAGAGGGGTACACAAGTTAGAAAGCATTGCTCCGTTTACTTGACCCATGTATGTTATTTGTAATACTTTATTAGCATTGCATTAGAGAAGACCAGCCAGGCAATTCTGGCTGATCCATCAATCCCCTTCAAGAAAACTCTCAGATTTACCTTCCCACCCTACCCTTATTTTCTCCTGTTTTTCTTTGAACCCAGGCAGGCATTTGTAGGAAGATAGTGATATGCTGTATCACAGCTCTGACATTTTATGTTTGATGGTCCTATGTATCCCTGAATTAGAGTTGCATCTGCCCACCAGAGGCACCTTATTTTACAACTAGTTGGGTAGCTAGTAAAACAAGTTGGGTAGCTGCCAGTTAGAGCCATTCATTTTTCTTGATCCTGTCTGTCCTTTTACTAGTTAAAAATTTGTGCATCAGAGTCATATTTCTTCCAGCATGATCAGGGGTATCACAGCCTTCTGTAACTAATTACGACAGATTTAATCCAATAGAACGGATGACTCCTGTAACTCCAAAGCCAGCAATTTTTGGAAATGGTCATTTTGAGAGGAACCTGTGATGGATCATAGTTTACTCTCCTGTGGCAGATTATGCTATTAAGCTTGTGGGATCAAGGACGAGAGATATTCTACATTCCACAATATTTTATACATTTTATTTTTATACAAACAGTGGGGACTTATTTAGGAGTACACCTAGAATGACTGGAAGGGGTAGGGCCGTGCAAGCCATGGTTTAAACAATTATTATCCAGAATGCCATATTGATTGCATTTTCATGGAAGTGGCTTAGCCTTCTTAACACAAACCAGCCATTAAATCACTGGGACAGCAACATTGGGCAGGCCTTCCACCACTACAGTCCCCTGACATCCATGTTGGGTCACAAACAATCATGGTATGATGGACAAGACTGCCTTTGCCTGTATTTTAAAGTGTAGGTGGTGGGCTAACTTTTCCATGTTTGGCCTGGGCTGCCTCCCCAGTGGCTGCCCTATGTAGCATATGACATAAAGTGGAACTCTTTGGGGGGAGTGGCTTTACACGGCCAACAGTGCATCTTGTTTACTTGTTACAAACTACCCCTCTCTATCTGTCACTTTGTAGTAAATCATGAAGGAATTCATAGGGTTAAACTGAGCAGTCTGCTGGAAGCTTTTGGTCTTTTGCAAACAGCACAGCATTATGTATACTGTAGAACAGCATTTCCTGAATACATCCAAAATCCTTTCCAAAGTAACCTCCTCTTTTTAGAGAGTCTATCACTGAGGGATTGCAGCAAGCCAGGAGAACAGAAATGTTTAAATTCTTGTAGTCTTTCAGGATTTCCTTCAAAGTATTAACTCCAGTGGTGTCCAAAAATGAGATGGAAGAGCAATCGACAACAAGGGCTTGGAAATCAATTTGCTTAGGAACTAGTTGCGAAGTGAATTCTCCGATGCCTAGTCCATTAGCTGTTCTGTGATTTCCCTTTTTCAGATGCTGCTTTTCCTTCTTCTCATATTTCTTCCTCCTAGCAGCTTCTAGGTTAGGATCTAAATTGGTCAATCTGTACAGAGACTTTAGGAAGTAGTTTCTATTTGCATAGTAAAGTGGGGCTTCAAAACGAAATATTTTGACCTTTGGAACAGTAGAGAGATTTTCATATTCTGAGTCATCCTCATAAAAGCTTGTATCTTGAATCTGACCAAGCAGGGCTGTCCGTGGCCGCTGCGTCTGAACAATGATGCATAACATGGAGAAAACAATGCCAACCAAGAGCCCTATTTCTGTGCTGACAAAGGCAGAGGCAGACATGGTAACTACCCAAACAAGTGTGTCCACCTTATTCACATGGTACCGTACTGGCACATCTCGGAACTTCCTCAGGGCTCCCCGAAGGCTCACAATGATAATACAAGCCAGGACACACTTCTGCAAGGAGTAGAAGAGAGGTGCCAGGAAGAGCAACACCAGCAAAACCACCATTGCACTAATTACTCCAGAGATTTGAGTCTGGCAGCCTGTAGATGTTTTGACAAGTGTTTTTGCCAGAGCTGCACTGGTCGCAAAAGAGTGGAAGAAGGAAGGAATGATGTTGCAGAACCCCACAGCAAACATTTCCTGATTGGCTCGGATGGTGTAAGCATATTTCTTTGCAAACATTTCAGAAAGGGATACAGTAAAGACAAAACTGACTATGGCAAGAGGCAAAGCATCTAGAGCAACTCGGAGCATTAAGTTGAACTCTGGTACCTTTGGAGGGATAAATCCTGTTGGAATTGCTCCAGAAACACTAGATGCATACACTTCATTTAACTTACCATAGTGTGACACCAGTGTTGCCACAACAATAACTACCAGCTCTGTGGGAAGAGGAAATTTCAGTTTATGCTTATAACGATCTCCGAGTTCCTTAGCAGTGACCAGCACCACAATACAAATGGCACTTGTGATGATATCACAAAGGTTAGCCTGAGAAATGTTCCGGAAAATGTTAATCCAGGTAATAACTAGCATCCCATGGCCTTGGTTACGTGGAATTTTTATTCCAATAAGATATTTCACTTGAGCTGTTAAAATGGTTAAGGAAGCACCAGTTGCAAAGCCATCTAGTACGGACTCAGATAGGTACATAGATACGAAACCCAGACGGAAGATCCCCATTAGAACCTGAGGAAACAGAAGAAGAAAAAAATCCAAACAAACCATGAGCTGTAACCTTTGCTGCAAATAATTAGGTACAGATTGGGGAGAACTAGCTGGAGGCCAATAGTATTTGGTTATTTCATTCTTGAAATAGGAATTATCCTTTTTTGTTTTCAGTCTGCTTTTAAAATATTATTCCTTTTACTGTTGTGTAATGCTCCAAACCCAAGAGGTGAATGAGGAGTTTGAGACAGGGTGGTCAATCAAACATTTGTCTGAAGTGACTCCACTGAAGTGGCTTGCCTGATTTTTATTCCCCATGCAGAAGAACAGTGGGTCCAAAATACTTCTGTTATACCAAAGTCAATTTTCCTTTTTTTCTGTCTTAAAGCAAATAAAGTTAAAATGTATGGCCTTTTCCTTGTAAACAAAACTTGAATGACAACAAATAAGATCCCTACTTTAGCTTTTGCATTAAACATCTTTTAATTTTAGCCCTCTGGACAGAGGGGAAAATGGAACGCAGGTGGCCTTTGTGGCATGCCTAAGATCAGAAGTGTCAGAACAGCTCACAAACTCCACGATTCTGTCCTTAACTAGTTGATACTCCTTCCTTAGATGGTTTTGGAAAATATAACTTCACAAGGGCATTTTTTTGTTCATATATGTGACCTGAAATTTCTTACTACAACAGGAAGATGGCTAGCTCTTTCTGCATTCATATATACACACACATACATACACACACACACAGAGTTAACAGAGAAGTATGTTCATGATGCTTCCTTCTGTGCTCTCTTGATATCCTTGTGATGGCAACATGTTGACAAGTGTCAAGGAGTCCAGCACAGCTATTGTCTGAAAAGAGGGTTAGTCAGTCTATTTCTCCTCTTGTCCTTTCTTTGAATTATCTTTTGGACAGCAGTTTGGTAGAACACAGCACCCCCTAGCAAAACACTGAGCTGCACATTCTGAACCTGTAGAAGTAGTTGAGTGGGTGTACACCTCTATTAAAATATCTAGGGAAAGAGAGTTATTTCTTCATTCTTAAGTACACAGCTACCTGGGAATTTCCTATATCTGTACTGGGCCTCATTGTCCCATGAAAGCAACAAGGCCAAGAAGCAGAAGAGTATCAAAACAATGTTGATGTTCTTTCAGAAGACTCTTGTTTTACCTGTGTTTGCTAGCAACTAAGAAAACTGCCTGCCTCATGCTGTCTCTGAGTTGCCTACCGTTAGGCTTCCTGGAGAAAACAGCCCAAGGTACATTCAAATGAATTCAAATTCAAATGATGTATCTCATTGAAAGACAGTCAAGCCAGAGCTTAGGTCATGCAGAAAACTTTAGGAACTTCATACCTTGCCTCTGGATATCAGAAACCACTTACCTGATACACTCCAGCCATGAATGTCAAGGCTGTAGCAATGCCAATAGCATAGCACTCTTTCCCACACTCGGCATTTATCCCTGCAATGGTAAGGTTGAAGGCAGTTGTGTTGGACAGATTGTCATTCTGCAGAGAGCCATCACCTGAGGCTGGTGGGGCATCATCATTCAAGTCAAACCCAGCCAAGAGAAGTTCTCGGTCCACAACTTGTCCCACCATTAAGCTTATCAAGCTGAAAATGCCAACTGAGACATGACGGGATGTGCCCATTAAGAAATAGATTATGTTGGCAAAGAAGGATGTGTAAAGGCTATAAATGGGCTTCAGACCTGCCAGTAGTGAGTATGCAATTGCTTGAGGCACCAAAATTATCCCAATCACTAACCCAGACATAACATCCCCCCAAATGTAGTCTTTGCATCGGTACTTGGGAAGCCATCGTAAAACGGGAAAGAAGTCCATAAGAAAGTTCTTCAGCTTCTGTGGTGTGCAGGAGCAGCTCTTTCTCAGCTTAGCTAGCATGATTTCTTTCCTGTTAATCTTGACATGAGTCTTTCTTTCCATGAGAAGGCAGGATGAGATGTTGTTTTCCATTCTGGTAGCCTCAAGTGGTCTTTCCATTTTCCCAGTGTTTACTTCATTTAATGTGTTCCTGCAAAGTGAAGAAAAACTCCGTTAGGTTGCAATTCGTGAAGGTTTTTTTAACAGTCACTTAACATTAAAAGTTTGTCCCCTGATTTTGCTTTTAAGGAAGCATCATCCCAACAAGAACACTCTCAGTTCATCACTCCAGTGATGCATAAGGCTAAGAAATAAATCTGCCCTTTCTTGTACACATTAAGGAGTACTTTCAATTGAATCCAGTTTGTTCTAATAAAGAAAAGTGGGGTTAAATTAGCCATTTTTTGGTATGACAAAGATTTCCATCATCTATTCTAAATGTTCTATAATAAAGGTCTTTGTGACCAGTAGGACTTGATGGTGTGAAATAAACATGTGCTAGTGAAGTAAGTTGTAGTGTTTCCGTATAGTGAGTACATCTTGTAATCATTGATTAGTAACTCTCATGGGGTATAATGATCTGTCACTGCAGTTGTCATCAGTGCAGAGGAGAAAAATATTCCTGATAGGACCTGTAAAGCAGAGGTTTCTGGAGAGCAACAGTTTGGTCTTACACAAAAGATATGTACATAAACAATTTATAGACTCTTTGTAGCTGCTACATAACATTAACTTGTTGAATTGTAGATTGTTTCCAATGTGCAGCTTCTGGTAATAAATACCTAGTCACAAATACCACAACACTGGTAACATACAGACCAAGCACCATGACGTTACCACGTTGGAAGAGTGCTACATGTTATTATTTTCAGGTTTAAACCCATAGTTACCCAACTTTGTTCTGCCAGTAATGAGATACAACAAATAATTATGTGTACAGCAGAACAAACACAGCAGTGTTTCCTATGGTTCTCCTGATTGTTTTCTAGTATGTGATGCCTGGGATAATTTGTGTTCCCCTAATGGGGGTGGTTTTGATGTCTCTTGCCTCAATAGACACAACTGTTTTCACCAAACTTGACTTCAGCATTTTTACTCAATTGTCAAATTAAATTGAAATTAGCTTAGTGCATTCATAAGTAATTTTGAGGTAGGAACATGACAAAGAAGCAAAACATGCAAGTGTCCTAACTTACATAGCTAAAAAAATAAAATAGGAACACACAAGTGGAAAATGTTAAACAGTCTATGCCACAAGTGGCAAATCTTTTCTGGCTAGCAGTAGAGGGAAAGAAGAGACTTGTGTGTGCGGACGCCCATATAAGAATAGCGTGAGATAAGGAGTGACTTGTACTGATCTAGATGAAGATAGTAGGTGCTAATACAACAGTATGCAGAACTTTCAGGAAAGCAGACATTCTCTAGGCTCAGCTTCTCCCAGTGTCATTAACAGCCAGGATCTCTGCATCAGAGCTGTTTGGTGCCAGGAGTGACATTACCATAGTGTCAAAGCTTGTCTTCATTTACAAGTGAAGCTATTTCTTTCCTCTTTCAGTGTTTAGAGACAGACTCTGTACCCATCAGTTTCATAAAACTTGAAGTAAACTTACTGGCACAGAATTCTGTTGGTAAATTTTAATGGTTTTAACAGTTAATACACAGTTTGGATGCTACTGACAGAATTCCCTGGAAATTTCATGGGATTTTTTTGTTGTTAAGAAGAACATTTTGATTTGTTAATGTTAGGTAACAGCCTGTTAAGGTGTTGAATTCCGAATTTAGAAAAAGTGTTAATGAGTCCAACTGGAAACATAATTGAAAAGCAAAAGAACAGATTATCAATGGCCTGTCCTGGAGCAGTCCAAATAGAGAGTGGCTTATTAGAAAGTCCTTTGTCTATCCTGTTTGGAAATAGTTTCCAAGATTTTAATAATTATGTTTTGCCTCCAGATTGAAAATAATAATAAGATTATTATATATCTGTAACTAAAGCAGAACTTTTAAACAAGTTCCCAGGTATTATGATACAGCATACATATAAGTGATACAGCATGATTTCTAAGGTTATGCAAAGTTTAACCACAATTCAAAGCAGGATGTTCAGGTGTTACAGGTAATTTATAACTTGGTAAAAGACAGAGTAGAGATTCTTGCTAGAAATGTGTGTTCTAATTGTCCAAGTTGAAAAGAACCTACATAGTAGTCTAAATATATGTTTAAAAATTAATAGAGTTTTATCCATCCCAATTACATAAACCCATTTTTAGCTCCCATTGTATAAATTTCTTTGTAAGTAAGGTCTATTTCCATCATAAGGGAACACTAATTACAATTAACTATAATAATTTATAAAGATCATGTCCATTTTTTATCAATGCTACGTTTATTTTAGACCCTAATGTACTGCACAGTTATGCTAGCCAAGATCTGCTTGGATAGGAAAATAGGTTGGATCTAGTCTTTATTAGAATGCAAAGGTGACAGAAAAGATAAATGAAGTTGCAACACCAGGTGAAGTACTTAAGAGCATATGAATAAAGTTTACCAAATACAGAATGCTAGCAAGTGTAATAAAGACACTAATTTTTAAAAGGCAAAATGCCAATACTTCCTGTCTTACCTAAATTAGTTTGGAGAATGAGACACATGCATCAGGACAGCAAGTCCTTATTTAAATGCCACTCACTTCTTACAGCCAAATGAATTCAGCCAGCCAGGAAATAAGTATTGTGCCCTTGCTTGACATACTTAAAAGCTAGTGGGCAGTTCAATATCCAATGAGTGCTTTTTATAGGTGTTATGGTTTGATGCTGGCGTAGTGCCAGCACCTTTATGAAAATACATTTTCTAAATAAATGCTGTGAGATGCAATCAGGAACAGAGCAGAGCAGGCTTAAGCTTAAAACAAAGGGGAACAAACTTTATTAAGCTACTACTACTATAATGAAAGACACACAGAATTCAGAATGAAAACTTTCCAAAACACTTCTTCCCCCCCCCCCCCCCCCCCCCCAGTTTCTACTAAAACACAGTGAGACACCACCTGGGATTCCTGATTAAGTTGCCACCTTATTGGTACAAGTTGCCAGATAATTAATACTTAGTCTATTAAGGGAGAGAGGAATCTCTTTTGCACTATAGACCTTCTAGGAAACACAGTTACCACCTCCTGTGTTTCCATGTCACACATGGCAACCGCCCGGAGAAAAAAATCTGCTAGTGTGACGCTCTCCTTTTTATGTCACAGTGCTCTCACCACCGTGCATAGACAGACTGCTCACAGGGCTCTTATAAGGATGCTTTGCTAAGGACTAAAAGAAACAATAGTTCAGCTTTTCATTTTGGGACTACAGTCCTTCCTATTTTCTTCCTCCCCTGGGGCCAAGGGTCTCATCTTCTTCCTGAAGACAGAGGGCATCACTACACTCTCTTCAACTCTTCTTTGTTCACTCTACTCTTGTGTTGGTAGTCGCTGAAGCAGGTCTCTTGGCTCACTATTGCATCCCCCTAAAAGTGCAGTCTATCTTGCAGGAGAAATTGGTTTAGTCTATGGCTATTAAGAAAAGTCTAGCTACAAGCCACTCCATCATTTCCTCCCACTTAAAAATTTCTTCTTCTAACATCTCAGGTCCTAGACTGTCTGTCTTCTACTTTTAGTTGAGGAGGAGTAATATTTTACAAAGCTTTCATTTCCCAGGAAAGGGTTAAAAGTTTCAGACTCCCTGGACAGCTGAAATCTCTGCCTAGAACTCCAACTCTCACGGCTGGTCACCTTCCCCCACCTTCTCTTTATCCTCTGCCGGCAAATTCCAGGTTCTGACTTTCCAACTGGCCTTAGTCCCATCTTTCTTCCTGTCTTTTTATCATGCCTGTGGCTTGACAAAATCTCTCTGCAGGGGAAGAAACATTCATCACAGTACGTTCATGTGGGATTTCTCTTTGCAGCTTCTTTGTCAGGCAGTTTTTGCTGCTGCATGTATAACCAATCTGAATGGAGAAGTTGTTCTTTGTGAAACAGCATAACCCTCAAAAAAGTAATTCTTTTGCATGCTTTTGCCTCCCCATCCTGGATTGTCAACCAAAAAATCTGAAGCTGTATCTTTATAAAGCCCAGGAGGGAGTAGTGACGGTGAGCCTGTCTCCCTATGTTGAGATATTTTAAATGCTTTATTTAGAACAGAAGTCAGATGGCATCGCAGCTTATAGTATAATTGCTCACTTGCTGAAATAGTGATTTCAAGTGTAAGTTGGGACAGAGCCATTTAAAGAGTTTGAGCCAAGCGATGTTTGCTGTTTTCTCCATGTTTGAACTATGAAAATCCACTAAAAACTAATGTGGTTAGGATGGGTTTTGTATTTATTTGTTGCATAACTCACTGGAAAACATGAGAGACATCAGTCTAGTTAAACATTTGATTGGAAACACAGGTGTTAAATTATTCATATTGCTCATCTTTCATATCAGAAGCTTTTTCTGTCTCACAGAAACAGAAAGAGCCTTTCTTGGCTCTAATGGCAATGGTTATGTTACTGTTCTGGTTTTGAGCAATGACACGATTTTAAAGAAACTCCTTGGTTGAGCTCATTTGTAGTGCATAGATTCAATGTACAGGGGTGTGTTATTCTTGCAAATTGGATTTCTTTTCAGAGGAGGGTACCTAGAAACTATGCCCTAGTGCACTTTGACCCTTTATGGTGGCATAAAAACCTAAGTCAGCAATTGGTGCTTTGGACATATTTGAATAGATGTGAGGAGTATGTGTAGTTTGTGAGAACTGACTAGTCTGAAATAAAGTCCCTGGAGCTGCATATAATATAAGGCAATACTGCTTTAGCATCTATTTCTTTGATTTATTAATCTTTTGTTCTGTAGGGTTGCTTAGATATGTCAACATAACCTAAAAGTTTTAGAAGTCATCAGGTACTAAAAGAGAACAAGTGAGATGAATGTTTGTTTTGTGTTAGCTATTGTATTTTCATCTTTAGAACTAAGATGTACTTGGAAGCAGACTTAAGCAAGGTGCCAGCAACCAAAGCCACTTATTTATACACTGACCCAGCAAGCTGTCAGACTACAGGCACAGAACCTGGCAATGCCTTGTAGGAAAATCATATGAAACTTGTTAGGTTTGATTAGTTTTTTCACTATATAGGGGTAAAATATTATTGCTTCTACGCATTTTTGTATTGAGTTTCAATGTTATACTAATTCAAACATGAAAGAGGAAATAGCATTCCAGCTTAGTGTCTCTACAAGTGAGGAAAGCCACATCATGTCCTCTGCAAATTAAACTGCTATACTAAGGAGAGGTTTATTCTGAGAGTCTTTCAGATTTGTGTATTTCTAATTAAAATCTCCAATTCACAATTTTCATTTTCAACTGTAAATTGGTTTAGGATTTTCCAGGCAAATTAGACTCTTTGTTAAATGCCTGCATTCACCAGCAGCTGTGATTCAAGTCTTGTTTTCCCAAGAATTCTTAGTTCCATATCCCAGTGAGTAAGGTGACAGCCACTGACAGGTAACAATCCCAGAGCTGATGAGCAGTCTACAGTGAAACTCATGCAGTCAGCCAGCACCTGTTGTTAAGGCTGGCCCATCAAGATCATCTTTGGGAATGATCATTCATGCAGATACATGGTCAAGTAGTTTCACTTGTTCTGCAGAGACAGTTTTTGTGCAAGGATTCCAGAAAATGCTGATCTAATTATTGACATGCTCTTGAAGGCAAGACAGCATTATTCTTCTGGAGAGTCTTAGGACATGACCAGTAAAAAGGCATTTGCTGTGGATTCTAAAAACATTCCTAAAAATCAGATTTCTTGTTTTTGGGAATGTAGCTGTTTCAAAGTGAAAGTCTGTTATTAAAAAAAAAAAGAAAGAAGTCTTTCAAGATAGCTTTTCAAGACCCTGGTCATCATTCACGAAGTTAAATACTAAGCTCTGTGTTCTGCCCTGTGGTTTTGCTGGATATTGTTTAGCCATACTAAGCTGTCACAGAGAAAACCAAATTGATAGCTCATTCTCATGGTTTTTCCTATTGTTTTCTATGTCATCTTGTGTTTACTACATGCAATAAGGACAGTATTTTGGAAACACTTTTTTGTACTTAAGCACTAAGAAAATGCTCTCAGTTTCAATATCAATGTAGTACTTTGAGAAACCGATAAGCCTGTTTTCTTAAATAGAAATAAAAACTAACCAAATGGTTGAACTATTGGATGAGGGTTGCAGGAAGGATAATTGCTGTATCATTTACAGCTGACTGTATGTTTTACAAACTTTTGCCCAGTGTCTACCTTACAAGCAATATTTATGAACAATAACATAATAATAAACAAACAAAAAAACAGCACAAGCAAAGTAAGTGAAAAGAGGCAGTTTTGCACCTTTGAAAACAAAGAACAAATTAAACTGAATTCAGAAGCAGAGGAAGGGAGACAAATCTCTTACCTGGATAGCTTTTTGACAGGAGTGTACCAGCTCTGGTTTTGCACTGGAATGAATGGAAGTCTTCAGCCAGACATTGCTTTATTTGCATAAACGATAATTATTAGCTAAATATTCCTCAAGGTAAGAATGGGTAGTTATGGAATCTTGAGCTTGCTGTTTGGTAGTGTGTTGTCACTTGTATCACTTTGTAAAGCTTGATATATATGTATCGCTAACTGAGGATTTGAGTTTAAATAATGCATAAGATTATTAATTAACTAGCACTGATCCAAAAATTGTGCTGAGTTTGGGCTAGCACATCTCTGACCTTTGAAGCTACTTCTCATCTGAGATCTGGTTTATGCATCTCCATGTAGCATTAGCTTTTTATTTTACATGTTCAATGTGTATGAATAGAACTTCCATCTTGCTTGAGATTTGTGTCCTTTGCAGGCTGGAGTAAGTCCTGTTCTGCTCAATGCATAGGATGGGAGAGCTGGAGGTCAGAGTTCTTTTTCTACATGTCAGCACATTCAGATCACAATATTTTTTGCTTCTGTGTAAACCAAAGACGTCATAATGTCGGCAGATCAGTAGGACAAAGATAGACTTCTGTTGAAAGTCTACTTCATTCTTGTGAGGTGTATAAATGACCAAGTTCCCTCTCAGTTATCTAAGATCTTTGTATAAGTGCAAACCTATCCAAGTGATAAATAAACATCCATCTCCTCCCCTTGACAAAGGTGATAGGTAATGTTTAATGGTTACTAAGCAGTGCAGATTAACAGGTTGGGCACAAGGCCATGACCTGTAGGAACTGTATTCAGCTGGCCTACAAGCTAAGGGATGAGCAGATGTGTATTTCTTAGCCAAGGAAGAGTACAAGCTGGCAGGTGGTAAGAATCTGAGATCGGAGTTGCAAGGCCACAAAAAGACTGTGTTGCTGGCACACAAACATGACTAGAGAGGGCCAGGTTTCAACATTGTCTTTTATCCTTGTGCAAAAAAGTTGTTTGCTGCTCTTTAGAAGTAAGAAGGAAACACAAAAATTATGTAAATGAAAAGTCAAAACTTAGGCGAGGGAGGAATAGAAATAGAACTTCTGTGATGTTAAACTGGTCATGGATTCTTAAAATGGTCATAAAACTACTGGCTACTACTAGGAGCTTAGACTTGGTGGTAGTAGTTGTGACGTTCTAAATACAAAATTTAAAGAAGGTAGTTTCAGTCTTACCAAAATCCTGTTGATTGCTTCTTTGTTATGGAAGGTCTTGTCAACCACTCCTATCCTTTTCCCCTTTGCTGAAGTACCTCCTAGAAAAAGGGAGATACAGTAGTACACCTTACCTGCATAATGAATTTTGCACACTGGTCACAAAGATAGTGTGTTTCTTTGGTTTTGAACGCTACAGAATAGAAGATTTCACTGTTTCTGTTAATTTTATTTTAGCTTGGAGGTATTTCTTCATTAAAAATAAAGTGACTTAAACTCAAGCCTCTCAAATTCATCCTTTCATTCATTTTACTATCTAATTCTTAGAGCCAAGAGTTATCTTGTCTAGTGACCTCCTAAAATGTGTCCCAACTGCTTCAGTACCTAAGTAAGCTTTTTCTCCTTTTCAACTCCTGTACAATATTTGGAAACTGTTACTTCTGGTATTTGCAGTCTTGGAATTTGCAGAATAATTGGGGTTTGCCCAACTTCAAAATTTTTTTGACAGGGACCTCTCTGCATTTTAACAGCACTTTCCCAATATCAGGCTCCTAAGAGAAAGGAGGATAGTATTGTATACTTATCACTTGACCTCTTCTGTATAAAGTTGGTTGTAACTTTGTTTTGCCTCAAGCTAGCCTAAAAATAGCACTTTTTGAAATCTAAAAGAAGAAACTTAAAATAATAATTTTGAACAATATTTTTTTGGTACAGCACAGTGCCAGTAAGGCTAAAGATCTCTGGACAGGACGGTTCCACACAGGAAAAAAAGTGACAAAATGAAGCAATCTCTCATTCTGTCTGTAGAAATTTTGAAAATTATATAGTTTTGACAGAACTGTGTTTTATGATGGACAAGTTTTACTTAACATACAAAAATACTGACAGCAGAAGTTTCATTAGTGGATTATGGAGATGAGAGTTCATACTCCATTACATGAAATCATTCATCAAGTCTTCAGTCCAGCAGTAATTCTGAGTGGGCTGGTCCTGGCATCCTGGTTGAATTCCACTGACACTAATACTCTAAATGTGCTCCAGTTCTAAATGTGCTGTCTTTCCTTGTCAGCTGCTGAGTAGTGAGACAGTGGTAACTGACCAAAACAGCCAAAAGAGGTACTACAGTGAAACACCCATCTCTAAGAATAGAAACTACAATAGAAAATAATGGTGATCATTGACCATTAATTTTGAGTTTACTGGTGATTTTTCTTTGTATGACTTAGTGTTTATCTTTATGAAGATGCACAGTTTCAATTGGTTTAAAAACTGTAAAAGATTAAAAGCAAAATTGAACAGAAGTATTTATGAAATAAATGATGTAAAGACATAAAATATATTTGACATTATTGACACATTTACTTGAGGATTTTCAGATGATTTCAGAAAAATTCATGGTATTACTACATACAATTCATATCTAGTAACCTAACTATTAAAAAAATTAATGCTAAATTAGTCACATACACACAGTTAATCTTAGAATCACAGAATCATAGTTAAAAGTGTTTGTTTACTGGGTCACAGTCAATAATATCAAATCTTCAAAAGTACATAGTCCAGCTGTAATAGCCATGTTCTTCCTTCTGTGCAAGTGTTGGAAGTTCAAAAATTCAGTGAATTTAAATACCCTCTTAAGCCGAATGCCTGCATTGTTTAAAATGCTCTCAAGTCTCAATTACTCTGTAATTTACCTTTATACCATAGCGAGCAGGTGATGTGCCTAAAAAGCACACATTTGGTTGCATTTTAATAGGAAAGATGGGCACTCTGAAAGTTAGCATCCACTCCCTTCCAATCCACTGCATTCCACATTCCTTCTCTAGTTGTGACAAGTGCCTGGTGCAGCTGAAAGTTATGTATATAAGCGGAGAGTCATGTTATTGACTTTTTTTTTAACAAAAACATCTGTAGTTCCTGTTGTACAGTTTCCAGGAGAAACTGAGATCTGCAAGATTCAATGCAGAGTTGTATATTCAAAATTGAGGAAGGCTATCATTTAGCATGCAAGCCCCTTTCTGTTTCCCACTATAAACACAGAACCAATGGATTAGCACTTACCAAAGGCACAAAGTAGCTGCAGTAGTTCCACAACAGTTCTTGTATCAGCACCCAGTAGCACAGTACCTCAGGATCACAGCTTTCTGTAAGAGTAGATTAGAAATTGTATCATGATATAGTGCGGGCCAATTGGTTATTGCTCTCATAATGTTTACAGTGAGATAATATAAACAAACACTACCACTTGAAAAATCTTTGTCCTGTAGACTATAATCACAGATAAAAGATAAACCTTAAATCATTACCTTACAGAAGCTGGTAACCTCTGACTTCTTACACATCTCTGCTATTTTGCTTTAATAGAACTGGTTACACTCTGTGGAGTTCAAATAGAATTGCAGTCCTGACATAGCTTTTTACAGTCTTTTTAACTGGGGTTTTCAGGGGTTTTACATACTAAATTCAATTAGATGAAAAAATACTGTTAAAGTATTAAATGAAATTAGGGTAGGAAGTATGTGGAACCATCCTTACACTTAGTGCTTAGTTTTCAATGGTCACTAATTGAGATTTCCCCTTTGAAAAAGCATTTTTATTGAAATAAATAATTAAGGGGGTTGAGCTCATAAATCTTAGATACAGGAAGAATTTACATATATCAGCTGACACTGAGTGTAAAATGTCTGAGCTTTCCTGCCTTCTGAGGAAAACTCGTGTTGTTTCATCTCCAGACAGCCAGAACTGTAGAACCAAAGCCTGCTTATTGATGAAGATGAATGTTACTACTGATATTTGTATATCATAGAGACAAATTTAATGTAGCAAGGATAGTCTCTCTGAAATTCTGGAGCTTGTTCACCCATTCCTTGAAATTTTATGTAATCTTAACTGGATATTGAAAACCCATTTCTGGGTGCAAAGAAAATAGATGAGTTCTTATTGCATTGTGAAGGAAATTCTCATGTTTCAAAAACACAGAATGTAATGCCTCTTTATATTGAAAGGGGAGATATTTTTCATATTACTGGAAGTTTTTCAGGATGGGGGAGGAATGGACGAAAAAGGACGAAACATGAACATGAAGATCATGGAATGTAAGAGCCATCAATACTGTATATAATAATACACCACTAGTCTAAATTGTAATGCCAAACCCAGGTTCAAGATAGAATTATCAGATCTCAGTTTATAGAGACTTAGGTTTGCATCTCATAGAAAACTCTATGAATGCAACTGGCTAATTTAACCTCCTTAATTGTAAGAAGTTTATTATGTTTTATATTTGAGAGTGAAGAGCAGACACTGGCATGGCATTTAAAAAGCTGCACTTTCCAGATTGTCTTATAGTGGTTGTTTGTCAGTTCTGAAGTACTCAGAAACAACTCATCACAAAATTCTTCAGGATTAAGAACAAGACATGGAAGGCATTTTCATTGTGCCTTTTTACCATCAGAAGTTATTAAACTCTAAGAAGTTAGAAAATAAACTCGGTATCATTTTGCAAAGTGACATATTCAAGTTAGACATAGAGTTGCCCATAGGGAATCAAGGACTGATATAGAAAGGCACACCTGAAACTACATCTGATATGCAAAATAGATCGAGCAGCTGCTGGACTTCATCAGACACCACGTGCTGTCTGTATTTTAGATGTAAAAGAAGTACATCAGTTGAGAAATCTAGCTGAAAATCTTCACACCTTAACTATTTACCTCCATGTTTTTCTTTTCTTAGACTGTTGGTTTGTCCATTTACATGCTCCTTACTACACATCCTGGCAAGTGGAAACAAGTTTTGAGAATGGAAAAAGTTAAAATACCTGGTTAAAGTAGTACATTGTGCAGTAGTGCAAAATTTCAGATCCAATTACAGTATGTGCATGAGCAAGCAAAGTGTTTGCAAGAGCACACTAAGTAAAGCATTGGTGAATTTGGTTCTTGTTGCATATTTGGCAGCAGGGAGGGCAATAATTCCCTCTCAGTGTTACGTTTACACGACAGTAAATAAGCTATTTTCTGTGATATGGTTGGAGTCACATACTTTTGGACTGTATTTCCTTGTACAGCTAGCAGGCAAAATAATAGATGGAACATAAACAGCAAATAAAGATGTGAACATGAAGAGGTGATAATAACAGAAAGGAAAGTAGTAAGTCAAATATGTACCATGGAGGTTCATTTCAGAAGGTGTGCTATTGTGTGTACTTGAATTAGAATGCTGGATGCATGCATCCAGCATCCAACAGAGAACTGTTCTGTCACTGCTTGGGAAGAAAAGGTCAGTGACAGCTTTCCCAGGCAGTGCCAAAAGAAGTTATATGCTTAAAGTAAGCTAATTTTAGCATTTGGTTATGTTTTCTCTTCCTCGTGCATCTTTAGTCTTCATTATTGATTTAGTCTCCCTGTCAGCTCATTTCAAAACTCTTGCTTATAGGTGACTTTATTTGGAGTTCCATCATCAAGGGCAATATCAAACCACGGTGAACATTTTCCTTGTAGCCAAGTGTTATGCAGAAGGAAATCAATCAGTTTCATATATCAAACTCAATCAGAAGGGTATCCTCTTAGCAGTCAGCTCACATACAGTGACTGAACCTTTCAGTCACTTGCAAAGCCTTTAAATCTGTAGTGAAGAATCAGCTGAAAAGCATTTTCTGCTATTTCACCTTATTATTTAATTGGTCCCTTTGCAAATTAATGTGAAAATAGCAAACCTGAACAAGGGATCACAAGGTCTCATGACACTGAATTGTCCATGCCTAGGTGATCTGATTGGCTATGTTCACATGTCTAGAGGTCAGATACTAAAATAGCATATACCTTGGCCTAAATTGCTTCTATAGCCTGTTTCTTCTTTTACATCTGGAATTTGTTTTAATGGGGAATAGGGATGTGGGAGGGAGAGGAGACACAACAGTCTTAACAATATTTTCCGATGCTAACTCACCTCAGCACAGGAAGCTGTTGGTGCTTTGTCTGCCTCTCCCTTCCCCCCACGCACAGCACGCTCACTGCTGAAAGAAGGACTGAGGCTATGCTCACAAAAGCAGGCTGAGTAAGAAATGGAAAATCATAGGCCATGATTAGCATCAGCTTGAAAACATCCATTGTTTGCTTGCAATTCTGTGCCTGTGAATTTCAGCCAGATCACAGCAAGGATTTTGTGAGTTGCTTTGCAAGGTGAAGGTCAAACACTGCTGATTTCAAAGAGCAAAGATGCTTATTAAGATGTTGTATAAACGAAAGTCAATTCTATTTTTATGTTTTTAAAAAAATAGAAGTATTCAGCTGAATGCACAGCCTCTTGGCTGGCTTGTAGAAGAGGCAGTGATTTCCAGTAAATAACAGCTGATGTATTCTCCATTTTTGAAGCGGTTTATTCTTAAGTCACAGGGATTCATACCCATCCTTCTTTTTGCGCATGTACCATGCTGGTTAGTTGTGTGGATGGATTAACTATGACAAGCTGTGACATCAGCAAAGACTGGATGCTGCCTGGCTCTGTGATTTTGTAATGCATCCTCCTGTTACTGCTGGGCTGACTCATTCCCGCTATAGGGTGACTGAATTGTGCAAAGTGTGGGCCACCACCGACTGAAGTGTTGGGCGTTGTGCTTCTGTGCAGAGGCTGTGCCTTAATTGTAAAGCAAGCAGATTTTCCAACCCTGCTTACACAAATGATAGAGCTGAGAAGCAAATGCAAAGAAAAATATTAATGACAATAAATAGACACAGAAGTGGTAAAATATACGGGTTATTTAGTGTGGGTGTGGTAGTCTTTGGCCTTCCAAAAAGCCTCTGATTTAGGTTTTTGATCAGCAAGGCATGTGAAAAGCACAGGCTGTGTTTTGCTTGGCGACCATCAGGGAGGAAGAATCAGTGTTCATGAGTCTGAAAACTGTCAAGTTATAGTGATTATTTTGGATTATGGGGATTTTGTGAACAGGAGCCAATTTACTTTACCTGTAATGATCATAGGAAGTGAGAGCGAGTGAAGGAAGAACATGGTAGAAGCAGCTCTAGTGTGAATGAGTATTATATTGTTAGCTTCCACTCAGTTCAGGAGGGGGAAGTGTTGTTTATTAATAACCCAGGAGTCTACTAAATTCTTAGTTATTAATGACCTTGTACTTAAACCTGAAATACCAGACTAGTAGGGTTTTTGATTGACACTGACGAGACCTGGAGAGAGCTGCTGAGACCTGGAGAGAACTGCTGAGAATTCAGCCTCTGGAAAAGGTGAATGTTAATGAGGGCTATTCAGCCCTTTTTATACTCTGAGTAACATTTCAGTAGTGCTCACAGTCCCTTAGGATCTGCTTTTAAGGTCCAGAGTTTTTTTAAGTACTCAGCAAAACAAGAAGCTTATGTAGACAATTGGTGGGTTTGGAGCAAACAAAGTCTTTGTAAAAACCTGACCTTTAAACTGGCTTCATTTCATTCCTCATAGCAGCAAAAGTAATTAGAAAAACTTAGGAGGTGGGATCCTTTTGTGTTGTAAGAAGCACTTTGGAGGGCAACAAGTTTCTCCTCTGAAAAAAAATAAACTTGCTGACATTTTCTGTCCAGGGCTTTTGACCTTCATCTTGTAGATGCTTTCCTTTTGAGCTTACATACTTCCTTGTCCATTTAACAGCCTGTTCTGGCTAAAAGCAAAGACAGGCAATTCTGAAAACCATTCCTTCTGGAGTACCTTGTAGCAACAAGAATTTGAAATGGCATAGATTACTGTTGTTCGTTGCCCCAGTTGTTACTGTTGTGAGAACCTTTGGAAGTTTTTTGTTTGCTTGCAGTGAACAGCTTGACTTTGGACACTGATGCCCTTTCCAGGGTAGATGGACTCTTGTGTGTGTTCTGGAGTTTTACAATCCCTAAAATGGCATCATGGATTCTAGAAAGGTGGTAAGCAATTGCTTGGGACACTGTATCTATGAACACTCCTTATAGCAGTCACTTACTTCAAGAGCTGTTTTCACTTAATTTACTCTTGAGAGGGGAAATTTAATTATCATGCATATTTACAGTTATCAAGAACATGGTGATCGTGTTACCATTGGTCCACATCATGGACCTGGACACAGTGGACAAGAGTGTATGATTGCAGGAACCCCCTTACAAGGGAGGGCAAAGATGGTCTGCCACACAGCTAAGGATCTTTATCAGATGAATAGTGGTATGTAATATAATGATTATCTCAGCAGAGGTACTAGATACTGCCATAGCAGGGTAGTAGTCTCTTAGACTGCATTGTTGCTTCTCTAAGATTGTAACACATTGTTGCTTCTGTAAGATTGTAAATCAAGTCCTTCAATGGAGAAAGGGGTTTTTTAGGTGACTCCTTCATGGAGTCCACCTTCCAAGTGTGAGGTTGGCCAATAGCCTGCTGAAAAATTTTACAGATGTGAGTTGCATCTCTCCTCTGCTAACACCTTGTGCCAGTTTCCTGTCCCTGCTTCTTGATTACATTTGCAACTAGTGAGCAGTCTTTCCAAGTAGAAGCTCCCAATGAGGATGTCAGCAGGCTATGCTGCTGTGGGAGTGGTGTTAGCCAGTCACTGTGGCCAATCTGCCCAAAGAGGCTGTTCTCGGATAATGATGAAAGCAAGCCAGATTATCTCAGCTTTTGGTGTGTATGGTAGCTCTGTTTGCCAGAAACACAAAAGGGAGACCACACTAGCTGAATGAGAATGTCAGGATGAGTACTGTTCTAGTATATTGGTATTTCCCAGCCATCCTTAATCTTAGGCCCTCTTCAACGCAGTATCTCTGGTACATTTTTATTCCTAAATGGGCTGTGACCTACTGACAGGAAGCCTTGTGGCTTCCTGTACCCAGAGATTTAATTCAGTACATTATGATAAAGTCTGATAAAGTTAGCTTGACTTGTTATCAGAGATTCAGTACTTGACTGAAGATCACTTGGAGTGGAAACACTCCCTGCCTGTGGTTTTTGTTCTCTCCTTTCTGTAGATAAGATATTTGGTTCAATGTCTGGGTATGCACATGTTTTCCAGGGCATGCAACTATATTCCTGGACAGGATCAATGCAGGGCAGAAGAGAAGCAACAGATGCTGGGCGCAGGAGGGAAGCAATAACTGTAGGCTAAGGAGTAGTATCTGCAGCTGTGCTCGCTAGAGCAGATCTGGCTGTGATGCAAGGTGTTGACAGCTAAAGCTGTCTTACCTCTGCCCTCCCAAGAGATTAAGTTTGTGAATGAGGGTAGGCTGAAAGTGTTCTGGAAAAGAAGCACAACATGAGTACCTTACAACACTTTGGCAAGCTGTCTAGTGCTTGCTACCTATGCACCTGAAAAGAATTTCCCTCTATACTTGAAAAAACTTTACTTCAGTAATAAGAGGTAGTTCTTAAGATGGGCCTGTAGCCTTTGATTCGGCAAAGGACTGCCCATGAAGCAAACCTTTCCAAGGAAGGGAGCAACCAGATTTTGTGACAACCAGCAGACACCCCCCTGTACTCATCACTGCTCTTCATATTCACAGCATGATTGTTGCTCCCAAGAGGCAGCACATGGCTCTGGAACTGAGACCATGATACAGACTGGAAAGGTTCCTCACTAGCAGGCAACATTCTCTGGAATATAGCAGCCTCAGGCCTGGTGCTTCTATGGGCCTTAGTGCCAGAATGCCAGTAAAGGTGCTTTAGTGTAGTTGTTTATAAATGACTGAAGATGAAGAAGGTCTATGTGGTAAGCTTCCCAGAAAAATCCCAGCTGAAGAACAGTTGAAAGCCAGGCACAGACAGGAAAGTGATTGCTGCTTGACATTCAAAATACCTGACAGAAAACAATGAATAATCATAGTTTTGCAAGCAGTCAAATGAAATGATGAGTATGTAACCTTCTGCATGCTTGTAAATGAAGGCAGTGGTGCCTAGAAACCATGACAGAAAGATTGGAAGAGGAGCAGGCAAAAAATAGATTGTAAAATTCTGTGAGCTTGCAGCCAAGAGCGCAATCATAGGTACATGATGTTCCACCAACAGTTTAGATGTAGAAAGATGTTTTGAACAACTTTGGCAATGGATTTATCCTCCACCACGCGTTTACCTTGTCGTGTGCCTGTAACAGTTTTGATCTGGTCTTCAGTGTCCTAAAATTGTCTTCAGAACACTCCTGGCAAGGGCCTGGCAGTTGAGCCAATCTTGTCCATGCAGAACATATTTAAATAGTACCAGTTTCTGTGCCTCAAGTGCAACAGTCAGCATGGCTTCCAGTCACTACATGGCAGGCAACCATGCAACCCAGATTCTAGTGGTACTGTATACGCTGTAAAAAAATGCATTGATCTCAAATCAGGAATGTAGTATGGGTAAGGATAAGATCAAAATCTGAGCAAGTGTCAATCCTGTCAGACAAGTAATCATTTTACTAATGGGAGCATATTGTCTGGTCCACTTGGTAAGAAGAAGAGATTCTTATAAAGTGACAGGTCAGCCAAAGAACATAAGAAGTGCCTCTACACCTACACACATAACAAAAGATCTCGTGTACCAGCACTCAGTCACAGTTGGCAATGGCATTTTATTTTAAATGTGTTACTTAATTGGTGCAGTCGGAAAAATGTAAATGTTCTGGATCTTAAGTGTACAGGCATCATACAGAAGGTTTTATTTATGGTTACATTTTATATGCTTATTTATGCTCATATTTTCACATAATACTGTGTAGACCTTAGACTGAAGCCAGGAAGACTCTAGTTCCTTTGCTTTTATCTGTATGGCATTATTAACTTTTTACAAGACAGTGTAGTTAATAATTCTTATGCACACTGACTGTAAGTTGCCTATAAGCAAATAATTCAATAGAACACAGGGTACAACTGGAAATAGTTAATGGATCTGAGGGAGCAGAGCTAGTTTTAGCAAAAAAAAAAAGTCTTTGAACTTTGGAATCAGACTATTTTTTTAAATCTCTGTCTAAGCAAAAAAAACCCAAAAAAACAAAACAAAAAACAAAACAAAACAAAAAAACCAAAACAACAACAACAAAAAAAAAAAAACAAAAAAAACCCAAACAAACAACAACAACAACAAAAAAACAAAACAAAAAGAAACCAAAAAAAAAAAAAAAAACCAAACAAAAAAAAGCAGGTTCCAAATGGCCATTCTTTAGTTCAACAGTGATTTTTAAAATACTTTTAAGTATACTAAAGCAAATAAATTTCTTTCTGCTATTTCCCTCTTTCACAGCTGCACCATTTGACTTGGGCAGGAACCCTAAGCTCATCAGCAACTGCATACATGACAATTATGGTGGTAGGATATACTTTAAAAAGAAAAAGCCTGCTTCAGGTCTTTGGTAAAAGAGTGTGACCAGGCTAAGAATGTGTGCTTTGTTACACAACATGGGAACCTGGCATAGTAGATATGGCTTATGTTACACTTACTTTGCCTGCCTTGTCTTCCTCTTCTAGATCCTGGTCAGAGATTTGTCTTCTTCATGTTGCATAGTTCCCTTATTTATTCACTAGGCAATTCTGTCAGCCCTTCTTAATTCTCTGGGAATTTGGAACTGATATTACAGATTCTTCACTAAAACCTTTCCTTGACAAGAAAGGTACTGTATGCACTAAGAATAAAGCACAGAGAAAGCCTCTACATCAAAGAGGCTCAGAAATGCATGGAGAAGTACAGAAATAAGCAAGTTGTCACTCTGAGCACAGAGCCCAGCATTGATTTAAGAACTCTGCTGATGGCCCCCTTCTCATGTCTAATCCTGTTTGCTTGTTATGCTATGCTAGCACTGATCAGTTGCAAGAACTGTGATTGTCTCTCCCCCTCTCCCCCTTCCATCATACCTGCAGCATTGCATCTGTAGTTCACTTGTATAGCTTTCCACCTAAGCAAAGGCAAAGTGCCTATGAAAGAGCAGGCAAGACTTCAGCATAAATGGTCAGGTTGCATTGTAGCAGAAAAATTAGTTGTAGTGCCCTGGCATGGTTGGAGAAATCAGCTTTGAGAGGGGTTGCCAAGGCTTCACTGAGAGACACTGTGTGACCGAGGCTGGATTTATGTCAAGAGTGCTTAAAAAGCCTTTTGCTCAGGTCATACTGAGGCCAGAATTTGGCCACCAGGCCAAGGCTGTTTTTTTGGGCCAAACAACAGTAAGTCACACTAACAGAATGTTCTCAACAGAAATTCATTGTTAATTCTTATTTGGCACTTCATACTGGCAAAAATTCTCCATCCCTTTCAGATTTCAGTTAAATCAGGCCATAAGTTCAGAAGTTGTGGGAAATTAACCTGCATAGTACCTTGTATTTGTTTCTGCCAGGCAAGAAAAGCCTTTCAGGAATTTACAGCAAATCTTCTAGTGTATCACATATAAATTGCAAATGTCATTTTTCATCCCCTGGATAAAAGAATTCCAGTGTTCCCATCCATGTGCATGTCCACATTTTGGTACCTGTGTTCCTGCAAGATTCCTTGACACAAAGTAATGCATCATAGGGTGCTAACTCTTTGAATGCATTTATTCAAAGCTGGATGAAAGATTTGCAGGCTGAGATCCTGGGAGTACAGGAGAAATATTAAGCAAATGCTTACAATGAGGTAAAAGTTACAGACATTGTGTGCATGAATTCAGCATTCTTTGAAAGATACAAAGTTATTTTTCATCTGGACCTAAATTCATATGGAGTGCTACTAAGTAATCTATACTATGTACTGCAGATTAGAAGTACATTAAGAAAGACTGCATATGGGGCAGTGTGAAGAGAGCTGGCCTAGCAGTGAGTAATCCAATGGAAACTGAGAAAACAGCTTAAGCAAAAAAAGAAAATTTATGTAAATTTTACTTCATCAGAGAGTTAAAAATCTTAATATTCTGTGAAAAATCAGAATTCAGCAAGCAGATCCATATATTATGTTGCTTCTATTGCTGCTAAAATAGGTAAAGGGCATGGATTAGTCAAGAGACATGATTTGCTTATGGTGAACACCTGTTACTTTAGAGGAAGGAATATTGTGTACAATTCCAAGAACCCAAGTCTTACACAAATTTTGAGAAGGAAGCCATCTGACTCATTATCTACTAATCAAGTCCTATTTTTGCTATAATATTACACTTGTATTTTTATTACCTTTTTTTTCTTCAGAGTGGTGAATGGCAAACTTAACTATGATTTTACTGCCTTGGATAATCTTATGGATCACCTGTGGGAAAATAAGCTGATTCCAGGTAAGGGCAGCTCACTGCCTCCACAGCTTAGTATATCTGTTCATCCATATTGTACAATCATTAGAATATTCTTAGAAAGCTTTTCCAAAGCTGGCTTTGATAAAAGATTCATTATTTACTTATTTGCCTTTACATCATGTCTCAGTGTGAGCAAATTGATATTATAGCCATTAAGACAACACAATTGGTTATACATTGCCTTTGAAAGCAGTTTCAGATGGTTGTACTTGTAAATGAGATCTCTTGAAGAGAATATTGTATCCATTGATGTATACCTAAAAGGGCTAGAGAAGCAGATATTCCAGGTATAACTTCCCATAAATTTATGCAAACATCCATTGTTTCAAGTTTCCTCTGAGCCCTGCATTTATGTTGACAGCTATTAGTTTTGACTACTGTAGTCACTGACAAGTAACGAGTAACCTCAAATCTGAAATATTTCTGGTGGGAACATGTAGAAACAAGAAAGAGAACCCATTTAATTATGCTTCTTCATTAACAAGTTTGTTTCAGATGATGTGATAACCCTTCATTAATAATATAATAACCCTTCATTAATAAAAATGAGATAGCATTCACAAAAAAAGGAGACCAATTTCTTATATCTTTTTTAGGATTTGAATTGATGGGGAATCCATCAGGATATTTTTTAGATTTCGAAGATAAAGAGCATGTAGTACAGTGGAGAAACTTAATTACTGTTCTGGCCAGGAGATACATAGGTAAGTTAAAGAAAGAAAAGCCTTGTTATTTGTTCTGTCATAATCCTTTCTAGCTACTTCAAAAAGTTCTGTGTATTATGATCAATTTCAAGACCCTGAATTTCAACACAAAACTGGAAAACAAACATGCCAGAACAGACCATGGAGACCATGGGATAATAGTCTGATCCACGGCCAACATCCAGAATGAATAGTGTTCTGGGTAGCACATTTGGCCTGCCTTCAAGGACTGACTTTTAACCTTGTTATATTGTTGTGGTTGCAAACTACCAGCTTTCACTGGAGCATGATAACGTGAACACTTCTCGTATGCCAGCTTCAAATATTTCTAACAAGGCAGAAGGCTCAACCTGAATTAAGGGTAGGTGAGTGCCCTAATCACAAAGCTATAAGTCATCTCCCTCTCACCTTCCATCTTTTTCAAATATTGCTGCATTTCATCAAAAATGAGAAATCATTTTGAAACTCACAAATTACATTTCCCTCATTATTAAAAATAATGAGGGAAATGATCTAGTGATAGTTCTGGGTGCTGAGCCTTACCTGCAGCCTGAACTAATAGTATTGTCTGTATAAGTAACTTATTGATAGTGTTGGATATGCAGCTCACTGATAAATGAGACCTCTCCTACAGATAGGTATGGATTGCAGCACGTTGCTAAATGGAATTTTGAGACGTGGAATGAGCCAGACCACCACGACTTTGACAATGTGTCTATGACAGTAAAAGGTGAGCATGTTTTGGAGCACTTCTGAGTGTGGCAAAGTGAGACAGGTGTATGGGATGAGCAGAGGAGTGATAGTGAGATGTAAGTTACACTGACAGAGAAGTAAGGTAGATAGCAATGATAAGGAATGTGACAGGTATACCAAATCTGTTTTGCTAAGGTCATGTTACTGGCTACACTTTATTCCCTACTTGGGTGTCAGGGGTTGTGGCACAGAAAAAACAAAACAGGAGTTACACTAAGAAGATGCAGTTCATTAATTGCATATAAAGTACAGGTTAGCAGTAAGGGGGAGCAGGGTGGAATAAGAGAAAGACTCCTCACTGAAGTTGCATGCTTTGGGAAAATGCTCATACAAGACCTTTAGAAGCACCTTGTGAAGGCAGCTGAAGTTCTGATGTCTTCTTGTGTTGTCAGTGCATAGGAAAGGGTAGTCCCAATTCATGAGGTCTTGCAAATAAATCAAATAATAGAGTTATAGTATCTCCTCATAGTTTTAGATCCAGTTTCTGTTTTGAATTACCATCTTTGATATATTCATCTGCTTGGACTTACAGGGTTTCTCAACTATTATGATGCTTGTTCAGAAGGATTAAGAGCAGCCAGTCCTTTTCTAAAATTTGGAGGGCCTGGGGATTCCTTCCATCCCTTACCCAAGTCACCAATGTGCTGGGGTCTTCTGTGTCATTGCTACAATGGTACCAACTTCTTCACAGGGGAGACTGGTGTAAGGCTGGATTACATCTCTCTCCATAAGAAGGTTAGTCCAAGATTTCAGTTTAAAGTCATTTTTTTCAATCAGTTCAATCAAAGTTATATTTTGTTCCAATTTACAAAGTTGATGATGATGATGAGTGTCCAGCCTGTAGCAGGAAGCATGGCTACCTATTCTTGAAAAACTTTAAAGATGTTCAGTTACAAGACTTCAACTCAAAGCAAATTTGTCTTTGCCTAATTCCCAAACGGAAACAACTCTTCTACTTACTTTCCATTTTATATTCTAGGAGGAGCCCATGCAAGTAGCACATGCTGTAGTAGATGAGGTAAAAATACCAATTGTGTTGGTCCACAGCAGCTTGGTTCCACAGCAAGGAATATGTTTTCAGAATATGTTTTATGTTTATGACTCTAAGTTATGTCTCTATGTTTACCACTGTTTTCTCATTACCACTAAGGAGATATGAAATATTGTTGCAGGGAGATGGGAATTCTCTCTACATCTTGCAACAAGAAGTAGAAGCAGTTCAACAAATTCAGAAGCTGTTTCCAAGTTTTGCTTCCGTTGCCATATATAACAATGAAGCAGATCCAATGGTTGGATGGTCCATTCCACAGCTCTGGCGAGCTGATGTGACCTATGCTGCTATGGTTGTAAAGGTAACAGTTCATTGGTAGTTTCGGCACAGTAGTGTCCCTTGATGTGTTTTTGCAGTTGAAAAATAGACTTAACAGTTAATTTTTAAGCAGCTACTCAGACTAATAGATCCTAAAAAAGGAGATCTCACTACTGGTGCAATAGGGGGTTTCCCTAAATAGTCTCGTTTTAGTAGCTTGATTTAATTTGTAAATTTAATTTAATTTTTGTTTTCTTCATCTTTCCTTAAAAAAAAAGTCCAACCTAGGACCAAATTGAGAACTTGACAGAGAACTGCTAGAGAACTGAGTTGTAGAATGTATACAGTCCCCCAGTTAGATCCATCTGATAAGATTACTCCCACATATGCCCTCTCCATGCAATACTACTGCTCTGATGTCAGTACTGCTGGCTGTCACCTCACATATGTGAGAATTATTTCCCAGCTCATTCAGAAGTTTATCTCATCAAGAGGCATCAAGTATAATAAAGAAGTGCCTTGAGCTCTCAGCCTAGTCCATTCTTTGGTTTGGGATGCTGGCTGTACACATGATCTTATTAATTACTGCTAGTAATTACTGATGTTGACCAGAAAAGCAGAAGGAGAAGAGAGTGCTCAACATTCACACCTCTGCAGTAATTGCACCCTAGCCTCAGAGCAAGCTCAGCTCTTCCCCTATATAGTAATAACTTGCACTGCAGGCCTGGTGCTTTGTGACCCACTACCTTAAACAGCACATAGAGTCCAAGTGCTCCTTTACAAAGGAATAATTCCCAAACACAGGAGCATGTATGTCACCCAGAAAAAAGTTGCATCTTATCAGCTGCTCCTGAGGAGACAAAGGCTCCCAGTTCCCTGAGACTGCATATACAAGCCATCAGGCAACAAGTCATTGACTGCATCACAGAGAGTTTGCAAGATAAAATAGCAGTGCTTATAATGATGTGGTGATATGAAGGGCAAAAGAAAGACACATCCAGTGGAAAATTAACACTTGGTTGTATACGACCTGAAGCACTGTATTCCTTCAGAGACACAATTGTGAGACTGTTCAGTTGTCAGCTTTCTGAAGTTCTGCTTAATTCTGATACTCAGGCACAATCTAATAAGCAGAGAACTTGGGAACTTTGATGTTTTTCGAGAGAGCAGCACAGCAACCAGTGAACACCACGAGAATTAATTCCAAGTTAGCACCAAGTGGGAAAAATGACTAATTGAGAAACAGAATGCAGGACCAGCTCACAGACACTGATGTAGTGGGTACAAAGCAACTCCAGATTTGGAGAACCATTTAGATTTAATTCAGATGGTAAATCCATTACCATTATTAATTAAGTATTCGAGACAGAGGGGCATTGTTTGTAGTGCAATAGACAAGGAATTGTATTCATTATCTGTGAAGAGTTCTAGTATTAATTATTTCAGAGACTTACTACTGGCAAAACTATGCAGGTACTTCAGATTTTACAGTGATTGATATATCACCTAAAGTACAGCTTTTCCAAGACTTATGATAAACAGTTATTTTCTTCAGTCTTTTCTAAAAAGCAGAGTGACAGTTCTTTACAGAATGCTGTAAAGGTTTTTAAAAAATACAGAGACTGCATGCTTGTTGTTTTTTCTCCAAGGTGAAGGTTCATTTCTCTATGATTTCACAGGTAATCATCCAGCACCAAAACCTGCTCATTTCCAAAGCCAACAACACCATCAACTACTCGTTACTGAGCAATGACAATGCCTTCTTGAACTACTACCCCCATTACTTCACCCAGCGGACTCTGACAGCACGTTTTCAGATGAACAACACAAAGCCACCTCATGTCCAGATGGTGCGGAAACCAGTGCTGACTGCCATGGGCTTGCTAGCACTGCTAGGTATAGTAAAGAGCACATCAATTACCTGTCCTACCTAGAAGCTTCCAGCCTAAGAAAGATAGTTCCAGCCATCTCGCTGTTCCTAAAAGCATGAGTTCCCTTACTCACTGTTTACTAGCTGTGTTAAGAAAATTATTTCATGTTAAGAAAATGACTTCATTTCTTCAGACAGACTGATATTTCAGAAAATATTCCTGAGAGTCTGTTATCTGTTTGATTTAACTTACTGCTTTGTTTATACCCTCTGTGTGCCAACCACTCATTTTTTGTTGACTGGTACTTCCCTCTTGTGATGCAAGGGGTACATCCCATCAGGCTGCAACTGTCTTTAAGAAATCCTTGTAGCTGGAAGACACATGCAGGGAGAACTTCATTCATTGTCACCTGTTTTCATGTTGCTAGCTGAACTGCTAAGCATAAGAACTGCTGTAGTATATACATACTCTGCTGTTGTACAGTATATCTGACTGAAGGCTGTAAGTGGCAAAACCTAGCTCAACCTGTGTACAATCTATTTGCATGCTTTGACCCTGCAGCTTCTGACACAGGACTGACTAACAGTGATGTTTACAGTTGTCACGTTTTTTAAAGGAGAAAAGCAGATTTTTGCAGAAGTGAAGATCAGAGGAGATGAAAGTGCTCAAAACAGCACAGTTGGTGTGCTGGCATCTGTGCACATCCCAAGTGAGACACAGCCCTCAGACAGCTGGCAAGCTTCAGTACTGATGTATTCAAGTGAGGATAACAGGACTTCATCCAACATCAGCACTGTCATAGTGAATGCCACCCACTTCCCCAAACACAGAGGTAAACAAATATCATATAGACAACTCATGTTAAGTGATCTTTAAGACAGAATAGCAGCTGGAAAACTTCTACTGCGTTACCTTTCACTGCAATAGTGAATTAATTTCCTAGCTTTCTCTGTCATCTTTTGTGCACTCCTAGATTTTCTGAAGTATAATTGTGTCCTTCTTTGAAAGGTTCATTCCTAATGTCTACACTTTGACCCTGCCTTTAATGGCAACTGCCAAATGCTACCTTTTTGGAAAACTAGTGATCGCAGTGTACTTGACTGGATATTGCCAGGCAGCAATTCCCTTAATGAGATGACTCCAAGACAGCCAACATGAACACACAATTGCACAGCTGATGCAGTTACCCAACAAATACATGCAAAAAGAAGATTTTGGTTCTGGTTGTGGAAATAATAGTTTGAAATGTAAACTTGGTAAATGCAAATTGTACAGCCTCATGAGAGTGCTAGCCATGGGACTTTCCAGTGGAAGGCAGGCTCCAAAGTGCTGAAATCACTTTTGAAAAGGTAGACTTACACACCTGCTAAATTTATTCCTGTTAATCTTTAAATCCAAATAAAGAGTTTACTTCTGTTTTTTGTGTTCTTACAGAGATGGTGTATGTGATGTATTACATGGATAACAACCAAACGAATCCCTATCTGAAGTGGAAGAACCTAGGAAGCCCTGACTTTCCTTCTCCAGAACAGTTCCAGGAAATAAGGGATGTCGAGGTATGATTATGTGTTAGCTTGAAGTGTTGTACGGGTAAAGTGCTTGTGAAAAAGACAACAAATCAGGCCTGTAACAAAAATTTTCTTAGCCCACAGTTGTTCACTTTTCATATACACAAAAAAATTCACTTGCAGTCCTGCAGAAAAGTGTAGCTCATGCACACCTTATGCCTTTGTGTTTTGTTATATGACCTCTTCACGCTGGGCCTACTTGTAAAATAATGCTCTTGGGGAAGTTCCGCCTTCTCTCTGAATCTTCAGTGGGTTTTGAGACTCTTTCTGTTCCATCTCCCCAAGTAAGTCAAATGGCCCTGTGTATATTACAGAATGGCCAAATTGCTGGATTAGAATGTTGAAATGAACCTCCTTAATAATAAGAAAAAAACACCTCCCTGAGGTGAAAACTAGTCAGTGCAAGTTCAGAAAACTGTGAGGGGCTCACAGGGAGACCGACAGTTTTGCCTAGTGCTGAATGCACCATAGAGGTAATTAAGGAGTCAGTCTTCTCTGAGGAGTCTCTCCTCCCTATGGATAAAAGCCATGAAGAGATTACTTACTGTATGTGAGCATATGTGAGAAGCCTGTCACTTCAGCTCCCTTTCCCATAGTTTCCCCTATGCATTCAGACTCCCAGGTTAAAACCGGAGGTCGTCTTTATCCCCTTCAGGACCCACAGACAGAGTACTCACTTTCTGACTTTGGTATACAGTACTGCGTCTTCTCTTCCCAGTCACCATAACTGACTATTGCTAAGGCCTGTGGGATACTGTAGGAGACATCAGCTCTTCCTTGAAAAGAGCAGCAGCAAGATTTTAGATGCTCTTGGCTATCTGGTACAGCCTCATCCCCAGAGACCATCTGTGTAGCTGTTGTAGCTAGCAGTAGCTTGCTGTGCATGCTCGGAAGAGATGGGGCCATGATTTGTAAAGACCTCGAGCCTGAAAGGCATCCATGGGAGGTTACAGAAGTGACAGATTGTGCCTAAGGGCGTTTGTGATCAACCCAACTTGTGAGATGGACAAACCCTCTGTTTCCTGAAGAGCTGGAAAACAAGTGAGTATAAAGACTCCCAGTGTGGAGAACTTTGATGCCTGTAAGCATTAGCAGTACCAACTCTATTGGAAATTTAAGTGTCCTAAAGTAAATACACAGGCACTTTACACTGGTTTAACAGTTGGTCTTTAGATGCTGTAATGAAAGATTTTTCACAACACTACTCTTTGGCTCTGCAGGACCCACTGGTAACAGGTCCATTCCCATTTCCTGAAGCTGGCATCCTGACACTGAAGCAAGACTTTCCTGTTCCCTCAGTCTTTCTTATCCACATCTGTGCAAGACCCAGATCAGCTCCTGATCAAGTATGTGTTGTATTCTACCATCAGACACATCAAAACTGAAACTGCTTCCTGCCTTAAATCTTAGAAGAAAACCATTTGAGTTAATTTATTGTTAAAAGTATAAGAATTAGCAAATAAAAAATTCTTCTCTCTTTTGATGAGAAGTCTCTCAAAGATATAATTCAAGGTAAAGTACTACACAGCAAGTGATAGGAGCCATCACTTGCTATATGATGGCTCCTATCACTTGCTATGTAGTACTTTACCTTGAATTATATCTTGTAGTACTTTATCATTACTAAGATGAGTGGAAGATCCCATGGTGGGAAATTAGTATGACAGTACTTAAAAGTGCAGTATCTCTTTAAAAATTACATGGTATGCTACAAGGACCGACAAGTTAATTGACAGCTAAAATGGAATCATGGCTGCCATATTAGACATCTGTATCTGCTCATTCAGTCTCATCCATGTTCACAATGGTACTCAGAGCCTCTGAAGGTCCTCTGAAGGGTTGACGAGTGGGAGACATAGACTGCAAAATGCTACAGAGGCAAGAATTTTGGTTTTACTGATCTCAATGGAAAAAAAGAAAATAATTTGTAAGGAAGGATGAACACAGAAATTTGACCTGTCTGATTGGTTTGTACAGTTTTTTTACATGGGCTTGTGTCTTTGGACAGGTGACTGGTGTTCGTTTGATCCCTCTCACAAAGGGGCAGGTAATGGTGCTGTGGGATGATGACTGTGTAAAGTCAAAGTAAGTAGCTTTAGAATAAAATCTATACAAATGAGTTGCCAACATACTACTCCCTAAGTTTCCACAAGCCCTACAGAGCAAAACAAATTAAACAGTTAATGAATTGTTGCTCCTTGATAGATGATACAGTGCATTTGTCTGAAAAAATGAACTGCAGGACCTCTGTGCACAAACTGTGAAGAGCAACCCTGCCTAATTTGCTGCCTGATCAAAGGAATTTGCTTGTTGGTCACCAGCATTCAGTGGCATTTCTGAGGGGATTCTATTCAGCACAGCAGATAGGAAGATTCATGGTAAAAGTTACGTTATCAGCAGATGCCTAAGTGGGATCTTACACATTTCTGTAAGAGATGTGAACTGGAAGAGAAAACCTCCAGTAGCTTTCTTCAGCAAGCTAGACTCAACTGGAAAACCTGGTAAACTCTGAAAAGTGATCCAGTGTACAAACAGATTGCCTCAGGAAGCAGTGACTTAGGTCCTTTTCAAGCCAGTCTCCCTAGGTTCTTCATTCTTGGTAACTCTGGTGTCTGAATGAAAGATGCGTGACATTTTGTGATGCTGCATATACCCAAAGCAGCAAGTCAGTCTAGGTGTTTTTCTGAGGACTTTTGGAGCCCTGGTTCTTCGTAATAGTGCCCATTCATTCCATTCTACATTTCGTAGGAATGAATCAACTGAACATTTATTATTTTTGTCCTTCTTGTTGAAATAGCCCTGATTTTTCATAGTATTTGACAGTTCACACATTATCAGTTGTAATTACAAACCTCTATGGTTCTCTTTCTAGGTGTATAAAGACATTTGAAGTGGAATTCTCATCAGATGGACAAGTGTACCAGCGGATTAATGCCAAAGACACAATATTCACTCTCTGGGTCTACAGTCCAGGTATGGCAAGAATACTCACATTAGGTAATCTGTCACGTGATATTGCCACTCATGAATGTGTGAACCATTGTTTAGTAACTACTGAAGGTAGGTAACTTGCTAGTAACACACAGTCCCTCACAAATAAGAGCATGTTCCTTCCTTTAGGATCATATTCTCAGTAAAAGCCTTATTCTCAAGGACAAGCAGAGGTTGAGAAGTAGTCATGAGGACATTATTAGTAGTATGCTATGGATAATTCCTTGTCACAAAAGCCAGTCACTGAGCTGCAGGCCTGACAAGGTCCCTGAGAAGTTAAGGAGCACTTTTGTAGCTGGTATAGAAATATGCAAAAATGATAACAAAAAAACCCACAAAAAACCATGACCAGACCTTGCACTAGAAGCTTACTCAGATGAAACATCCAAGTGAAGGAAGATACTGATGTTTTATTTGGGTATTTTTTTGTTTATCTGCAGGTAGAGGGTGGTGGTTGTTGCTTTTTTGCTTGTTTTGTTTTTTCTTTTTTAAGCAAATGCTGTCTAGTTTGCAACATGACCTTCCAACAAATATTGATAATAAGCACTGATGAGAGCTGAGTGAAACACAGACAAACCTTGCGTTACAGTGATACTATTAAAAAGTGGTTGAGAGATGTTTTTACCAGAAACAAGGGCTTACCTTACCCTGAGAAAGTCTTAACATCGGCAATAGTGCATAATAAAAGTTCAGAGCTATTATTGCAATGTAAGGGCTGCACAGGAGAGCAAAGACTGTAAATGATGGCTATGACAAATCTCTGAAAATATTAGTCATTATTGTATTATAATATTATATACCAGTTTTAATAGTTTGTTTCAAAACTAACAGCAACAAAAAAGACTGCTTGAAAAAATATGTCTCAGCAGTCCTTATTGCTAGGAACTTCCTCCTCACCCGTTGTTTCTCACATTCTCTTTTCTAGAATAAAAACACTAAAACACATATAAAAATCAATTAATTAGATAAAATACCTCCAAATTTATATTGCTTGTGTGTTCAAAGATTCTGCTAGGGCAAGCTGTGTTCTTTGAACTGGATCAAGGATAAAAAGCAGCAAAACCACAGAAGATCAGCTCACATACCTTTAAAGTAAGTGGTGCTGCTTCCTGAGTAGAGTAGAGGGTTTTCAGTCAGCCTGCGTGCTTCTTCTTCTGCTTCTTTGTTGAACCTGTCCCCACATAACCTGTTCCATAGGCAAAATTCAGGCAGAAAAGTAAGTCTGAAAACAAGGAAATTACTAATTGTGTGTTGCAGACGTCACAGCCTTCTTCGAAAGGAACTGCGGGGAAAGTAGTCCTATAGCTGTACTTGCTAATCCTAGTAAGTAGAGAGGACATCTTTGGTGAAACAAGATAAAAAAAGTCAGTACTTGGCCATGAGGAATTTATTATCGTTTTTTATCAGACAGGCAGAGACACACGTAGGGTGCAGAACTGATTTTCCCAGCCTGTTCCACGAACCTACATTTTACAGCACTAGTGCCTGCTTCACATCCTCCCAGTACCACAAGTGTCAGCATATCACAGTGACCATTTCTAACCTTTTCATTTACAGGAAGCTCGGTCTCCGGTTTTTACAGAGTGCGTGCCATTGACTACTGGGGGAAGGCAGGCCTGTCCTCTCTTCCTGTGGGGTACATTGAAGCTTTCAAGTGACGCTGAAGAGTGGTGCCTGGCTTGGTGTCAGAGTGGCCTTACAAATGACAACTCCCCAGAAAAATAAACTCCTCCCAGGCTGAAGAGGGTGTATGGAAATGACATGATGAAGTTAGGAATGCAAGTTAGAAGCAACTGCCCCTGTTAACTCTTCACAGCACAAAAGACAGCATTATCAAACAACCACAACTGCCAATGCAATTGGTGAGAGGCTGCCATAGGACAGGGATTCAGCCTGGTAACTAGGAATTATGGGAATACATATTTATTATTCCCCTTTTTTCTAACAGCCAGGGCAAGTTAAGATTTATAGAGGTCACAAACTGTAGCAGGAACAGAACCATGGCTTCACTGTGTGAGTAAGGATGGTAGCAAAGGCACATGGAGAACCTGTCTGTGAGTTAGCTGGCTGCCTTAGCTGCCAGCCTGTCTTGATTTAGCAGTATAATGGAAAAGTGCACAGCAACAAGACACATTCAGAGCATGAAGTAAAGGATCCCTTAGTTCCTTTGGCTGGTTAGTCACAGTGGGTTATTTCAGAATGCTTGCCATGTCTTCAGGTGTATGAGGTTTTTTCATTCTCTCACAGAGGGTTTTCCACCCAGCTTTCTCAGTATTTGTGACCATTACATGGATGCCAGAGTAATTTCCCATAGGCAGAGGCAGGGGTATCAACTCATTCTCAGAGGGGAGAAGGCACAGAAAGCCCTAGCCTCCAGACTTCCCTGCCTTTTCTCTTTTGTGCTTTTGCCCAAGTCACCTGTTTGCACTGTGGCCATCAGCAGCTGCCTCTTTGTGGTAGAGGCTCTAACCCTGAAAGTCCCTCTTTCTCTCCATTGCTGTCACCTAGCCTGGTGTCCTTCAGCCCTTACAGCTAACACCTCCCCTCACAGACTGTAAGTGGTCACTCAGCTCTGCATGGCCAGGAGAAAGCTGAAACACTAGTTAGAGCCTTTTGTATTTTCATATGACAGGACAGCACACTCTTGAATGTAGCAGGGCTACTACTTAAGACACTTAGGAAATTAACAAAGAACACTTTGAGCTCCTGTGCACAAGTGTATGATAGCCCTAGATCACGGGCTACAGATCACCACTGGCTGTGCTTGCAGGTGCCAAATACTTTATGTAAACAGCAAAGTTGCCTGAAATTGCAGGGGTGCTGCTCCTTCCCTTTTCACAATTGGCACAGTTTGAGCTGTGCCTTTAACAGGCTTGCAGAGAGAAGGATAATGCCAATGAAAACAGCAGGAGTGTTTTCCATAAGAGGAGTGACTTTGTCACACAAACAAATCCCCTACTGCTCTCTTTGCTGACATCAGCCACCTCACCAACATAACAAAAAAACCTGCATATTTGATGAAACATTCAGGTCTCAGCAAAAAAGAAGTGCCCAAGTTTGCACAGTAGGGGAGAGAGCTGAACTACCTCAAATACCCTCAACTCTTACAGCACAGAAAAGAAACATACAAAAAGTCAGCGCATGTGAAATGTGACCTTGTATCTCCTTACTTGCTGGTTAGTTGTTCAAGTGCTTTTACTGAAAATTAGTCTTAAAAGATTTACTCTGTCACAGAATTCAGATGAAATGTTTCTTGCCTCATTTAAGTTTTAATAAGGGGCACTTGTCACATCCTAGTCCTCCAATTCCTTGTCCGTACAGGCAGAACAGAAAAGGGCCATGGGTCCTACTGAATTGAAAACCCTCTAAATTTAAGAAAAGTTACTGAGGCATTCTACTTGGATGGAGATGGTAAAAATACATTTCAAACTTGTGATAATTTCCCCTGAGTGAAGAACCAGTGTATACAGTTAAGTAAAATCTAGCGATTAACACGTTGTTTTGCTAGTATGAGGTGGAACCACAAATAAAATGATTTAGAGAAATACTAAGTATAGGGTCTTGAGAGATTTTAGTGTGTCTGGAGCAGGGGAAGATGTAGGAGCTTGAGTAGACAGTTTAGTGTGTTAGGATGTCCTAACTGAGTAGCCCTTCTGCTTCAAAATTTTCCCACCCTGGCAATCAGAATATAGCAGTCTTTATCAAACCAATGACTATGTACTAGTTACAGGTGTATTAAAAAAAAAACATTTAAAAAAAGAAGAAACATAGCTGTAGTGAATAGTATTGATTTTGTTATGCAGGGATGAAAATATATGTGCAAACCATGAAAAATAGAAGATTTCTTCTGAAAATCTTCTTTGCTGCTATGATATAAACTCATTCCTTTAAGAAATGAGCATGTATTAACAATTACAGAGAGAAGTTGGTATTTCCAGGTATGAGTTTATTTCTAACAAATTATAAAAGTTTTTGAAATGGCGTTTTCTTTTTTTATCATTTAATGTCTACAGAAAAATGCTATTTAGTACTTGAAACTTGAGATTTCTGTAACCATCTGTTGCTGGCTCTGATAGTGTTTCCAAAATTGCATGTTCAACTAATCTCCTCTGTTACATGTAGTGATCAGCCCCTCATTACAGTTTGAGTTTACAGAAGTGCCAAGTATCTATAGCACCAGGTGTGAATAGCAGGTGCTTAGTAGTTCTGTAGTATCATAACCAAAGCAAGGCTGCAGAGCACTCATGTATGTCTTTTGCTGTTCATTAATCCAAATAAGAATATGTAACTGCAACTGCAACATGGGATTATTTGCCTGTGCTTCAAACAAAAGCTTGTGAGGCTATATAACCATTTTGCAGCTGAAAGAACCTTTCAGAGTATTTTACATTGTCTAATTGTGTATTGCTACATTTGTTACCGTCTTCTGTGACAGCAAATAAAACTGGTTATTAATCTTTCACATGAAACCTGTAAAAACAAGATCTGATCACTGTGTTGTAGAAACTGCTTACAACTCAACTTAATCTTGCAAAGTAAAGACTACTCTCAAGGACTATTATGTTTTAACTCCAGCCAGCAATCAAGTACCATGCAGCTGCTTGCTGTGGCTACCAGCCCAAGCGGTAAAATAGCTCCACTTGTGGAAATTCCAACATTACATATAATTGAAGCATAAAAATTTCGAGGCTGAAGTAGAAACCTAAATGCATAGATTGCCTCAGCTACCAGAACCCAGGGAAAATGGGAAAACTGGTCAAACTGAAGGTGGTAATATAGTGTCTGATCTCAGGACTTGCAGTGTCCTTGCTGGAGGAGGTTCACTGGTGTGTGAAGGACAATGTCCTTGCAGGGTCCCTCCTGCTGTTGCGCAGTCATAGTCTTTCTGCCATCACTAAAGGATGTTCTGAGGACAAAACAACAGTCCTTTTAATGAATAAACAATTTTTTTATTTTGTCTTGTTAGTGGAAAGTTTGTGCAGGACAGAGATTATGGCTTGGGACCTATATACACACTTAAAACCCAGGAATAATAGACTGCTTTTCATCAACCAGCTCAAACAGCAGACAGAAGATGTCTGCCTCTAGTATACCTGAGATGTTTCATGTTGAACTCAACAGAATTTCAAGAGAAGTGTAAATCTCATCAGCATACACTCATGACTGCCTGCCCTATCCTACCTTGTCTTTCACATTTCCTGCAGTCATTAGAGACAAATGGATATGATGTAACTCCCATCTGTTCATTAACTTACCACATCATAAAATGAGGACTTGCTTGTGGTCCCAATGGAAACATGCTCCCCCAAGTACAATTCCTGGGGCACGTGAACTCTATGGTATATTAAACCAGAATCACCTCTATATTTCTATGATCCTTCAGGCTTTGTCTCATGTGGCTAAGGAGGAATTTTACTGCCTATCTTGTCTGGACAGAGTATGCCAAGCACAATAAAGATACACTGGGACCTACATATTGATTGTATCTTCTTGCTGCAACTCTCGTCTGGTCTGGTTGCACAATTAGTATAGACATTAAAAATCCCACTTCTCTAAGACTGGTAGTATTGGTCTGACAGTTTTGGCCAAAGGCCACACTCCTTCAGCTAAGGGTTAGTGCTGTCTAATCAGTTGTTATACAAGTCTTAAGGTCACAGATTCTACCCCAATACTTCCTGCTGGGAGAAGGGTGGAAGTGGAGAACATTCAATCAATGCACTGACCTTGCACTTAATCCAGCAGAAAAGGCTGATATTTTTTCAACGCTCAGTAGTTCTCTGTGTAGGGTTTTATTAGGATTGCCTGCTAGTGCTCCTATGTTTCTGTCCTTAGCTTTAGGTAGTACCTCACAATCTTGCTCCCTGTCAGGATAGCTTTCCCTAGACCTGAAGAGCAAGGACACATTTGTTCAAGTGGGTTGAGAGCCTTACAAGTATTGCCAGGAAATCCTGGGAAATACAAGTTTGAGAGACTTCAGTGTATCTCTGGGATAATGTCTCTGGTCCTGGAGAGTTCCTCTGGTCTTTGGTTTCTATACTCTTTCTGTCTACAGTGGGTAAGATTGTGCAAGCATCTTGCAGAAGCTGTTTAACGGTGTAGTGCTCTGAAGGTCTTCAGTCAACATCAGCCTTGTTCCACACACCTTTTGGAAGCCTAAGGAGTAGGGGCTGTTCAGCTTGGTCTTACCTCTATGCTTCGTAATTATAAAAATTGTGTAGTTGATAAACTGCAGGGTTCAGCAGGATGCTGGGATGTTCTAGACTGGTATTTTTATTACTAGGAAACACAAAGTGAATGTGATTTTACTAAAAGCAGTGGGAAATACATGTCAATAATGCTGACCCAGGTTACCCTTTTTCTACATGGAGATTTCCAAGTACTCTTCATTTTCTCTATCTGTGAAATTCTTTGCCATAAACCCAGTCTGTTCTATATCTTTCAGTTCTATACTTTGAAATTCTTGAGTTCTATCCAGATACTGAAAACTGTATTATGAAGGCAAAGAGGAGCAAATTACTGTTAATGCCATTAGAAATGCAAGCACCCACTTATTTAAAGCATTGTATAGTGTTACTGAAAGTTGCATCTGTTTCACTGCATTTGTGGTTCTCCCCTTGGGAAGTTTGCTGCAGGTAGCCCTGCATCAGACATGCTTTCGAGTCCTGTTTTTGGCTGGAGCCATCTCACTGATGTGCCTGCACACTGCCCTGTGTCTTGCTGCCCCCACTTGCTGGCTGAACTTTCTAGGGGAATCCCAGACTTACCCTGTCACCATGCTGCTGTCTGACAATCAGCCCTGTCAGGGGATGTGCCCCTCTTACCATCCTTGCTCTGCCCCCCCTGTTCAGTGCTGGGGAGTGACTCTGCCCCATCTGTGCTGGAAGCACCCTTGACTGCTGTCTCACTGCTCCTCAGTGAGCATCCTCAGTGCTTCTGCTCCCCAACAGACTGGACAACAGGCAATAAAAAACAGTTTCAGAGGTGCCTTTTTTTCAAAAACATTTATTGACAAATGCCACATTAGGTATTCCCTTGAAAATTCAAATATCACTATTATATTGCACACTGTTTAAAGATCCCCCAATATTTTCATGTGTTTTTCAGGAAAAACACACTATTCCATACTATGATTTTTTTTTTTATAATTAGTTGAGTGGCAACTTCAAGACCAAGTGGTCTGGTTTCTGTGCTTAAGGATAGGATCAGAAGCTTACTTTTAGCAGGCCCCTGGAAAGAAAGAAGAGTAAACTTTAGTCTGTGTAAGTAAATTTGCAAAGTGCTTTAACAGCCATTAAGTCTCCAGTGAAGCAGTAACTACAGCTTTCCTAGGGTACTTCTGAATCACAGTACAAGACTATGATGCAGGGTGCAAAAGTTGCTGTTTGCATTTCTCTCTATTGGCATAGACACAGGCAGCCTTTTCCAGTTAGCCATGGGCACTCAGCTTTCCTGAGGACCCAGCCATGACCCTGCATGACCCAGCTGCCTTCCCTCTGCTACGGGGAGCAGTACAGAAGCGTATGGGGCAGGGATGTCGATGCCATGCCCATGGCTTTGGGTGATGACAGTACCTGCTCTGTAGTAGAGGATTGGCTGACACAACAACGTGCTGTTCAGGAGATTTTAGCTGCCATTCCTTGTCCCACAGTGCAGAAAACCTGTGTTATGTGGCTTAGTAAAGGGTCAACTTCCAGGCCAGGTAGTGAAGTTGTGAAGGGTGTGAATGCTCAACTGCCAACAAAGAAGAATTTCTGCCTCCTGCAAAGCCCTAAAAATGTGTCTGCCTATTTCATGGGCAGCATTTGAACTAGAAGATCAATTCCTGTACCTCCAGAAAAATGTTCTCAAAATGGCATTAGACATGGTCTGTTTGCATGTATGTGGAGCAATTGCTGACTCCCACTGTCAGCTGACGCAGTCAGAAATGCTGCTCAGAGCCCCTCACCCCTGCTACTCAGACCACACAGGACACAAGTCATGATGGAACTGAGTGTGAGAGTGGTCCTTCTTGGAGGCACCTTTTCATCTTTTCCTGGAGGACACTGCACGGACCCAAGGTAAGATACTATTATGCAAGTGGCCAAGACAAGCATTTGCAAGAGCAGAAACACCGACTTGTTGCATCCATCCCTGTACTGTCTACTACAGTAACAAGGCTGATCTTCATCTGGTATTGTACCAGTTTCAACACATAGGATTCCAGTAAGTAGCAATCTTAAGGCTGCAGAACCAGCCTGTAGCAGGCTCTTGTTCTTTATGGATTTCCCTTTGTAGCTCTTTTCCTATTAGATCTAACATGAGGAAAAGATTGCTAAAAAAGAACAACTGAGTTTGCTGTAGTTCTGTCACATTAACAGCAAATGCAGTCACCTACTGTGCAACTCGGTGAGTTTGCTAATTAGCTGAAGTACCTGACTGAAGCACAGGCTGGAACTGGCCAGACATGCAGATTTCCTCCTGCTTTTGGCGCACAATGCGCTGGATGGCTGGTGGGAGGCCACGGGGGTTGCGCGAGAAGATCAGGGAGTAGCCATCATCACAGGAGCCGTCCTCCTTCAGGCTGCGGCAGGCATAGGTGATGGCATAGTTATCATAGTCAGTGTCAATCACCCAGTAGTTGTCCCCTGAAACAACAGAACACACAGGTTTGTCACAGTGGGCACAACGGAGCAGAGGTGGATCCTTCAGCAGGGAGGTGGCAAACTTCACATGGCAGGGATAACTTTCCAAAGGATCTATAATCCTGTTACACATCCAGCTTATCTCCACACCATGAGGGGAAGAACTGGGACAAGCACAGGGCATCTTTAGACCATGATTTTCCCCATGATGCTCAGTGCATTTTCACCTTTTGTTTCTTAGGCTAGAAGTATTAGGAGGACTAGGATTTCTAGGTTTTCAATGACAAAATACCTCTTTATGTTGCATGGTGGAAGGAAGGACATAAAGTACAGATTACATTTCCTGTACAGGAAGCCTCAGTAAAACATTCCTCCTGTTTTCTAGCCTTGCTCAACTTAGTTCTTTTTGGTGTGGCTTATCTGCCAGTACTAAGGGAATGTACTTTTTTCTTACACCTTAGAAGTCATCCCCAACTTCCACAGCTGAGGAACTGCAGCTATGGGAGGCTTGGGCACAAAGGATAAGCTTTGAAAGGCCCTCAGTGTAACTGAGGTTCAGCATGAGCAGTTTCTGAAAGGTGGACTTGAGTTAACAGCTCCATTTCTTTGAGTCCAGCTGTGTCTCTCTGAGGAGAAATGTGTCGTGTTGCTGGGGTGCAACTGTGGGTCTACATGTCTCCTCTGTTTAGCTAGGAGGAGTACAAGGGTGACTGACCTGAGCACTTCCCTAATGCCCACAGTGGGAAATATGGCTTCCCTAGGTTGAACACCACAATTGGCTGTACAGAACCCATTGTGTGTGGCCAAATGCCTCTGAGCCTCCTTGTTAAGATATATAGTGTATAAGAAAGATCTGTGGGGAGTCTCTGGATGCTGGCCTTTCTGTGGAGATAAAATGCACTGCTTGGATAAAGCATCCTCCCCAAAAAGGATGTTTGAGGGGGAACTTGGAGCAATCTGAGCTGAATTGTTTTTTCTGCTTATATGTGGTAACGCACATCTGGACAGCTCTAAGCAATTGAAAAGCATCAAGGGGCTGGAGAATTTAACTCACCACCACTGGAGAGGTAGCTGGCCAGTCCCTGGTAGGTCATATACATTTTTGCTGGAGTGGCTGGGTCGGGTACCGTGTACTGAGCAGCCATGTCAGCACAGATCACCCAGAAACTGCAACAAGATCCATAAGATTCAATGTAAAAATCTAGCAGCATGAAAGCTTCAAATGAGTGTCCTTCACTCAGGGCTTGGGCACAACTTCCTCAGGCATGGGCATGGCCTTTCTTAATGCAAAGTCACTCTCATTAAGTAATACAAATCTGTGACATCCCCTAAATACTGCCAGTGATTGCTGCTGTCCTCTGGTCCTCAACTCTGCTGTATGGCTACGCTGTGACTGGGGCAGTGCCCTGACCCTCCTTCAGTTCAGTAAGTTTTTTGCCACCCATTTCTGTACAAGCAGATAGCCACCAAGCACAATAATGAATGTTGTTTCTTGGCTCCCTGCTAGCAATATGCAGGGTGAGCTCACCTGCATTTGGGCTCTTTTGGGGTCAGTAGCTGTCCCCCAGGAAGAGGCAGGGACCTGGCTCTCCCCTCTCTATCCCTTCCCAGCAATATGGGCACAGGAATGTCTGTTACAAGCACAATAATAGTTACAGCCCCTCTGCCAGGCTGGTGAAAAGCTGTCACAGAGCCTTAGAGAACTCTGTGGGTGTCCATTTGTTCCAATGCCCTTCTCTGTTTGGTATCTGTTTCCTTTGAATGCCATCCGCATTTCAAGACTGTTCATCAAAAATTACCTGGATTAGTGAAATGTGGAAGGGTCTTCATTCCCTTCCTTGCTCAGGCTGGGCTTCCCCTAATCCTGCCTTTGCAGAAATAAAATTTGCAGCAGCTTTGAGACTCTGCTTGTTTTCTGAAGAGCTCTTTCAGACATCCTCCCCCTTGCGCAGTATGGCATGCCTGCAAAACTTCATTTGCCCATTCTCAAAATATCTTGGAGCGCTGCACTGTTAAGATGTAAAAGGTTCATAGCCACCTGCTAGTGCTAGCATATTGGAAGCCACAGATTTTCTCTTTTGCACTCAGGAAACTACTTAATCTCTTTACATGCTGTAATTCCTTGTAGTAATTTTGCCTTGCCTTTTGCTTAGGCAAAACTCTAAGCTTCCTGCCATCTGTCCATTCAGGCATTGCAATTGCATCTAAGAATTAACCACAGGTTTTCCTCAGAAATCTTGCATCTTGACGGCCTTCATTAGCTCCTTTACTTGATTGCAATTAATTTATCTAACCATTCCATCAATCAAGATTTGACTTAATAATTAATTTTATGCAGTAGTTTTGTGATGGACCTAAACCTGAGCCAGGCTGTGAAGAAACTCAGGGCTCAAAAGTGTCTAACCTCTAGTTTCTAATCCAATACTTTGTCTGAGCTTCCCTTTTAGATTAAGAAAACCCAGCCATTTTGTGTATTCAGAGTAGATCATCATCCATGTGCCCCTCATCTAGTACCTCATAAGAGCAGCTAGAGCTGAAAGTCAAGAGAGCTCACCCAAAAAGCTTCACTCGGCCTTTGGAGGACGCCGTCATTGTGCCATCTTCCTCCACAGTGTATTCAGCAGAGATGTTGTCCTGAAGGAAAAGGCCTTCTGGATCCTTCTTGGCCAGGGCATACCATTTCCCTGCATACTGTCATGGAAGAGTATTAGTATCTGCATTAGCCACCATGGCAAGATTAGCACAAAAACAATTTTGTGATCAAAGTGCCTTTCTAACTCCCCACTGCCTGATAAATGCCAGTCTGAGTTTGGGAGGGAATGTAGCACACAGATGCTGCAGTGCTGCCTGATGAACCCTTGCCTCTGTGCCAGAAGAAGTGGGTCTAGCAGCTCTGCACTGCTCTGTGTGTGTAGTCCTGGTGAAGTAAGACATTCCTGTCACAGTGACCCTACACCAAAAGCATCTCCCATCCTAACACATCTTGTGAGAGTCAGACTGGTTCTTCTCTGTTCCTGTTCAAGCCCCTTCTCTTCCATGGAATACCGTACCAAATTCAACAATATCAAATTGCAGGTACAAAGACTGTAGCAAGCTGGCTGGAGACAATCTTTGTGGCTGCCAGGGGCCACAGTTGATCTTTGATGGGGAAAAGGGTCTACTCAGCAAAGCAGAAAATGATGACTACATACTCAATTTATGTTTTGGGGAGAGTAACAGCAGAGAGAAATGGAGTGAGGTTAAGAGAAAGAACGTCCATGCAAAAAAATGGGCCCCTGAAAATGTACAAGTATCTAGTAAAATGAAAACAAGATTTTAGCAGGTGACTGGCAGAGAGGAAGACCCTTGAAAGTTAACGTTATCAGTAGAAATGCTGAGAAGAGCAGGAGCTAGCTGTGTTAAAATTGATTCTGCAGTGAAGCTAATGACATCTGTTAGGCAAGTTATGTGCTTAAGCCTGCAAAGCCGTGATGCCCAAACACAGGAATCCAAGCAAAAGCTTTGATTTTTTAAAACTGTGATATTCCCAAAGCTCTCCCCAGACATAATTTGTTTCCAAAGCAAAGCCAATCTTGTATAGACAAAGTACTCGCCATATCCCAGCTGTCCCTAGAATTGTGGTGTTTGCTGACCATTAGTTAACATAGGTACTGACACACATCTGGACCTTTCCAACAGCATATTAGCCCTCATTTTCTCCTCAGAAGCACAAATTATGTGTTTAAGCAGGAGTCAGTGTTCAGCATACCATACTAGGTAAGATTTCCATTTGCTATGGCTCCCAAGAATGACTAGTGGTGGATGCAAGTGCCCTAGGGTTTGTGCTTGAGCTTCCTCTCTAATGTGGATCTAAATTGTCCCTTTCACATAACTGCTCAAAGCTTGAAGTTGTGCCAAGCTAACAGAAGATGAGCTCTAGTAACATCCCTGGCTTTCAAGCCCAGTTTTACTGTAATGTTCAGAAGGTTAAACAGTACTGAGAAAACTACAGGAACAGCATCAGTAACACAGAATATGAAAGAAGTAAGCTTTTTGTTGAAGAACCCCTTTAGATGAACAAAACTGTAATCTGGAAAAACAGTTTATATGTAAAGCTTCTTCACATGTACTATTGAAGTAACTGTAATTACCCTTTTTGGATCAAAATTGTCTTTCACAGAGAAAGACTCCACTGCACAGGTCTGAGCTAGGCTGTATTCAACATTGTAGAAGACTGAGGCCAGGAAAATATACTGTGTGTATTTCATTCTGCAAGACAAAAGTAAACACGGGGTTTTATTTCATGCAGTAGATGGAGCTAGCTGCTGCTACAGATGCATTTCCATCATTTTAAGACTAGTTTCTTTCCATACTAGCTCTTCCATTGATATTGACAACCAGTGCTTCCATTGATACTGAGTCATTGTGGTGCCTAAATTCAGCCAAAACTGAACATCAATGGCAATTTTACTTTGGAGGAGTATTTTGCTTGCCAGTAGTGGTAATGCAATTCATTGTATTTTTGTATTATATACCAAGCCAGACTATGGATAAGGTCAGTAAGAATTGGTAAAAAATTGAAATGTTTTGAATTTTGTTTTCACAGGACAAAAAATGTTCTAATGAGCTCTAGTAAAGCACTGTACATTGTAAAGATGTTTTTTCTAATTATTTCACAGTGAGTGTCCACTTTCAAGCCAGTGAAGCTGTGTTCTTTATCTCCAGTTCTGCTCACCAAAACAGGCCTTTCCTAGGTGTCTGCTCTAATGGCAAAATGCACCTTGATATTGGCTGCCCTCTGATCATTCCTTCAACAAACATGACAAATACTACTGATTTTCTAGAGGCTTGATCTGTCATTACAGCACAACCACTAGGTGCCCATGGCTGTTTTTCTCCTTGGATATCCCGCCTCATCCATATCCCAGCATATTTGTTTCTCAGACTTCAGGAAGAGAGAACCTTCATGATACATTCTTGCAGAGTATTTGACATTGAATACCTGTCCTGATGCCAAGACAAAACAGTTATCTAACACCTGTCAGCACCAACCAAGCTGAGCTACCAACCCAGAGCCCAAACACCCATGCAGCTACACTAGGTTGTTCCTAGCTGCTGCCATGCAAGCTGCATTTCCCTGCTGCAAGAGATGTCTGATCCACCTCTGCTGAAGAGAGACCTACCTGCTGAGCAGAGATGTTGGAGATCCTTGAGACTACTCTGCTTCAGTCTTTGGACTGCAGGTAGCAGGAGGGTTTTGTGTCAATTGCCCTCCAGCTCCCTTTAAATAAGGAATCTGCAAAGTCACTAATTGGTTATTTTGCTAATGTGCCTGAATAAAACACTTAATCTTGGATAATCCATTATGTAAAAACCAACTGTAATCCTCACACTGGTGGGTCTGACTGCTATACTAATACAAACACAGCTTTTACATAATGGAAAAAGCTGCCCAGAAAGCTAATAAATCTGATTATTTGATTGTACTACTGTTTTGTCTCGTTGAAGTCCTTCTGCCTCTAACATGTTAGGAGAATAAGCACAGAACATTAATTAGAGAAACACTTGGGCTATACACATGCATCTGCAGAGGCACGTGTTCTGTCAACTTGCATGGAGCAGGTACATAATTACCTCTTCTCATACCTCCATAATCAAATTAAGGTGATCCTTTCAAGAGTAGGAAGACATTATGCATTATTTACATGGGGGAGGGGACAAAAAAGTGCAAAAATGCAGTTTAGCCTTCACATTTATATCAGAATCTTGAGAGTCCTCAGTTCTCCTGTGCAATTAAACATTTTTATGTACATTCTTCCTAGCTAATTTTGTCAACATTTCCAGTCACAGAAATACTTCATCTCTCTCCTTCCCAAAATGTTCCTTCTAGTAGCTTCTCATGGGAATACAATACATCAGAAAAAGACAAGAAAGCAGGGATCACTAGAAGAGTACTTTTGACAGCAAACCATGCCTGCCACTCTCAAGTGCCCAAATAATTTCTCTAACTACAAAGGTTGCTCCTGAACTCTTTCTCCCAGGCTCACCTGGGAGATCTAAGATTTCAGACATTCAAATAGGAGTTGATGGTACTAGCAGTTATTCTTCACACTGGGTGCTAAGTGCTGGGGAGCCTTGGACATAACCACTAGGGATAACCCTATAATTCCTATGGAGTCAGCCCAGGAAGTCCTGAAGTTTTTGATTCTGATCCAACAGTCTGGACTTCCAGAGGAGGTTAAAGCCTTCTGGATGTTTTGGGCTTGCTCCAGTGATCACGTACTGCCTCTTGCCCAGGACTTCTCAAACAGAAGCACACAACTTTGCCCTGCAGTTGGTTTGAACTCTGTTACTTTACAGGCAGCTTGTTTAGGGCTTGCCTGGAAGCATCTTGCCTGGAAAAATCTGTCCTTGCTTGCTGCTAGAGGCAACTTTGATTTGGTCTCTGTGCAGCTTCCATTTACACTTTAGAGGGAGGCAGTGGTACTTTGCACGTAGTGTAGTGACTGAACCTATCCTATTCATGCCATCTGCGTGTCTTCAGAGGCAGCTTGGGCAAGTCCACACAGGAATGAGCTCGTGGTAACTTGGCCACTTAAAGAGTTGCAGAAAAAGTAACTTCTTAAACTGCACTTCAGGGCTAGATGCCCATTAGATTTTAAAGGGACTGACACAGAATATAAAACACGCTCTTTCACCCTGACAAACTGCAGTGTTTTCTGTAAATTAGAAGGCTTCCAAACACTTATCACTTCATCTGTTTCCAACAAAAGAGATTAGTTTATGTCCATGTGAGACATAGGTGACACTTAAAGCCATGCTTAGATGAAAGACTTAATCCCCTGGGGATTAGACACATGCTAATAATAACTAATCACAGCACAAGATTTTGGTTGGTGAGCATAACATCTGTCACTGCATTTTTTGCTCTTTAGAGCAAGAAGAAAACAAAATCAAATTTACCTTCATTTTTGCAGTATTATGGCTATTTGTACTGGGCATAGGGGAAAAAGGGGGAGGAATCAAAGCATTGAAACATATTCCTGGGTTTGTTTAATTTGATGTAACATGAAACAGATTTTATAAAACAAAGATGCCCAAAGATGTGTTTGGTTGCCAAAGAAGATACCCAAGAGCCTGTTCCAGACTTGCTCACCAAAACTGGCTGGTTTTTATTAGAAGTGATGGCCTGACTGTTCAGCGTACTGAATTCAGCACAAGGATCACTGGTAATTTTAATGACATGCAGCAAAATAGGTATGCAGATGAGATGGTTAATCTTATCTTCTTCCCTATCCTGTGAAATACATCACCAGCAGTTTCAGATTTCCTGCATCTAGAAGGTCTTCCTTTTGCCTTATTATTGGAATAAGCATTGGGTAAACTGCTCAGGGAATTGCTGCAATTGCAATGCCATTTCAGATTTAGTAACTTGTACTGCTAGTTCAGCAGCTGATGGCACAGGATGAGGGCTCTAAATATGCTCCTGCATTAGGCACTAATTTCCCTGCTGTCCAGTGGGTGATCAAATTGTGGGTTTGCCAGGGCACTGGAGAACAGCTACAGGTATGTGCATTCAGAGTCTCCCTGGACAGCTTCTGCAGTGGTTATTGCACCATGAGTTGTGGGCACTTGATCCTCCTGCATTCGATCTAATTAATTTGTGCTGCTGATGCCAGGCTACTTTTTGGGGATGTCACATGGCAGTGTCTGCATTGCTGGAGAGCACACATCTCAGTCCCAGGTTTGCCAAGGGCTGAGAGGGCAGTGATAGTCTAGTCTGCTCCACTCCTTCATGGAGGCAGGACACAGGAGAAATAAAGCTTCCCACAGTGGGACACCACATTTAGGCTGTGGACATAGAGGTTTTCAGTTTCTGTGACTTCTGCTCAGAAATGTGGATCTCTTCCAAGGAAGTGAGTTGTGCAATACAGATGAAGAGGAAATTGTTTGAAGTTTGTTCTTCTGTGGTTCAAGGGTAAGATTCTTGGGTGTGTTATATAATTAGGTTAAAAAGGCATCATAAATCAGGCCTTAGGACTTTCAAGGCAATATTCAAATACCTCACAGTTTAAAATGACAGGAACTGAGACACAACTTTTTCTTCTGAAAAATGATAGTGTAATTCTTGCTGAATATATTGACTGACAATTGGCAGAGCAGGGCTTCACGTGCTCTTGTGCACACAACACATCTCAGAAAAAGATACACACTTTTCACCCTGTTTTGAAGTGAAACAGGAGGGCTGCTCAAAGCAAGAGAAGTCAAGAAGCATCATCCTTTCTGTCATGATGGGCAGTAAGCCTGGAGGGAATGGTTTGCTTAGAGCCTTGACAAGAGCTTGCCAGAAAACATAAGTTCCCTCTCTTCCAAACCCTTCCATATCATGCTGCCTTGCTAGAACAGGGTGAATGCAGAGCTAGCTAAAATCTCTCCTTCAGCAGGATCTTACCACACAATGACCTGCTGGCCAAAGAAGTAAATTTAAGGTTTTGTGCCATCTGCTGGTTTCTGCACAACTGTGCAGATTGTAGCTGTAGCTTGATCAGTGAGCTGCTGGATTTTCTCCCCAGCCACGGCAGTTTCCCAAATGGCCTGTGGCTAATCTTTACCAAAAGATAATTCAGGCCTGAGGCAACCTCATGAAAAAGAGACTACTTGGGGCCATCAGATAAAAAGATGAACTTTTTGTTTGTAATTTTCTAGTACTTACTATAAGGCATACTGTTGACATATCTCTATATCTATCTAATATTTACTACTGCTAAACCGATCAATTTCCAGACATTGGCAGGTTAGTTGCAACAATTGTTCAAAGATACAATATTTGCCTTTTTCATTCCAAGCTGCCAGGTCCTGGAGGGCAAAGACCAGCCCTTTCAGCACAAGAAGATGGGAGAGCCTGCCATTTCATTGTGGACAAGGAGGGAGGCATCTGCAAATAGGAAAGGAGCTCAGTTCTGTGGAAATAATGTCTTTACACTTGAAAAGATCTCTGATATACCTCTATGGTCGGATCCTGTTCTTCTCTTGGGGGAAAGTCAAGGGGAAGGCGAGAGGAAGGAGATTGCTTCCTTCAGGCAGAATGAGCCTTTCCCACATTTTGAAACAGAGTAACATACCAGAGTTAATGAAACACCTACTGTTATTCCCAGGATGCTTTCCAAAAAGAAGGCGGCACAGAGGTCATGCGAATATCCCTGAAGGTATAAACCATGCATGTAGTATTTTTTTCCTTTTCTGTTCCTGCAACAGAAACAGCTTAAGAAAAAAAAAAAAAAACAAACAAAACAAAAAAACAAACAAACAAACAAACAAAAAAACCCCAACCAAACCCAACCCAACCAAACCAAACCAAACCAACAAACAAACAAAAACAAAAAAAAAAAAAACAAACCACAAAACCAAAACCAAAACCAAAACCAAACAGGAGTAAATCTATAGGTTCTAAGTGGTTGCAAAGCATGATGCAACAAGACACCATATGTCCACATGTTTGAGATAGTAAATTCTGCCTCCACATTATTGCATCAGATTATTCTAATGGGATATATACAGCTCCTTACACAGCATGCATCTTAAGGTGCTTTACAAAAGTGATACTGGCTGGCAACGAGCTTGAGTAGTTATGGGTAAGCCAGGGTGTCCATGCCAGGCCTGATGATGGATTTAAAAGCTAAAACCAGAAGCACAAATTACAAAAGCCAAGGAAATCTGTATGTGCACACAGTCAAAAGATATTGGCCAGGCACCTGGCCTTAGTAGGTGTTAGAGGACATCGTTTCCATGTGGAACAGAAGCTGCAAGGAGGGAAGGTTTAGGTCAGAGCACCTTTCTGCACTCCAAAGGGAGGGCAGCTGTGAACACAAGGCTGATTAATGAGTCACAGGGCTAAGAGAATAAGCAAATGCTTTCACATGCAACTGTACTTCAGATTTCTATATCTGCTTCTTCTACAGGAGAAATGGATGGAAGTATGGAGCGTAGGGAAAGAGGAGTTTTCTAAGCTGTCAAAAATGATAGAATGAATATTTTTTCCATGGAGGATTTGTTTGTTTGTTTTAATTTTTAAGCCTCTGATCTTTAAAGCTGCAAGACCTTAGATAGCCTAATCATTCCATGGATATGTTTTTACCATGGCACACTTCTCATCACTTACATAGAAAAATTATTTATTTTATGAACAGAAGTTGCAGTCAAATCTCAGAGTCCCATGGTTACCACCTCTGTAAATTTACAACTGGAATACTCAATCTGAAGATCAAGCTACATCTGCTTCAGACAGAGCAACAAGCTGGAAACACTGAAAATTGCAGGGTGGCCTCAAAGAGAGAGGCCCATTAAAAATACCACCACAGCAGCCACCTCCGCTGTAGGAATTGACACCAAGCATCCCTCTGCCCACAAGAAGAGAAGGAAGAGGAGGCAGGCCACAATGTGGCCCAACATCACCAAAACCTCTGCAGGACTCCCTGCAATCCTGTGCCTGCAGGCCTAGCATGGGGAGCTGTGGCCACTCCTGTGAGGACCAGTGAAACTCCTGTATGACCACTCCTGCTGCTGGTCTCTGGAATATGACTAATTGCTTTTCTTTGCTGCAGCCTTGTGTCTGCTAGTGCTGCAAACCTCTTTATATTGTTCTGACAGGTGCACTGAGATTACACAGACACTTCCAGCTTCTTCTTGTGACTTTTTGGCTTGAATTTGTCTTACCCATGGTGGCTATGCTTGTTCCCACCCTTCTGGTTCCACAGCTTTTTATAGACTCGGTAGCCCTTTTTAATTCCTTGTTACTTGCTCTTCCATTACTCTTGAAGTTAGAATCATATTCTACACATCCTTTTTCTGTTAACCATCCTGTTGTCCTTTTCCCCCCCATTGTGGCCCACAAATAATTTCCCTCATCTGTCACGCTGTCCTCTTGCTCTGCAAACTTCTGCCAATCGTTCCTTAGAGCATCTTCTCTTTTCTTCATTGTTTCTTCATGAGACTGCATAAGCAAACTTACTTCTGGATGCATCTGAGCACATATTTTGTGTCATTAGTGTTCCTTCTAAGAGTTTTTTTTTGTATGTCCTACACCACTGCGCTTAACTTAACTCCATACCCAGAGCATTTTGGAAAGAAACTTAGGAAGTATTTTGTGCACATGGCTTGGTTTGAGAAGAGTTCAAAGATATTTTTACTCTTTCATATTCATAGAACATTTGATGAATGAAGTAATCTTATTCAAGGTCCAGTGATTTGTGCTAAGAGCTTTGGATACAATCTGTCAATTGAAACACAATAAACTCATGTACACTTACAGCAGAAATTGCCACTGCTACGATATTGTAATATTTTTTAACACAGCCATCTCTCAATCAGATTAAGAGAATCTGTGCATATTTATTTACAACATATAGAAGGAGGAGGAAGTCAAGAAGGCACATCCAGCCTGTGGTAGATGTACAGGCTCAGGTACATTTCTAGTCTTCTAGCATGGCAGAGATACATTTCCTCATAAATATCTCTCAGAATAGTAACAATCAGACTCGACAAACACCAGACTGACCTGTGTGCTCTCAGAAACCCATGCCCCTTCTACAAGAACCATTCAGACAGAAATCTCTGACTAATTCCTGCAATTCACCAATGCAATACAAAAAGTTGTATGCTACTTTTAAGATAATTCTCCAAAGGAATTAACAAATTGAGGGCTGATGTTCCTTTGTCATGACAAGGTGGAGTCAAAATTCTGGCAAAAATGCAAGCATATGACAACGTGCTTCCCCTTTGCAACTGGACTGCCAGTAGCACACTTTCTCCTGCACACAAAAGTGCAAGGGATTTATGCATTATTGCAAGCATTTCATGATCTGGCTACAACTCAGCTATCATCTGTCCTGCCAGCACAGAAATACAGCTCTAGCATAACCAGCTACTGCTCAACTGCATTTTCTGTAGAGCTAGAATCTGCTGCTGTGCTCCTCTGTGTGAGTCAGATTGCTGTGTTTCTGTGTGATAGTCAGATTGCACTATAACAAATAAGTCTCAAGTTGTGCTCATGCACGTGCTCCAGCTGTCACTTGTCCCCATGGCTGCCAACCTGCATCTCTGTCAGGCTCCAAGCAGCTCCAGGGGCAGGACTCAGTGCCTGCCCAGGCTGAAGGATATTCTCCAGCCCCTGAGCTTGAAATGAAGGGAAGCCCTGATCTCTGCACCCCCAGACTGGTGCCATTGCCAGACTGGCCCCGGTGCACTCTGTCATGGTCTGGCCCCAACCAGCTTGTCTACTGGTGTGTAGACAGGGAAGCTGTGACAATATCCCACTCACTGGTGGCTGCACTAGCTGGGACCACAGGCCAGGATTGGGGCCCAGCAGAGTCTAGGATGAGATCCCAGGTGGCAAGGTTGGGCTGTGGTGGCATCTAAAGGTCCCTGGAGAGCCACAGAGGGGAAGGACAGGAGGAGGATGCTGAACAAGAGCCATAAGGTTTTGCATGCCAGCCCTCCATGTGATAAGTGACAATCCATGTGCAGCTGAAGGAGGGGGCCAGACTTTGGGGGACAGAAGAAACCCTGGCCCAAGAGGGGTGAGAGACATGGCTCTGATCCTCACTGGGCTCCCATGGCTGCAGGCAGGAAAGCTTATTCTTGTATAGAAGCAGGTGGCATGAGAATATTATGTGGTAAATCAGATAAGCTGCAATCTCATTATGCCAACAGATGAGTGGGTCAGAAAGGTTTGAGTATAGCTGTCAATACAGCACCCTGTAAGGATAATGCCTAATCAAATTAGATTAGACACTTGCAGCTCCCATCCCCACAGCTTCTTGTTTAGGGGGAAAAACAATGTTCCCATGTAGAAGGAACACAAAGCATCTTAGCAGCCTGAGCACCCTTGGCACTTCCCATCCCTATTTTTGCTTGCCAGGCAGTGTTTGCCCCCATTGCTAGTCCCATAAATGGCCCTAACATTACTGCTTTTCCTGGGAAGTATGTTTTGCACCACATAAGCCAGATTATTTTACTCCATAAATTTTCAGTAATTTTCATGTTAGGACTAGGGAGAGACTGTCATATGAGTTGTTGGGAAGGGAGGAATTTTAGTCCCCGAAATTCACCTTGTTTTCCCAGCTACCAGCTAAGCCTTTGGGACAGCTTAAATATTTAAGGTTTCCACTGGAACACAGTTTCAATTACTTCTACTGACATGTGACATAGCAGGGGTCTTATGCCAATTCTCCAATTTGTGTTTAAAGCTATTGGGAGCAAGTCTGTGCAACCACACGTGTTCAGATGTTATTATGCTGTGTGACAGTCTAGTGCAAGTTTCCTAAAATAGCACCCTCATCCTCCTCCAAAATCCTCCATTGTCTGCCTAAAGCCATTCAAAGAACATTATCCTATTGCAAGCTTAGACTGTATCTACTTCAGTTATCATTGTTATGCCAGCAATGGCTGTCATGGTGTTGCTTGAATATCCCTGAAAGCCTAGGGAACACTTACGCGTCTTTGCGTCATGCATTTAATTCTGAGTACGTCAGCCCACTAAAGGGTTGCTCTGGCCCTGCTGCCTCCATTTGCAAAGGTCATTTAGATTTCCACTGCCATTCCTGCATGGTTTCAATTGCATGGCAATTACATGGCCCTGGCTTGCCTCAAGAAATACTGCCTCAGTTTCTCCACTTCTGCAGCTATGAACATCAGTACATTAGAACCTTCATTCTTCCTCCTTGTTAAGAGGAAATTTTCTTGCTAAATTTCAAACCCTGAGTGCAGAAGCAGGAATTGATCTTGGATCTTTCATATTTGGAGCCTGGAGCCTGGAGTATCATGGTCAGACAGTTTTTCTTCTGAATGTTTTGAAAGAAAAGCACTTATCTTGAACTGAACATAAACTTTCACACCAAATGAGGTATGAATATCTGGAAGGTTTGGATCCAAAAGAGTGCCAATTTTGCTTCAATATGAATAGTTCAGGCTTTTGCAATTTTTCAGTTCCCAAATCACAGCTGAAAAGCGCATACAACAATTTTCATAAGCCTTAGTGCATCCACAAAACATTTTTTTTCTGTCAGGAAAACACCACATGTTGTCAAGTCCAAAGGACCTTCTGTTCAGATGTAGGACATCCTGAGTACATCCTCTAACTGCATAGTTCTGTCCTGTGATATCCACTTCATATCATTCCTGGACATTTGATAATTCCTATGATTCCTGCACTTTTAAACATTTCTGAGAAGTGGCTATTTCTCTCCTTCCACAAATGTGACCTGGTACAAGGAGGATCATAAAAACTGCCAAGCAACAATATGCTGGACTGTAAGAAGAGCTAAACTTCACTTCAGACTTTCTTCAAAGACTTGGTAAGAGAAAACTTCATTCCTTTGGGATACCAGAATCCAAAATGTGTTAGTCTCCTTGAAAGACATTTAATTGGTTTTACTTTAACCTTTTTCCTCCTTGCCACTGTGGGATGAAACAAGGCTTGTATTTTACCACATACTGGAAGGGCCCGGATTACTACTGGAGGAGAGACATTGAAAGGCAGAAGGCAGCCTCCAGCTTTCCTTATGTTAGTCATAAATAAAATTACTCCCATCTGGGAGGTTTACACAGCTACAAGTGAGTTTTTACTGGTGTACAAGCAATGGTTTCCTTACATATAACTGGCCTGACAGGCCATGGGCAGGAAGGCTGGACCCACAGAAAAATAATTTTCCCTCCAGCTCTAAGAAATTGTTTGTCTATATCAATTCTAGTTGGCTGGTGTGTATCTCTTCTGACTAGAAATGCTTCCTGGGAAAAAGGATGACACCCCTGTTTCTAAGGGTATCTTAGATAAGGTGGGAGCAATGTCTTCCCACTGTTCTGGAAGGCTTTTCTCTGCAGGTCTAAAATCTACTGTCCTATACGATTATGGAGAACCAACTGTTCCTTTTTTCTTAGCCATAGCCTTTTATACAATGGGAGACTGTTTTGTTAGAAAAGAGAAGACTCAAAATGAAACATGAGAAACCTCGGTCTTTCCTCAAAGATCACATTTTCCCAGTGCATTTCAGGTAAGACACCTGTTTAGAACAACATGGCATAATCTGTTATGCAAGAGAAGGTTCATCCTAATAGATGTACACCTCCTTCTGCCTGGAAGTCTTGACAGATTGTGCAGCCTTTGTTAAGCTGAGGTAGTGGCCCATTCCCATGAATTCGCCAGGTGACTGCTCTCCACGTAAGTAGGACTTTCCATGCCTCCTTGATGAATTCTAGTCCTTTTGTCCTGAACACAGCTCTCTTCAGTTTTAAGATGGTGCTCAAATACATTTACAGACACCTGACCATGGCTTACTCATTGGCTTAATATTTTTACACCTATCAGTGGAAATATCGACATGTTCTACATCTGTTAAAGCCTCCACAGAGAATCTTATTCAAGAAATTATACATTTCATTAGTGAGCTACTTAAACAAACTATTCATCTTTCAAATACATTTGCCAACACCTTCTCACTATCTCATCTAAGCCCTCACTGTAAGACACAAAATATTGTGTTATTTCCTCATCAGTCAAGAGTTGTGACAGCCATTACTTTCCTTCTGTCCAGACACTTCTGACTCTGCCATAGAGGAAACTATGCTGTATTACATAGTTTGCTCTTGACAAAGGTTATTATTTGTCTCTTCTAGTTATGTAGATAAACAGGTTTGTTTCTGTATTTTCTTAGAAACCGAACTTTAAAAATGATCTACTGTAGAATTCTCCAGTTCTTTCTTTTTTCCTGTTTTACTGAAAGGATCATTACATCTACTTTTTCCTAGACTTTCAAAACCTCAGAAAATACTCCATTAGTTGTCAGAAAAAGTAATTAAGAGTTTAGAGGTTATTTTAGACAACCTTCTAAAAACATCATTTCTTCAGTACTTTTCTTGATATTCTTGCTCTTCCTAATATGATAAACAGAAAATATTCCTTGCTTTTCATGTCTCTAATTTAACCTCATGTTTGATCTTGAGTTTTCTGACTTTCCATTTTTACTTGTCCATGGTATTTTTATACACATCTTCAATAATTTCACTACACTTACACATTTTCTGCCAGTTTTTCTTTTGTTTAAGATTAACAGGAACCCATAATTTACAAAATGGCTTGCTTTTTCCAGTTTGAAACTTTCATTTCCTGGTCTCACTCACCTGAGCTGTCTTCCACCTTCATTCCTCTGCTAGTTCTAGCTGTTGCCTCCAGTCAAAATCAAAGAAAATTGCCTCTTGCTCTTTCTGCCACCCTTTGTGCACAGAAAACTGCTGCAACACGTGAAACTTTGCTGAATAGCCTGCAACCTGAAGCACTGCCACCCCTACTAAAATTTCCTGTTGCCACCAAGCCCTCTGCCTGGGACAGTCCTCACAAAAAAGCTTCATGCACCCCATTCTGGAGGCCTGGAGCAGCCCCCACCATGCCACATCTGAGGAGGTCCTTGTTCCTCTGCTGGAACATCACTGTGGAATGCAGTGTGGCACATAACACCTCCTTCAAGTGTTCTTGAGCAATAATTCTATTTTAATATCCTGGCTGAGAATTACCACAACAAGCCACCTTCCTCCCAGGCATCCACATTTACATTTGGGCTGGATTGAACCACTTCTGGGAGAAGTGACAATATTCACAGACACAGGCAGGCTGGGCCCTTAGACCCCTACTCCTTCAGCAGGTCAGTCTTGCTTATTTTCCAGCAATGTAGTAGATGGAATTCACCCTTATTCTCCAGTAATGAAATATCCTATGCATTGTTTAATTCTTCTGAAGTGTAATGGTCTCTGTACACTTTGCCTCTCAGCATCACACTGACCCAAACCTGCTGTTTGCAGTGTTGTGGCTTCATTGATGTGAATCCTGTTCCTCACAGCCATAATTCTCCCCCTTTCTCTACTGATAGTGATGAGGGAAATATTTCTACCTTCCCAGTTTGCTTGGGTTTTGTTTGGTGTTTGTTTTTCATTTTGTCTGCAGGGCCTCCCACATTTCCTCAGAGTGCTTCAATTCAGCAACCCCAAACAGAAGATCTTCAGATTCTTTCCTATATGGATGCTACTAAGAGGCATGTTTTCCTGTTGTGGCTCTTGCTAGCAAGAAACAAAGACCATAGACCTTGCCAATTCAGTTCAAAGCCTGGACTAAAGCATTCAGGATTGGTGCTTCCCTTAGAGAACAACCCTTACAGGAGCCATGCAAGAGTAGAGAGAGTCCTAAAAGAGCACTGTTACTTCACTATTTTTATTTTGGCCACTGGGTTATTTTGTGAAGAATGGACTTCCTACTATTGCTGGGAGCTGGGAGAACAGAAATAATAAGATGGTCACCTTGTTAGCCACGGATTACACCCAAGCAGTATATATTTAATTAGACTTTAAAGAGCTTATTTCAGTGTTAGGAGATGTGCTCCTTCCCTGTTGCTGCTGCCTCAACAGAATTGTTTCAGTAAGTGTTCTGTTTATCAAGAGACAGGACAGTGTTTTTAGACATTGTGAGTACTCAGTTTTTGTTTGCAGTTAGATTAAGAAGAGGAAAGTTGACTCAAAGCTCTTGTAGAGCTTATCTAATCTCTTTGGTTGAGAAGATCTGTCCTCCCAAAGACTCACCTTCAGCATTATAAAGGAATACATCTTCCTGATGACAAGCTCTCTTTGCAGGGACACTTCAAACTTGGTTAATCCAGACACAGCATCTTCTGTTACAAAAATTTAAGAGACACATGAGAAATTAGAGTGCTGCTTGCACATCTTTGGACTACTACTTACCCACAAGATCCAGGGCATTCACAATGAGCATTAGTGAGGACGACGTGGAGAAATTTCTTGATGGCAACCCTGCTTTTGCCAAGCAGTATTTTGAGAAGAAACTAAAAACAGAGCCCTGGGATAACAATGAGAATGAAATACTTTTTGAGTTGATCCAAGACATGCAAGAAAGCATCAACATGGAGAAAGTTGTTTTCAAGACCTTGAGAAGAATCAGGTCCCTTATTCATGCTGACCGCTGTAGTCTCTTCATGTATAGGCAGAGAAATGGCACTCCTGAACTGGCAACAAGGCTTTTTAACATCCAAGAAGGAAGTACTCTGGAGGAATGCCTGGTCGCTCCAGACTGCGAGATTGTCTATCCACTGGACATAGGCATTGTGGGCCATGTTGCTCAGACCAAGAAAACCATGAACATCAAGGATGTCCATGAGGTACGTTTGCCATTTATTTATTATCTAGGTAGAAGAGAAGCTCACAGGGGTCAAGAGGCAGCAGCACACCACAGTGCTTGGTCAAAGCCCTTGTGGTGTAGTAGCTGTGTGCTCGAAACAAGTAGCAAGTCTCAAAGTTCCTTCCCATTTCATTTATGGGGTGAAGTGAAACTAAGCACATTTATTACACTAGGTCTTAATGCCTGCAAACAGTGCACTGCTACACTTTGCCTGACTAACTAAAAAAAAAAAAAACAAAAACAAAAAACCACATCCACTCCAGCAGAGGAGAGTGAAGTAGTCAGATCTGCACTGAATTCACATGGAATTTTCCACGCAATTTTATATTCTATGAATAAATGGCAAAGACATAAAAAATTTTTATCGTGAGTCCAAAGAGGGCTTTCCATGACAAAAGAACTTTGAAAATGTTTGCTGTGTTGAAGGTTTAGCTAGGGGCATTTAGAGGCATCATTATCAAACAGAGGGAGTGGACCCCAGAGCAGGTACGTTAACTGCAAGCTGTGATCTTCATCAGAAGCAGCAAGAGACAATCTCAGACTAAAAAAACTCTTTCAGCAAAAATTACAATCTGCGTTATCAGGAAGGACCTGAGGGATTTTAATGTTTTATATTTATGCCTTCATGACAGTATTTACTCCCTGTACTTCTGGTTCAGTTATGTAAACCTGGATGGCAGGAATAACAATCTGCTTGTTCTAATCATAGGTATAAAACTAAAATCCATGTGACCCAAATATGGCATTTGGGATTACTCCATCTATTGTTTGCTAGTTACAAACAGACGATCTGTTTATTCATTCATTTGTTGCTCAGTGCAGGCATATCTCAACCCTTCAGCAAATCTTTCCTTGTCTTTCACAGAACACACTGAGAGAAACTCTTTTGGTTTTGCAACCTGGGTTCTTTTTTGCTGGGCATATTGTTGGTGTTGGGGGAAGCATCAGAATGTGACTTAAATTTTAAAATTTTTTGGTTTTTGATGTTTCTCCAAATATAGGGGAGGATTTCAGATCTGTGAGCTCAGTGTTGCACTCCAACTCTAGTGCTTTTAGACATTGCCATAATACAAGTCCTTTGAAGAAGACCCAGAGACTAAATGCTTGGTCTAGCCTATTCGGCAGAAAAGGCCAACAATGGGGACAGCATGGGGAGAAGATTAATTAGGGAGTGATCATTCTTTCTGATGCAGCCTTCTGAATATGATCAGAGTTGTGTGGCTTTTTCTAAGCCAAATAGAACAACCTATAGATAACAATTTATTCACTTGGGCAGGGAGAATATCTTTGGTCAGCAAGACCATCCCTGCACTCTCCCATGGCAGGTGATGATGGTATCAATAAGGCCCTGTGCAGGTGAATTGATTTGCCATCTGCTTTCCCTGGACTATCCTTTCTCTGCTTTTTAAGAGAAACTAGGGGTAGATGCTGCAAGCTGACAATGCACTTCATGGTAAAAGCAGCAGAAAAATTAGGGTGTGTGAACTTGCTAGTGACTGAACTGGTTTATACTCTGCTGCTATGCAGTGCTACTTGGCTCTACCCACTCTGCAGTGCTAACAAGAAGTCAGAGGAAAGGATGGAGGAGATACCATGCAGAATGACATTGACCTGAGATTAACCAGTGGAGAGCCCCATTGTTCTGAGAGAGTTTGACATGTTAAAGCTTATGATTGGCAAGATCTTCACAGAAAGTTAAAAGTACATATGTTGCAGTTAAAAGCCACACCTTCTGCTCTCGATATTAGCTTAATCATCTATACATGGTCCAATTTTCTGCTAACTTATTTCTTTTCTTCAGTAATTTTTAAGCAAAACTTCCTTTAGGCACCTTACTTTAAGAGGCTGTGCTTGGACTTGGTTTCAAGACACGTTGTGAAAAAAATGCTTATTTGTAAATTCTCTATTAAACAGTGTGCCCAGTTCAGCCCATTTGTTGATGAGCTCACCGACTACACTACAAAAAACATCCTTGCGACACCCATCTTGAATGGCAAAGACTTGGTTGCTGTCATTGTGGCTATAAATAAGCTGAATGGCCCACACTTCACCAGCTCTGATGAAACAGTAAGTGGTCAGTAGCTGAATTCCTATCAAAGAGCTTTACTTTGTCATGTAACAGAGATCCTTTTACCCTAGTGATGCCTGCTTCAGTTAAGATGCACTGGTGTGAGTTTCCCTTAAGAGCACTCACACTCTCATAGGAGAGACTTATAATGGGGATGTTTATCTCAGATCTTTCAGGGAAGGCACAGTGGGATAAGCCTCATGTCATGACAGTGCAAAGCAAAGCATTTATCCTGGGAAATTACCTTGATGCTTGTAAAGCAGTGTTATGAAATACAGTACACATGAAGTTGCTTCTGGATTCAATTCAATCTCATAATTTGCCTTTTCAGCTTTTTCTGAAGTATCTGAATTTTGCATCCTTGAACTTGAAAATTTATCACTTGAGTTATCTTCACAACTGTGAGACTCGAAGAGGCCAGGTAAGAGTGAAAATGCAATTTGGCTATCTCAAAATCAAATTAATACATTCTTCTGATTTAAAGTGTGAATCCGATAATCTTCAGAGACTTGTCCCTGAAGAACAGAAATAAAGAGATGCCCACAACTGCTTTCAGATACTGCTTCTTTCCCAGAGTCCTGTATTACTCTCTCTTTCTTCTGCTATTGGCAAAATTGCAGGACCTGATGCGGCGGCACCAGTTTCAGCAGGACTGACCTCTAGGTGTTTTGTTGACTTGAGGCTGTGAAGCACTCTTGGATCATTTCATCATTTCAGACAACAGTAACAAGAGATTTTCTGAAACACTTAAGAATGTAGTCTTTTCCCCCTACCTGCTCATTAAAAGTGTTATTGAATTTCCTCTTAGAGCCAGTAAAATTGCTGTCACACGCATGTTTTATTGGCCTCCATCAGTAGAAAAGAACATATATTAGGGGTTTAGGATATTCTGGATTGAAATTCTGGCACCATACTTTCCCTTTAGCTGGGTTACAGTAGGACTCTCAGATTTATTGGGATGGATGTGAATCCTTGTGATCACTTTGTGCAGCAGGCAGTAGTTGTCACTCAGGAGGACATGGAATTGCATCTGTGCTTCATGGCAGCCACTCTCTATTCTCCAATGGGATTGCCATGGAGAATAAATGCCTATCTTAGCGAAATGGATGCAGAATGAAAGTTTATTTTGGAGCTTTGGGACGGTACTTACACTTTCTAATTAATTTATTATGCTTTACCTAATTTTTTCATTTAAAAAAGTGTAGAAACATGAATGATGGTCCAGCAATGCCACCAGTGATGAATAGTTAACTAAAGTAGAACTAGCAAAGGTTTTTTTGCCTAATGCTTCCACTAGGAGTGGACCCAGGAGTCCTGTGTTCATATATTGCTGCTGTCAGAGCAGGTCCCGCACAAAGGGAGGAAAGCAAGAAGGAGATGCAGGACACACTGCTCTAGTTCTGCCAACAGCTCAGTTGTCAAACCTCTGACTAATATATGTCTTTAGGGTTGTGTGAAAGTTATTACAGTTCATTGTATTAGACGTTAAAGTACGAAGTACAGAGTGAGCAAATGACATTCTCAAAAGTGGTCTAGGATTTTAATATTGCAAATCCCAACAGCAAAGACTGGGTGATACTGTGGGTAAAATGGCTTGTGCAAAGACAGGTCAGTCTGCTTGTGCTCAGATGCTGTGTAAAAGTCTTATTAGAAGACTATATAATACATTTTTACCAACTTCCTTACATAATTCCTTGACTTTGATATATTTCAGCTGTTTCTCTCAGTCCTTCTCACCAGGCTTGTGGCTTTCAGTTCTTATTGCATGCTGTAAAGTGCCGGAAAGCTAAACTGCTGCTCATTTTCATCTAATGGTTTGTATGACAACACCACTATCCTATTTGAGGCATGCTGACACTGAACAGACTTCATACAAATGGCAGAGTTGTCCCAGTTTATGGATTAGAAGCAGAGACCAGTGCAGCTCAGAATTTCTCAAAAACATCTACTAGTGCCCAGTGAAGAGGTGAGACACACTTTTTCCAGCTGTGGCCATGTAACAGTATTTCTTATTCAAAGCACAGATCCAGTCTGCTTCAAGTTGCAGCTTCAGTGCTTCAGAAGCACGGCTCCTCATATGTCCTGGGCTCAGAAAGCCAGACACACACCAGGGATACAGGTACACATGCATTAACTAATCTAAGCAAGAGTGTAGGTGACTTCCTTACCATTTCAGAGCAGTATTTGTGTAACTTCTGCTTTTACAAATGAAAGAGTCTAATAGCAACAGCTTTCTTAAAGGTACATCTGTAGAATGTACCAGAATATGGGGATAGTATCATAGGCTGATGCACACACAAAACAGCTGCTCAAACACTTTGAGGAAAGTGTTAACTCAGATATTTAAAACAGCAGCCTCTGGAATTTGCAATGCTTTTGGTGTTAATGGTTTTGAATGTAACATTTTACTAATGCATATAAAATTTAAGTGGGGACAGTTCTTTGCCTAACACTACTACTTTTTTTTTTGCATATTGGTAACATTTGACTCCTACGTAACACTGTGATGACCTGACTCTTTCTCCCTAGTAATTCCCAGTGTGAACAAGTGGCGTAGGTTTCCTGCACTTTTGAGGAACTGTAACCCAACATTTGGGAAGTCCATCTCTCCAAGAAAGGCTGTGCTTACATTTTGGTTTCATCCTCCAGGTGCTGTTGTGGTCAGCTAATAAGGTTTTTGAGGAACTGACAGACATTGAGAGGCAGTTCCACAAGGCTTTTTATACAGTGAGGGCATACCTGAACTGTGATCGATACTCAGTTGGTCTCCTGGACATGACAAAGCAGAAGGTGAGTGCTCACATATGTGCTGTGCATCTTTCTGCTTGCTGTTATCCACTAAGATTTACTGAGGCACTAAAAGTGCAAGCTAACCCTCAGCCACTATTCCTACTTTGCTTGGCATTTTTTTACTGTGCAAAGATTAAGATAATGGGTTAATGAAATCAGAGGAAAGGGGAAGAGTTTATCACTGAAATGGGACTCTTGGAGGCTGGGAAGACAGAGTAGGGGAAGAGGTGTCTGACTTTGGCAATCCTGGTCAAAGTCTGCAGCACAAACAAAACCTCACAAAGTCTGTGGGTATTGGAAGTACAGTGAAACACCTGTGGAACTATCAGCTAACAACTTGTCTGGAGTGTCTCTGAGATCTGGAAAAATCTGAGGTTTCAATATTAGTAGAGAAAAGAGTTATGCCATATCACACAGTGACTTGTGACCAAACAGCTACTTTCCTCAAGGACTCATTCATGCTCACAATATCCATGCTTTTAGATGAAATTTGGCTTCATGAAAACAAGCTGACAGAATTGAAGTTACCTCTGATTTGGTCTGATAGTTTGCACCTTTGGCAAACTTTATGTGGGCGTTACACGGCTTCCTTGCCAGTGGAGCCCTCTTTGTCCCATGGCCAGGCTGACTGTCTTGTTGACAGAGCTCTTGCAGCATATTGTTTTGTGAAGAGGTGTATTAAAAGATCATTAGTGTAAGCTAAAGACACTTCGATCAACATTATAATGTAGCATAAGAAAAAAGAGCAAAAGAAGTATTTTGCTTCTTCAATCTGGCAAGTAGTAGGTCAGGCAATAGTCACACTTTGGAAAATTAAGAACACAAAAACATTGTCACAGCTGTTTGCTCTGAGTACAGCCAGTGCTCACTCTTCACTGCATGAACCAGCACTCTGTGTATAGGCAGTATATGGTAATATGCAGCCATATAAATGCACCTGACATGTCCAGATTTGGGTATCTGGGTATCATTCTGCTGCCTAGTATTGAATTAGTTTTATTATTTCATGCCTTGTTTATACAACACCAAAACCAGCTTGGTAGAGCAATGATTACATTGAGGCTCAAGACAGAATGCACTTTTCTACTCTAAACATACTTTTTAAATTTTAAAACCAGGAATTTTTTGACCTGTGGCCAGTCCTGTTGGGAGAAGTACCTCCCTACTCAGGACCTCGAACCCCGGATGGCAGGGTACGTGAAAACATGTTTTCTTTAACTCTCTTCTCTCTGGATGGATTGCCTCACCACTCATTTTAACACCACTCTTTTTTTCACTTATAGGAAATAGTCTTTTACAAGGTCATTGATTACATATTACATGGAAAAGAAGACATTAAAGTCATCCCGTAAGTGCTCAGTCCCTGAATGCTAGGTACCAACACCAAGTGTAGCTAAAAAAAAGGTTCCCCACGTTTTAAAGACACCCATGTGGAGAAACATAAAGGACTGATAGAGGATCAAGAGTCAGAATGTTAGCTGGTGCTTCAACTCACATTTCTGCAGGATAAAGATTTCCTCGAGGACATTGGGATCCTGACTTGGAAGTCAGGCTCCAAAATTCATTCAACCAGTGATTCTTTTCAGATGGAGAAGTGAGCTGCCTTGATTGTCTGCAGTTTTCTGCTGTCCTTGCCAGGCAGAGACATCACTCTCCTCTACGCCTTCCCTGTGTCAGTGGCTGAACCTCATCCAGGATGCTCTCGTGATGAGGTTTCCTTGCTTTTCTCCACTCCTTCTATCACTGACCCCATCTTAAGACTACCTCTGTCCTTTTCTCCCATCCTAACACATTGGGACTCAAAGAACTGCCCTCTCTTCTTGCCATTGAATTTTTCAGAGAAGCCTTGGGCAGCTTAGGCAAATCTGATATAAGAGAGGTTTCCTCCAGTTCTGGTAACACTGCTTTACACTAGAGTATGTGCTGCAAAAAAAGTCTCCATTTCATGGGTACAGCAGTGTCCAAAGTTCAGGCTGGCAGACATCCTCAGCCAGGAATCTCTTCTTATCTTTTTCTGTGTTGAAGATCTGAGACATGGTCTTCACTCCTAGAAAGGAATTTTTATATATTGCAAACTTATATTTTATCAGTTATTTTATTTTGAATTCTTAAAGGGGAAAGTATTTACTTATGTGAAAATTTTTTTCTTGTGCACATGGATCCTTTGAAAGTAACAGAACCATTTATGGACTGGGGGTTCAAGGTCTAAACCTGGATTATACAATCAGCTGAACATACTTCATATCCATGATCTTTTTTCAGTAAACATATACCTTTAATTTCCCTTATACATCTTTCTTTTGTTAGAAATCCTACCCCGGATCACTGGGCACTAGTTACTGGACTGCCAGCCTATGTGGCTGAAAGTGGATTTGTAAGTACTTACCCTGGGATTCCTCAAGTCTTTCTGAGATGAATAATACTCATTCTGCTTTCTCAGCAATTCAGTCCTTTGTTCTGGCAGTTAAACTTCTCATTGACCATATTGTAATACTTTTTCTTCTGTGTGATCCCCTAGATTTGCAACATTATGAATGCTGCTGCAGATGAGATGTTTAACTTTCAGGTATCGTGAAAACTCCCATTCTAGCAAGGATGCAACTTTATTTTTTTGCAGAAATGTAATGTAGAGTCAATATTAGGCATATAAATACTTCTTTTGCCTGCAGTCTGAATGTAAAACTGGAGTGCTCATGTATTTACATGAGCATAATATGTAAAACATATTAAGTTCATGATGTCTTTCTGCTTGCTGTTGCTTCAAGGAAGGTCCTCTAGATGAATCAGGATGGACTATCAAAAACGTTCTCTCCATGCCAATAGTGAATAAAAGAGAAGAAATTGTTGGTGTTGTCACATTTTATAACAGAAAAGATGGGAAACCATTTGATGAACAGGATGAAACCCTCATGGAGGTATAGTTTCTTGCTGGAAGAAATTCATATAGTTAAAGAGGCCACTATTGCTCCATGTACACTTGCAAAGCATTCTGAGTATTTTGCAGCTAAGTGGGTATCTTTGCTGCTTAGAAAATTGTTATACATCAGCTTGAAAATTTTGAAAGCAACTGTTTGGAATACTGGAGGAGTTTGGTATGAGAAACCCAACTGTGTTCTTGTGATTTTTTTTTCCAGTATTCTTGGACTGTACTCCTAGCTATGAGCAGCTACTGTGTGTCTACACAACCATTCTGACCTGTATTCACATACCTGCCAGCTGGCTTTCACTGGCTGGGAAAGTCCTACAAAAAATGACACAGAAATTATCTATGTAGCTAGGATAGAAAGGGAGGCCAGCTACTAAATTCACCAACAGTGGCTGTGATTAAAGACCTTGCTCCTTAGAAATGTTCCTATGCTAATTTCAATGAAATATAAGTATTTAGCTCTTGACACCTGTTATTAATCAGGACATTTCCTGAATCAGACTTTTCTTATAATACAAAAAGACCATGGGGAAAAAAATCAGTTTGAATTGGGCACTGGACAGCAAACAAGCTGAAAGCAAGCACAGGATGTGAGTAAATACATGTGAAAGGTGAGTTCCTGATCCGCTGTCACCATTGTGAGAGAAACCTTTCCACAGGTATGGAGATACCTGCAGAAACACAGAATTAATTTTCTGTACTCTGAACTGGACAGAGGGTCCTTCAACCTCCACAGAATTGGTGCTCTCAAAGCCTGGGCAGATTCAACAGCTGGGGAGCTGCTTTGCTGAGGAGCAAGTCACAGCTGGGAGCAAAGATGTGGTTGCTCATTGCTAGAATTTTGGACAAAGTTGAGCTTGTGTTTCTTTAAAAATGTATCATACAGTGTCATATTTCTGTGTCTTTGAGGAGCAGATGTTGTGGTTATTTCTCTGTTTCCTTCTCTTCCCCTTACCAAGTCCTTGACACAGTTCCTGGGTTGGTCTGTACTCAACACAGACACATATGATAAGATGAACAAGCTGGAGAACCGTAAGGACATTGCTCAGGACATGGTGCTCTACCACGTGAAATGTGACAAGGATGAAATCCAGGAAATTCTGGTAATGCCTCGCAATGTGGAACTCACACCCAAGTGTACTGGCCTGGTCCACGATGTATGGCACAGACACAGGTCTCCCATTTCACAGAGATGCTTCCAGCCACCATGGTGGGGCGGCAGCATCTGGGCCCTAGTAACTGCACAGGGGCAGAATGAGTCTTTCTTTTGATTCTGTGATCTGCCCTCCACCTTGGCACACTGCGTCACTATGTCCTTTCTAATTTCCTCAACAAAGCCAGCCTTGGAGGTACTACTCAGGGCAGGGCTGTAGGAGTGGAACAGAAACCGATTTATTCCTCAAAACCTCCTTTGTACTGAGGATGTGAAGTTAGAGAAGACAGCTGTGCCATTGGCTCTAGGGGGACATTTGCAAGTGAGGGAAACACAAAACAAAATCAAGGAGGGAAGAACACTGCCAGGAAAAATATGTTGAAAGACATGAAATTGAAGTAAGGTCCAGGAAAGAAGCACAATTTGCATATGAGAGCTCCTCTAGATTGCCCCAAAGCTGCCCAGTGAAAAGTCCAGGGGGGTTCAGGTGTTTCATTAACACACTCATGCTTTTTGCAGCCAACACGAGAAAAGCTGGGGAAGGAGCCAAGTGAATGTGACGAAGAGGAACTGGCAAGCATTCTGGTAAGAACAATGCACTGCTGGAAAGAACAGCCCTGGCAAGCAAATATTGCCTGCATAGATGTAGGGAAGAGTTCCCAGTGTTGGCATGCTGTTACCTGGTGAAGGGTGAAGGCAAAGCATATCCAGCCCTCCTTTGCTGCCTGAGTTTGAGATTGTCATTAGTATGTCTCAGCATGTGCCTTCTGCAGCTCCTGGGGAGTCTCTGCTCTCTGCCCTTTTATCTCAAGGGCTTCAAAGTCCATCTGGAAATACAGCAGCCACCTTGCTAGTTTCTCAGAGTAATTAAGGAGGGCTGTAAGTCTTCCCCCATTTTGAGTCATCAAACTATATCAAATCAAATGCTTAACAGGAAACAAACAGTATTTCCTGCACAAACTGCTCCCCCCTTTTCTCCACTAATGAGGTTATCATGAAAAGCTTAATTTCAGTCTATTTATGTGCTATGTTCTAAAACAAAAGCAGCATCAGACTGATACATTTTTATTCAGCAAAGCTTAGGAATGACATAAGCAGCACAGCAATAAACCAGCCCACCTCTCTTACAGAAAGAAGAACTCCCGGGGCCCACTAAGTTTGAAATCTATGAGTTCAGGTTCTCTGATTTTGACTGCACTGAGCTAGAGCTGGTGAAGTGTGGCATTCAGATGTACTATGAGCTTGGCGTGGTGAAAAAGTTCCAGATCCCACAAGAGGTATGAGCTGGCAAAAGCTAGGATCTCCTGTCTTGGATGTACAGCAGACTCGCCCATGCTGCAGCTGGCACCGAGGTCCCCATTCATGCCCAGCACAGCTCACAGAACAGCCACAGGACTGGGCTCACAGGGGCTTGCAGGGAGGGGGTTGTGTGTCCTGAGCCCCCTCACCTCACTGAGGGCAGGGAACAGTCTTTCATGTGGGATTGGAGCATAACTTCTGCTGCCTTCTGCTCCTCACTGCCTGCCACAGATGTGGGTTTGCTATGAGGTCTGTATGGATGAGTGGCCGACTCTGCAAAACGTTGCTTGCACGTTCTGTATTCAATGCCTCTCACAGCCACAGTGTAAAACACAGTTCCCAGGCGCAACACAGGTATGGGAGTGCCTACCTGTTTGCCTGTTTCCTTTGCTAGAGTATGTAACCTGCAGCTTTCAGCCAAGATATGCTGAAACACACTCTGGCAAGCCCCTTTGTTTATCATCCCCATACAAACACGCATGTGCCTTCATTTGGCGCAGTTGGCACCAACCTGTCGACCGGAATGGCGTGACTCTGTGGGAACGAGGACCCCATAAACTCTGACTTGCGAACTCACGACTTTTGCAGTTCAAAACCCTATAGGAAACTGGCATTTCAGCAGCTCTGCTGCTCCCGAAGGGATTTCTCTGCACATCATGTGAAGTCGATTTCCATCTAGTGGGATCTGGGGGTAACTGCGGGAAGACTTTTCACCTTGGAAAGGCGGGATGGCAATCGGGAGGAAAGTAAATGGGAATTACCTCTGTGCTTCTTACATGCAGAATGTCAGTGTCAAAAATATTAAATATATCTCACCGGAACAAGTAACCCCTGGAAGAGTTGAAAAGCAGTGATTCTTATAGTTGAGATTTTAAAAAATGAATACTCATTAATAAATAATTGGCTCCTTAATGAGAAAACTGCATAGCTACAAGAGGGAGTACACATAGAGAAGTAGACGGCAGAGGAAAAAAACAGTTTTCTATTTAAGCCCGATATTGTAGTTCTTTACATGATATAAATGTCATTCACCTCTACATCTATGGATCCATATCTCTTGTAGAGAGACATGAATGCTAATAAATCACAAGAAAAAGGGACAAATCTTATAAGTGACAACCTAGATAAACAGAAAAATTCAATAAATTTATAAGCAGTAAGATGAAATCACTTTACCTTCAGGCAGTGCTGATTCTTGTTTACCCCAGAGGCATCTCTGTGATTTTATATTTTTTACACCCCCCACCAAAAAAAAAAAGAAAAGAAAAGAAAAGAAAAGAAAAGAAAAGAAAAGAAAAGAAAAGAAAAGAAAAGAAAAAAAGAGAGAGAGAGAGATATTAGAAAATGGCTATATTTCAGTGTCCACTTTTGCTCTCTACTAGGCTTTATCAGCATTGTCAGGGTAGCCTGATGATATTACACATTCTGATCCCTTTCTGGGCCTACCTCTGCAGAGCTGGTTTGAACCTCATCCATGGTTTTTGTACATGACCCTTATTGCAAGATGAACAGGCAGCAGCTTCATCACCCACACTAACATGCTCTTCCCCACTGGCAGGTTTTGGTAAGGTTTGTGTACTCTGTCAGCAAAGGCTATCGGAAGATAACTTACCACAACTGGCGTCATGGCTTCAATGTTGCACAGACCATGTTCACACTCCTGATGGTAAGGTAACACCACCCTGGCTAATTCTGTGGCACAGCTTTATTTACACCAGGTCTTCTGTCACACCTGAGAAATATGGAGGGCTCCCTTTGAGCCTTGGTGTAGGAAAAAGTTTTGTAACTCCTAGCACAGATCCTGCAAAACTAGGTCTCCATTTGCTTGAAGTGACAGTCATTGCATTACACATGAAGAAAGCTTTGGTCAATATTGGCCAATAAATGGAGAGCATTAATTCTCATAGAGACAGATGTTTATGGTGTTGAATAGATTCCAGATTAAATCCTTCTGCAAAGTGGAGGAGAGAGACTACAGGACTTCCACTCTTCCAGTAGATTCTGACAGTAAGAGCCAGACTAAAGTCAGCTGTCTGGGATGGACACAAAATCATACTTTCAATTTCCATCCAGAGCAGACACAGGTGTGGAGAATCTTTTGGGTGATTCAGCTTGACAAGCACATTGCGCAGAAAGACACAGAGCCTTTTCACAGAGTACTTTGTGCTTTGTGTCCAGTGACTGTGAGGGGTGTTTATGACAGCCTGGGTGAATCTTAGGGCCAAGGCTTCTATAGCAGTGGGTAGCCAACCCTGCACATGTGCATCAAACACATAAACACTACAGATGCACCTGCCTGGGTCTGAAATATTTTGTTTCCAGCTGATTCCCTGTTTTAACCTAAGTCAGCTGTGTACTGTGTTTCAGTTCACAAATATTTTCAGTTCTCCTAGACTATCCCAGGACATCCCCAGCACAGAGCAGTCACCACTCAATACCTTTTCCTGTCAGAGATGTTAACATATGGCATATAAATTCTCTCCCTCCAGACTGGCAAACTGAAGCGTTACTACACTGACCTTGAAGCCCTTGCAATGGTAACTGCAGCTCTGTGCCATGATATTGACCACAGGGGAACCAACAACCTCTACCAAATGAAGTAAGCATTTTCTTACCACTTCAAACCATTTTCTCTTGCTCCTGCCTGGAGTGGAATCAGGTTGTGATCACACCAAACTCCAGTACTGCTATGTTTAACACACAAGGGTGACAACCCTCTTTTACAAGCTGCCTTAATTTTCAGCTTGCTGCAGTGTTTGGTCTTATGCTTTGGCCAGTGAGGAAAATTTGCTGTGCTCTCTGGGGCTTTCTTTACCTCCTAGCAAACCTCCCTTAGTTAAAGCAGAAGTGTACATTACAGTGTGAAACAGGTGCAGAGCAGGCACTCAGTATCCAGAGCATTACAGGAGACTTAGGATGTCGACAGAAGATCCTGGACATAAGGTGATGAATTTTTGCTGCATCTATGGAGAAAGCACCATGCTTTGCATTGCCCTCACTACCTACAGAAACATAGCACCTATGAGGATGTTGCTCTCAGTAGGTAGTCATTAGCTTCAGATAAACAATTGCATAATTTTGTTGCCTAGTCAAGGCTCTGTTACTTTAAATGTAAAGTAGTCAGATCACAGCTCTTCTGCAATGCTTGCTGCCTATATCTTCTTATATATCCTAGAGCTTTGCAAAAATATTAAATAAAGTTGGTTTGTGTTTTTGATAGAAGAGGGCCTTGCTTTTCAGTAAGGTGTCCAAGAATTGCAGGTGGCCTTGCTTTTTAAAGGTGTCCAAGGATTGCAGGCTTTTCTGTTCCTATTACCAGATATCAATATGTAGTTATTCAGGAATTAAACAAACTTACTAAATTGAGTAATTACAATGCAGTCATAAACGGTATTTGGAGTGAAATTTGTAGTTGGAAGACTATTTTGCACAGTGTCCAAAGAGTATAAGCAATGTCACAAGAGTTTTTTATTAGACTGAAATCATTACTTATTAAAAAGTTCTACTCATAAGCCTTTTTTTAAAAATGGAACTTATACGTGTGACAGAAATGAAATACAAAATTAGACATTTCTTTTAATTTTTAAGTGCTGCACTAATGTCTTCAATTTTTCCTTTATACAAACAGATCTCAAAATCCTTTAGCTAAACTTCATGGATCCTCTATTTTAGAAAGACATCACCTGGAATTCGGAAAATTCTTGCTCTCTGAGGAGGTTGGTAAATGAACTGTAGTATAAGAGCAGGAATAATTTCCTTTCAGGGAAGTTCTTCATTAACAACAGGGTTGTCAGCACAAGACCTTTCTCTGGCTTGGATGCAAAGAAACTGCAGCTGCCTCATTTCCAAAGGACTCTATGCTCACCCAGGACCAAAGCACATAGGCTTCCTAAATGCATGTCTTGGTTTCTTCAGAAGCCACATTTTTATCCCTATAGGAATATGTTAAATATGGGGTTGTTCTCCTGTAGCCCCTCTGAAAGGGCCAAGGCTGACATATTCCCACAGCTGACTTTTAATTTCAGGCAAATTTGCACTGCAATCAGGGGATAGGGTTTGGGTAGGCACTGTGTAACCACCTTCGCCTGTTCAGTGAATTAAAAGGGAAATGGCACTCCACGTGGCATATAGGCTCACACCCCTTGCACATGAGAGGAGCAAGCTGAACTATTGAAAGAAAAAAAGTGAACACATTTGGGAAACGGAGGTCGCCAGGAACTCGTAACAACATAGAGCTTGGATTTTTTCAATGCCCTGTCCTTTGTTTTTCAGTCACTGAATATATGTCAGAACCTCAACCGCAGGCAGCATGAGCATGTGATTCACCTGATGGAAATTGCCATTATAGCAACAGACCTGGCACTCTACTTCAAGTAAGTTGGTCATGCACACTGCGTGTGAAAGGCAGAAAGCAGCTGGCACTTTACAAGGGCCAAACATGATGCTTTGCTCTGAAAGCCCCCACCAGTGCAGCAGTTCTCTTCACAGACACTGGCTGTAGGAGGCTGCCTTTAATACTGACCTCAGACCTGGTGGGAGAATTCAAATAATTAGAAAGAATTTTGAACTTCCACTCAATTAAATCATATACATTACTATTTAACCCTCTATTGCCAACAAGGCAGGGCTATGTGATCCCCTATGGGAAGAAATGTCAGGATTTGGTTTGGTTTAGTTTTATTTACCTAGCATTTCAGATCTGAAAATACTCATACATGGCAAGTGGACTGGCCAGGACTATACTAACTTCTCTCTGAGAGCAGAATGACACAAGAAACAAGTAGTTCATTGTAAGTGAATGTTCAGCTATTCCACACTATTGTGTTTATTCCACACACAAGGGCCAAAAAAGCCAAAATCTTGGAGCAGCACCTGCTTTCTGGGACATGAGGCTGAAACTCAATGACATATAACTTCCTAATTAGCAAGGGGCTTTCAAAATGTGCTTTCAAAATGCTGTGTCAAGACCAGAGACACCTAATGTGTTTTGCACTGCAGTATAATTATAAAAACTTTAAACAGTCCAAAAAAAGAGGAATTTGAGGGAGGTTGGAATACCCAGAACACTCTGGAGATATAATATCTATATGGCACCATCTATCTATATACCACCACTTGCTCACCAGTTGGGAACAAACTGGTCCTTGCCCTCCTTGGTCCATGAACTGCAAACAAAGGCTTGGCTGACCTAAGACACAGGATTATTGATGATAGAACACATACACAAGTCACTTCGTGATATGGCCTAACTCTTCTCTCTGCTAATATTGAAACCTCAGATTTCTCCATATCTCATGTCACTTCAAACAAGGGTTCATTGTGTATAAACCATTCATCAGAATTCCCAATATACATTTAGATTATATAAATAAGATTAACAATGCCTGACTAAATATATAAAGCCAGGTAGCTTTAAAAATGCTGCAGCTAGCTCTAGGTTTCTGCAGTTCGCTTAACATTTAAGGAAAAAGATTTCTTGAACTGTATACAAAGGTGTAAGCATTTCTTAGCTGACATAATTTGCAGTAGATTGTGCTTTCAAGGACCTGCTCATATCTCATCACTATACTAATTTTTGATGCATTTACAATAGTTAATTAAGCAGATGATGGTGCTTGGTTTTGTTGGCACATCAGTGTCAGGACAGCAACTACTGGAAACCATTCTGGCAGAGTTACCAATACCAGGATTGGACACCTTTTTTTGACATATTTGTTTCCTTGTTTCATAGATTTTTCTTTTCTTAACCTTTTTTTTTCTTTTTTTTTCACCCTTCCTCCCCACCCCCCAAAGAAAGCGAACAATGTTTCAAAAGATCGTTGATGAGTCTAAGACGTACGACAGTGGGACTGCCTGGACTGAGTACCTGTCTCTGGAGACAACAAAAAAAGAGGTTGTCATGTGAGTAATTGGCTCTGGGGAAAGGTTAGTGATGTGCACACCTGGTGAGAGCTTCAGGATATGCTTTGTGCTGCAAAATCAGCAAGTGATATGTTACTGGCAAGTCAGATTTGATCTTCTGGAGAAGCAGGAAAAAAAACCCAGGGGGAAAAAGGCTTAAAGTGCTTCTTCATCCAAGTAAGTGTCCTATTAATCATATACTCCCGAGGAGAAGCAGGATACCTTCTGGTCATATACTCCTACCAGATCACCCTGTAGGCCACAAACAGGGACATCCAATCCATTAGCTGTTGTTCCCAGTTACAACTAACCTGAGTTGCATGACACTGCTACTGTGACCAGACAGAAACTTTGCAGGATGCCCTGTGCTGGTGATGAAGTGCTCTCACCACCTCACTGCAGACTGCACTGCTACACACCTGTGGGGGAGCCAAAGGTGTTACTCCAAAGTCAAGGAGTTCAGCCCAGCAATCACTAAAGCAGCAAACATCTTAGTACCAGAAGCAAGTATTTCCCCATCATAATTCCATTTTAATCAACAGAGCAGCCTTTAGTGAGTGTCCCAGTCATAAGTCCCAAGGGTGTTAGAGGAACACATCTATCAATTCAGAAGGGGCCACGGGATACCTGACACAGTACTGGGGTATGAGGGTCCTGAGCCAGAAAAAGTAGGGAAAAAATTTAATTTCTCTCCTGCTTTTAGGGCCATGATGATGACTGCCTGTGACTTGTCAGCTATCACAAAGCCTTGGGAAGTCCAGAGTAAGGTCAGGTGCTTGATATCCTGATGGATTTCTGTAGCTTATACTTCAAAGTAATCCAATTTCTAAGCTGCCTAGAAGCTAAATCAAAGACTCCTACCAAAATTACCAAAAGGATTAGCTGTGGTTTTGATTAACCAATTATTAACCAATTATTCAGATTGTATTAAGCAATCTTTCAGACTGTAATTGTGAGCTCTGTACAAAATTCATGTTTACAAAAAAAAAAAAAAAAAAAAGAAAAGAAAAAAAAAAAAGCCACCCAACAAAACATAGATGTTTAGGTCATAGTGAGATTTTTTACATGTAATATATGCATTGGTTTTATTATAGCAATACCAGCAATACCTACCTGCAGTTTGCTTACTTGTTTTATTTCCTTTACTGAAACAGTAAAGGACAAGTTTTCCTATAAGTAGACTTTTCCTGAACTGTACTCGAGCAATTGCTAAATAATAAACGCTAAAATTTAAAGGAGAGTAAAAGAAATAAAATCAACCTTCCTGTTCAGCATTAAGAAAGAACAACAGAAAAAAAAAAAAAAAAATAGACACCCAAAAGGTGACCAGTAGGCAAATCCTTGAGGGGAATAGATTGGAAATATTTCTCAATAGATGAGCAGTGGCCAAATGAGATCCAGTGCAATATGACTGTTGAGCTGTCACTAGACAGGTGAAATCCTACTGCCACAGCTGCCCTTCCCAGGAGAAAAAGTAGGCTATGGTTGGACAAAAGAAACAGAAGGATATGAAGTGAGATTTGCTGCAGAATGGAGACGTGAAGCGCATCAAGTTATGGGGCTAAAGTTGGTGCTAACTTCTCTTTTTCCCTTTGTGTCAATGTAGGTAGCTCTACTGGTAGCAGCTGAGTTCTGGGAGCAAGGAGATTTGGAAATAAGCGTCCTTCAGCAACAGCCCATTGTAGGTATCATGCAAGAACTAGGCAGTTCAGTTTAGACAGCAAGTCTCTGCAGAGACTTACTGCAAGCAGTGCTGCCCTGAGTGCTCTGTGTCTGCCTAAAATCACAGTGCTTGCCAAAATCCATTAGAAAAATATGTTCTGAGATAGTGAAGAGCATCCCTGACAGTGACAAGTGCCTCATGTCCAGCTGTCCATATAGTTAGATGGGTTCAGTGGCTGTGAACCATGAAAGGGTGATTCACCGTGGAGATTTTGTGCAGGTCCCTTACAGAAAAAAATAAAAACTAAATAGATAAGTCACAGAAAAAAGAAGAGCTTCTAATAAAGAGAAAAACTGCAAACATAGACTTCATAGAGTCAAAGAATTATTGGTAAATGGAAGGGCATTTCTAACATCTTTTAATGGATAAATTTGTCATTGAAAGAGGCAAGAGTCATTCCTTTAAGTGTCCTCCACCTGTGTGGTTTGGGGATTTTTAAAGTAGACTTTCATGCACTCCCTCTACCCACAGTGGCGTCACAAATTATATAGTAATCAACAAGATCTGGTAAGAATATTATTTCTTCTTCAGTCACGTTTTAGACAATTTAAAACCTCTTCAACAATTTACAGTGTGAACCTTTCCTGGTATCTGTTTGAGAGGCACAAGGGAAAACCTTTTTCTCTTCCCCATCTATGGACACTTGAAATGCTGTCTAAAATTTCTGCTAAAATGGCAATGGAAATGAGCCCTCTTCACTCCTCTGCAGCTGAGGAAGAGGGCTGTCATGGACAGTCTTTAGGACAGCATGACAGAACTGCCAGGCTGACACAACAAGGCAGTTTTGGGGAGAAAATAGTGGTGTGCTTTTCAATTAAGTGTTCTCATAAATCATAGTGAATTTGTGTCTTCTCACAGCCGATGATGGACCGAAGGAAAGCTGCTGAGCTTCCAAAGCTTCAAGTGGGTTTCATTGACTTTGTGTGTACATTTGTCTACAAGGTAAGAAAAGTGCACCCTCACACACCCCACCCTTATCAACAGGGGTTCAAATCCCAGCTGACTGAGTCCTGGTGCAGCACCACCACTCCTGGGGAGAGGGACAGGTAGACAAGTGAAAATCTGCCCTTTTCTGGGGCATTGCAACAAGTTGCCTCTTTCTGCCATTGATGCTTTCTGCAAAGCAGAAAGGGTCTGTCCTGGGGTATGATGGACAAGCATTCCCTCTGCACTGCATTGTACTAAGAGGTGTGTTTTGATTAGGAATTTTCCCGTTTCCATGAGGAAATTCAGCCTATGCTTGATGGCCTGCTGAACAACAGAAATGAGTGGAAGACCCGTGCTGATGAGTATGATGCAAAAATTAAAGCTCTGGAGGAAGAGAAGAAAAAAGAGGAAGAGAGAATGGCTGCAAAGAGAGGTCAGAAAAAGTAATTAGCTCTTCCTTCCTAATTCAAAAACGTGCTTATGAACACCCTCAGAGATTACAGCAAGCTTTTCTGACACAGCAGAGTAAGATTGGCTCCACTGGCAAGGCTGAAGGCACATTGCCTTCAAACCTTACAGTATGACAGGTTGTCAAGAAGGCCACCATCTTAAAATCCCAAACACTTATCTGAGAAACCAGTGAGAACACATTCAGCACGAATTCCCATGTAGCTGGGGAAAGCAGAATGTCATGTGCTGTCCCTGGAAAACAGCAGGTAAACAACCCTTTGGCTGATCTGCTGTCCCACAGCTTCTTAGCAGAAGCTAAGTAAAGTTAAAACAAGGTCCTAAAGTCCTAGGAGAACATTTAAGAAATAATGGTTCATTGCATTTCTAGCCTAGATTAGGTAGTACCTAGAAGCATGCAGTAGTGGCAGTACCCAGTAGCAATTTATTTTGGTTAAACATGGTTTTCTTCTGTGGGCCCAGCCTGGGTAGTACTGAAAACCATGAGAGGTAGTGGGTACTGGTTGGAAGTTTTTCTGGTAGCCTGAGGATTTGTTTGACTCTCAAAAGGGCAGAAGTAGAAGGTTCTCCTGGCCTCCCAAATATCTGATCAAATACCTGCTACGACTAGGTGCCTTCACTCCACAGAGACTGTATATGAACTCTTCTTTTGTTCTAAACTGGACCAAAATTCCAACAGCCCATGGTGTGGACATTACTCAAATGACACAGTTTAGAAATTATTAGAGCTGTCTAGATGTTTTATCTCAGTTTGATTCACAGTAGTTAACTTAAAATATCAAAAGTAAGTGATCTATAAAATCTCTGAAGAATTATTTACTGAATAAATAACGGATATTCAAGCAAGGAAAATTTCCACTAACTCTACAATACTCTTTCCAAGCAGCCTTACACGTACAATTACTTTGCACAGCAGATAGCTCTATATAGGGTCCTATAGGTATGACCTAAGCTGATCATTGGATAAAAGTTCTAAAAAATTCCTGCAATGACTGAGAAGGAAATTTATGACTGTGTGTCTAATTCTATGTTTCTTTTTATATGACAGGTGAAATAACCTGTAATGGAGGAACAGCTCCAGCTTCCAGAACCTGTAGTATACTTTAAACCTATTCTCACTGAAATATATGCCACACAAAATGAGAACACCCACATAAAAACAATAAACAACAACAAAGAGCAAACAAAAACCCGCACCCCAAAACAAACAAACAAACACCACCCCCCCCCTAAAAAAACCAAACCAAACCAAAATAAAACAAAACTCAAAAAAAAATCATGGTGTACAAATACATTCCTGATTGGACTATTCTCATAATTTATTAGGCTTGTGACCAACCAGGGAAGGGCTAGATCTTGTTTGCCTTAATTGCATCTCTTCCTGATGGCAGGGAGCCAGTTCCGTCCTGTCTCCTGTCCTCCATTTAATACACCTGATGTCAGATGGCATGTGACAAGTCAGAACAACATTTGGCCCAATAAATCAGGTTGCAAGATTATGGCAGAGCATTTTTCCTGCACTGAAACACTTCTTATCCTAAAGCTGATGGGGATAGTGGTGCTCCGTACAACCTCATGAGACTGACAGTGAATGCAACCATAGCCTGCACAGTAGGAAAAAATGAAGAAGAAATAAAGTTATCATATCTAAGTCTGTATCTGTCAGGATATCAGAAGGAAACCTTAGGGTAAGGATAAAACATGAAAGCTAACCATAGTAAATCTTTGAAGTGCTCTAAAAGAGTATGATTCCATTTAAATCCAAGAAACACTCTGATAGATAATACATCTGCATTCACTTCAAGAATCTGGAAAGGTTGCTATCCCAAAGCATGGAGCTATTAATACAACACACAGTAGCTGCATTCTCCAGGAGCAGGATCCACACTGTGTACTAATTGAAGCTTCATTCCTTTATGCACCATTTTAAGAAGACAGTGTTATCATTACCCATTACAATTCCTCTTACAATTAACCAAACAACCTGAGTTGTGAAATCTCATAAATTTGTTCTGTTTTGCCTCATAATGCCAGTTATTTAACACAACTGATCAGAACTATCTGTCCTTCCTTTCCTCCTCCTGCTCTGGGTTTTAGATCACACTCCTAACTTATGACTCTTATTTCAGATGAAAGGTACTTTTCATGTTTATTCATGCAAAAATAGAACATTCAATTACACTCTTGTAGTAGTAGACATACCCTCATGTCCTGCTTCCTCCCCTTCCCCCCTTTCTTTTTAAAAATTGTTTGGAGATCTGTTTTGCTGGGGATTTTCTTCTTCTATTACTCCTGTTACCTTCAGGATTCTTACCCTTCAGTATTTTGTTTCGCATTACAAAAATATTTTAAGTAAAAGGAAAACTAGAGCTGTGGTGGTACCTGGTGATCATTTACCTATCTCAGTGTAGTAAGCAAAATCCTCAATCAATATGCAGCAATTCCAAGAGAAGCAATGTGTCTTTTGGGAAAATACAGAAACTTGTCCACTTTCATGAAAGCTAATACACAATAGGTAGTGACTCCATGTCGTATGTCTTGGTTTTATTAGGAGTCATAGAATGTCAAGGGTTGGAAGGCACCTTCAGGATCTAGTCCCAACCTCACTGCCATGGGCAGAGACACCTCTCAATACATTAGGTGGCTCAAGGCCTTATCCAGCCTGGCTTTGAACAGTGCCAGGGCTGGGGCACCCACAGCTTCCTGGGCAACCTGTTCCAGAGTCTCACCATCCTCACAGTAAAGATATTTGATATTAAATTTCCCTTCTTTCAGTTTGTACACATTACACCTTGTCCTATCACTACAATTACTGATGAAGAGTCCCTCTCCAACTTCCCTGTAGGACCCTTCAGCTACTGCAGGGTTGCTAGGAGGTCTCCACACAGACTTCTCTTTTCCAGGCTGAACAGCCCCAGCTCTCAGCCTTTCTGGGGGAAGTGTTCCAGCCCTCTTATCAATGTTGTGGCCTCCTCTGCACTTGCTCCAACAGTTCCATGTCCTACTTATGTTTTGGGGCTCTGGAACTGCTCCAGTACTCCAGGAGGGCTCTCACAAGAGCAGAGCACCATGTGGGAAGCTTTTATCATAGAGTAGAAGAAGTCAAATAAGTTCTGGGGTTTTTTAGTTTGTTTTGTTTTGTTTTGTTTTGTTTTGTTTTTGTTTTGTTTTTTTGTTTTGTTTTGTTTTGTTTTGTTGTTTGTTTGTTTGTTTGTTTGTATTTTTAAGCTGAAAAAATGCCACAAGGTTATTGTATGGCACAGTGGTAGGCAGTGGGATTTTGATGATCACCACAAGACACCGGACACTTAAATACTGAGAAAAGCTCCCTATATTCTTAAATGTTTTCTGGGAAATAAAACCTGGAGGCTAACCTTCCTGCTCCCTGTAACCAGCATAAAGCACTCAGAGCACTGCAGGGTGCTCCAGCAGGGCTGCTCACACAAGAAGCATGGTGTGCCTGCCCATCATACCCTGTGAGCTGTGGGTGGCTGTGCCCTGTCTGCCCACATGTACTTGGGAGCACAGCTCATCCTCACAGCATCAGGGTGGGCATGCTGCCAGGTATTTCCAAAGGGGACTATGCATGCATGCATGCAGGGGTGTCCATGGATACTCAAGTGTGGGGTGCCAGTGGAGAAGGCTGTTTCTCAGAGGTGGACCCATTCCATGGGAGCAGTGAGTGATTCTCACTGGAGGTATTGGTCAGTTAGATGCAGGTGAAATTTTCCATAGTTCCTCCTGCAGTGGTCTCCATTTGCAGCTGGGAGCCAGCTGCTTGGATATGTTAGACATGGAGAAAGAAAAGGGCAAATAAACAGATTTGTTCACTGTTTTCCCAGGTGTGACGGACTGAACTTTGCTTGGGTGAGCTGGTTGAGCCAGTTTCCATGATAATCTGGGATTTATGTCCTAAACAAAGCGTTTTCACATCAGATAGGGAAAAAGTCACATCAGAAACAGATCCTGCAGAGGTAGGGTAATGCTTTTTATCATTCGAATCTCCTTCCTTCTGGTGAAGCACAACTGCATCTAACAATGCAAAACTCTCCCTTCCAGGGCAAATATGGGAAGAAACCTTTAAAGGGGTTCCTCTAGAAAGCAGATTCAAGTGGCCCCTCCCCCAACCGGTCCGGGAAAATATTTCCTTGGAGAAAAGTGATAAAAAACCTGTTTATTTCACAGGCAAAGTATTCACCAGCTCAAAAAAAAAAAAAAAAAAAAAAAAACAAACAAACCAATATTAAACAATGAAACCTCTTACCAATCTGAAGAGATGACAAACTCAAGAAGTCCCCTTGGTGGGCTGTAGCTCAGCTCACCCAGTCTGTTACCAGTCCCTCTGGCGCTGGAAATGCCGCAGACCTGGCCCGGCCAGGTGGGTCACAGGTGCAAGCTGCTGGTGCTTTTCTGGGTGTTCAGTCCAGAGCAGATTTAAACAGTTCCAAGAAAAAGGGAAACCACAGTCCAGGGAACTTCTCTGCCTCAGCTAGCTAAAAACTAACTAAAAAGCAAAGGAGAGCTCTCTCTCGCTGTCTGTGCTACACAAAACACAGTCCAGGAGAAGGATGTGGGGGGGCAAGTGCAGTTTCTGATAACAAACTCCACGCTTCTTCTCTTCCCCCGCTTTGCTCTCAGAACCAGTCTTAAATGTGTAAAACTTATTTCTGGGCTAAATAGAGAAATGGGGATACAAGTATCATAAAGTCACCCCAGGACAGGAGGCATGGGGTGTTCACACCTAGGCCTGAGGGTATTCCTTCTTTCTGATAGGGCACAACTGACAAAATTATGCAGCTGTCAGAAACAGGGCCAAACAGCAGTTGTGCTATTAGAAGGCAACATAAGCCATCAAAGATCCCTGAAGAACCACCCTGACTCATTTCCACAGTGTTGCCTCAGATAATGTAAAACCTCTCTCCGGGAGAGCTGTCGGGATGTTCCCACGTAGACTTGAACATACAATAACCCATCTAACTCTTTGTTGCATGGGCCTCCACCCCCAACAGATCAAAATTGTGACCATCAGAGTGATGACCATGGAATCAAATTTGAAACAATCAAATCTTGTCATTGGATCTTTCCACTATCCACTCTTGTCCTTTTCTTCTGCTTCTTTTCCTTATATATTTTCTTTGTGATATTTTCACATTTTTTATGGAAAAGAACCAAAACAGGTACATACTGCCTTTCCACTGCAACCAAATTGTTTAAAAATAAACCTGCCTCACGTATACATACTAGTCATTCAACGTTGTTTCACTCTTATCCACCCAAGGGATCTAGTAACAAGAACTCAGTTACCCTGCTTCAAAGGCAGGTCAGAACACCAGGCCTGAAAAAAGATGTATGTAATTACAACACAGTTTCAGGAAACGTTGGTTGAGGGCTGTAGAGAACTCAAATCTGCTCGTGGCATATTTGCCTACAATCCAGTTTTCACCTTTGGCTTGATGCAGCTCTCAAGTGCAGCAGGAGACCAGAGGGGATCTGTTTTGTCAGTGCCTCACTGAAGCGGATAATGCATACAGACTTCCATTCTTGGTTATAAAAGTGGTGGTTGAGGGGGTAGGAAAATTAATATCCCTGTGAGACTGGCAGGTGAGGCTTCTGAGAGAGATGCTCTGTGCTGGAATGTAAATCTCCCATCCATGTAGGAGAAGAGGCTTCCCTGAGTGAGAAACTCGCAAGGGATTTTTAATCCTGCATCTTGGCCATCATCCGTTGTTCCTGATGGAAGGGGTAGGACAAGCTGACAAAAGACAGGACCTTTTTGCTACTGAAAAAGAGCATGTGTATGCCCTTCTGCTGGAGCCTAGACTGCTGCTGGGCTGTGAGTGGAGATGACTGACCTGGTAGAGTCAGAGATGGGGGAGCACGTACAAGGCCTCTGCTGCTGGCAGAGCTGTGAAGGTGGCAGTTCTGGCAGAAAGGGAGGGACAAACTGACAGGGAGATTGGAGAATGTAGTCTTCAGCCACCTCTTGTATATCTGAGAGAAATGCTTACTGTCGACTTTTCTGAGCTGGCCATAGCCTGGCTTGAACTAAGCCTGGAAGTGCTCCTCTCCTCCCAGGCAGGATGAACAGGAACAACTCAACATTCAATCAATTCTTTAAACAAAGAGATGGCATTGAACACCACAGGGATGGTATGGATCCCAGTTCCTTTTCAGGCAGATGGATTATATGTCTTGGTGCTCAGTAAAGGGGCTTTGTCCCACCAGCATATCCAGATCCTGTACAAGGAAACCTTCTTGAAAGCTCAGAAAGCACAAGATTCAGGATTTTAGATCCACTCAGTCTAGGCTGAGTGTTGTTTGCATCATCTATCATAAAACTTGCAAGAGGAAGATCTTTTCCCTCTGTACCTTATCCTCTACTCCTTCCACAAAGCTATAGGATTAGAAAAAACATTCACTAGATTCAGTAGAAAACCATTCAACTCCCTTTCATGAAGCAGCAGAGTACTCAGGAGTGACACAAATGTAGTTCCAGCAGAAGAACAGGTGGATGCAGTGTTTTCCAGAATACAGAACAAACATGAGGGGTCTTCCCTCTCAAACCCTTTGAGAGGAAAGATTTCTTTTCATTGCTTCTTTCCTTTTCTTGGCCTTTTTTTTTTTTTTTTTTTCCCTAGACAGATAATCATCAAATGTCTGGCCAGAATGGGGTGGCAGAGAACTAATTTGGTCCCTGTGGGATGGCTGTAAAGAGATACATGACACCTTTCCCACCCCACTTAGGAATTCTTCCCAATCTAAGAGGTATTACAAGGACAGCTTTCTTGCCTGAAGCCAGTTTAGAAGACTGTGTAGAAAGCATGGCTGACCTCTCCTGCATAATCAGGATGTGTAGCAGGTCACTCCTTATGAAAGAGACACACTACAATTCATCTGTATCTTAGTTTTGAGGAATATCTGTCCATCTGTAATGTTTAGAACATCTGACTAATGAGTCAGCACCAATTCCTCAGATCACAACATAGCTTGACAAGCCAGAATCAAAACTGACTGCTCTTGCCATATGAAAGAATTGAGCAATAATCCACTGTGATAACAAAGCTGTGTCACTATAGGACACGAGAAAGCACGACGCCAGCCGCTGCTATTGTCACGGTAAAAAGACTAATTTATTTTTTGATTCCAGCATTTATAGTTTTCCAAAGGGGATCCTGCGGCCCCCACGTAGCATTCTTTTGCACTGCGCTGGCTGTCAAGCGAGCCCACTTGGTCTCAAAAACGTCGAACTCCACAGGGTCAAAAAGAGCATGTGCTACAGAGCGGATGTAAGGTGTCCGCAGCTCAGCAACAAGCATTCGGAGTGTCTGCATAACTTCAGCAGACACGACACCATGCTGGGCAACTGTATCACGGACTTCCTTCGCTATCTTAAACGATAAAGGCTGATGGGTGTTGTAAGTAACACCCCTGAGTACAGGGGAAGCCTGGGGACCCCCTGGTAAGGTTGCATCACCTGCCGTGTCCCGTCCCGTGGGCTCCATAGGGACAGCGGCAGCCGCTGGACTGCGAGGCGGTGCAACATCACTTGACACCACGCCCTCCGCAGCATCAGCAAAGGCAGAGGAGCCTCCACCGCGATCCTGCAGACGCTGCGAGAAGGAAGAGTCGCACACCTCCTCGGCCTTATCTCGGACCTCCCGCCAAAATCGCCCGTGGTCCTTCGGACGCACAGTCACCTGGCAGGCGGGGAGAGTCCACAAAGCCGACGGGGAGGATCCGCGGCCACGGAAGCCCACCATTCTTCCGCCGGCCGCGTCAGCAGTCGCGCTAAAGGTAAACACCTCAGCGCCCCGCCGCGCCGCAGCCTCGACGGCAGGCGGGGGAGGTGGGGCCGAACCAGCCGGCAGCCCGGCAGTGCTGTCCTCTGCATCACCGGCAGAGGACACCGCGGCGGACACAGGAGCCGGCGCGGACCGCAAACCCGGCACCCCCTCCCCCGAGGCAGACGAGGGGTGGGGCGCAGAGAGAGCCGCGGCGCGCGGAGGCACGTCACCGCGGGGCGACACAAGGGATTCCGGCACGGCCCCAGGGAGCGTCGGAGTCGCGCAGCCGCAGCGGGCACCGCCCTCGCCGGGCGGAGCGGGGCGGGCTGCCCGCCTGCTGGGGCGGGGCCTGGCGGAATACCGACCAACGCCCCGCCTCCGGCGGGTTCCACTGCCTGCGCATGCCCAGCAGGCTGCGCAGGCTCAGAAATGGGAGACGACTCTCACCCCCGGAAGATGAGTCCGAGGTCGGAGCGGAGAAACCCATTCCCGCTGTTCCCAGGGGGTATGTCGTAGAAACACCGCAATTCGGACAAAGTGTCGTCACCCAATCAGACGCAATCAGAGGCGGAGGGTGATCCAAGGGCCCCACCTCGCCCCCGAGCACCGTGAAGGCATAGAAAGAGGGCCGATTCTTCACCCGGCCCGCTACCTCCACGGGGCGGGGCGGGGCGGCCGAACCGGCTCCACCGAGCCCGCAGAAGGCTGCGGGGCTCCGTGCACCGACCGGCCGCTCGGGGCCAACTGGCTGGGAGCCCAGTCCACCCCGGAGAAGGAGCCGTCTTCCGGCTCACCGTCTCGGGGAGAAGGGGAAGCGTCTGCATACCGCAGGAACTGAAATTCCCTGTCGTTCACGTCCGAGACGGACGGGTCCCTCAGGGAACTCCGAGAGGTACAAAATCCAGATCCCTGCCAAACCGCGTTCAACATTTTCCACTGCATCAGCAGTGGCCCAACGTCTACAAAGCAATCATCAAACAGGGCGTCCATGAGACGACACCCCACTAGAGATCACGTCTCCCTGGAGAACACCTCCGCAGGGTCGGAAAAGAACCCTTGCTGCCTCGCCCACAAAAACTATCTCTCAAAACCACTCCCAAGAAACGGAAACACGTTTCAGCTCGAAGAGGTCCCTCCAGAGGTCCAAAACCAGAGACTCCATCATGAAACCCATAGAGCTCTCCATAGAGCAGCAGACAAAGCGCCAAACGGGGGGGGGGGAGGGGTGCGTTTAAGCACGATCTCACCGGACCCAGTTCCCAGCCTAAGCTGCAATACACTTCGGCGGTCACCAGATGTCACTATAGGACACGAGAAAGCACGACGCCAGCAGCTGCTATTGTCACGGTAAAAAACTAATTTATTTTTCTGATTCCAGCATTTATAGTTTTCCAAAGGTGACAGTGGATTGGAGGGTGAAAGTGCCACCTCTCTAACGACACTGGATAAACTACCAGTCCATCAAATTTCTCCACCTCTATGAAGGAATGCAAAACATTAAGTTATTTACAGAAAGTGTGAGAAAGTTTGCTACAAGAATGTGAACTCAGAAGGCTTTAGAAAATCTTAAAAAATCAGGGCGACAAAGCTGAAATAAAGATGACATAAACGCAGAATTGTGATCAACAGCTCATTGTCCATGCAGACCAGTGACAGGTGGTGTCCCTCTGGGGTCAGTACCGGGGCCAATACTCTTCAACACTTTTGTCAGCGGCATGTACAGTGGGATCAAGAGCACCCTCTGCAAGTTTGGCACCAACATCAAGCGGTGTGGAGCAGTCAACATGCTGGCAGACAGCAGTGCCATCCAGAGGGGCCTGGACATGCTGGAGGGGTGGTGAGTCAAAGGGTTAAGTTAGAAATGTAGTTAGCAAAGAACAAGGAAATTAATTGATACCAAGTGGGGATAACTGAAAAAGATTGGAAATGACAGGTGATATATGAAGTATTGTAAGAGTGCAGGAGCCATAAATACCACTGGCTTCTAAGAATGAGAGGAGGTTTGGACTGTGACCAGCAGGCCAAGGAGCCCTGCCAACTTGACACAGATGAAGAGTTTACCTTGAGGAAGACATCTTACTTCCTCCCCAGGAGACCACCGACCCAATTAAAGAGGACAATTGTGCAGCCATAATGGATAGTCAGCCAATTATAATACTAGGCGAGAGCTCATGTTTATCTAATAAGCAATGTAGAAACCATCCTGGAAACCATTTGAATATGTAAAACTTTTCTGGATAAATAGAGAGCAGGAGCTTGTGACTTTTTTTACACATGCCTTTGGAAATGATTCTGCATGTGTCCAGTGCTGTAATAAATGCCCCCTCTTTTCAACTTTAGTTAGTTGAAGAGTCATCTGTCTGTGCTTCAGTGGGGCTGTGCAAACCCCATGGAGTTCAACAAGGCAAAGTGCAGGGTCCTGTACCTAGGTTGTGGCAATCCCAGACACAGCTACAGGTTGATTGGAGGTTGACATTGATTCTGAGGAGAACTTGGGGGTGATGATTGATGAAAAACTTAACATGACCCAGTCATGAGCACTCCCATCTGAGAAAGGCAGTGGGATCCTGGGGTGAATCCAGAGCAGCGCGGGCAGCAGGGTGAGGGATGGGATTCTTCCCCTCTGCTCTTGTGAGACCCCACCTACAGTACTGAGAACAGTTCGGGTGCCTCCAGGAATAAAGAACATGGAACGGTTGGAGCAAGTGCAGAGGAGGCCACAACATTGATAAGAGGGCTGGAACACTTCCCCCAGAAAGGCTGAGAGCTGGGGCTGTTCAGCCTGGAAAAGAGAAGTCTGTGTGGAGACCTCCTAGCAACCCTGCAGTAGCTGAAGGGTCCTACAGGGAAGTTGGAGAGGGACTCTTCATCAGTAACTGTAGTAATAGGACAAGGTGTAATGTGTACAAACTGAAGGAAGGGAAATTTATATCAAATATTGGGAAGAAATTCTTTCCTGGGAGGGTGGTGAGACTCTGGAACAGGTTGCCCAGGAAGCTGTGGGTGCCCCAACCCTGGCACTGTTCAAAGCCAGAGTGGACAAGGTCTTGAGCAACCTAATGCAGTGAGAGGTGTCTCTGCCCATGGCAGTGAGGCTGGGACTAGATGATCCTGAAGGTCCCTTCCAACCCTTGACATTCTATGACTCCATGAAACTCCCCAGTCAAGCCATTTAAGGAACAGATTCAGGCAGTCAGTGCCTTGCCAGTCTCCCTCACCTGCCCATATATAAGAAATTGTATGTATTTTCTGATCATAATCATTACCTGTGGATAATGGGGGTAGCAACTGGCTAGTGCTAGGGGAATACAATGGAGTATTTCAGTTGCAACAATAACTAGATTGTGACAGTCGCTTCCTGTCACATTCTGTCCCTATTTTTGCTGCTGTTCTGTGCAATTCATTCAAAAAATACCAAATGAAGTGTAGTAAGTACTTTATTGATAGAGTAGCACACAGAGTTCAAAAACCACTGGACAGCTCAGAGCCTAGCCATGTATTTCCATGTGCAAAATTTAGATGAAATCCGTTGTTTATTTCAGTATGGAATCTTCACTTGCTAAAAGGGAAGAAAACACAAATATGGTTAAAATATTAGCCACTCCCATGCAGAACTAAAATGTGCAAAATATAGTGGAATCAAAGCCTATCTTTATATAATTTCCTTCTGGCTAACATATATGATTCCCCCTTCTGATTATTCAACAGAATTGGAATTCACAGCTCTGGGGTGATGGCAAAATTTTAAGTTTACTCAGTAGTAAAAGAAAGTTTTTTGAATTGACAAGTCAAGTGAACCCAGAAAAAGCTACCACTACAGGTATGTCCATCTTTAAGGAACAATCTTCAGCAACTGCACTGCACATAATGAGAGTTTAACAAGTGCTTTTCTGAAAAAAACAGACCAAACCCATTGTTGGGAACAACAGACCTGTCACCTTTGTGCCACTTTTAAACAGATTAAACATTCTAAAGCAATAATCAAGAATATTTCCTTACTAGGTGCCCTAGCAACTTTACAGCATAGCCTCCACCTCAAAAAATACAGAAAGTTTCATCTAACTGGAGAACATCTAAAAGACCCATTTATTTAGTCCAGGACCAATAGAGATGATGTATTTAAGAAGGCAAAAAACTTTATCTCCAGTAAGTCATAGACAAAACATATTTTAATTTCTCTAAGTGTAGTTAATTTAATTATAGTGTTTTGTTCAACACTAGTTTTGTTTAGAACTATGCAAAAGTCACTCTTTCGCAAAGAAAGAGTTACTGAGCATGTATCTGCACCAAGAACAGCCTGAGTTATTAATCAATTTTCTGAAAATTCTTCTTAGTTCTAACTCTACCTAAAAACCCTAGGTGAAATAAAGCTAGAGAGTATATTCCTCTGTATGGCAGGGGGGAAGGAATCCTCTGTTAAGACTTGTACAGGGAACACAAGAAATAATCCTAAGGACAAGGGAAACAATGCTGCAGCAGGAATACTGCGGCAGGAATACTACAGGTGGAAGAGAATGAGAACAAAAGCAGTAGTATTAGTTGCAAGTGATGCCCTCCAGCACACCCTCGTCATGTGAGAGATACAACAAATGCAGTTCTAACACTGCAAAATACAAAAAGACCAAGCTGACCTCTAACAATACGTGTGTAACGCCACTTAAAAGTCTCAAGTTGCAATTACATACCATTGCCTATGCCCTATATTCAGTCATATTTGCAAGGTTCCTACATTGCATGGAGCAAAGGGCTTGCACATCTAGATGAAAAAGGGACATGCTGCCACACCTGATATACTAATTCAGTTTTTCCTCAACGAATAACCACCATCTTTTAGCAGTTTGTTTCCTCGGTGGAAATTCAGCCATTTAACAAATCTTGACTGTCGCAAACGTGTTAAGTCTTGCTCTGACAAGCTTTTAAAAATGCAGGCATAATTAAACAGCAGTACTATTTACTCCTCACACGGCCCTAACCCCTGCCTCCAGGGATTAGCTGCAGGCCTCAGTTTCTCCTAGGAGCACTGCGGTGGAACACCAGTCCTGCAGCCTAACACCTTCAAGACAGTGTGGGATGAACACACTAAACCGAGGAACTACCTTCTGCAATCTCTTTTGCAATTCGCTCCAGTTCTTCACGTTTCTTTTTCTCCTCCGCCTCTATTCTTCTCTCTTCTTCAGCAATCGGCTTCAGGTAGTCTGCCATCAACACAATCCCTTTAAAACACAACTTCCCGAACCCCCGGCAAAAAGCTCCGCTCCTGCGGGCTCGGTCAAAAAGGAGGAGAAGCCAGTTTTGTTGGCAGAAAGGCACATTTCATAGGGATCTGCGGCTTCACACCAGCAGGGCCAGCCCGGCAGGGCCGCGGCCGGGCCGATGAAGGGAAATGGCGGCCAGGACATTTCAAGGTGCCCTTGCGGGGCGGGCGCGGGGGAGTGGGGAGCGGCCGCCCGGGACGCCGCACTCACCGTATCGCTTCTTGCCGTAGATCATCCCCACGAGCAGCGCCGAGTACCGGGTGAACTGCGGAAGACAAGAGAAAAGGATGCGCCCTTCTCTCAGCCTACAGGCACGGTCGGCCCCCGCCGCCCCCCGCCCCGGCCCGCCGGCCCGGGCGGCCTTCAATGCGCCCCCGGGACAGCCCGGGTGGTCCCCCCACCGCCCTCACCTTGATGAGCGGGGAGACCTGCACCGGCGGGATCATCCTGGTGGCGGCGGCGGAGGCAGCCGGAACTGAGCCCGGCATCAGGAAGGGGTGGGGAGCAGCCGTGACCTGGAAGCCAAATTCTGTGCTGCCCTCTGCTTCCCGAGTTGTCGGCGAGTCCGTCACTCAAGGAGCTCCGCGGCGCAGGGACCGCGGTGTCTCCGCCCCAAGAAGGGGCTGAGGGAGTTGTGGCTATGCAGTCTGTGAGAAAGATCGAGGGGCATCTCATCGATGTTTTTCAATGATGAATGCACACAGACTGAAGAGCAGGAAATTCCTTTTAAACGGAACAAAAGAAAACCACCCTTTCTTTTATTATTTTTATTTTTTTTTTTTTTAACTCGTAAGGGTAATTGGACATTAAAACCTATTGAGCCCATTGAAAACAGATACTGGAAATATTTTTTCAGTGTCAGGGCGGTCAGGTATCGGTATAGGTTGGCCAGGGAGGTGGTGGAGTCACCATCCCTGGAGGTGTTCAAGAGGCATGAGGATCTGGTGCAGGGGATGTGGTTTAGTGGTCTAGGCGTTACAGTGGCACTGCTGGGTGAATGGCTGGACTGGATGATCTTAAAGGTCTCTTACAACCTGAATGAGTCTGTCATTAAGTGGTTATGGTCTCTGTGCAGATGCTCAGTCTGACTGGACACAGACCTCTGCAACCAACCCATCTACCCGACCCTACTTTAAATTGGAGGGTTGGAGTAGCTGGTCTTCAGAGGTCCCTTCTAATGACATCTGTTCTGTGATTCTGGGATTATAATTATTGTATTTCACTTTTATTTTCATCGATACAAAACCCTGTGGTCATTAGTAATTCTATCAAGAACAACTAGTTACAGTTGTATTTGGGAATGATATTCCTACTTGAGAATGACACAACTGAAATTAATGAAGTTTGTTTCTCAAGAACTTAAAATGATGCTAAATGAATGAGCTGTTTATACAAAGTCTCGTATCATGTTTGTCCTCAGGTAGCATTACTGAGCCAACACAGTGGCTTGTAATATTTATATATTGCTTTATACAAAGCATCCTTATAAACACTGAAATGAAACTCCTTGGCTAGATTCAGTTTTTGGATTTCATTCTCTTCAGGTACCAAGAGAAGCAGAATCAACATTTCTTTACATCATATTAAAAACATTTTGTTATTTTGCAAAAAAAATCACAAAACTGCTGAGGTTGGAAGGGACCTTGATGATCTTGTAGGAAAAACCCATCTAACGTAATTTTAATTATAGACATAGACCGTAAAATTCACCTACAGAGAAGAAATAAATGGCTTGAAGTTTTGTTTTCTCACTGGTTGCAATTTATTACAAATACACATATTCAGTACTTACTATGTGTCTGCTGCACATTAGAAACAAAACCATACAGAACTGAAAGTGCTTTTATTAAGTATCAGAAAAACTGCTATTCACAACACAATGGAAGTAATTTAACCACAACTAGGTATAAATCCCCTTGTATAGCTGAACATACTCTTCACAAGACATATGTAATATTCACAATGACATATTCGGTATCAATCAATACCCATTTATTTTGTGCTTCAAAATAAAAGCACAAGTGCTTTCAAGGCTGATCTCAACTGATACAAGATACTTGTTTTTCACCTATAATTTCTTCAGGCATACTTTGTCACTTTTTTTTTTAATGATGAACAACAAAATTCCCCAAATGCCTTTAATTATGGCATTAAAGTTGTCAGGCACTAAGACAATTCAAGATACAAATTAATTGCTCTGCCAAAAGGAAATGTAATGGCTTCTAGGGCAGTCGAAGGTTAGATGATTTGAAAAGCACAATACTTATCCAGCTTCATGTAAGTGTAAAAACAAATAAAAATTCAACATTATCATGGACAGGAACTTCTAAGGGTTAGTTTCTTCTGCTATCTTCCTGAGACTCAGAAATCTGTGGGATCCCTTAGTGGTCCACAACTCAGGAGAAAGCTCAACTCCCTCACCTGATGTGGAACTCTCACACATTGCAGTCTTCAAGGAGAGTTCCTTGAATATGACATCATGTCTTCCAAATAACAGAAGGATGTTCCATTGACAGACAAAAACCAGACACAAAAAGCCTGAGAAATTAAAACACTTCAGATGAGAAGCTTCTGCAGAACAGAAAAAAACCTTACGTCTAATCACAGAGCTCTTTTCCCTCAGAAAATATCAAAGCCAGTTGAAACTTGGATGCAAAGCCACATGAATCCTCATTTGTTACACCATTTTTAAAAAAAAGAATAGATATGGCCACAGAACTTGTGTTCAGATGGCTTGGACGACTGCTATCACAATTGCAACTCCCATCTAAACTCACACAGAGCCACTCAAACACAGTTAGATTTCCAACTGCTATTCCCTGTTTGCGACTATGTAGAACAGACCATTGAAAAAAATTGAAAAAAAATTAACATTGAAAAAAATGTTAAAAAAGGAAACCAGTAACTTGTATGCAAATATGTTCTACTATGATGTACCATCCAGAAATCCAGATGTCTCCATGTTTTCCATGCCTCACATTCTCTTACACAGGAGCTCAACCAACTTCTGTGTTTGGCAGCCATTTTGCTGGGTATCTGCACACTTCTTAATTGATCATTGCTGCAGTTACATGTCAAGCAGCATTTTTTCCTGTAAGGCAATCCTAAAATAATGGGAATATGCTTTTCTTTGCACTCCCTCTTTACCCATTATTTTCAATAGCAGATTTTGGAGAAAAGGTCTCGAGCATGGCCAGCTTAAACATAAATATGCCCCAGTTATGGTCAATACAGACTTTGATTTACATCAATATAATCCACACATGAATATAATGTGAGTCAGAGGAGCTGAAATTGATCTCGTAACTTCACATGCACTGTGCAGAAATTTAGGACAGTGCTTCATTTGAAGATAAACATGCCTCCTCTTCTTCTAACAATACAACCTTCCGTCTGGAAAGAGACATCACAGACTTTATGGCAGTTAAAGAAATTCTAACAAAAATGCGCAAGGCAAGAAAAGCAAATGGGACTACAATCTGCATAAGATGGAAGATTGCTGTGCTAAATTCACTTAATAAACAAGTTAGAAAGAAAGCCCCCAGGCTTACGCAAGGGTAAAGAGCCAGCTTGGCAAACATGAAGGCATGCTCCTTGCCACCATATCTAGCAAAGGCATGCAAAGTTTCCTCTTCATTGAGAAGGGCTGTAGTCCATATTGCAAACTGAAATATGCTGGCAAAGAAAGTGATAACACAGCTGACCTGAATGGCTTCTATTTCATTATGAGACTTTTCTGCAAATTCACTGGTCAGCTGGTAAGCTAGTGGAAGCCCACCAATGAAAGCCAATGAAAGTATGTTGAGCAGTCCCATCAATCGGGTAGCTTTTGTTACATAAAGGAAAAGAGAGTGATGGACAAACCACAGGAGACCAATTGTAACAAATGAGCCGAAGTAAGCAAGGTAATTTGGCCCATATTCACTTAAAGCTTCAAGAAGACTGCCATGGAACTTCTCCTCAACTTCTCTGGGATCAGGAACATTGTCTTCACTGTGGAGAGAAAAATTACTTTACTTTGCATATTACTGTTATAAAAACACATTTGGAGCAAGACTGAAATATGCTGCTTTACTTTGAGAAAGTAGTGAAAAACAGGAATCCACTCCGTACTTCTCTAATCTATAATTTAGAAACAGCATTTCAAATAACAGCTCTGCAAAGAAATTATTTATAAAAGGAAATCTGAATGCAGGTTAGTATTCCTTTGGGTTAATAAAATTGCTACAATGATTAAACAGCTTTTATTGATAAAAAGCTTTCATCTGAAAACATAACTAAGCAAATAAGGAAGCTTTGTTCTTCAAGACTCTACACCCCAACATATATTACACACACTGATGATCATTACTGGTGGAATGTAGATGTTAGAAGTATCTTTGGTTTGTGCTCTGTGTCCTTCCAGAAAATCATATTTTAAAGTAACCACTGCAGAGTTTGGAAGTCAAACACAATGTTTGATTAATTTTATTTCCTGAAATATTACATACAGACAAAAGTTTATATATTTAACAAGACAAAGGGTAAGAACTAGTACAAAGCCTTACCATATATCCAAAATGAGCAGGGTTGCTACAATGGCATAGACCCCATCACTGAATGCTTCTACTCGTTCCTTACTCAGAGGCTCACTGAGGTAAAAAGTGAAGGTTTCTAAGCTGTGATGTTCCTCCTCTTCACCTCTCTGACCTGGAAACAAATTCAGAGGCTTAATCATGAAGTGTAAATAAGGTAGTTCAACAACCTATTGTGACCTCCTTTTTTCCTTATCTGCCTAAACTTTTCTTTAGACAAAAGGATGCCAGTCATCCACACATGTCAGTCACTCCACTTTTTTTGGCATATGTGCCTCTCCCTGAAATTTATGTTTCATTCAAGACAAGTGCTTCAGGAACAACAACAACAAAAAAAAACTCTTTCCTTTAAACTGTATGGCAAACCATTTCCACCAAGTGAATAATGACTCAAAGCTGTAATTGAACAAAACAAATCAGATTCTGTGCCTCAGGAAGCCCTAACAGCTGTAGGGCCTCTATGACAGCTTGGAGAACTTAGACTACATGGCAATAAAAACCTGTCTTGGAAAAAAATCATGGGGGCTGAACTGGGATATCGAATGATCTCACTTAAAGTAATTCAAGCCTTTTGTCAAAAGATATAGCTTTTATAGGAAATGTCAAACACATCTCTAAAGAGTGAACTCAGAATTACCTAGCTAGCCAAAATACACTGCCTCAGGTATACAGACTGGACAAAGAAAAGGTTAAGGTTCCACAGGAATGCAAAGCAGGTGTAATCACAAGAAATTCAATAAAGCAGTATTTCAACCATCTGACAGGGTGAGAGGTAGAGACGTGACCTGACTGCAAACGCACAGTGGCCCCATCACAATAAGCATGGATAATATTTGTATGTGTTTATTCTCAGGCTCTGAGAGTCTGGCTTCTTCCTTTCAGAGCACTTCTGCCTCCCTGTTATTGTTGCCACATGGGGGAGTGAAAAGTATGCTCACATTTGTACTGGAAACAGACTTGTACTAGTCTGAACAGCAGCAGTAGAAGTACAAAGGTGTTACTCTTCTGACCCAGCTTGGGAGTGTCAGTTCCAAAGACATTATCTGTTCAGTGGTTTTGTAGTCACTCTCAGAGGGACACTGCACCTTTCAGCCAAGTAGGTTGTATGATATCCCCCGCTCCTTTTATTTTAGCAACAGCAACCCCTTTCTCAGCAGGATTTAAGAGCAGCTCAGGTTGCTATGGTTGTGCAACTGTTACTCCTGACAAAAGGGTAGAAAGCACATAAGGGAAGGAAGCATGGGTTTAGGCTAACTTATGACATATGTGAAGGCACCTCTTTAGATGACAGCAGTTAGATTAATGAGAAGTAATACCCTCAACAGTTAACTATTGTGAGAAAATTTGATTTACAGATGGAGTGCTTGCCTGTTTGAAAATGTATGACTATTCAGCATTGTGGGGAAGAAAGTGATAAAGGCATAGAGCTTGCTTCCTCATGTTCTTCCATCTCCATGCTCCCTCTTGAGGAGGGAAAAGGGATAGATGGCCTGCAGCTGTCATTCATATACCGAGGTGTGTTTGCATGCACTCACATTATCAGGACAAATCAGAAAGGTTTTGAACTTTAAATGTGTTGTGCCTTACACAAATCTCATTACAATTATGGGAAACTAAGGGAGACACTGTTTAGAAGCACATCAATAAACCCTAAAATCACTATGTTCCAAGACCAAAAATGAAAGCAGAACTGAAATTACTTTGTTCTGGGCTGTCTGCATAACATGTTGACAACCTAATTTGAACATATGCCTAGGAATTTTGTTACTCACCAAGAATTTTGGTTTTACACCATGTAATTAATCGAGTGAGATGTGGAAAAACGATTACAAGTCCAAGAAGTACATAAGACTGTTGGAGAAGAAGATGAATAGTTTAAATATAGTTACCAAAATATAAATTATCTACCAGATTTAATATGAAACTATAAGTCTCAATCTTAGAACTAATAACACTGAGAAAGAAAAATCTTGACTTTCAAAGAGAAAAAGGCTCAGTAGAAATGCTCATGCACTTCCTGAATATTGCACATGGAACCAAATACTGCATTTTCCTAGTTAATTTAGTACCGGAAATAAAGCAAACTAAAAAAGGTAGGGAAATAATTCTGCTGACAAAAAGTGCAGTAATAACTGCTTTGGAAGTTGAAGAATTATCCCACAAAATCCTCATGGGTTCTTCCAATTCATGATATTCTAAGATTCTACTATTTGTGTCACAAAAACACATTGGTGGGTCCTAAGTGGTTCACAGGCTTTGCACAATTCTAAGCATAGGAGCAACTTGGAGACTAATTTCACCATTGTTAATATTAAAAACAAACAATCAAACTACAGTGAACAGAGTGAAGAAGAAGCGGAAAACATATTTTCACATAAAACTAGGTCTTTTCATGTTTGGATTCATAACTGCTCCTTTCATCAAGAGCAACCTGATTTCTCACAAACTTGGGGATTATTTAAATACTGCCAATTCCTGTGGAATCCTTCTCAAAATTCAGTTAAATCCATCTTTTTCTAGAGAACAAAAGGAATGGAAGCTCAGGATACATTCAAAAATTAGATTTCAGTTCTGAGTAGGGGTTCCAGAAAAGAGTTAAAGCTATTAGTAAGTAGGAGCAACTCACTGACAAATAAAGACAGAAGAGAAAAAGGCTACGTAAAAGCAGTCCTTTAGCCAAAACTACTTGTTTTGAGATGCAGGTGAGCTAACTGGTCTCCCTTCTCTGTTTGCTCTTACACCCTAAGTTAGTGCAGCAATTGCATTCACTTTTCTTCAGTTTGTGCAACATGGTGAACAATACCCTAGAACTAGCAATTGAGAAAGTGTGCATAATTAACATAGACAACACTATTTTCATACACAGTCCTAAAGACAGCTAATACAAACTTTTGCATCAAAGTTTTCTGTTAACCAAGAGAACTTACCAAAGGAATAAAGAACAAAGAAAAGACGGCTGCTAAAAAGCATAAAATTGGTCCTCTTAGAATAATCTTTAAGATATGACGTTTATAGAAATTCTGATTTTCAGACTCTTGTATCTGTTGATTCAGTAAGTATGGGTGATAGAATCCATATGCTACTATCACAGCCTGCAAGGAAAAGAGCATTACTGAACGTATTACATATAAATATATGCAGGATTTCAAACATAAGACATAGAACTATAAATCAACACATTCCAAAACACCTTCAAGCTTATTCTTCACTCCCATATGGAAAGTTGGTCCTAGAAACTCTGAGATTTGACAATAAACTGCATGTGAAGATTTTAGTCTCCTCTGCAGGGTCTGTCATGACCTTTGATCCTTGATGAAGAGGAATGAAGACCTCAGTAATGAGGAACTGAAAGCAACAAAGCAGTGTACCAAGAGGAAGAGTGCTGCTGGACTTGAGACTGAAAGCCTGTGTTCCCTCAGCCACTGCTGCACGGCCCAGAAAGACATCACCAGGAAAACTCAATCGTTCTTTCCCCAAGGCATTTTTAAAAAGAGTGGGAAAGGAATTCTGTGAACATTGAGATCAGATTATTCAGTTGTATAAAACAGCTTCACAGCACAGTGAAGCTTACATACAGGTACTGTATTATCATCAATGGGCATAACTTTGAAAAAGAATGCTATATAAATAATATATTTAGCAATTTATGCCACTTTAAGAAGCTTAATTTCAGTTCTACAAAAGAAAGCCTATGTAAAAGTGAAAATGTAAATGGATAGCTCCAATACCTGTATAAGGCCAATGACAACAGCACAGACACTGAATAGGAAGATGCCAAAAGGCACCCCTGGAAAGGAGGCCATTAAGGAAAACTGTAAAAACAAACAACAACATTTAATTATGAAGCAATGCAGGAATAACAGTAGAGAAACAGAAGCACTCTTCATTCAATATTGAAAATATTCTTAAATCTACATACTAATTTGCATTTCATCGTAATTCCATTAAATGCTATTTCTAGCCACAAATACATGCAGGCATCCCAACCAAAGGCATCTGGAGAGATGGTTTTGCTCTGACATTGACTGTGCTAAACCTTAGCCACTCAGGCACTATGCCTCCATAATAACTACTGAGTGGCTTGTACCTGAGCATAAAGCTTATCTGGTTTTGGTTGACATGACACCATAGCTGTGAAAATTCTTGATATTAGTATACCTTTTTGAATCTTTAATTTTGTCTGCCTCCATGGCTCCCTGTTGTATTAATTTCTGCAGCTTCTTTAGGGGAGGATAAAAAAGGAAAAAAAAAAATAAAAAAAAAGAAAAGCAGGGTGTAGTGTTTAAGTTAACAGGGACAGCTTTCCAGAAATAATTTCAGCTTCAAGGTAAAATCAGCTCCCTTGCTGATAAAGATAGTCTTGCTGACCACAGCCTTATTTTTTGCAGACTAAATGTACAACATATATATCCGCAGAGAAACAGGTGCCTGTCTTACACATACTACAGTCAATAAGCATTTTATGCAACTATTTTGTTCTGTTAATATAGTATTCATCTGCAAATATTCTTTTGAGGTCATATGACCAAAAATTGTGCAGATTTTAAACATAAACCCTCAGCTGCCAGAATCAACCTTGCAGAGCAAATCAGAAGTGATACCAAAAACTTGGGCTAAATTAAAAAAGGAAAATGCCTTGCCATATAAGGCGGAGTTTGAAACACAAACACAAAGGAGTTTTATTTATCTTACCAAAATCATTATCAGATAACCTGGACCTTCTTCAATACAGTTGCCTTTTTAAAAGAAATCATGGGAAATTTTTTACCCTGAGGGTGGTAAAACATTGGCACAGTTGCCCAGTCCCTGGAGACATACAAGGGGAGATTGGATGGGGTTTTGAGAAATTTCATCTAGCTGAAGATGTTCCTGATCTTTGCAGGGGTTGGACTATAGGACCTCCAATGGCACCTTCCAACCCAAACTATCCTATGATACTATGACTTTCCATAACTGTAATTTTTGTTTCTAGAATACCTATTTTCTGCCAGGTCTAAAACATGAAGTATTTGAAAGTTATAAAATAGCTTCATGAATTTTAAAGAAGCAACACTTAACTAAGATAATGGATTCGGTGTTTATACTATAACAACACTTTCCTGGGTTTCTGAATACTTTGGTAAAGTCTTTCCAAATAAAGGAAGAAACAAACAATGTAATTTAAACAAATGTCATATTTTAGAAAATTACTTACTGTATATGGCAAGAAGGTTATGATCATCATACAAGCCTAAAACAGAAAAAAACATTTTGAAACACTATGTATTTTCTGAGCGCATCTTCAATGAGGGCATTGTTTGTTTGTATTTTACAGGGAGATCAAATGCTCGTGCGCATAATGAAAAATACCCACATTTCTAAAATTGCTGAGTTTTGACTACATCTTCCATGTTCTTTATACACATCTTTCATATTCTTTTGTACACATCTTCCATGTTCTCTATGCAAATTGTACAAGCTTATTGTAGAAAACACTACCGTTTTCTCTGTCTACTAATACAATAGGTAAAAGTTTTGTATGATTTTTAAGAGACTTCTTTCTAAAGCAGCAATGCTAAATATACCACAGGTATATTTCTAAACAGGTGTTCCTGATTTGTCAAGAACATTAATAGCTGATCGTAAGTATTTCGCATCTAAAAAAGCAAAATTAAAAAACTCAACCCAACAAACAAAAGCATGAAGAAACGCATTGCTTTGAAAGCTACATCAGATAAGAATTAGATGTCTTAGGCTATTCTTCTAAAATAATTTCCTCTAGTTTTATCTCATGGAGCTCCAACATTGCTTTTATTAACAAAATTAGAATAACTGTGTGGTTGCATACCTTCAGAGAACAGAGTTTAAAACAACATTGTAAGATACTCAGTTCCCTCAGATGAACTTCAGACTCACCTGCTGCAGAGCTTCTTTTGGTTTACAGTAAAATATTTGCAAGTTAAAAGCAAGTTATTTATCAATCAGTCACAGTGAAACTAAATATCTTTGTATTTTCCTGACTTGGAAATATGTCAGAGTTATGCTATTTAATGTAGAAACTTTTGGATATTCACAGACACAATTAAGTGACCTGTATCTGCTTGCTAACCATTCAGCTTGTCTGACAAGACTCACCAGATTTAGAAGAGCCAGGACATCATCTATATGTTCTATCACCTGAAACAACCTATCAAGGCAAGGCAAAGTAAGGTTATCATGAACAAGCCAACTCACAAAATATATTTTACAACATTACATATAAATTGTACATTTATGATAGTATGGGGGAACTCAGTTTCCTTTGCCACAGAATTAATACAAGTATTCCAGATGCCACCAAAACTCATAGCTCAAATATGAAAGTAATTCATTAGAAAAATCTTAAAAGCAAGATACAATCAAGTTCAATCATGGAGTAGTTATTAAGAACCTGGTTTCTATTTGAATGGCAGAGTATTTTCAAAATTTTAAGGCTTGGAATAATTTCTCCTGAAGAGACAGCACACAAAGGAAAAACTTTCCTTGCAAGTGTCCCCAGATTTTGTTAATGAAACTCCTCATTCACAAAATTGTCACTTAGAATGAACAGCACCCTCCACAAAACCTGGAGACTATTTACTATTTTATTATCAGCATTTACTTATACAAACAAAGAAAAGCTCTGTGGTAAAGGAATGGATGTGAAGTATCACTTCAAATACTGAATTACAGGTTGCACACCTTTGTTGGAATGCAGCCAATCACTTACATAGTGACATTTGTAAATTTCAAAATTCAGACAAAAACTGCCCTGGTTCCAGTATGACACCTGCATGCCAATTTCTTTTTAACCACCAAGACATGGCAGGTGGGAGTGTTCACAGCTCTATAAAGTACAGAATCTGCAACATTACAATTGACTTTGTGACAACTACTGCTGAAGACAGAGAGATGAGTTTTAGGCCAGCTGTACTATATCAGTTCCTTTGTTATGGAACATACAAGTTAAAAATTCATGTTTTTTCAGCAGAATTAGAAGTCTGTATCTAGCCTTCAAGGTAAGATGAAAACTCTAAAAGATATATAATGCTTGTTTTTCTCTGTATGACGATGGCAGTGGTGTAAGAGTAGCTTTTCACTGCTAAGGGTAGCATTTATTTACAATTATTTTCTAGTATTATTCAACAAAAGACAAATCAGAAGTCTGGCAGCAAGACAGAAATACATCAGAGACATGGTTATCTCCTGCACTTTCTAGCTTTTGACTTTAAATTTAAACACCGTATTCCTACCTTACATGAGCTGCCCATGCCACTGTGACTATTAAAAAGGTCATCAAGTACACTGCAATTTTTGCTAGAAGAAGTTGCTGAACACTTTCACCTAATTTCTGAAACAGAAAGTGACACCCAAGGAAACAAAATATAAATGTTATGTAACAAAATTATTATCAACATCTGAAAAAGAGATGTTCTGTAATGTAATGTATTCTTGGAAAATGCCTCCCAAGAATGCAGTTCCCATTCAACAATCTCTTTAGTATATTGCAGAGAAATCAGTTTATTAGGAACTTGTTAAGTAGGCTGAAATATGGCATTTGATGTATTAACAGATCTCATCAATCTGTAAAAGGGCTTCCCAATGCTCTATTCACCTTGATACTCATTTATGCATTCTCTCATCACTGTTACTATAAAAATGCACGTCCAGAGGACTGGACAGAATATGCTTCTTTTACTTTCACAGCACTGACTTCCATAATAGAAGCATTGCAGAGGTTTCATGTGACGATTGTTAAAAAGGAGAAAGGAAAGGGCCTAACCTCAGCAAATTTTGGAAATACCACTACAATGACTTAAACAGACTCATATAGTATATTTGCTGCATTACAGATCTTATCTGAGCTTCTTAAACTAAGACTTAGGTCTCTTTAAGAGAAGAAAAATAAAAAGAAAAAACCTGTAAACTTTCTCAAATTATTAATGTTTCCTAAGATTCCTGGGTATTCTCAGAATTAATTTATTTTCTGTAGTCTTCCTTTTCCACTATTGTTTATTCTAATTACATTTATTATGAACTGACTTTAAAATGTGCATTCAGATTGTGCTATGTAAGTGACTTCTCTCAGTGATGGTTTATTATCAAGAAGACCAGATCCTTTCTGAAAGATGTTTTGGTCAGATGGGCAGTTCATCTCTCATACAAAAGTAACTAGTTATAATCTGTGGCCTACAACATAGAGCTCATTCAGGCTGTATGTCACAACATCTGCATATAACACAAATCTTAATCTAAAAGTTTTACACCCAAAGTTCACCAGCTCCTCGCCCTATGTGAAATTTCTGTTAGGGGTTGCTGCTTTTGAAAGCCTGTAACTCGAAAAGAAGCGGGCGTGCTAAATCTACTTGAGAGGACACAAGAAAAAACAAACGGTACGTGATACCTGGTCAGGATGTATTTTTGTGTGAGCCACCGGCAAAATCTGAAATAACAAAATGTTTATTAGCACATGATGTTCTTTTCCTTATTGAGCACTTTCCTAAAACCACACAACTTTCAGTTGCCCGCGTAGCCAGGAGCAGCTCTGGAAGTCACAGCCGCTCTCGGGCCGTGGCCCGGCCCGCCACGGCCGGCACTGCCGACACCGCTCCAGGACGGCCGCCGACACGTCGCGACAGCAGGGCGGGCGCGGAGCCGGGCGGCACCGGCGGCCGCGGCCCCCTGGGGCCGCCGGGCGGGCCGGACAGGCACGGGCGCGACCCGGAAAGCTGGGACCAGCCGCGGCTGCGCCAGGCTTCTCCATCCCGCCCTCCCTCCTGCCGCCGGGCGCTCACCATTACGGTGGCGATGATGGACAGCAGCGCGTCGCTGTAGGCCAGCAGCCGGTGCGCTGTCTGCGTGCCGCTGCCCGGCTCCGGCCCCAGCCCCGGGCCGCGCTCCCGGGCCGCAGTCCGCGGAGCCGACATGTCCCCGCTGCGCTCGGCGGCGGGGGCGGCGCTTCCCCTCGCCCTCAGAGGGGCGGGAGCCGCCCGCTGCCCCTGTAGGGCGGAGGAAGGCTGCTCTCGGAAACGATGCGGTAGATGTCCGTGAGTGGTCGTGACGCTGGCGGTCCAGCGGCTTAAGCAGCAACCGCTCCTTTAAAAGGCCTTCCAGTTCACCTCTCCGTTTCCCATAACAACATCCTGAACCTAGTGACACTGACGGTGTGTTCTACACAGGACAGGTCAGGAAACATCAACAGAAGAGGCAAAGGAAAGCATCACTTTTACAGAAGCAATTGTATTCCTCAAACAAATTCCTTTTTGAAATGGGAAGTGCACGTCAGCAGTTGAGGGAGGTGATCCTGTCCCTCTGTTCAGCCCTAGTGAGGCACATCTGGAATGCTGTGTCCAAATCTGAGCTTCTCAGTACAAGAGAGACATGGAACTTCTGCAGCAGGTCCAGTGGAGGGCAACAAAGATGATGAGGGGACTGGAGCATCTCTCTTACCAGGAACAACTGAAGGAGGTGGGCCTCTTCAGCCTTGTGAAAAGGCGACTGAGAGGGGAACCTCAGGAATGTGTATAAATATCTAATGGGTTGATGCCAAGACGATGGATATAGGCTCTTCTCTGTGGTGCCAAGCAATAAGATGAGAGCCAGCAAGCAGAAAAGCTGCACCTGAGTATAAAGAAGAACTTCGGGTGATCATAAACAGGAACAGTGTGCCCAGAAAGATTGTTAGGTGTCCCTCAGTGAAGATACTCAAGAACCAACTGGATGCAATCCTGTGCCATGGGGTCTAGAATAACCCTGCTTGAGCAGGGAGGTTGGACCAAATGACCTGCTGAGATTCCTTCCAACCTTCGGCATTTGCGGCGTGGGTTTTTGCTCTCCCCGGCCGCACGCGGCTCTTGGGAGCCCGGCTGTGGCGTAGCTTCCACGTGCTGCCGGGGTTTGCTGCCGCGGGTTCCCGGACACGGCTCCGTGTCTCGGGCGCGTGGGCTGGCCAACCGCTGTTACCGTGCGCTAGGGAGCCGGCAAAGAGGAAGGAATTTGTCCATTTACTCCGTGCTTGGCAGGAACGGTTTATTGGTCACGTGGCGCGGCTCGATGGAAAGACGTGACCGCTCCCGGCACTCGCATGGGAGAAAATGGCGTCTGACTGCCGGCGGGATAGGGCTTTATAGAGGGGCGGGGCGAGAGGATCCATGGCCTGCCGCCCAATAGGGGCGGCTGCCGTGGCGGTGACACCCGCAACAGCGACCAACCAGAGAACCCCGCAGGGGCGGGCACCGAGCCAGAGCGGGCTGAGCGGGATCGTGTGGCTCGGGGCGGCCAGCACGGGGTTTCCCGGGGCCGGACGGCAGGGCGGTTACAGGAGCAGCACAGGGGTAAGAGCCGGCAGCAGGCAACATGGGGGCAGAAACCGCGGGGGGGAACAACGCGGGGGAAACACGGGATTACAGAACTTGACTTATTTTAACATAAATTAAAAACCCTAATCTAAACCCAAACTCCGGGATGCAACATCTCCCCGCTTAATAAAATATAAAAAGAAAGCAGTGGTGTTGATTCAGTCTCTCAAGCGGTGGCCTCTTCTCCCAGCTTCTTCTGGCGCTGCAGCTGCGGTGACTGCTATGCAGGTGGAGAGGGCCTGGAGATGGTGCTGGGGCTGGTTCTTCTCAGGGTGTTTAGGGATAGGGAAACTGGGACAACTTTATTACAAACATGGGGATTTGGGACACACACAGACTGGGGCTTTGGGGAAAAACATTTTTTTTTTTTTTTTTTTTTTTTTAAGGAGATTGTAGGGTCCTTTTTCTTTTGCGTCGCCTGCGGTTTGATGCAACCCCCCGATTGGTGGGGTCATCTGCCACGCTCAAAGGCACCCTGATGTTCTGAACTACCACCTGCACAGTTACTTGGTAACTCACAGCTCTCCTTAAGGTGCTGTGGCCTGCCTTACTTTTATCTTCACGCGAGGCAGGTGCGCGTTGTTCCTTCAGTTTTTTGGGGGAATGGGGTCTCCCTCCCCCCCTCTCCCCCCTCCCACTGTCCCTGGGGGTGCCCTGCCCAGAAACGGACATTGAACCACAAAATGTCCTCTTTGATTGCAGTGGAAGCACTGGCGTCTTGCTGGAGGCTGCTTCGGACCAGCGTTCTTTGGAGGCATGGCATCCAAGGCAGCAGTGTTCATGGATGCCGCTTCCAGGACAAACTTGTCCTGAACCTCTGATCCCTCTACATGCCTCTCATCTGTCGGCTCGACCCATTCCACGGAACCTGGAAAATGCTCAGAAACCCACATCCCCCTGCTTCCCTCCCTCCCGGGTCTCCGGGATCCATTGGAATGTGGAGGCAGGGGCTCCGATTCCCCCCCCTCTCCTTTTCCCTCCCGCCCAGACGTCTGGGGCCCATGGGAACTTGGAGGTAGGGGTTCCCGTCCCCCCCCCTCTCCTCTTCCCTCCCGCCCGGCTCTCCGGGGCCCATGGGAAGATGGGGATAGGGGTTCCCGCTCCTCCCTCCCCCCTCTTCCCTCCCGCCCGGATCTCCGGGACCCATGGGAAGATGGGGACAGGGTACGGGCAATAGGACGGGGGCTGCCTCCCTCAGGCAGCGGGGTGGAGATGGCAGAGCTCTCCCCGGTGGAGGAGGGCGGAGTCGATGACTCAGCAGGGACGACATGCAAAGGACTGGAGGGAACACCCATTCGAGGGGGAACAATGGGTGAGGGAGTAACCTGAACTCCCGAGGGGGCGGCGCCCACGCCCACAGGGAGGCAGGTGGGGGTTGGGTCAAAGGCGGGGACACCGGGAACAAAGAACAGAAAGGGGTTGTGGGAAGAAGAGACCCTGCCACGTGGCCGCCCTCCATCTTGGGAAGACAAAGAGATCGACCACGTGGCCTCGGCCTCCTCAGAGGAACAAAGAAAGGGGTTTAAAGAAACAGAACTGCGCGGGGTAGCGCCGAAACTGGGATTTTCAACTGGGAACAAGGGATTGGAAAAGGGGTTTAGGGTCGTGGCCTCAGCGAATCGACTGATCTCGCTAAGGCGGGGACGCCGGGGTGGCTTGGGGGAGCCAGGCGCACGGTCCACATTTGTGGAGCTGCCCTGCGTCTCAGACTGACGGGGTGCCCCTCCTCGCCCACCCAGGTTAGGGGAAGAAGGGATAGGAGAAGGGGATGGGGAAACAGATTCAGAGGGAGTAACAGATTTTCCGGATGGTTCTTTCCTTTCCCCAACCGAGTTTCGCGCGGGGTCTGATTTTACTACATCTGTGATCAACAAATGGAATTTAGGGAAGCAGTCATCTATAGAGGGATCCCTACCGATCCCCTCTGCTAGCCTTTTTCCCACTTGCTCCCAAAATTCTGGTTTGCGCGCGTCCTCGGTAGACAGACGGGGGAAAGCAAAGAACAACCACCGGACAAATTTCTTAACTAAATTTTTTGGGTAGGGGCCCTTCACCAAAAGGATTTCCTTAACTTGGGAATAAAATTCCTTTTGTTGGGCAGATAGCACGGTCCCCATGCTTCTTCCACCCAAACCACCTCACCCCTGGGGCAGTAAAAAAGAAAAAAAAAGGCAAAAAAACGCAGGCGACTCCAGCGGCTGCCGTTCGTGCTGCGCGCTGCACGTCCCAACCTCGGGAACACGGCCAGCCCTCCCCGTATTAGCTGGACACGTTTCCACGACTAATACTTACCAGACTGAAGTCTCTGCAAAGAAAAGCTGCTACCAGGGTCCGGGAGTCCCGGGAAGTGTTCTTTCTTCTGCCCTCCTGGCTGCGAAAGTTTGCACTTCCTGTCCCACGCGGGACACACTGTCTGGTCCCTCGTGGGCGACGGAGACTTCACTGACGTACTTTGGAGAGCCCCTGCTCTCGGTTTCCGTCCGGCACGGAGCTCTGATCCGGCGCGGATCGCTGCCCGCTCTGGCTTGGCAGCGGCGCTCCCCCCTTGGCGGCAGCGCGGCCCCTGGCCGGCGGCGGCGGCTCCTGGCGCTGTTCCTGGAGCTCCGCGGTGAACCTCCGTCCACGCAATCAGCTCAGCGCTGGCCTCGGCCCCACGTTGGGCGCCAATTGCGGCGTGGGTTTTTGCTCTCCCCGGCCGCACGCGGCTCTTGGGAGCCCGGCTGTGGCGTAGCTTCCACGTGCTGCCGGGGTTTGCTGCCGCGGGTTCCCGGACACGGCTCCGTGTCTCGGGCGCGTGGGCTGGCCAACCGCTGTTACCGTGCGCTAGGGAGCCGGCAAAGAGGAAGGAATTTGTCCATTTACTCCGTGCTTGGCAGGAACGGTTTATTGGTCACGTGGCGCGGCTCGATGGAAAGACGTGACCGCTCCCGGCACTCGCATGGGAGAAAATGGCGTCTGACTGCCGGCGGGATAGGGCTTTATAGAGGGGCGGGGCGAGAGGATCCACGGCCTGCCGCCCAATAGGGGCGGCTGCCGTGGCAGTGACGCCAGCAACAGCGACCAACCAGAGAACCCCGCAGGGGCGGGCACCGAGCCAGAGCGGGCTGAGCGGGATCGTGTGGCCAGCACGGGGTTTCCCGGGGCCGGACGGCAGGGCGGTTACAGGAGCAGCACAGGGGTAAGAGCCGGCAGCAGGCAACATGGGGGCAGAAACCGCGGGGGGGAACAACGCGGGGGAAACACGGGATTACAGAACTTGACTTATTTTAACATAAATTAAAAACCCTAATCTAAACCCAAACTCCGGGATGCAACAGGCATTTTGTGATTCTGTGATCTTGTGAAATAAAGACCTGTGGAACTACAGGCCAGTCAGTCTCACCTCTGTGCCTGCTGAAATCCCCATGGAAATTATGGTAAAGCATATGGAAAATAAGGAGGTGGTTAGTGACAGCCAGTGTGGCTTCATTAAGGGCAAATCATGCCTGGTAAGTGTGGTGGCCTTCTACAATGGGGTTATAAGAGGTGATCGTTAAGGGGAGAGCTGACATCATCTACATGGACTTGTGCAAAGCATTTGCACCCAATGGCTTGGGTTGGAAGGGACATTAAAGATTGACTGTTTCAAGCCCCCTGCAGTGGGCAGGGACACCTTTCACTAAATAATTGCTCAAAGCTCCATCCAACCTGGCCTTGAACACTTCAGGGATGGGGCATCAACAGCTTCTCTGGGCAACCTGTTCCAGTGCCTCACCACCTTTATAGTAAAGAACTTCTTCCTAATACCTAACCTGAACCCCTCCTTTGGTTTAGAGCCGTTTGCTCTTGACCTGTGACTGCATGGTCTTGCCCAAACTCTCCATCTTTCTTGTAGTCTCCCTTCAGGTACTGGAAGGCTGCCTTCTCTTTTCCAGGCGCAGCCATCCCAATTTTGTCAGCCTTTCCTCATGCTTCATCTCTCTAATCATCTTGGTGGCCCTTCTCTGGACTCACTCCAACAGGTCCATGTCCTTCCTGTGCTGGGACCCCAGAGCTGGATGCAGGGTTCCAGGTGGGCTCTCACCAGAGCAGAGCAGAGGGGAAGAATCCCCTCCCTCCCCTGCTGCCCACACTGCTTTGAATGCAGCCCAGGACACCTCTGGCTTTCGGGCTGGGAGTGCCCATGGCTGGGTCATGTCAAGCTTCTCATCCACTGCAATTGTCCTGATTCAGGTGCAGCACCTTGCACTTGGTATTGTTAACCTCACGAGATTCCCATGGGCCCACTTCTCCAGCCTATCCATGTCCGTTTAGAAGACTTTCAGTCCTTCAGGTATGTCAACCACATCACTCAGTTGGGTGTAATCTGCAAATTTGCTGAGAGTGCACACAATCCCTTCATCTATATCACTAATGAAGATATTGGATAACACTGGTCCCAGTAGGGACCCCTGAGGGACACCTCTTTTTAATGATGTCCATCAGGACTCTGAGCCATTGACCACTACCTTCTGGATGGACATCCATCACAACTTCTGATACTATATTTGGGCATATTGGAAAAGGATGTATTTCTATGTGAACCCTTTGTGAACATGCATTTGTAGATAATATTACCAGAGATAAAAGTAGTCACTTGAATATTTGTGCTTGTATTTTTGTTAGAATTGTGTCCTTAATTATCCAGGTCCTGTCACATGTTATAGTTGTTATGACATGATGATTTACAACAACTGCTAAAACAGACCCACAAAAATGGATAAAAGGCTCCGATCACTGTGTGTCATAATACAGATGAAATACATGGTATCTTGGAATGGGTGAAGAAGGATGGAGAGCATCAGTGGTGGGACACCCTTTTCAGATGATCACTCACTGCTGTGTAAATTTTCAGTAGAGTGTTTCACCCTGTTGTTCTTTTAATATTGAATGTTTAATAATAGCCAGGTATGTAAAAGCATGTGTAATGATCCATCAGCTACACATAATGTCTGGATGGATGAAAATGGAAGGTGCTCAGGAGACAGATAAGGAGTTGCCCTATAGGGATACCCCAAAAAATTGATTATGTGCAGGTGTGATGGAGGCACTGAGTTGAAGGTGCGACTGTAGCCATGGCACAAATAATGTAGGAATGAGACTTAAAACCATGAGATATGCCAGGAGATATTCCATGAAGGGATTTTGTGGGTGTGATAGCCACCTGATGGGAGTGATAGGTCACCAGGCAGAGACTGGACCACTCTTGTTGCTGGATGACCATTATCACTGCAATCAGCAGTGGAAGAAGGAGTGACACTACTGGTTCTGTTCCATTTTTCTTAAACCCCACAGTTTTTCTCTTTGTAGTTCTTAATATCCCTCATTTATATATAAAGTGTCTGCCCTCCTCCACTGTTTAAGACAGAAGTAACAGGATACCATCACAGCCCAGTCTATGGGCTGGCTCTTCTCCCAAAGAAGGATACCTCTTTAGTAAGATATCTACCTCCAGCTGCATCGGAGCATGTATCCAGGAGCACCTGGAACACTTTTACATACTCTATACACTTATATTTTCTAGGTCTACTGCCTTTGTCACCAGCAAAGTGACAGGAATCTACAACCTGTTTGTTGTGGTCTAGAAATGGTACTCCCCAACTCAGGTTCCCCACCCAGACTCTTCCAAACCACATGCAGTTGGCTTGATTTCCCCTCCCTTTTTCCCCTCCGGGAATGTAGTTGAGAATTGAAGGCACAAAAGGTGAAAATTGAATTGAGACAAGACAAATTTGCTGGAAACGACAATGAGATAAGGTATGATACTGAACACTCACAGGAATAATAGTAAAAACAAAAGTATAAAGAAAATAGGGTAATTTGCATGCAAAAATGCTCAACTTAGACTGGGAGAATGAACAATGCATGACAGGTTCCCCACACCAGCACACTTTTTGTTCCACTGAAACCAAATACCCTTCTTCCTGGAAGTGAGAAAGTCCCTTTTCCCCACTGCAGGTAGTGACTTAAGTGGTACCAAATAAAATGATTCTTGGCCATGCCCCCTCCTGCTGATGTGGGCTGGAACCAGGACACCATTGTTTCTATAAACCACACTATTGGTTCATCTGTGTTTGTGAAAATTGTTTTTGAGCTCGACCAAACTTCCAGCATTGAATTAATGAACCACACTATTCGTGAATCTGGCATTGCTAATGTGGCCAGATTTCTGGTGTAACCCATGCTATCTCTGCACCTGGGATCTCACTGAACGTGACCAGACTTACAGTGCCTAGTTGTTTACAAACAGAAATGAAGCCCAGATGCACCCAGCCCCTCTGATCTCCCTGGATTAGCTGGAATGCCAGAGGGTTTATTTTCTGCCATATTTCTATAATCTTGATGCAGCACTCAGAAAAATTGACTTTTCTTTGTATGTACTTTTTTTCCTTTTACCTGCAAGGTTGTAATTGGAGCATACCCTACTAAGGAGTATTTGCTGAATGAGAATATTTTGTAAGATACAATCACAGAATAGGTAACGTTGGAAAGGATCACTGGAGGATACCTAGTCCAACCTCTCTGCTCCAGCAGGGTCCCCTAGAGTACATTACTCAGAATTATGAGTATCTTCAGAGAACGAGACTCCACAATCTCTCTGGACAACCTGTTCCAGTGCACAGTTACCTGCACAGTAGAAAAGTTCTTGCTCATGTTCAAGTGGAACTTCCTGTGCATCTGTATCTACCCATTGCATCTTATCATATTGCTCAACACCGAGAAGAGCTTGGATTCATCCTCTGACACTGTCCCTTCAGATATTATTATGCAATGGTAAGATCCCCTCTCAATCTTCCCTTCTCCAGGCTGAACAGGCTCAACAGTTCCTTTTAAGAGAGATACTCCAGTCCTCTCATCATCTCTGTCACCTGTAAAAAATAGGCCTCCGGGGGTTCCCTGGGTTCCCAGCCAGTCCGGGGAGTGATCCTCAACTGACCGGTCCGCAGGGAGGGGTAGATGAAACCCGGATAACTCCACCAGACAAAGACGAGACGTCTCCCGAGCAGTAGGATCCGAGAGGTTTATTGTAGGAGAAAGAAGGAGCAGGAGGAGAAGGCAAGGAGCAGCAACACTCTCGGAGGGAAAACTGACTCAGGGAGCCCAGAACAAAGGCAGGACCGAGAATATAAGGGCAGAGGGATAGGAGTGGCTAGGGTACAAATCAACCAATGGGTAACGGGTAGAGGGGAGGAGACGGGATGGGGTGACATACAATGAACCAATCAGGATACAGGAGAGGAGTGGCATTCCAACAGGGTCCAATGGGGTTAACAGAACAGAGGAACTTTCTAGAACCGGGGAGTGTGTTACCCTTTGACGGGCAGCCTCAACTGGGGAGGGGAGCAACATGTGATTGACAACTTTTGTCTATATTGAAGCTGCCTCCCAAGGGAGGGCGGGGACCCCTCCCACAACTCCCCCTTTTTGGTTTATTAAAAAAACATTTCCCATTGTTCTAGATAACAATTTCTTAAAGATGGTTAAAGCAACAGAAATTAAGAAAATTATAATCAAAACCCAAACTAAACCTTTAACAATCGGAATGGCCCACCCAGGAACACCCCATTGGGAGAAGATCTTGTTCACTGCGTCCACAGCCCCAGTTTCAGTCTTCAAGTCCTTTACCAATGCCTGGATCCGCTGGATGCTGGCTTGGATGGATGTGCTCTTCGATGACAAATTGAAACAGCACATCCCCTCAAAGTCCTCGCAACTGTGGCCATGGGCGAGCAGCAGAAAGTCGATGGCCGCTCTATTTTGTAAGGTGGCGTGCCTGGTGGTCTCTTCTTCCGCCAAGAGATCTGATAAGGCGGCAGAGGTAGCATTGGCCTGCTTACTCACCCAACACCCTAAGTGAGAAATCTCACCCAGGGCCTTTGCTGCCGCATACCACGGTAGAAAGATGGATGCGGCGACCCTCTTTCCTTTGCCCCAATCATAAATTTCCGAGTCGCAATTTGGGTCGAATTCCCCATAAGATCTTTTTTGGCGTGCCGATTGACTTCCCCTTTTCCAATCAAGAATTTGTGTCTTGTTGGGGGTTAGGGTAGTAAGCCTGCCAAGGCTACAGGGACCCCCTTTGATCTTAGAGGGGATCCCAGCCCACACCCTGTCCCCACAGATCAAAAACACACCCCGAGGGAGCTCCTTAGGGTATGGGTAGGACTTGGACAGTACCGGGCTCGTATAGTTGCACCACTCATTAATATATTTTTTATCAGTTGGTGTGACCTCTTTGATGTCATACTCTATTTTTCCTTGAGGGGTCTTAGTGTAAAACCTAATGCAAAAGTGAGCCCTCGTGGACCCCAGTAGGTCCAATTCCTGGGGTTCCTGTGGTGTCTGCGGTAGTGTCCTTATCCAACTCCCCCAGGAGTCCGCCGAGTTGGGTTTCATAGCTGTGAGTGGAAAATCGTTTTCCGACAGGGGGACTCCCACCAGGCATGTAGACAACGGGTTGTCTACACCTCCCATAGCCATGCAGAGTTGTTCCTGCCCGATGGACTTTGCCAGCGTGACCCAGACGTTCTCTTTAGGCTGTGGTACAATCCAGCTTCCTGCCAGGTGAAGCCACACGATGGTGAAGAGTGCTGCTGCAGGAAGCCGGTCACTGCAGGGTGTTCTGGCTGCTGTGACTGCCATTCTGGGTGGCCCAAAGTCTAATAGATAGATACATAAAGGAAATGAGGATAGTGACCCCTTTGAATCCCTATCCTCCCCCGTGTAAATCAAAATAGTAACAAAACAGGAAAACAAAATCAGGTCAGGTATGAGGGAAGAAGGGGTGAGGAAAGTGGTAGGACGGAAAAGGGTGAGGGATGGTAGGGGATGGGGTCAGAGGGTAAACAGTCCAAGCCGGCGGGAAGTGTCTGTTAGTTATTAAGGTCCTGACGGCGGTGCTGACTGGACTGGTCTTCTTCCTCTTCCTTCGACTCCACGCGACGGTGGTTCCTGATGGAGCTGGCGTCTCGGGGGAGTGTTCCGGGGGTTGGCTTTCTGTAGAGATGTCCTCCCGGTACGGTTTGATGAATTTCCCGGGGATCCACCTGGGGCCCTGTTCTGTTGAAACACATCCATACCCTCTCCCCCACGTTATTAGAGGGTATGGACCTTTGATAACTTTGGACTCAGGGTCTTTCACAAGCACAGGAGGTCTCTCCTTCAACTGCGCCCTGGTGTTATTATGGAAATGGCGCAGAATCGGGGGGTTTGGCTCGCGATCCGAACAGTTCATGAAATTGAGAACGTATAGGGCCTTGCACAACCTCTCTACAGGGCTCGTGGTGATGGCCGAATCATTTTGTTGTTCTAATAATTTCTTAATCTCTTGGTGTTTCCGTTCTACTATTGACTGCCCTGTAGGGTTGTGTGGAATTCCAGTAACATGGTCAATGCCCCATAGTTGCACAAATTCCATGAACGGTTTGGACACAAACCCTGGTCCGTTATCAGTTTTGATGGTTTTTGGGACACCCAGAGTGGAGAAAGCCATATACAGATGTTTTATAATGTCTTTGGTTTTTTCCCCCGTATGTGTGGAAGCGAACACTGCCCCCGAGAACGTGTCCACCGACACGTGGATATATTTGAGCCGCCCGAAAGAAGGAAAGTGAGTGATATCTGTCTGCCAGATGTCCAATGCCCCCAGTCCCCGGGGGTTAACCCCCGTCACTACTGATGGTAATGCGTGGGACTGGCAGTTGGGGCAGGTGGCTAAGATGGCTCGCGCCTGCTCCTTAGAGATCTTAAATTGGCGGCATAGAACTGGAGCATTCTGATGGTAAAAGGCGTGGCTCATCTTAGCCTGCATATGAACATCTGGCAGGGCGGGTGCCAACGCTGCTGGGTTCGCGGTGTTAGCTAACATGGCCAGAGTGTCCGCTCTCCGGTTGCCCTCGGTGATATCTCCCGGCAGGTCTGTGTGTGACCTAACATGCAAAATATGATAAGGTTGCTCTCGGTGGGAGATCAGCCAAATTAGTTCTGAGAGCAAGCTATAGAGCGTTTTGTTTTGAATTTCTTTGAGCAGGGCATGTTCGGCCCGCTCTGCTATCCCGGCTACATATGCCGAATCAGTTACCAGATTGAAAGGTTGTTGGAATTTTCTGAAGGCTCTCACAACCGCTGCAAGTTCAGCGATTTGGGGGGATCCCTGAACTATTTGGACGTCAGATTCCCACTTCTGACTGTCCGGGTCCTTCCAAGTGATCACTGATTTGTGGGATCTTCCCGACCCATCAGTAAACACCGTGAGAGCGCCTTTTAGTGGTGTTTTGCTCTTGAAAATTTTTGGAGCCAGATATAAAGTGTCTTTAAATAATTTGTGCTTGGGATAGTGTATAAGAATTTGACCGGGGTAGCTGTCAAGTGATATTTGTAAGTATTCATTTGTTTGTAGAAGAAAATCCAATTGGTCCAGATTTAGAGGTAGATAAATGCATGTTGGGTCACACCCTGCGAGGGTCCGGAGGCGCTGGCGGGCCTTAATGATCAGTTTAGATATGAGTTCAGGATATGTTGTTACTGTCTTGGCGGGTTGGTGGGGGAGGAACAGCCACTCGATGATAAGGAGTGGGTCTCTCTGGCTGTCGTCCCACTGGAATAGCAGGGCGTGTAAGTTGGGAGACTTACCCAGGATGGCACACTGGATTGGGAGGGACCGCGCGACCCGATGCGCCTGGCGGGACTTGATAGCAGCTGCGACTCTCTCCAAGGCCTCACGGGCATCCGGTGTGAGATGTCGTGGGGATGCCAGGTCGCCGTCGCCTTTCAGCAGGTGGAAGAGTGGCGACAGCTCCTCTGTGGTGAGTCCTAGGAGAGGTCGGATTCAGGTGATGGTACCGCAAAGCTGCTGCAAATCCCGCAGGGTCCGTGGGTCGTCCTTGATGATAAGAGACTGGGGCGCGACGGTCCTTCCCGTAATCAGGAAGCCCAGGTATTTCCAGGGGGACGACAGCTGGATCTTGTCCTCTGCGATCTGAAAGCCCGCATCCTTGATAGCTTTAACTGTCCTGTCCAAGGCTGCTTGTAGATATGTTGAGCTGGCAGCACAAATCAAAATATCATCCATATAGTGAAGGATGATGGCCTCTGGAAAGAGGCGACGAATTGGGAACAGGACCTGTGCCACAAAGGTTTGGCAGAGCACTGGGGAATTCTTCATTCCCTGGGGCAGAGTGGTCCATTGGTGCCGTTTATACGGCTCGCCTCGGTTGATAGAGGGAACCGAGAACGCGAACCTGGGAGCATCTCCGGGGTATAACGGGATGTTGAAGAAACAATCCTTGATATCAAGGATTGCGAGCTGCCAATCCCGGGGCAGCATAGAGGGAGAGGGAAGGCCTGGTTGCAAGGGTCCCATATCCTCAATAACATCGTTAACCCTGCGTAGGTCCTGGAGCAGGCGCCACCTGTCTTTGCCGGGTTTTTTAATAAGAAAGACAGGTGTATTCCAGGGGCTGGTGGAAGGTATTAAATGCCCCAGGCGCACCTGCTCCTCTACTAGTTCGTGGAGCGCATTAAGTTTTTCGATTGGCAAGGGCCACTGGTCCACCCACACCGGTGTATCAGTTTTCCAATTAAGCGGTGGGGAGGTGCGCTCTGCAGTGGCCCAGACTAAAAATCCCACGCAGGGCTAGGGATGTCGAGACGGGCACCCCATTGGGACAAAACGTCCCTGCCTAATAATTTGATGTTAGATGCTACAACAAAAGGCCGAATGGTGGCAATCTGGCCTTCCGGCCCCTCCACACACACGAGGTGCTTACTGCGTCGGGAATTGACGGCTCCTCCCACGCCGGAGATTGTGCCACAAGGGGACACTAACTCCCAGTCGTGCGGCCACTCTGCCTGAGGGACGATGGTAACGTCCGCACCGGTGTCTGCCATCAGGTCCAACGAGATGTTTTCCCCCTGAAAAATAAAAGTAGTTTTAATAATTGGTCTTTGTCTATTAACGTTCTGTACAAGAAAAGCAGAAGGGTCTTGTTTAAGTGGAGAGTCCGATGAGGCGTCACGGTCGTCTTCTTCTCCGTGGCAGTGAAGAATGTAGCACAGGGCTAAAGGAGATCCTTTTGGCAGAGAGAACGGAGGGTGATGGCAAACCACAGAGACGTTGAGCTCTGCCCCCGGCTCGAAGTAGACGACCTCCGGGATGACAGTGAGGTCATCCGGCGTGCTGATGGAGTCTCCTATGAACAGCACTGTGACAGGGTGGTCGCAGTATGGTGGCGGCAGGAATCCTACCGGGACACGGACCAAGTCCTCATCCGGAAACATGATGTGGATGGAACTCCGGAGGACTTGGAGGCGGGCACTGTTCAGTTGTTTAGTCCGTCTGAGGAGCCGGAGCCCGTCCTCCTGGCTGCGGATGTCTGGAGAAACGTGCCGTTGGGGCAGTGGTTCTCCGGGAGCGATGGCAGCGCAGGGCGCTGGGACGGGCCATTTGTTGTCGTAGTGCGGCCCCTCAGCGCGCTCCGCCTCCCGTTTCCCGGCCGATGATAACGGGGATTCCGGTAAAGTGGTCTCGGGGAGGGGTTGTAATGAGGGTAGGACCTCTCTGGCGGCCAGTGTGGGCAATTGGCTTGTATATGGCCCAACTGACTGCAGCCGAAGCAGCGCGTGTTCATGAGGTCCACCATCGCCTCCCCCACACCTCTGCTCACCGCAAATGCCACAGTCTGTTCCATCGATGCCGCTTTTGTGCACGCCTCGACCATCTTGGTGATGGTTGGCTCCGGATCCTGGGGGAGAGCTCGCAGGATCTTCTTTGTCTCCGGGATGGCGTTGGTCAAGGCCATCTTGCGCAGCAGTTCTTCTCGGGCCTCGATGTTCTCAATCTGCCGGTCTATAGCCTCCTTTAGCCTGTCTATAAACTTAATAAAAGTCTCATCAGGGCCCTGGAGGATGGATGTAAAATTCTGAAGGGGGGTGGTTCCATCGGGGATTTTTAGTAGGGCCTCCTTCCCGGCTTCTCGGATGTCAGCTAGCAAGTTGTCGGGAAGGAGGATCTGGTCTTCTGGTTTACTAAATTCCCCTTCCCCTGCCAGCGCCTCCAGGCCCTCGGCGCCATCTCCCAGCACCTCCTTAAGGTCATATTTAGTTAGAATGGGTTTTATCAGCTTTTTCCAATGTATCTCCCACAGAATCTCTTCTTTCGCAGAGCCTTCGCTATATAGCGAAGGTCATGCTGCACCAAGGTATGTCCAGTAAAAGTCAGGTCCAATACGTTTTTGAAAAACGGGGAATTTCTCCCATAGTCTTTGGCCGCTTTCCTCAACTCCTTCACCTCCGTGTATGGCAGTTGTTCCCACCGCGGTTCCTTCCCCCTCTTGAGCCTAACCGGTGCCGTGATTGGGCCTAAATCCCTGGCGAGATCTAGGTCCCCATCCCTAATAGCCTTGGCCCTTATCCGGGCCCAGCCCTCCCCTGGCTTGGTTGTTGGCCGGGGGTCGTCACTGTCCTCATCCTCTTCCGAGGAGGAGGCAGGACGGGCTAGGGCCCGAAGCCTCTCCCTTGCCGGTGGGTCCTGGCTATGGGAGACCCTGCAGGCCAAGATGGCCTGCTTCCAGCAAGGCCTACTTCCGGTTCTGTTAGCGTGGGTACCGGAAGTGGCAGAAGAGGGGGCGTGGCCTGACCCACCCACTGGGGCGTGGCCTTCTGGTAGGCCTGTCCCACCCACCAGGGGCCCGCCCAGGGGTGTGGCTATGGAGGCAGGATGGGAGGGTCCCGACGTCACCGAAATCGACGTGTGATGGGGGGCGGGACCCGACGCGGGGGTGGCAACCGACGAAGGGGGCGGAGATGGTAAAGTGGTGGGAACTGGAGGGGTTGAGGAGGAGGAGGCGCCATTTTGTGTTTCAGGGCAATCGGCCACGAGGCCACCGCCATTTTGAGGTGGTGTTAAAACAGAACTGGAACTGGGAGTAAAACTGGGGTTGGGGACATGAGGATCGAGGGAATGGATAGGGCTCGTGCTGGGGTGGCCAGTCCCAGCACAAGAGAAGGACAGAGTGGAACGGGAGGCAGCAGGGAGACGGTAGCAGCCCTGTGCCTTATTTTGGCAGGATCTATCTCCCGTTCCACCCTTAGGGGAAATGGGGTTAGGAGCGAGGGGGGCGGAATAAGGGGTAGGAAAACTGGGGCCCGAACTTTCCCCTTTTTGTTTAACTAAATTAAAAATAACATCATAAATAGGAAAAAATCTCCCGACCCGAAAATTCCCAGAAACTTGTAGATCATAAATATAACGCCCAACTTTTCCCCAGAATGAAATGGAAAGGACGTCCTCAGTAGAGGCGTCTGGAAAATGATCAAAAATAAAATTAACAAAAGATTTAAGGACCCGCTTATTAAAAGGAACATTCCCCAACCGAAGGGTAGCTTTAACTTGGGAATAGAAGTCTCGTCTTGCAGGGGAGAGGCGGTTACCCATCTCCTTGCTGCAGAAGAGAATCCCCACCAGAGCAAAGGAAAAAGGAAAAGAGAAGAGCCTGCGTCGGCTGCTCTCCTCGAGCAGCTGCACTCACCAAACCACGACGCGGCGAAAGGAAAAGCTGAGGTGGGGTGGTGGAGCTCTGCTGGTGTCGTGGAATCCGGGGCTTCCCTTGAAGCTGCAGGGTCGGATGTCCACGACTTGTCAGCAGGTCCAGGAGATAGGAGTCTTCTTAGAACAGAAGAACAGCTACTCCTGGGATTGGCGGCGAACGGCGCTTGTAGTCCCGCAGCGCAGGGTCACAGATCCTCACGCGGCAGGAGACGCTCGTCAGAGACCGGGGCAGCGATCACCGTGTTCGAGGCGCCAATTGTAAAAAATAGGCCTCCGGGGGTTCCCTGGGTTCCCAGCCAGTCCGGGGAGTGATCCTCAACTGACCGGTCCGCAGGGAGGGGTAGATGAAACCCGGATAACTCCACCAGACAAAGACGAGACGTCTCCCGAGCAGTAGGATCCGAGAGGTTTATTGTAGGAGAAAGAAGGAGCAGGAGGAGAAGGCAAGGAGCAGCAACACTCTCGGAGGGAAAACTGACTCAGGGAGCCCAGAACAAAGGCGGGACCGAGAATATAAGGGCAGAGGGATAGGAGTGGCTAGGGTACAAATCAACCAATGGGTAACGGGTAGAGGGGAGGAGACGGGATGGGGTGACATACAATGAACCAATCGGGATACAGGAGAGGAGTGGCATTCCAACAGGGTCCAATGGGGTTAACGGAACAGAGGAACTTTCTAGAACCGGGGAGTGTGTTAGCCTTTGACAGGCAGCCTCAACTGGGGAGGGGAGCAACATGTGATTGACAACTTTTGTCTATATTGAAGCTGCCTCCCAAGGGAGGGCGGGGACCCCTCCCACAGTCACCCTCCACTCAACCTGCTCCAGGAGCTCCATGTCTCTCTTGTCCTGAGGAGCCCAGAAGTGGACACAGACTCCAGATGTGCCTCACCAGGGTTGAACAGAGGGACAGGATCACCTCCCTCAACCTACTGGCAATGCTCTTCCTAATGCATCCCAGGACCCCATTGGCCTTTTGGCCACAGGACACACTGCTGGCTCATGGACAGCTTGTTGTCCACCAGGAACCTCAGGTCCTTTTTCACAGAACTGCTTTCCAGCAGGTCACCCACAGCCTGTGCTGGTGCCTGGGCTTGTTCCTCCCCAGGTGCAGGACTCCTGCATCTGCTTTTGTTGAACTTCAGACAGTTTCTCTCTGCTCATTCCTCCAGCTTATCAAGGTCCTTCTGAAGGGCTGCACATCTCTCTGGGGTATTGGCCACTCCTCTGAATGTTATGTCATCAGTGAACTTGCTAAGGAAGCATCTGCCCTTTCATCCAAGTGAACAAGCTAAGAAGCACTGGGCCCAGCATAGAACCTTGGGGGACACCACCAGTGACAGGCTTCCAACCAGACCCTGTGCCACCAATTGAAAACTGTCTGGGATCTGGCATTCAGCCAGATCTCCATCCACTTCACCATCCATCATCCAGGTTCCATTTCTTAAGCTTACTTATGAGCATATCAGAGAGAGAGTGTTGAAATCCTTCCTGAAGTCACAGTTGAAAATATCCACTGCTCTCATCCATCCAGGTAGTTGTCCCATTGTAGGTGGCAATCAGGTTAGTCAAGCATGATTTTCCTTTAGTGAATCCATGCTGACTACTCCTGATCATCTTCTTATCATCCACTTGGATAGAGGTATCCTTCAAAATGAGCCATTCTATCACCTTTTCACATGGAACAAAAAGCACAAGCATTTTAGAATGCAGTGTAACATGAATTCCTGATGGAGAAGAATGAAATTATTCATTTGAATGCTTTTCCATGCTTTGTATGAAGTGTTTCATGTCAAGATGTAACATGAACTCAACATGCATTTATTACACATAATTGTAATATTTACAGGCACACAAATCTCTGCATAGCTCGTATAATTTTCTACTGTATCATAATAAATTCTGAAACTAAAGAAAGGCAACGAAATAGCTAGTGGATTTCATAGGGCATTTGTAATAATTATTAACATGGTTTAAAGTCTTCCTGTTTCTTGCACTTCTCCACAAACACTTAAGCAATCATTGTTCTCTGGAGAACTGGTGTTTCTTGGTGTTACATGCAGAAAACTTTTGTTTCTAGGATTTAAAGAAAAAAAAAGGCAAGACAAAACCTAAAAAGGTGAAGATGGTCTTTTCCCTTCAACTAAATCCTCTTCATATATCACTTTCCAGAGGGGTGGTTTTCACTGTTAGTGACTGGCCTCTTGCAGCACACTAGCTCCTGCTTACATTGCCACAGGCCGTACCTTCTACAGTCATTGCAGCTGAGATATCATTTTGCTTTATTTTTTTGAGGGTTGGCTGTGTCTCATTTGTTTAAGTGCTCTGCCTTCATTACTTCATGTACCTCACTACTGGGAAGTCTCCTGAAGTGAAGTCGTGCCTCTTCCTAGCATTGAAGTCCTCAGAATGAACACACATCTCTTGTGAGATATTTGCTGGTGGCCTGGTAAGGAATGTAGTTTGCTCATAATGGACAGTTGTAAATCCTTCTGTTGTCAGCAAAGTTGTACCTGTGTTTCAGTACCACTCTTGCTGCTGTTTAACATGCTTAGATTTTGGAGCATCATTTTTAGAAGTGATGAATGATTGAGAAGCTGAGTTTACCATAATGTATAGCAGCAGTGTAGAGTTGCTCAGACACAAATGTTATTCCTAGGCAGCTTTTTGACACTGCTGTATTCAGGTGCTCTGGTGTGTTGCTGCCCTGTGTTCTGAAACTAGCCAAAGGGAAACAGTGCTTCCAAATGGACAGGCCTTCTTTGCTTAGTTTGGATACTTTCGTCTATCTGCTTCCTACTAGTGTCTGTGCATTGAGACAAAAAGTATGAGTCTTTAAAATGAATTGTGAGAGCCTGACATTAACAAATCAAAAATTTATTGAGCTAGGGTATAGCTTTCAGTTTCAGAATTCAAGGTAATGAACTTGTAATGAACCCACTGTCTTCATCCCTGTTTCTACAGAGCGTGCTGTTTTGTTCTACAGCTCCTGACTTAGCCACAATATTGTGGAAGGAGAGAACAGTTCTTCCACCTGGAGCTGTATTGACCATTTGTTTTCACATAAAGAGAGATACATTTCTGCACAGTTCACTACTGCAGCTGAGTAAAAAGTATGGATATTATGCCTAGTTGAAAACATCATTTACCCCTACAAATTCAAATAAAATCTGTGTTCTGTGTTAATATCTAAAAATGCTCTTTAGTTAGCACTTAGAATAAAGAGTAATAATGGAGGCTCAGGGAATTCTGTAAAGAGCACTGAACTTTGGATTACTTATGTTCACATTTCTTTCATAATGATAACTTCTGCACAGTTCAGGAGGTTACCCACACTGAAGTCTTAGGAAAGAAGTCTCTGTAGCAGTACATTATAGAAGCCATCCACATCAGTCTTACCTATTGAACCTTTGGGGAGCGAACAGGAGGAGCAATGACATCAACAGTTTGCATTAAGACATTAATCTTTCCTCTTCACCTTCTGCCTGTGTTTCTTATGTAGTCCAGTTGCTTTGGCTGTTTCTCACTTGCAGGCCTGCTAAAGATATCAAAACATGTCAAAAAAAGAGAAAAACTATTTCTTTCTACCTAAGAATCTGTTGCTGAAGGACATTCTGGTAAGTAAAAATGCTGATTGTATTTTTGCTTTTATTGATGCTCACATAGAAGAATGCTATGTGATGAAAGTTCAGTGAAATCTCCCCCAATGGAGAAAAGAAAAAACAAATTAATTATTTTGAATAGACTTTGGAATAATGTCTTTGTTTGCTTGACTAGTATTTGTCTTATTTGTTTAGCATGCAATATAATCTGACATAGGTAACTTTAAACTTTTGCTTGAGAAGAGCATGGATCAGTCTACAGGTAGAAGTGGAGTTGCCATGTGTAACAGTGTTGCAATTTCATTTTTTTTATTCTGTAATGAAAAAAAGTAACACTTTATGCACATGTATATTATAGGTGATCTTTAAACTGATTCTCTGGAATGTTTGGAATATTAAGCATTAATTTACATCAGAGCTGCATTCCAGATACTGCTGTAATACTGCATATGTCTATTTGTCTCGTTTTTACTAACACAAGTTTACAAGTTTAGGATGTATAAAACCATTGTATTTTCCAGGTCTTGAACTGCAAGACAATGCTTCAGCTCTAATTGCTCACTAAATTAAGCTATCTATCATACAGCTTTTTTTGAATAGTGTTTATCTAGAAGCTGTGGTAACTGAGTCACTGGAGGAAGTTTGGGCCTCCAAGACACATGGTAATGACTCAAATTTATAGTAAAGGTAGTGCTTTGAAATGGAGCATTTTAATGTTAAGAGTAAAACTAACATTGCCTCTTACTTTTTCCATAGTAGAAGAAAAGACAAAAAAAAAAAAAAAAAAGTGATAAATAGAGGGTGGTGTCAAACATTAAGGTTTGTGGTGACTTTTTCTTGTGTATCCATATTCTTACTCATTAGAGGGGAATGGTACAGTGTGAGAGCAGTTATACTAGCCCGTCTACCCTGTCCCTAATGAACAGCCTACCAGCTCTGGCACCTCTACACCATATCTTGAGCTACCACTTGTCTGCTGTAAAACAGTGCACTGCATGTTGTAATGGTGGACTTAGGCAATAAAACTTACCAGTGGTTAAAGGTTATGCCATTCCTGCTTGAGCCTTGTACCCATTGGTGGGAAGGAGTTTTTCAGTCTTCAGAACTCAGTTTACCTCAGGGCATCAAACTGGCCAGGTGACATGGCATTTCTAATTTTATGCTTGCTTGCTCAAATGACTTCTGGGTCTGAAATTATGACGACATGTTTCTGCCTTTGTCATGGTTTGACACTGGCACAATGCCAGCGTCCCCATGAAAATGCACCTTCCCTAAATAAATGCTGTGAGATGTTATCAGGAACAGAGCAGAGCAGGCCCAAGCTTAATAACAAAGGAAAAAAAACTTTATTAAACTACTACTAATACAGAAAACACATAAACTAAATCCAGGATGAAGACCTTTTAAACCACCCCTCCTCCTCCCAATTCCAAAAACACCCAGCATGAAACATCACCCGGGATTCTTGATCAAATTACCACCCTTCAGGTAATCCATACTCAAACTATCAAGGGAGAGAGAAGTCTCTCTTGCACCACAGACCCCCCAGGAAACACAGCTGCCCCCCTGTGTTTCCCTGTCACACATGGCAACCGCCCGGAAAAAAAAAAATCTGCCAGTGTGACACTCTCCTTTCCATGGCACAGTGCTCTCACCACCGTGCATGGACAGACTGCTCATAGGGCTCCTTTAAGGATGCTTTGCCACGGACCCAAAAATACAACAGTTCAGCTTCTCATCTTGGGACTACAGTCCCCCCCATTTTCCCCTGGGGCCAAGGGGTCCAAAAACAGGACTCATCTTCTTCCCGAAGACAGAGGGTATCACCATTCCCTCTTCAGCTTTCTTCGTTTCTCGCCATTCTTGTGCTGTTCGAAGCTGAAACAGGTCTCCCTGGGTCACCACTGCATCCCCCTAAAATGCAGTCTCCATTGCAGGAGATTTTGGTTCAGTCCATGGCTAACAAGAAAAGTCCAGCCAAAAGCTACTTCATCATCTCTTCCCACCTAAATATTTCTTCTTCTAACATCTCAGTTCCCGGACTATCTCTCTTCCGCTACAAATCAAGGAGGAGTAATACTTTTAAAAAACCCTCATTTCCTGGAAAGGGTTAAACGTTCAGACTCCCTGGACGGCTGATATCTTGGTCCAGCGTTCCGTCTCCCACGGTGGGCATTCCCCCCCTTCTCCTTCTCCTCTGCCGGCAAATTTCCAGGTGCCGCCAGGCTCTCTGTCTCTTTCCCTCTTGGGGGGGGGGAGGGGGCAAAAGCATCTCCACTTCTCTCCACCCTTCCATCCACAGGAGCTGGCTCGGTTCCAGACCCTCAGCCCCTCAGCCTACCTGGACAAGGCCGCATGGCTTCCCCTCCCCCACCCAGCCCGTAGCCGGGCAGGGGAGGTCTGCACTCCCTGACCACCGGAACCAAAAGAGAGAGTTCTCTTGGGAGTTCTTGCTTTTAACCCCCTGTGTTCTCAGAGGCATGTCCATACTTTCAGTGGTCACTCCAGGTGCCAATATCCAAACCTGACCACTGATTGGTTTGACCTAACTTCCTGGAAAAAATTCACTTCCATGTCAAACCACGACAGCCTTCCATCTTGTGTCCTTGTGTCTTCAAGCAATGGTCCATTTTTATCACTGAAGGTGAAATATAACTTATGGAACTGATCAGAATTGTTAACCTTTGAGTAGCAATAAATTCCAGGAGGATAATGATAAAGGTGGGAAATAATGCAACACTGAAGAGCTGAAGAGCTGAAGACAGGATTTACAGCTATCAAGATGGTGATGTTGGCTTTTTTTCCAAGCCTCTAAATTGTTGGATTTACTTTGCAAATGATTAAGAAATGCAGTTAGATGTTTACCTTTAGCTTGTTTGGGGAAAATGCTAGAAATAAAATGTAAAAAGTACAGAAATTCATGTTGTGAAAATTATGTCAGTGAAGAAGCAACCTGTGCACTTCCATAAGAAAATATCATGAAGACATTGAGACCACTGTAGCCTATAAAAGGGCTTCATGTATTTTTAGTGCTCATGCTTTGCTTTTGGTTATAATTTGTATTTGAGTGTGGTAGTATGGATGGCCTAATGGTTCATCAAAACTATCTGCTAGCATTTCTCCCTTTTCCTCGCTTTTAGATTGTGATGAGAGATAATTACAGTTCTCATACTAAAATTCTGTTCATACTTAAACCCTGCATTGAATTACAGACATTTTGGAATACAGAATAACTCTACTTTTGACTTATAATTTCATCCTGATGTTTGTATGCTTCCTGACCAGATTATCTGTAAAAGTAAATAAGTAGTCTAAGGTGGACATTCAGATATGCCTCTCCATTAATTTTCTCTGTGGGCCCTCAAGAGATGCTATTTTCAATTGGCAATTACATGTATAATTATATACACTGTTACAAATGATATGGGTATCTGGCTCACTAATACAGATGATCTTATAGATCCAGCTGTGTACCTGTGTGGCTGAATATATTTTGGATGGCTTTTTTTTTTCTAATGATGATGGGAGAAAATTAATTCACATACCTCATGTTGGTTTTGTAGATATGCTACCTCTCTCAATTTGTAGTTTTGAAGTAATAACATAGATTGCTTGCACTGGTTCAGTTATCCTGATGAGACAATCCCAATTTGTCCCCTAACTTGTTCATTAACTTTTAACAAACCAAATGCATTTGATATACTCAGGTCTCATATGGAAAATAGATCATAGGTGCTAAAGACAGTATGGGTAAAAACGTTTTTCTCCAGTGCTTCTTTCCTGAAACAGAATGACCAGCACTTCAGAAATGTAACTGTAAAAAATGGTGAGGAGCCAATGCTTGAACCTGAGAAAATGTTTGCAGAAGCTTTTCTGAACGTCAATGAGACAGTGCATAATTGCAGGAGCAGACTTCAGTATAATGTACCCTTTTGTAGGGATAGCAATTCCTCTTGTCATCCACAAAAATTGACACACGATATTTCAGAGGTCTACACTGGAGGTACAGAAGGGATAAATACTTGCAGACCTCTGACAGTTATAAATGCAGATCAAAACAGGTAATGCACAGAGAAAATGCAATACAAAGTTTAAAATAAAAGAGGAGAAGAATGCAAAACTGCAAAAGAAAGGTCTTGGCTTAAATACTTCTTCCAAAATTACTGCAAGAGTATTTAATTCTCCTGAAATTATCCAGATTATTTCAGATGCCTTTGCAGGCATTTTTCATTGTCTCCTCACCAAGGAGACTGATGGTCTGTGCAGATGATAGTAAAATGTCAGAACTGACTTGAGGCGAGAAGTGACAACAGGGTAAGACATACCTTTCAGGATGTAAGTGGATAAAATTGCTTCTTGGCAGATGCCAAAAACCAGAAGTCTCTAAACCACTGGAAATTACATTTTATTAAGAAATCAATTTTTTTTTAATCATAGGAAAGAAATGTGATATCTGTCTTACTTTTATCTTCTAGATAAGCTATGTGATCAGATAAGTGATGCTGTTCTAGATGCTCATCTCAGAATTGATCCAGATGCCAAGGTTGCCTGTGGTAAGTACAATACAGATAGAAAAACAGATTAATGAAGTACAACATGTGATCAATGTTGATATAATGTCTTTTGTTCCAGAATTCCTCCAATAGCTGGCTACCAGTCAAGACTTTCACAGTCAGTAAAGAGCTCAGCTGTGGCACTCTGATTCAGAAGAGAAGGAAAAGGAGGGGAAAAGATGAAAAAATGAACAGAATAAAGGAAAGACATAGTACTTCAGTGCAAATTAAAAATTATGAAATGTAATAAGTACGCTAGGTGGTATCATGGAAAAGTAGGTTTGTCAGGGTGAATATTACTGAGGAATCTAATAAAATCAGGGAAAAATTGAAGTGTGGAAAGATATGTCAAAGTCCATGTCTTCACATAGTAATTAGGGCAATGCCTTTTGTTCACAGAAGGATAAGACCATTTGAAAGTGATTCTGATCCAAGTGGCTTGCTATTTTGTGTGACTTTCCATTAGGACTATACACAGATTTATCACTTGCAATAGAGGCTATGAACATGTTACCAAATTGGAATGAGCTGGACTGCCACAGAAGAATGGACACAGAAAAGGAATGTACCTAAAGAGCTTTCCAAATACAGTGATTTTATTTCTAGAGCAATCCACCAAGGCCATAGTTACAGCACAGAGGACTAGCTGCATCTCAAACACAATGATCTAAAATTTTTCATCTGAAACATCACATAAGATCCTCGGTGCGTAGATGTGAGCAGTGAGATGTGAGCAAAGGGTTTAGCATATGTGTTAGATGTGATGAAGCTTGTATTTCCATACTTCAGGCAGTTATGCTTCTAAAACTGCTGAAAAGTTGAAGATGGTAACAGAGGAATGCTGCAAAAATGTCGAGGAAAAATGTGTGTAAGATGTGAGAAACATAGACCTAGTAGATCATATTGTTGTAGCAAATCTTTTTGTGATTGTCTGCTATATGTCTTTACATAAAACAGAGAAGTTTGCAGACCAGATGGACTCCTGAAATAAACAACAAAATAAAATATTAAATGATTCTGCACAAAATCTCTAAAGAAGTTGCATAGCGTCTTGCTCCAGGATCTTGTTGAAGCCAGAAGTTTTTGTGGTTGCCAAGGATAATGGGGTGAATTACTGTAATAAAAATATATCAAGGACTGGTAATACCATCTGTTAATAAATTATGTTACTTTGGCTTCAGAAAAACACTGAGCTGAAATTCTTGTATTTGGAGAAACAGCCCTATGTACTTGATCTGCTCTTATAGACATTTGCTTCTAGACAATGTGAAGATAGGATAATTGGCTATGACGGGCCCCAAATGCATGCAGGCTTTTAAATGTTCATATCAGCTGAAGAGAACAGTTGTTGCACAAAGACCCATAAGTGTGCTAAGGCTTTACACTGAGTTACCCCTGTGATTAATTCTTTGTTCATAGAATAATCTTCAGGATCTCTCTGTATAATAGCATAAGTAAAATTCTGAGATTTTACTGACATATTTTCTCCAGAGTGTGTGGCAAAAGCTGGAATGATTTTGCTCTGTGGAGAGATCACATCCCAGGCTATAGTAGATTATCAACAAATTTTAAGAAAGACCCTGAAGAGGATAGCATATAATGACTCTTCCAAAAGTGAGTGAGATGCATGGTGCTGAAAATACTAATTGTGGGTTCAAATTATGTATGGGCCATTCACTTAAGAATTGGACTTGATGATCATTGTGGGTCACTTCCAACTCAGAATATTTTGTATTCTCTGTGATTCACCAATGAGATCATACATGTCTTCATTTATGGGTTTGTTCTGCATGTGGCCAAAGTAATGTTTTTATGGTCTTCTGAAGAATAAAATGAAGTGTGTATCCAGACCTCAGAGAAGACTCACAACTGTTTTTGATATGTATTTCTCACTGATGATATTGAAGGAGCTATTTTAAGGTGGCATATTTGTAGAAGACTTATTCTTGAAAGCGTCAGGTATCTCTTGTGTTGTCCTATTCTTTTGAGAGTTTTAAAGTTCTAAAAGTTCTCAATGCCTTCTGATGTTTACATATTTTTACTGCTGTTCTCACACACTGTTCATATAAACAATTATTGTTTTGCATTCTTCTTTGTGGGTGGAGAGAATTGATGGACTGTTGGTTTGACCAGTGTGGTTGGAGAGGTGGTAATTTCACCTTCCAATCCACTGTCAATTTTGCTATTCTATATATAGTGGAGTCAGAAAATAAAGTTTGCTCTTTTGGTTTTTTTTCTTCCCTCTTTTACATAACATGCATCTGCGAGTTATTTCGTGTCATAGCATGACACTCTTGCTTTTCTGATGCAGAAGAGCTAGTATTTGGACAAATCTCAGAAGGTGGTTACATCTGTAGCTTTGTACAATGAAAGCTTTAACACTGATGTTCCTTGTCCTTGGGGTGCACAAGCCTGTGACATTGGAAGTTCACACCAAAGGAATTCTTAATGTATTCTTTATATGCATCCTGAAGGAGTTTCCTTCCAGCAATTGAACAACTTACAGCACTACTCCCGTTCGGTCTTCCCTTTTCATGTATGATGTGTATTTTTTCCTCTAATTCAACTAAATCCTAGAACAAACTACAAGAAAAACTGAATACCAGTTTCTGGTACCATTTTCCAAACTCTTCTCCCAGGTTTAATACCCAAATGGTTTGAACCCTAGTCAAAATAAGCAATGTCATAGCAAACAATATCATAATAAGCATAACAATCTTTGGCAGGGTAGCTTGTAGGATTACATGTATCCTATCAGCTTCAAAAATTCAAGTTTGGTTTAATAGCACTAACCTACCCACATCCTGAAACTGTTAAATAAATGTGCTGATTGTCTGCTTCTGTTAGCAATAAAAAATGTAGTACAGGAAGCTGACATGCATAGAATTTAAAAAGTTTTAGCCAAGATAACTAGATAATCCTTAAAAACTTCTCTAGCAATTTGTGAACTCTCAGGAATGTATGAGCTAACTTTACAATAAGACTGGACTATAAGACTTGCACAGTTTCAGTGGCCCTAGAACAACAATGTAAAGAAATCAAGCAAAGTGTCTCCATTGGCAAGACTGTTGATGAAATTGGAGTAGGGGATCAGGAAATTCCAGGCACTTCCTCACATCTAGTTTAAGCACAAGCAGTTACAATTACAATGGACTGGAGCCTTTCCTTAAAAACTATTGTGCAAATTGCAAGAATCAGCAGTTGGGCACTGTGCACTCTCTTAATCACCAGAAGTGTGAACACAGCCTTCACCAGTTTCAAGGCAAGTGGCTTTCCCCATATTCAGTGGCCTTAACAGGATAGAGTTACAATTAAGGTTTTTATCAGTTGGTAAGTTTCTGATCTTTCAAGTACTTGAGCCTGGCAAAAATTTCTTTGTCATTTGTGGGGAGAAGACTGAGCAGTCTTGATGAGCTTTATGTTAATGAAGCTTTTGCAGTGGGTTCTTACACATGTGTAAGGCAGAGCCATTCTGGGGAACCAGCCCCTGTTGTGGCTGTAATTTTTGCACATAAATGTTATTTCAGGCTGGTTGTATGTGAAGGGTATTAACTCTGCATATTACTGCTGTCTCTTGCTAAGCTTGGGTGATTCTGAAGTACTATGAGACAAAGGTGCAGAAAGGAAAGAGAACATGGAAATAGGTGGCTTATTTCCCCATTTTTTCAATGCAATTCCCTATTTTTAATACAGGATTTGATGTTAGGCTGTGCCACTGATGAAACTGAGGAATGTATGCCCTTAGCAGTCTTCCTGGCACACAAACTGATTGCAAGCATAAGGGCTCTGGAATGGAATGGAACATGGCCCTGGGTCAGACCAGATGGGAAAACACAGGTTTCTAACAGATGCATGTTACAACTCACATTGTAAGGGTGAGAAGCAACAGAAATAATTTACCCTGTCTGCTACTATATTAGAATTTATGATTGTCAAAAATGGTGCTGTCATTCTTGTGTTCCAAGTTTCATAAGGTATGTTTGTATGTAGCACATATGTTTGTTCATTCTATCACTGTCTGAACAGGTCACTTCAAAACAATACTTCTATTTTCCTTGTTTCCTCTGGAGATAAGGAACATTAACAAATTACCAACAATGAGGTTTGCGTTTTTTTCTGAATAATTACCAGCTACTGACAGCTGTCTTGCTCTGCCCAGTGGATTAGTCACTGAGCCTACTGTAAGAGTGATGCACTTTGGCTGTTTCAAAGACATTAAGTTCGGCAGGTGTGAAACCTGCAGGACAGGAAAGGCAAAGCATACATGTGGCTTTTCCAGTACAGCAAAGTGTTCTACTCTTAATTTCTGTTATTTAGTGTGGATAAAGTGCACTGAGTGCACTTAATGTATTGCTACTGTTGTTGCAATACAACATGGATTGTGTCCCTGCCTCTTGTTAGGAGAGTACAGAACATATAAACAGGCTGATTGATATATGATGTATCTATTCAAGCATGTTGAAGAGTAGGAAAGTAGAGAGACCACTGTGGTCTGTAAGAAAATGGGTACTAAGGATGGAGCAATGCCAGTTTATACTTGCATGTGCCTAAAAGCCGTGTAAAAGGGAGTAAAAGATACAGCCTATCATATGATCTACAGTTGTTCATTTTAGCAGGGCTCTACAAAATATATTGCTAATTCACAATTTGAAGTTATTTTAACATAGTAAACCAGATTGATTAGCATCAGCTGCTAAAATCATGGGATTTTGTAGCTTTTGTGTTATTTTACTTCTCTGCATCAATGCATGCAATATCCTGTAGTTAACCATTTCGTAGTGTTTTTACTTTCCTACATTAAGCATTGACAACAATTCATCATTTTCCATCCCACCTCCTTTAATCTGTTTATCTTTAGCTGCAGAAAATAACTGTGAGGTTCATTTCCAGCTTTCAGACAAGTGCTTTTGGCCATGAGTGTTAATTTTGGCTCTGAGTGTTCATCCTCCATTTTTTTTTCCTCACTAGGTCCTGATGGAATACAAGGAATATAATGGTGTACTGGAGCCCATCTGAGTGCACACACTTGTGATTTCAGTAAATTATGCACTGGACATATTGCTACAGCAAATACAGAATGAGCTGATGGTGAAAGTTGTTAAAAAGTCATTCCAGAGAAGCATCTTGATGTAGTATCATTTATCATCTCCTTCCAAGTGAAAAGTTTGTAGAAGGTAGTCTAAGGTATGGTACTTTGATAAATAACAGCCTGTGCAGACTTGGACTCCATCACATGCTTGTAAATGCTCTCTTGAACTGCATGGCATACCTTTAACCAAAAGTCTTTGCATTTTTAAGGAAGCTTCAATTATTTCTACTGGAGCTTTCCTACTGGACAGCTGTCACCTAAACTGAAGCTGTACCTGCTCAGAGTGTCACATGTACACATTCCTGGATCTTTGTCTTGCTTCCAGAAAGTATTTTAAATAAGGAAAACCCAATTCTTAAGTTATGTGCTAAAATGGCTGGCTGGCAGTATCTCTGCACTTCCACAATAAAAATCAAAACCAGAAATAACAATCAATCTGATATCTACACTGAAATTACTCACAAAGCTGAACAAATTTCAAGGGAGACTTAACATACTAAGTATCAATAGTCATTAGAATTTGATATATGTTCTGCTTTCCAGGTGTTGGCACTAGATAAGAAAGCCACTGCTATGAAATTGTAAATAGTTACGTTACACAAAACTGTCTGTTTGTGTAAAGAGTTCAAAAGGATTAAAACTATGAGGTGTGCTTTTAATCACACTGGAATAATGAAGGGATACCACTTTAACTGAGAAATAAATGTTGGCTTTGCTCCCATGTTACTTATTTGGAGATTTAAAAATAGTGGATTAATGCCATTTATCCTGTTTCAGGATGGAATTCTCAGCACTCTGGAGTTAATTTATCAGTATATATTTGTCAGCTTTACTAATCTGACAGAGAGGCAGTATATCTCTCTTGGTTAAGTAAGTTAGATCAACTCATAAAGTTGTAGGAGGCAGACAAAATCTATGCAAGAATTTGGGGCACAGGAAGGAAGAAGAAAGAAGCATAGTATCATTTGTGTCACCACTGAGCCATTAATGTGAACTGAGCTAGAATTTCTCAGTACTCTTGTGCTGAAAACATTGAGCTGCAGTTTCATTAAGCCCCTGCTTCTCATTTAGTATGTGTATCTAGGTGAAGCTTGTTAACCTTATAGTTTGTATGTGATCTGTTTTTGTCTCTCTAAGTTCTTGGCCTTCATCAAAGTGTTGCTGAGTGAAGACTTTGACCAGTAACCCAGAGAGAGCATTTCATCATTGCTGATTTGAAGGGAGCAATCTTTTTGTAATTTTTACAGTTGTGCTGCATTGTTAAAGGTTTTTGTCCTAGGGTGACAGTATGGTGCTTATATCCCAAATCGTGTGTTCTGTTCATGCCTGATATTATGTTCATGCCTGATATTATGTTCATGCCTGCTCTGTGCCTTCAGGACTGACTCTGAAAGTGAAGGATTGTTTTGTCTTGTTATCAACCGGTTCACCTCCCTCCATGGTCTGTGTCTAGGAGAGGCTTGGCTGGCTTGCTTGCTTGCTTGCTTTTGCTTTTGCTTTTGCTTTTGCTTTTGCTTATTAGTTAGTTTAGCTAGCCAGTCCAATTTTTACCCTGGACTGTTTCTTTTTCCCTTCCCTTTCCCTTTCCTGAATATCATCTGAACCTGCTCTGGACCTGGACCTGGGAAACATCAAGAAACACCGAGAGTCTGCATTTTGTGACCTGCAGCAGCCATCCCCAGCGCTGGAGACTGATAGCTGGGCGACCACTCCCAGGAGAGACTTTCTGAATTTGTCATCTCTTCAGAACGGTGAAAGGGTTTTGTCATCTGGTGTTGATTTTTTTTTTTTTTTTTTTTTTTTTTTTTTTTTTTTTTTTTTTTTGTATTGGGCAGTGGTTTTGCTTGTTAAATAAACAGGGTGTTTTTTCCATTTCTTTCTGAGGAAATCCTTCCCGAACCAGGTGGGGGAGGGGCCGTGGGGGGTTTGCTTTCTGGGGGCTCCTTCCGGAGGTCTTCTCCCAAATTTTGCCCTAAACTAGGACAGTTTTCTAAAGTGACCGCAGCACAGATGGCTTAGTACATTTCTGAAGAGTACTCCAGCCACCTAGTGAACTCTTTCATTATGCAGCTGCATGGGAATGTGAACATTGTGAACAAAATCATACACATGACAAATAGAAAAGAAAGTTGCATTCAATAACCTAATATGGTATTGGATAAGCTATTGTATCTTGTGAATAAATTTCGTTATTTGTCCTTCAGGCTGATGCTGGACTGACCGGCCAGAAGGTCATTCTTGATGGGTACGGATGCTGAGGAGTCCATGGTGGAGGTGCATTCTCTGGAAAAGACCCCTCCCAAGTTGATAGTTCTGCAGCATATGCAGCCTACCGGATTGCAAAATCTCTGGAGAAAGCTGGTCTCTGTAGAAGAGTATTAATCCAGATAAGAGCAACTGTAAAAGTAATACGCCAAATTCTGAAACACAAATTCTGTCTCAGAGGACATACCACCATCACAGCCTCTCTCCAGTTTCAGAAAATCTTTTCTCATAGTAGAATGGGGCTCCTGGAATTTCTTAGGAGCCTTATGAGGGATGCCAAAGACATGGGTCAGGATGGTCCCAAAACAAAGACTACATTCTCAGTAATGTTCTTTCTCCAACTCCTTTGTCATCCCAGGTCTAGGTACTTCTTTGCATCATTGTTGCATTTTAGCTGTTCTGCACACACCTGCTCGCCCAGCACCCCAGCCTGGGCTGCACAGCACATTACAGTCATGGAAGCACTTCCTAGATGTAGCTGTTCAACTTGCAACTTGCAGTATGGTCATATTGGATGTAACCAATCCGTTTTAAGCTGCACTTGAAATTGCCTTAATTTGTTCCTAGTATTCTCCTATGGTATAGGGTGTGACTAAAAGCAAAATTCAACTGTTTTAGAGTTTAAGACAAGAACAACTTCCATTAGTCTTATATGCTGAGACAAAAAACAATGCACTTCCTTGTGCATGATTTTTTTTGATAACTAAATCAAAGAAGTAGAAAGCGATATTTTACTGACACCTTGACACTTTCACGTGAACACAGTGTGACTATTAAAGTGACATTAGCCTAGGCAATTTGCAATACCAGTTTATATAAATACTTGTTCTGAGTAGCTGCTGTGTCCTAAGTAAAATGTAGCAGCAATATAACCAATGTTTTGCTGCAGTGGTGCGTTTAAATCTTTTTGCTTTCTCTATGGAGCAGAGAAGCCCACTGCATGTGATTATGATCCACAACGTAGTATCCAAACATCCCAATTAGCAACAAGGCTTCTTGCTTCAGATATTGTGCATGTGTTTGACACCTGATAGTTTGCCGTTATTCAGTAATAGGGTAGATTGGGAATAAACCAAGCACAAATAAGTTTTGGTTACCAAATTGTTGACAATTTTTTTTTTTCCGAGGGAAAGAATACTAACTTCTGATCTCTTTGTATACACATTTTAAGAGTAATTTTTGAACATCTACATCACTTATTTTTGAGTTAGGTGGGAATCTTGTTATTCCAGTAATTCTCAAAGTCTCTCCTTAAATACCTGAACCTGTCTCTAGACAAGGAAAGAGTGATCTTTTTAACAGCAAATTATGGAGTCTCAGATCCTAGCAATGAAGATAAAATGGGAAGACAGGAGACCAAAAAAGCCAATATCCTTTGAAATCTTCGAATGTTGGATTAAATATTAACAAAATGGAAATGGAAATGGAAAATTGATTTCAGCCCACTACTATCTGTGTGCTACACTGAAACCTTGCCAGCCTTCACTGAGGCTGACAACTAAGCTGGCTGTCCTATGGATGTTATTTTCATGGTAAACATCTCTCAGAACAAAAGGAAAAAGTGGATAATAGAGGTAACTGCAGTCTAATTAGATATATGTTAACACAATATTATTTAGTGTTACAAAGAATTGTCAGCTTATTGGTTAATGGCAAATGGATGTCATAATCTCATAATTAGCTAAGGGGAAGATAGTCATGATTAGAACAGTTTCTAAAAAAAAAAAAAAAAAAAAACAAAACCCCAAACAAAACCAAAAGGAAAAAACCAAAACCAAGCCATAAATATTTGTAGAATTCAGAATCTCCAATCTTTAAGGCATTAAATCCTTGTGTCTACCTGAAACTGAAGGATGAAGAATGGCAGTAGCTGAGGATGACAGAAAGTACCTCTTTTGTTTTTTTGTTTTAAAGGAGTGTCACCTATATCTGATATTTGACCAGGCTCTGAGGAAAACATAATTTTCTATCATGAAAGACAAATAGCAAAAAGATATTTCCTAACTTTCCTTATGGCAACAGGATGTTAGTAAACTCTACCCTGATACATATAATAAGCCTTTCCTTTCACTTAAGCAAAAAGCAAGAAGGACTGTATTGATTGTATTCGGGTTGTATGCTTGTGTTCTACAGCTATCATATGCTATCTGTCTCACACCCTCTTGCAATCTCTGTGTTCCAGTATGGAACATCAGATAGATCTGAAGGACTGCTTGAAATTGTCCATAAAAACTTTAATCTATGTTTTGGAGCTATTATAAGGCTTGTGTAATGTTAGTATTTACTGTATGGAATAATTTTTAATGCTCTCTGTTACAGTTTAATTGTCTGGTTATAACCTCAAAAAAGTCACCTACATCATAAATCTCTAATTGATATAATTTCTGCTCTTCCCTAATCCATGCACCCAGTACAACATACAAGAACCAATTGATAAAGTGCACTAAGGAAGACCAGCCTAAATTACACCATGTATATCTACCAGTAACCCTGGTAGTAAGCTGTGTTCCAATTCGTTAGCCAGGTGGTAGTATGCCTGGTGAAGCAGAATTAAAGTTTAACATTAAACATAGTTAAGCTTTCCAGTCTGTTTACAGCAGGGTGTGTAAAGCTCCAAGTCTCTACCTTATGTGAAGTGCAATAGAAACCTTGGCTCTTTCTGAAAGAAATGCTGGGCTCTGTGCTTTTGATATTCAGGTGGAAACAACTTGTGAGGCAGCTGAAAGGCTTTGGTGCTTCATGTCACAGTTTGGAGTCAACAAAACTTAACTAAGGAGGAATCTATGTTTCTTAAATGCTCAGATCTGAACCACTCTAATGAAACCATTGTAATTTAACTACTGTATAAATTTAAAAACCAGAACAAGGACAGCCATGAAATGAATGTTCTTGAAGTTAAAATTCACTTGTGAATTTTACATACATACAATCAGATAGGACACACGATCCCAAACCTATTAACACTGCCTTTTGCAGCCCACCATTTCTGGAATATTTCTGGGCTGAAATAGCAGGTCTTTTAGACAAATACAATCCTTATATTTAAAGTAGCATGGGATTTACTGTTTTCTTTGAGAGAAGAAAGGACTGGATGAGATGAGCAGATCAGTACCTGTCCTTATCAGCAGTTACCAACCTATAGTCCTATGAGCTGTAATTTGACCCTGGAATTTTTCACTATTTTTCTCTCATTTGTGACTAACTATATGATTTTTTTAAGTAAACTTCAAGGCAACAGAACTTCTTGCCTTTTTGTAGTATGGCTTCCTGAGACCTAAGGGTACAGGTTCATCTTCTCAGTCCTGAGTAACTTCCTAATCTCTTTGCTGATTTTCACCAAACCTGATAGACCTGGACCTCTTAGACTTTTTTAAAATGCTCAAGTAAAGGAGAGAAACAGTATATCTTTTCCACTTTTAAGGGAGCAACCACTTTGTGAAAATTACTTGTATTTTATTTCTAACTTTGACAATCTCCTTACAGTTTTAATGCACACAGCTCTATCTAGGAGATATTCACAATTAAATCATCTTTGATTGGGTAACATGAATAATTTAGGCCTTTGATGTGATCAGACATTAAAATGGTTGTGGATATTGATGCCATTTCTGTTCAGCCAGGGAAGTCTGCTATTGCTTACTCAATTAACTTCGTACTGAAGTGAATGAAGTGGGTGAGGTAATTTTAGGAGCTCCCTGTGAGAGGACAGCAGAAATAGCACAAATTGCTGTAATTATTTCAGTCAGAACTTCCACGACTACAGCTTTAGTTAAGGTGCTTCAGTTATGTTTAAACAAATCAGTAGAAATACCCATTTCTGAACATCAGACATTGTAACCCTACGTATACCTAGCTCTTATGTAGTGTTATTGGTTTGCTTTGAACATTATAATTTTGTAGTTGTATCTGTGAAAATTGATGAATTCCTATGTGGTGATTATTTTATTCATTTATAGTCATTCTCTCAAACTTGAATTTTCCATGAATTGGAATTGGTTGTATAAATTTTCAATTAAGTTTATTTTGGCCACTTCTGAAATGTAATAAAATGTAAAAAACACTTGGAGGACATTATTTTCCTTTTACTTTTCTGGCTGAATGCTTAAAATGCAGAGAAGGCATTCAAAATCATTTAGCTTCTCTTTAAGGACTAGAGAGAATGAAAATGCTTGAATATCGAAAATAACAATTCTGGAAAAATTATCATTTAATTGGTAACTAAGACACAATGTTGGAATTCTATGATTGCTGTAATACCAGGAAATTTTAATAAACAACTAAGCAATATGGCTACCTCACCCCTGTTAACAGAAGGATAAAGGCTCCAGTGGTAAGTCTAACCAAATGCAAATAGCTGATTATACCCTTAGTTTCAAGCAAGTTTTTAAAAGCTTATTCCTTCACAAAAACTGATCAATCCACTGCTCCATTGATAGACCAGAGCTAAAGTGAGGTCACTGTACAACTGTATCTGCACCTTACCTGTCCTGGTACAGTTAACTTGATCTAGCACAGGAGTGCTGCAGTCAGTCCTTGTGACCTATGCATGAGGCACATTTTTTTAGTTCCACAAAACTAATTTCTGCAATTCTTTTGTGGGCAATTTTGCATTTTTTTTTTAATTTAATGACAAGTTTTGCTTTTTATCATAGGACCCTAGACCCTTTCATTTCCTGAAAATAATCCAGTTTAGTTTGTATATGGCCACGTTGGCATAAAATCTAACATCAACCTTTATTAAAATTCGTTCAAATTGGTATTGCCTAAGAAATGGTAATGTAGCTTGCTAATTCTGAAATGTCAGAGTAACTTCCACTTTTAGTAATGTAGAGGTACAATGTTTAAATGGCAAGGGATTGCAGAGATGACCACACAGTAAAATTACTATAATGGCCTTTAGAAAGAGACTTCAGTAAATGGGCATATAGTCTCAATTTTACAGCTGTCTCAATTACAGCTAGTATCAATTTTACTGTCATAATAATTCACCTTTCCAAACTGAAGCAGTGATGCTTTAGTTCTCATAGAATAAGACCATTTTGATAAAAAGTTTTATGTTAAATTTAATAAATAAATTATTTGTTCAATTGAGGTGTCTGTTAATCATGACTTATCGACAAACAAACAAACAAACAAGTAAAGCAAAACCACCCCAAAAAACCCCACAGTGTACTTCAGATAGTAACAAAACATACCTGAAACACTTCTTTCACTTTCCTTTCTAGCTTCAAAGTTAAAGACCTTCTTCTTCAAGGAATTGGATAGACTCCAAATATTTCTTTCCCTTGTCATTATTTGGTGTTTGAAGGAAGTCAGGATCACCAGCTGCAGAAGAAATCCCTAACTACAGACTAGAACAGGTACAGTGTACATTCAATCTCTGGAGACCCTATCCACAAATTTCAGTGAGCTTTCTAATAACCAGTAAATTAATATTATTTATACAGGGTAGCTAATTTGCCCTATATATAATTTTCCTAAAGAAGACAAAAAGATAAAGAAGATTCCTTGTTTGAAGCCAGCCAAGTTGCAGAGAAAAGATACATCTGCTTAATTTGTCTAATCCAAAGCTAGAGACAAAACTATTGCTCCACAAAACCAGTGAAGTAATTTTTCTTTAATCATTGGCATATTTTCCTATTATCAGAAAAGAATAATTTAAACTGGAAACTCGGCTATAAAGAAAGGGCTCCCAAATCAATAAAAGAATTTATTTAGTGAAACTAGAATGTAGCATTCATACATAGAGATAAATTGAAATATCTTTATTTCCAAATGCTTCAAATTTATTTTTTTATTTCAAACTTTATTAACCTCATTATTTTAATATCAAATGAACAGGCTCTTATTTGAAATATCCAGCAAGAGCATATTATAAAAATCTCCCAACAGCACGTATGAAAAGGTACATCTGCATAAGGAAAAAAGTATATAAGAAGAACACAACATCTTATTTGTATTGCAACAAATACAAAAAGTAACATGAACAAAAAATGTGTGCTGCACAAAATTACTTGGGTGTAACACAGAGGTTCTACTGGCTGTTCACTTCCCAGATCTGCTGATTCTTGGTGGATTGTGTGAGGCAGAAATAAGCCTAAATATTTCAAAAGGATGCAGTTTCACTCAAACCTAGGCTAGCCAATTAGGAATGAAAATGACTGGACAGAAGTGCCAGCTTGGCTCTAAGTATGCCTTTGGTATATTTGTGATCTGAGAAGAAATGGAGGGTCTCTATATGCAAATCAAAAATATTAAATTAAGAATGGTCAAGCCTCTTGTGTTTGCTTTGTGTGAAGACTAGCTTTATAACTCATTCTTTTGGACTACATGAGAAGAGCAATTGCAATAAAAAGTACAACATTGAGAATAATTTAATCTTTATTCTGAGATGTACTTCTAAAATAGATTTTCAGCTGTGCTGAACCTAATGAACCCTATCTAGATCTACAGAGACATTATTATGTGTGTCATTTTCTAGTTATATTTTGATTAAAGGTTATACAGAGAAATGCAAAGTAGAATGCTAATTCATTGCTGTTTAATTAATTTAATCCCTAAGAAGCTGAAAGCAATTACTGGAATGAAAATGAAAGTGCCATCTTTACTACATGCTAATAGAAAAAAGGAACTTTTCATTTACTAATTCCCAAGTTTATGGTTCTGCCCTGCCTTGACCTTATGACACCAGAGGAAATCCTTCTTTACCACCTTCTCCATCCAAGGTTTTTGGCCAGAATGATTTGTGGTACATTCTGGATGATGCTGTAGAAGAAAGAAGACTATGTGAGAGTTACAAGAGGAAACATTTTAAGGAATCATTGGAGCGGAGCATTTTAATCAGGAGGTCAAGCATCCCACTGGAGTACAGTGTGGTTGTCAGAACTGGAATGCAAACTAGAAACAGATGGCACAACCTTGTTTTCTTCTGCTTTTCAACAGGAACTGTGGCAGCATATAAATGGATAAGCCTTACCACCTTTAGCAATTAAAAAAAAAAACCAAACAAAAAAAAAAAACCAAACCAAAACAAAAAAAAAACCAAAAAAACACCACGGGCCTCTCAAGCTGCATAAATAAAAAGAATACTGTTTTCCTGACCAAGTATTCTTAAAAACTGTAGCATTTCATCACACTTTTGCCTCAGCAGTAAATGAAAATGGGGCCAGCTCCCACCACTGCAGAGCCTTCTGGACTCACTGAATGATCTGCTTGACCTCTCCAGTATTATCCTGGGTATTTAAAACCATAGGTCAGAAAAATATTACCCGGGTATACTTTTAAACTTTTTTAATCCAGAAAAGCTGCAATCATATTAAGTCTTTCCCATCTTACCTGCAGCAGTTGCAGTGCCAAATCCATCCTTATTTTTTCAAGTGTAATGTTCCTGCTGCCTATCCTACATCTTTTGTTATACCTCCTTCATGTGTAATATAGTTACTCTTCATGCAATCTTTCTGAGAACAAGCTCCCACTGTAAGCTATGACTGACCTATCTGAGCAATTTCAAGTAACAATTGGTTGAGCTTTTATTATTAAACCTCACACTTGGTCCCTACCTGCATATCATTTTTGGACTGGAATTTTGATTATTTGTGTCAAGAGCCTTTCTCAAGAGTCAAATCTTTTGCATAAGCAGTAAACCCATAAAGTTTTAAATATAATCAGTTTTCATGGATGGAATTTTATTTACTAGATTGTATACATTAAAAAGGTACACATTGATAGAGAAACAAGATTCTCAGACAACACATTTAAAGGCATTTCCATCAGGCATGCTGCTGCTGAGACAAAGTCCTGCTGCCTTGTCATGCTCAGCTGTTTCTTCTGACTTTGGGACATCTCTTCTGAACTGAGATAAATGTGAGGCTTAGCAGTGAAAAAGTCAGGGAATTTTAGCATGGCATTAGAGCTGGTTAGCAAAAAAAACCTGCAAAAACCCAAACATGCAAAAGAGGTTATTTTAGCCTAGGTCACTCAGTCTGCTACTGAAGTTACATCAGAAACCTCAGTCTTCATTTAAGCTGAACAAATATGAAGTAGTTGCCTCATTTTCTGTCTATGACAGAGTCTTCCATTTGGGAACAAGAAAGCTACTAAAATAAAACCTAGACCTTCAAAACCAGAAAGATTGCTTCTGCAGGTCCTTTTAGGAATTCCTGTTCTTTTTCCAGGGGCCTTTTATGAATGAGTCTTTGAAGGGGAAGGTGCAGGTGAATTATACAAGGGACGGTGAGTGGAACAATATGGTGTAGCAAGCCTAACTAGAAGTGTTTGTTTGTAAAAAAAGAATTACACCATTTGCCTGAACAAAAATAATCAGAAAAGTCAGAAACCAAAGCAGGACTGAAGGTAAGATGCTCCTGCAGGTAGGATTTCCTGCAAAGAAGTAATGGTGGTGTGATTTACCGTAACAGAAGAAGTTTTCTTACCCGGAAAATTGAAAGAGAAAAATAGCAGCTGACCTCTGCTGCAGATAGAAGGAAGTTCTCTATTATAATCTTTGATAATTTTTTTTTAAATTAAAGGTATGAAAACATGGGATCTTCATATAAATCTACTTGCCTTTAAGATTACACTTCTTGACTGATCAAGCATTACAGAACAGCACAGAAATCACAAGAGGCCATGCCCCTGTAATTTACACAGTGCAAAGAAGAAGAGCAAGTTCTTAGTTTATGGAACTAAGCAAGTTCTTAGTTTATGGAAGTTGATTGAGAAATACAACTTCAAAAAATTTAACCAGTCATCTGTACAGGAGAAACTAGCCATGGCCATCTGAAATCTTACAGAATTTGGGGATGTCTGGGATTGTCTCAAAGGGATAGCTGCTGGCAAGGTGGAGATAGTACAGACTAAACTTCTGAAAGAGAATCTTGACTATTGGTGTTATTTCTGAAATAAAAGGTTTAGAGGCAAGCCATTCTTCTAGTGATCCGCTGCCTCAGGTCATACAGCCATATTCTGGAAATGGACTGACCAGTTCAGGATCTGCCAAACATACAGAGAGGAGTCAACCTTGCCTATAAAAACTCAGGCTGACACTTTCTGTGGATATGGCTATTCCCAATATTCGTGTGTGTGTTGGTTTTGCACAGCCTGGTCTTTGGTAGCAGCAGGGGGCATGGAGATGGCTTCTGTGAGAAGCTTATAGAACCTTCCACCATGTCTAGCAGAGCCAATGGCTGATGGCTCTAAAGATGGACATGCTGGTGGCCAAAACTGGGCCAGTTAGAGATGATGGTAATGCCTCTGTGATAACATATTTAAGAAGACATCAAAACAAAAGTAGGGGTGCAGTTTTAATTCCAGCCAGAGAAGAGGACGAGGTGAGAACATGTGAGGCACCAAGGTCAGTGAAGAAGGAGGGGGAGGAGCTGCTCCAAGCACCGGAGCTGAGACTCCCCTGCAGGCTGCAGTGAGACAATGGTGCAGCAGCTCTGCCCCTGCAGCCCATGGGGATCCACGGGAGATCCACCCGCAGCCCATGGGGCAGGTGCCACTGCCAGGAGTGGGTGGATGCCTGGAGGAGCTGTGAGCCTGTGGGAGACGTGGTGGAGAGAGGGGGCCCTTGCTGCCAGGCTGGAGCAGCCTGTCCTTGGAGGACTGCACCCTGTGGAAAAGTGGCCCACTCCACAGCAGTTTTGGGAGGACTGTGTGCCCGTGGGAGGGACTTGCATTGCAGCAGCTTTGGGAGGACTGCTGCTCCTGAGATTTGGAGCCACTCTGGAGAAGTTCATAGAGAACTGTGTTCCATGGGAAGGGAGCACACAGACTCACAAGGGAAGGGCTCCTCTCCCTGTGCAGTGAAAGAAAACCTCGGGTGATGAACTGACCAAAATCCCCATGCCTTGTCTCCCTGCGCTGTCGGTGGAGAGGAGGGAGGGGTTGGGGGAAGGTGTTTTTAATATCTTACTTTACTTCTCATTATCCTACTCTGATTTTTTTAGTAATAAACTCACTTTGTATCTCTAAATTGAGCCTGTTTTGCCCTTGGAGTGTTTTCTTCCGGTCCTTGTCTCAACTCATGAACTCTTCGTTGAATTTTTCTGTCCTCTGCCCAGCTGTAGCTGAGGAGGGTGAGTGAGCACTTTGTGGGGGCCTGACACTTTGCACCCACAGTGTCAAACCACGACAGTGTGACACACGGAGAGCGCTCCCCCACCACGCCCGCCCGTGCGTCCCGGTGCTGGCAGTGAGGGTGTAGGGAGGGCAGCGGCTGGCCCGTCAGGGTTGCGGGGAAGAGCAACAGGTGTGGGAAAATCCCGAGAGAAGACGAACAGGGAAAGGACGGCAGCAATGCTCTGCGGGAAAAGCGCAGGTGCTGCCCAAGAGCCAAGCGGTGCCGGCGGACAGGAGAACATTTATCTCTCGCCGGCCGCTAACCTAAGTGTTACACTGGGGAAACACGCCGCTGCCTGGGGAATGGCGACCCTTCCAGGGGGAAAGCGCCACGGACAGGGCGGGAAGGTGAGCTTCACCCGTCCCCCGCGACCGGCGGAAGCGAGAACCGGTGAGGGGACGCTGCAGGAGCGGATTCAAGCGGAAGCCGGGAACAGTAGCCGGTGAGACAACGCTGCAGGAGCGGAGCCGGGCGGCAGCCGGTGCTCCTCCCGCTGGGCGGGGCCGCGGCCGGCTGGGCTGCGGCGGGCGGGCCGGACCGGGAGCGCACGAGTGACGCAGCGTTCCCGGAAGCCGCCCGGAGCTGAGGGAAGAGCGGCTGCGGGGACGGTAGGGGAGGCAGGCGGGCTCTCGTCGCTGCTGTCGGTGGCTCGGCGGAGCCCTCCAACTCCATTCCACTCCGCTTCCATCCCTTCCCCGTCCCATTCAATTCCATTGCCTGCCGGGAGCCATGTCGCTCTTCCAGTCCGCCCTGGACTTTCTGGCGGGCCCCGGCTCCCTGGGAGCCGCCAGCCGTGACCAGAACGATTTCGTGGGGCAGACGGTGGAGATGGGCGACATGAAGCTGCGCATCAAGCGGGTCATCGCCGAGGGTAAGAGTGGGCGGCAGGGCCGGGCCGTGCGGGGCGGACCCCGGCGCTGCGGGGCTGGGATGTGCTTCCCCGCGGGCCTCCTGCTCCCGTTTTCCCCGTCTCCTATTTCTAGACCGGGAGGGTTTCCTCCTTGGCAGGCCGCGCCCAGGTGGGGGCGGGCGGGCGGGCGGTGGCCGGGGCGGTGGTTCCGGCCTCTCGGGAAGGGCTGGCAGTGTCCGTGCCGTCCGCTCCGCGCCGAGCCGGTGTCCCCAGGCACAGGGGGACGGTATCCCCAGGCCCGGGGGTCGCAGCAGTGCTTGGTGTTACTGTCTCGCCTCAGGAATAGCCACCGAGAGCCGCTTGTGTTGTGTGGCCGTTTCTTCGCTTGCTTCGTGGTTTAAAATGCCTTCACCACGTAACAGAACTCAGAGGAGTTGATAGTCTGTCATGGTCTTTACAAACTACCAAGGACCTCATGAAAAATCGGGATTGCGTGGTTTATTTATTTGTTTATTTACTTATTTATTTTTATCACAATATATAATATTCTGCCAAACATGCAAGGTTGCCTCTGTTGTTTGGGGCTGTTTGGAAGACTGTGGAATGCAGGAAATGTGTTTGCTTTTAACACGTGTGTCAGGAGGTTGGTCTTACTGTGCACATAGACTTTGCTAGAGTACAGAGAGTTAAATATCCAGGCAGTTTCCAGTTTCAGTGAAGCTTTGGGTAGGTGGCCTGGTACACTGCTTGTTAATCTGTTTTAGAAAAGATTATATGTTTGATAGATGCAAATTACTTAGATATTGTAAAGAATTTGGATCGTCTTAATGCTTATGATCAGAGAAAATACTTTATTTCCTCCAGCAGAAGAAACATTGAAGGCTACTCTCAGATGACTAAAATGCGGACTTTTCTATACTACTGCAGTTAAATATTTCATTAACTTTGTAGAGATGGTTGATGTTATTTAGGTTAAATAGCTCAAAAGTCTGCTTAGAGCTCCTTTTGGTTGTTGGAGTTTCTTCTTGTAATTATCTGATACTAAGTAGTTTTCTGTTGAAATCTTGGTGATTGGCATAGAAGAAAAATTTGGTTAAAATTAGCTAGTTCAAACCACTTGCAAGCTACTTACAACATTTTGGAGCTGTAAAACAGCAACAACTAGGTCTTCACCACTGCTGTATCTTCTTAAGGGCAGTAATTTGTTGCTTAAATGCTCAAGCACTTTTGCCATATGATCTTAGAGAAAACCTGCAGTTTCTTATGTAATAAGTTGCATTTTAAACAGTACTAGATGTCATGTCCTCCTGTTCAGCCTTTACTTTACTTCTTTACAGTCAGAGTTGTGACTGAAATGAAAGCACTGAGTAGAATGTGAATGCTAAAAGAACTGTCTGTGCTGCTGATACTGTAAAATTCATGTTGGCAGTGACCATAGCAGTTACTGAAGGAAAAAGGAAAGTTAGGGCAGGAAGCTATTTTTCAGGCATATATACTATTTGGTTCTTGGTTCTGGAGCAGGTATTTTAACACTTTACTTTGACAGCAGCCTACTGTTTCCCAGAATATGACATAGGCATTGTAAAATGTCAGGGGAAAGATGCCAGGTTAGAAGACTTAAAGCAAATGGAGACATACTTTAACTCTACAGTTCTTTACAATTTCTCTGTAACCACTGCTATATGTTCCATGTTTGTCTCAGTGTCATGGTTTTATTTTATGTTGTTTTCTTTGTTTATTTTGCTAACTGAAGTTGGGCTAACTGCTTCCTTTTTCTGGAAAGTATCATTTTCTAGCCAATGTAGCCGGTCTAAAAGAGCCCTTGCAGTATGTTGAGTATAAAGGTAAAATAGATGTAAAATATAAAAATCCCAGCCTCTCCTGTGATCTTCAGACTTGAATTTGTCTGTAGCATATAGTTTATTTTATTGCTTAAATTGCATTTATCTTTCAACTCTGGACATGTGGTACCTTCTGATACATGTATCAGAAGGTACCACATGGATCCACTGTGGCTTACATGTATTCCCTTCTGTGGTTACAAATATGGGATCTGTTCTAGATCAGTTCTTTCATGCCAGATTCCCTTTTGGAAAGTCAAGTACTGCTTCCTGAATCTGGATTTCAAATCCATGGTGAACTGTGTGCCATCTGCCAATGCAGACTTTTCTGTAGGCTCATACGCTCAGCTTTGTAGCTGGTGTGAACAGCGCCTGTGGTTTAGCATTGCATGGTATCATGTAGCAGCACAGGTTCAGTTGTTCCCGTAGCCCACAACTCATTCCAGCTCTGTAGTGTGCACCAAATCCATGTTTGACTGTGCTCTAGGCTGAGATTTGTTGCACAGGTTGCTTGGATGCATTTTCCTGGTTGTTTCACAGAGGTGTTGTGCTGGGGTAGGACTGGGCTGATTGAAAATATGGTGTGCTGCTGCAGGAGGCTGACAGCAACCTGTGGGGGATGAGCTGGTGATGATCTCTTGCTGATACTACCTCTAAATGCAAGAACAGACCAAGTGTGTCACAGACTGGAGTGAGCACTTCTAGACTATGCTATCCTGTTTTTTTTTCCTGCTTGGACATTTCAGTAGCTCACTGGAGATAAGATTTTAGAGGACCTTGGTGGAGGCCTTTACATATAATCCCTACTTGCTTTTGGCATGATGGTGGCTTCAGATGTCATGGCTCTCTTGGATCCTCCTGTTAAGTGCCTGGACCCCCACACAGTTTTACTTCAGTAAAATAGTCACGGATTTCCTGCCTAATCAGTGAATACTGTTGCTTCTTTTGTATATGAGATGAAACAATTTAGAATAAAGCAGATTGTGTGAAAAACTGGGAACAAGCAAGTTCTGTAGCACACATTTAGCAACCGTTCTTCACATGTAATGAAATCTTATGCTTCCTTTGAGTAACAAACATTGACAAAAAAGCACACAAGAAGAGAAACATGATGAGAAAAAGAATGCATTATTCAATTTTTAGTCAGAAATATAGCAATAAGCAACAGCCTTAAAGTCTGGGTGCAGACTTTTTTTTTTTTTTTTTTTTTTTTTTTTTACTTTAAAAACAGATGTCATAACTTGAAGCCATGTAGGTAGGTGACTTGTTACAAGCTGTTTTCTGTCAAGGTGAAACTTCTGCATTTAAAGCAACTTTTTTTTCTTTACTTCAGGGCTTCCTCAGTATTTTGAGTGTGAACAGACAGCATTACAGTTTGTCAAGCTTATAGGAGCAATTCTATGGTCTCTGCAACTACTGGATTCATAGGATAATGATAATTATCCTATCTGAATTAAGTCCAGGTTTTTGGGTGGATTTATTTTGTAAACCTCTAGCAGCAGGGGCACACTGAATGCTTAATGCCAAGTTTCTATGAACATTGTTAGTTTTATTTGCTGGAAGATAGGGGAAAAAAGATGATTCCTAAAGAACAACTAAAGCACCTGACTTAGCAGCTGTCCAGCTTCCATTTTCTTTACTGTAAACTTAGACATTGTTTTCAACATGGTACAGAACAGTTCTGTTTTGTAAAGCTGTTCTTTCTTGGCTGTAGCAATTCCTACTTGCAGGGGAGCTCTCAAAGTTTGAAGATACTCTACCTCTCTGTACAGATCTTTAAGTTTGTGCCATCCTTCATTCTTGAGGCAATTTCATCATGCTATGAGGACTTGCAGTGGACACAAATACATGACTGGACTTCAAAAAAAAAAAAAAAAAAAAAAGCTTGTGAATCAATGCTTGGCAACAATAACAGAGCATCTTTTCTGTTTTGATGCTCTGATAGAAAAGCTTTCAGTTGAAATGCACTGTAACTTACATTCCAGGCTAGAATTACAGTGTTTCAATCAAGCTACAGTTGAAACATAAATCACTGAAAGTTGATATAGAAACAAATTTGGTCAGTATTTGGGAGGGGAGTACACAAGTCATATCAAATAGTTACAAACAGGAAGCTACTCACACCCTCACTTTCTCATGACTAGTTAAGTGTGTAATGAAACAGTGAGTGAACAATAGCAAGCACTGTTATGATGTGCTTCATTTCCCTATTTTGATGCTTCTCTAGCTGTCATTTTACTGAAGCTGCTTATCTGAAAAAATAATTTGTGAAGATATGTAAAACAGGAACATGATAAAAAAGAGCAGTTTAAAATCCAACTTGATGTGTAAATACAGTGAAGTTATTCAGTATTATGTGATTTATTAAAGAAATATGGATATTGGTCTAGCACCAATATCCAACTGTGACGGACAAAAACTCTCTAACAGTTTAAAGTTAGAAAGTGTATGTTTATTGCGACACCGGACAGCATGCGGGATAGTTCCCAAATACACACTGCACCTTTCAAATGATTACAGAGTCCTTTTATCCACACAAGAATTGAATACCCAAAATACAAATACATATTCATCATTTTGGTCCATCCCATTCCTCGCTTTGTATTCTAATAATTTCAAAAGCTATTAAGCATGCGTAGTTTGTTCCTTGAAATGGGTCGGTGGTCCCTTTCATGGGGAGGGGTCCCAAAATGAGGAAGTAAATGAAGTCTTCCTCATTTTGATCTTTCTACCTTTTCAATGCAAATATGACAAATGAATGTTGGTAGAACTCCCATTCCTTGTCTTCAATTGGTTTCAGAACAGAGGAGGCCCACAATTGTCTTATGTTCCTAAAAGCTATTTGTCAGTTTCTGTATTCTTCATTATAAACCCAGCTAACTAAACATTGTGTTGACAAGCAATCAGTTATTAGTTAACTACTAACTCTTAACTTCATCAAGGCCTACTTACAGAGTCCTTTTATTTTAATTAACTCTAGTAAGGCTTCTCTCTAACTAAAATCTTAGCTCCTCTAAAATCTCTAAATCTCTTAAAGTTTATGTTTCAGATGCCTAGGTTTGACTTGAGGGAGAATCCAAATCTCTTGGCTGGAAAAGCAAAAGTCTTCAAATCTCTGCAAGAGAGTGATGAAGGAGCACTGCCTGAGGCCTGTGGTGGTGCAAGGATAAGTTTCGAGTGCTTGCTAATAAATAAAGCAAATGAGGCAGAGTTAGTTCCTGATTTTCATGAGATGGTGTAGTGCTCTGTAGTGAGCCGTGATGTGTGAGAGCTTGTGTTTGCAGAAAAGAAATAAAGCCAGTTTTCTTCTGCTGTAATTTCTGAACTAGAAAATACTGTCTGAGACAACCTTGGAGGGCTTGGGCTGTCTTCTGAGAATGGGGCTCTGAAATGCCTTAGCAATGCAAAACCTGTCTCTCTGGGCAATAGCTGGATGGGTGTGTACATGTCTCTACACTAGGGATCTGTATGGGGGAATACTAAGGTGATTTTGCTGATACAGATATCCTTAGAAAACTGTCTTAAAACCATCTACAAACATTTACATGAGTTGAAAAAATGAGTGAAAACATCCCAATGTAAATACATTCTTTAGACACCCCTAGAAGTTCTTCTTCTCTTAACTTCCATTTTACCATTTGCCTCAGTTAGGTGTGCTGTACAGGTGTTTGTTGAAAGTGCTTTTAAAATAATTTTTTCTGAATGTTTGCAAAATATATTAGTCAGGGAGCTTGGAGTAAACTGTTATGACAGAGGAGAAGTTTTGCCAGTAAACTTGTCCCTACTGAGGGTATATTAAAACTGCTTTAATAGACTACTTCTTCAAGGGAGCCATTATCAAACTGTAAATGAAACTGCTTTTATGAATTAAGCAGTAGGAATAGTTTTACTTTTTGTTTAAGAATTGTTTTCACTAACAACAGATGGCTTTAAAAGAAAAAAAAAGTTAGAAGTACCTTTATAACATGCTCTAACTCCTTTGGTATCCCAGAAAATCCATGGAATTAAATTCGGTTTCTGCTGTAGTGCTGCAGTAGTAATAAACCAAACACTACATGTAATGAGCTGTGTTGTATGGAGCTGAATTTTGTTCAGGTGAAAGAGTGAAAACGACAGAATGGGAAACTTGAAGCTGATGTTTTGAGAGGGGCATAGTTGTAAAAGGTGAGCTTGTAGGCCACAGCAATTGGATTCTCTATAAGGAAGGTGCAATGAAGTAGGAATTAACCAGGCATGATACCATACCAATGATACCATTGGCTTTCTCTGATCTTTCTCTGAAGATCTAGAAAATTTAGTGAACTCCATTCTGTTTAGCATTTCATACTTGATAATAAGGTGCAATTGCTGAAGTAGAAATCCATATTTTAAGCTAGTTATGTAGTCTCGAAATTCTGCTGTCTCAATGAGGTTTGCACAGTACTCTTGAGCAAAAAGAAGTGTTTGAGAAAATAGATAGTTTGACAAAAGGAGTTGGAAGGGAAATATTTTATGAACTAACACGTTGCAGTTTGGTAATAATATTACCCTTATTGTAATGTGTTCTTCAGTGCTTGAAAATGCTTTCTGACATGACACTTATCTTAAAAACAGGAGGTGTATGTTTAGCAGTTATCTTCATTAGTTATTGCTGTTTTTTATACAATGTGTTAGCAATGTAATACCAAAAAATTGAATTGAAATTATCAGGTAATACTTGCTGTACTGAATTTTGGTTTTACAAGGACCTTTAAAAAAATGGCTTCATAAGAAATCTGCATATGCAGTCTTAACAAAATGCAGGAAAGTGACAAGGTCAGTGTGCTCTTTGCATATGTACAAGAAAGGAATAGAATATCTGAACTCTTGCTGAATATCAGCGGTCTTGACCAGATGCTGAAAAATGTATGCTTGATACATTTAGAAATGTATCTGAATTCATGTATTGATTCTGTTAGACTAAAAATAATTATGTTCCTGAATATTGAAATTCAAACTGATTTAATGTGCCTTCTTCTTGTAGGGGGTTTTGCTTTTGTCTATGAAGCTCAAGATCTTGGAAGTGGCAAAGATTATGCTTTGAAGGTAATATTAATTTATTTCACTATAGGTTTGTAAGATCTGTCTTTTAGCTTGATATTTTAGCATGACAGTTAGTCCTTGATGTATGCCACTGAGCAAGTAACTTGGAAAAATGCAGTATATTAGTGATGTTTGTAGCCCACTATTTAGAATGGTTATTCCAGTTAGAACCCTACACTTCATACTTGGGTGACAAACAGGGGAATTGGTCTTTTAGGTGTCGCTGGTCTTTATTTTTTTATTTGGTGTAGAAAGTCATGATCCAGTCCAAAACATTTTGTTGCACGAGTAAAAAGAATATTTCATAGTTACTTGGAGTACAGGAATCTTTTTCACTCATCAGAAGCAGATTTAGCCTACCTTCTTACTTAAAGAGTAAATTCCCTTAGTATTAAAAATAATGCTTCACACTTTGACTCATTGTTTAAACATTTGGCCTGGTACTTTTTAGAGACACTTCTCTGGATTCTTGGTTTCTAGACGCTTCTGGTAATCAGCTGTAAACAGGGTATTTGTATGAGGGGTGGGAGAGGTAAGTTGGCATTACATCACCAATAATTACTTTGACTTTTTCCATTTGATTTCGTATCCTCCAGTAACAATATCTGACCAAAGCCATATACTATATCTGTTCAAAAAGTCCTCTAGAAGTCGCCCCATAAAAAATAACAGGTAAAAGGTGAACCATTACTATACTTTCTCTGTTCTGTAAAACTGGTACTTTTGTAGAGAATGCTCAGGCTGCTTGTAGTCAAATGTTGACTGCAAATCCAGAAATTCTAATTCTAGAAACAGTAATGCTTAATTTTGCTACTGATTACCATTGAAAAAGCATGGCTACATAATCTGGAGGAGTTTAGTCTAGAATGAGTGAATATTTCAGACAGAAGGTGAATCTTTCCTTGTCAGGCCACAATGCTGCAGCCAGGAGCTTTGTTTCCTGCCCCATTGCAGTTCCTTAAGTTTTTGACTATAGTTTATCCTTCATATTCTATGAAAAAAAATTTATACGGTATTATTCTGTAAGTTTCAGTAACTGTATTTTCTCAATTACTTTGTTTTTTTTTGACAGCGATTGTTGTCTAATGAAGAGGAAAAGAACAAAGCCATTATTCAGGAAGTTTGTTTTATGGTATCCTTTTCTGTGACATATTTAACTGCCTGAGACTTCTGAGTAACAAAAGATTGCTGTACAGATTCTGTTTTTCTTCATACCTAAGAGGACTGCCACTCTGCAGGTCTGGGTTCATGGTTTGTCATGAATCTGGTATCATGACTCAACATCCAGAAAGTTCAGTTCTTCAAAAACTGGAGTAATACAATGTGTGCAAATAATTTTGTAGCTAGTGTAGACTTTGCCATGTACTTCTGGCAAGAAGTGAAATTCTTATTTGGGCTTTTTTGCAGCCCTGTGAATGTTGTCAAAAGACCTTTTGACTTCACATGATAGTTAGATCTTAAATAGAATTCCCTCACATGCATTGGATTTATTGCTCTTTGCTTTTAGTCTCAATATTTATTGATTTCTCCTTTGGATACATCTGGCTTTAAGAAGTAGTGCTAGCTATTAAGGAAGAAATTTCAATAGTCTACATGCATTAGAAATAAGCAGATGTTTCTCAGTGTTGTTGCTGTCCTCTTTATTTTCAGTGATGTCAGATAGTAGGGTATAATGTCATCTCAGTGTGTTTTAAATCCTTGATTTTAGTAAATTCAATATTTTCTCCGTGGCCTGGCTCCTCTTGGACCCTCAGTTTGTTTCAAGAGTCAGTTATTCAGGTGTGGTATACTGATGTGTTCCCTTCTGAATGTTCAACTTCATTTTGAATTAGCAGGCAAACCCACTGATCCTAATTTAAGCTACTCACTTATTTCTTTTTATGATTGCTGGTATGTTTGACAAAATCTTAGCCTAAACACCACTTATGAGAAGTACCATAGCACTATACATTTTCTATCTATTCTGACATTACCTTGCCAAGAGTAAAGAACTCAATGTTCTTTTGATGTTTTTCACAGCTCAGAGTCACTAAAGCAGATGTACAAGATGATGAAGGGTTAATTGCTGCTAACTTTGAGATAAGACTGTGAAATGCAATTAATTCCTGCAGCTCTGAATAGAGGGTTGTGGAGAGATGCGTAAGATCAGATTAATGTGAATTGTGTGGCTCCAACTTGCCCTTTTTAATTGCTTTGTTCTACTTACAAAGTCTTTGCTTTTCTCTCTTCAGACTTGGTGAATGCATCCTGTAAATAGATTGTGTTTTTCTCACAGGCACGACGCTCAGTGTATGCACAGACAGGCATAATGCAACATACCTTCCACTGGCAGGAGCTGAGATCACTTACACTGTACTCCCCTTTACATAGCTCAAAAATGATACCTCAAGTTTTTGAACTGAAAGTGAAACATGATAAAGGTTTTAGCATGAAAAAAATTATTACTAATGATTGGAGGATAAGTTCCTTGCCCTTTTAGACCTCTAATTGTTTTGAAATCTATTTTAATTACTTAAAATTGAAGCATGGCATACTTAATACTTCTTTGGGGAAGATAGGTGAGGATACAATAGCCCTTTCTTGATCAGCCATCTAGAGAAGCAGCTGATATTTAGAAGATATCCCTGCTACTCCTGCTAGGCAGTCATTGTCAAAAGACAAAAATAACTAGCCCTGTTACTGAGTCTAGTTTCTTCCAAGCTGTAATCATAAGGATTTAAAAGTTTTTTTTGACTTTTTATTACATTACCATAGATTTCTTTCTCAGATTTCTTACAGCTGAGGCATGTATTTCCCTGTTTTGCATAGAGTATTGATTGCAGCTACTATGCTTTCTGTGATTTTAAGCTAGCATTTCAAATGAACTACTGGATGCAATAGTATCAATGAACTTGGGAGTCATCTTCCTTGAACGTGTTATCTCCAGAAAAAACTTTCAGGTCATCCCAACATTGTCCAGTTTTGCTCTGCAGCATCTATAGGAAAAGAAGAATCAGATACGGGGCAGGGAGAGTTTCTTCTGCTTACAGAGCTGTGTAAAGGTAAACTTGATTTCTTTTCCCAGCAGTGCACACTTCTGGCAACTGTTTTGCACAGGTTGCTTGTTAACTTAAAAGCTTGGAATGACTGTTGAAGATAGCATGGTTCAGTGGAGCTAGAGTTCAGACTTATCTTTTATAGGATAAAGATCAGGGTTTTTTAGACTACAGTTTAACCTTGTCTTAAATATGAGCTAATCATTAAGTTTTTTGTATGAGACTAGTCAGAGAAAGGAAGCGTAGGAGTAGTTCCTTAGAGCACTCTTTCTTTTGTCATTGTAGTCAATGTGCCATTTTCAGAAAATATATTTAATACAACTCAAGATTTTAAGTCTTTCTTGAGAAGGGTCTATATGTGTCAAGCTTTCAGAATTTGCAGTGTTTTGTGTGTGCTTATATGAATTTCTCTCACTTCCTGCAGGACAGCTTGTGGAATTCTTAAAGAAAGTAGAATCCAAAGGACCTATCTCTTGTGACACAGTTTTGAAGATCTTTTATCAGACCTGCAGAGCAGTGCAGCATATGCATAAGCAGAAGCCTCCTATTATTCATAGAGACTTAAAGGTATGTTACAATATTTAAATAAAGGCTGAACTTCTGAATAGCAAAGGAGCCCGTTGGGCTGGATCAGTGTTAAAAATTATTCTTGAACACAGTGCTTAGATCTATTGCCTTGCCATAACTATTGAGTGTGAAGATCATCACTGAAATACTTGCATCTCTTCAAAGAACTTCTTCTCCTTGTGCTTACTGTTTAGGAGCTGCTTGTACTCGATCTGAAACAAGCTGGCAGAAAAGTAGTGTATCATGTTTTGCTGATTGAGTTAGACTCAGTATTTTGTTTTTGATAAAATATTCAGTTACAGCTAGTGAAGTGCAGTTCTGGGTTAAGTAGGTGTCTTAATAGAAGAGGTAAAGCTTTGAAGGAGAAGAATGTTGAATTATCTGTGAAAAATTACATTGCCATTGAGAATATGTAGTAAGCTTTTAGTTTTAGAACTGGTAACTTGCATTGTACTTCAGTGCTTGTTCTTAATTTGAAATGTAAAACTTGGCAGGCATAATTCAGGTTAGATTTTGTTTCTTAGGTTTTGTTTTGTTTTGTTTTTTAATTTGCCTTTACCTGGAATCTATAGACTTATCCTGTAGAACATGTTCTACCTTTAGGAGCTTTGGAGATTTGAAAGGACTTACCTGGATTTGAATTTTGTATTTTGAAGACAGGGGCTCACCTTTACCTATTCAATATGCTTTAGATGAAGAAGCCCTCATCATAACTGAGATTCTGCTGTACTGTGAATATATTTGAATTTTCCTTAGCATAAAAAAATAAGACAGAGGAGATTCTTATTCTTGGAATAGTGTCTAAATTTCACACATGTCTATCCAGCCTGATGTGATTTCATTTAATATAAAAATATGAAAATTTGTTCCTCCTTAAGTAAGCATGTACTCAATTACTTTGGGGAAAAGAAAATAAGACCAGTCTTCTAGAAGTGTGTTAATTATCTTCAACACTCTCAATGAAAACTTTGATGTTAGTTATTAGTATACCCCATAAATATAAACCTAGCTTTGGTGACAGAGCACTCCTTCCCTGTCTCTTTTGCTTGGTACCATTGAACAGGCTTTTACGTTGTGAGGTTGTGTCAAAGACATGTTAACCATTCTTCACTGAAATTTCTATATGCTTTTGTAGAAAAGGTGCATCTTTCTTCTGAAAAAAAAAGGTAAAAAAACCTGTTTACAAATTAATACACAATTTCTTTCATAACCTGGTGCATAGACATTGAGCTAATGCTGTAATTCAGAGCTGTTTTTTCTTCTCAAGGAATGTACCTCCCTTGACAGAGATAAAACATGAGAGAAGACAGGAATTTGGTTTTATGCTGGTCTCATGTGCAGAGGCTGCAAAGCAAGATTAAATTATTGTTGTGCTGCAAGAGTCAGAGGCCTTATTACAGCCAGGAGCCAAATAGGGATCATTCAACTGTGCTACCTTTTTTAGCAGTCTAAACTAAGGTCAGCAGCATAGAAAACTGTAAGTCAGAGTTTTGAGCCAATTAACTTTGACACCTTTTCCTAACTTTATACAGAGGTACAAATTTTGTTTTTCAGTCCTTTTGTGATTATGACTCCAAGTACATCTGCCCAATACTCTTACTCTTTCCTTAAGTTTCTTCCACATTTCAATTAATGATACAGGATGGTTGAAATTTATGAAGTAGAAAAAGGCAGGGATAATGGATGATGAACTATCCATGCAGCACATGGTTCTCAAATAGCTGTTTTCTGTCTCTGCACAGGGTCACAGGTGTCTCCTAGCAGCCTGCTTCTCTACTAGTACCTCCCTGGTTTTTGCTTATAGCAGTCCTAACCTTCATCCCACTGCAGTTGAGCTAACAGTGTTCAGTTTTATGCCTGAAAACATTTGGATTCTAAGACACTGCTTCTACAAGTTCTCATCTGAAAAACTGGCCTTTTCTTAGGCTCTGATGAAATTATTTTTTTTTTCCCCGAGGTTTATTTCTTGCTCTCTGGAGTGTTTCCTGTTCATGGTGTGCTTGGTGCTTCCTTTCAAAACTTGGCTATGTTGCTACCATATAAAACTATAGTAATGTCTGAAATCTTTGTTTTCCTCTAAACAATATTTTTGGCTAAAGTGATTAGTTTTCATATGTATGTACAAGTAAGATGATGTGTATAAAAGCACTTGTGTTAGGGCAAAAAATACATGTTTTTTTAATCTGTTACTCTACATCTTTTTGAAGGTGGAAAATTTACTTATTAGTAATCAGGGGACAATTAAACTTTGTGACTTTGGTAGTGCTACAACTATAGCTTACTATCCTGACTACAACTGGTCTGCACAGAAGAGAGCAGTGGTTGAAGAAGAGGTGAGACTATTTTAATGTGATTTAATTCTAATATCAACAGTGGATTAATTTAACTGTTGCTGTTAATCTGGTATTAATTTGTGAGACATCTAAGACAACTGAAGAGTTTTTCAATAAGTGTTATTTATAAAGTTTTGGTTCTGCATTTGTTTTGCTTGAGTTCAAAAGCTGTCTGCAGTTACAATCGTAGTTAGTGTTCTGTAGCTACATGTAGAAACACTGCTTCAGCATGGTCAGTGTCCATTCTGCAATCTGGTGTGAAAATAAAAGTAGTTGCTAGGGCTTCTTCTAATTGCGCTGGACAAGAAATTGGTTGTGCCACACTCATGTCCATCTTCTGGTCTGTTTTTCCTCAGTTGAATGATGTAAATGAGAGGCATGTCTGCTCAGCAGAATAGGAATGGGCAGTATTGCAGTGCCTTGGACTACAGTAGCCAAATCTAGCACGCAGTGTACTTTTGCAAAGTGCATTTGTTCTTAGTTTAGAGTTGAGAGTAATGCTAGTAAATCTGGTGTAGTACATCAGCAGGAGAAATACGCTTAAGTTCATGTGTACAACTTCTGACATCACTGCAAGCTCCTGTTTTGCTATCTGATATTCTTGGAAAGCGTTGCACTGATGAAATGATGATGTCGTACCATTGTCTTGTATAGACTGTGGAAAAAGATGGTAGAAAAGGTATTCTTTAGACCAGAGTTTCTCTTTGCATGTGTCTGCACTGTCATTAAGTGTGCTGAGAAAGTGAGAGAGATGCACTGGAGTGTGAATTCACTTATTGGCTTATTGTTGATTTTTGGTATTAGCATTCCTGTCTATTTTTGCTTCATGTAGAACAGTCACTTTATGTGCTTTGCGGGCTCTTGGTGATCACAATGTTATTTGAGTCCTACTGTCTTCATGTGATCTTATGTCAAAGCTGTTGTGACTATTGCAGGATTCAGTTGATGGCTTTTTCTTTGACAAGTGTTTCTGAAACTAATTTTAAAAATGAGAGTACTATCCATTCTACATGGAGAGCTGTTTCCTTGGTTGAATGCTGTTAAAGCTCATTGCTCAAGATTGTTTCAATAAATTCTGTCTTCTCCAGATCACAAGGAATACAACACCAATGTACAGGACACCAGAAATGATAGACTTGTATTCAAATTTCCCAATTGGTGAAAAGCAGGACATTTGGGTAAGAAGTCTTTTTTCTTGCTGTATCATAGTTCCTCATGTCATAGTGAAACTGATTGTGCAGGCTTTGTGTTAGTTTGTTGATTAACTGACTAAAGCACCAAAATAAATGTAGGATGCTGTCTTAGATCAAAATAAACTTAATTAGTATGGATTCTATATCTAAATGTTAAAAGAATGAGATGTTCTGTGCAAGGTTTTTTCCTGGCTTAAATTTGACTTCTACTTGAGAGGCAATGCTGAACTTCTCTAACATTTGGTAGGACTGTTGCCTAGTTGGAGCTGCCACCATAAATCCAGAATGTTTAGAGTCCTTGGATTCAAGTTCTCGCCTTTCATGCTCTGCCATGTATATAATCCTGGGACAGCCTATTGCTGAGTTCAGAATGGTTATGTACAGCTAGGGAATGTAGCTAAAATACTGACAGATACCATGAATGAGAACAAAGATCATTCATGCTTTGTGTAGAAAGGATGAATGTACATGTTTACTAAAAAATCTGTAACGAGAATTAAAGGTAAATATTAAATCCTCAGCTGTACCTTTTCCAGCTGCATAATGCTGCAGTACTGAGGTACTCCCCAGTAGTGTAGCGCTTAGTGACTTAGTTTATGGGATGTTTTTTACAGAGGCAGGTGTGAAGCTGTTCAGTTCTTACCTGTATTAGCAGTGTATCAAAAGACAAATTGAGGAAATGTAATGCTGGGGCTTTAAAAGATTTTTTATGGAATCTTGGAACTTCATTCAGTTTATTAAATTAGTTGCAAGATATTGTGGAAACTCTTGTTCAGTTTCTACAGCTGTTGGTGACATCCTTGTAGCATGTGAAGAAACACCAAGTAAAATACATTTTTCTGACCATTTGGTCTCTTCATGTACGTTAAATACAGTCATCCTGAGCCAGGATTACAGAATCGCAGAATCACTAGGTAGGAAGAGACCTTCAAGATCATTGAGACCAGCCCATGCCCTAACACCTCAACTAAACCATATCACCGAGTGCTACATCCAATCTTTTTTTAAAGACATCCAGGGATGGTGACTCCACCACCTCCCCAGGCAGACAATTTCAGCACTTTATCAGTCTTTCCATAAAAACTGTTTCCTGATATCCAACCTATATTTCCCTTGGTGCAGCTTGAGACTATGTCCTCTGATTCTGTCAGTTGCTACCTGGAGAAAGAGACTGACCCCACCTGACTACAGCCACCTTTAAGGAAGTTGTAGAGAGTGATAAGGTCACCTCTGAGTCTCCTTTTCTCCAGACTAAATAACCCCAGCTCCCTCAGCCATTCCTCACAGGCTTTGTGTTCCAAGCCCCTCACCAGCCTCGTTGCCCTCCTCTGGACATGCTCAGGTGTCTCAATGTCCTTCCCAAACTGAGGGGCCCAGAACTGGACACGGCACTCAAGGTGTGGCCTCACCAGTCCCAGGTATAGGGGAAGAATAACCTCTCTGGTCCTGCTGGCCACACCATTCCTGATACAGGCCAGGATGCCATTGGGCATTCTTGGTCACCAGGGCACACTACTGGCTCATGTTCAGCTGGCTGTCAGCCATTACCCCCAGGTCCCTTTCTGCCTGAGCACTGTCCAGCCACACCATCCCCAGCCTATAGCATAGCAGGGGGTTATTGTGGCCAAAATGCAGGACTCAGCACTTGGATTTATTAAACTTCATCTTACTGGACTCTGCTCATCCATTCAACCATTCCAGGTCTCTCTGCAGAGCCCTCCTACCCTCCACAACAGATTGACACATGCTTCCAGCTTAGTGTCATCTACAAATCTGCTAATGAAAGACTCAACACCCTCATCCATGTAGTCAGTAAAAATATTGAACAGGACTGGCCCCAGTACAGACCCCTGAGGGACACCACTGGTAACTGGCCCCAGCTGGATGCAGCAGCATTCACTACCACTGTCTGGGCCTGGCCATCCTGTGTGTTCCCAACCCAGCAAAGAGTGCTCATGTCGAAGCCATGGCTCCCAGTTTTTCCAGGAGTGTGCTGTGGGAGACAGTGTCAAAGGCCTTGCTGAAGTCCAGGTACACAACATCCACAGCCTTTCCTGCATCCACCAGGCGAGTCACTTGATCATAAAAGGAGATCAGATTGGTCAGACACGACCTACCCCTCCTAAACCCATGCTGGCTGGGTCTGATACCCTGGCCATCCTCTAAGTGCTGCATGATGGCACACAGTATAAACTGTTTCATTACCTTGCTGGATACTGAGATCAGCCTGACTGGTCTATGATTACCAGGATCCTCCTTACCATCTTTTTTGTGAATGGGTGTCACATTGGCCAGCTTCCAGTCATCTGGAACCTCCCCAGTGAGCCAGGACTGTTGGTAAATGATGGAGAGCAGCTTTGCAAGCTCATCTGCCAGCTCCCTCATCACCCTGGGATGGATCCCATCTGGGCCCATAGATCTATGAACATCCAGCAACTCAGCAGTTCTCTGATGGCCTCCTCCTGGATAATGAGGCGACCATTCTGTGCCCTGACAACATCTGCCAACCCAGGAGGACAGTTGTCCTGAGGACAAGCTTCCCACTAAAGACTGAGGCAAAGAAGGCATTAAGCACCTCTGCCTTCTCCTCACCTGCAGTTGCTGAGTTCCCTCCCACATCCAGTAGAGAACAAAAGTTGGTCTTAACCTTCCTTTTGTCATTAATGTATTTGTAAAAACAGTTTTTATTGTCCTTTACAAAAGTTGCCAAATTAAGTTCAAACTGAGCTTTGGCCTCCCTAACTTTTTTCCTACATGCCCTAGCAACCCCCTAAAATACTTCCTGGGATACCTGACCCTCCTTCCAGAGATGATGCATCCTCTTTTTATTCCTAAGTTCCTTCAAAATCTCGTTGCCCATCCAGGTTTGCCTTGTTAATGTCCAGTCAAAAACAAAATTAGAAATGTGTTTAATAAAAGCCTCACTCAAAAGGGCAATTGCAGATTGTTTTTTGTTTAAAATGACTCTTTGTTTAAAATGTTAGTGTTAACATGGTGGTCTTCTTCTGTATTTTGGGAAGATGTATTTCATTTACCATACCTGAGTTGGAACATATTGTTCCGTATTTTTTCCTTTATGCTTTGTGTTCAGTTAAAATATAAAAGTATTTGGCAGTAGAATACGGTCCTGTCTCTGGAATCATAAATGATTTGTAGTTTGTGGTTAGGATAAAAAAAAAAACATTTTTTCAAAGAAAAAGGTAGAGTCATTAACACTTCTGAGTCTGTGTGTTTGTCACTGCGTGAGCTTAAAAACAAAGGAAATAATGCCTGTCTTAGAACAGCAGCACAGATGAAAGGTTAGTTATCAACCACATTGACTCCACAATGGGAATGTGATTAGGTGTCATTAAAAGTCCAGAGTTTTTTAGATTTGGCTGACTGCTTTCTGTACATTTCCTACCTAAGTCTAAAGATCAGAAAACAAGCACTAAATCCAAATGTTTTAGTTACTTGCTTTCAAAATTAATGTGAATTCCTGAACTCAAATTCAACTAAGTGACAGACTGTTCCTTATCAAGTGATTTTTCTCCATGCTTGAAAGGCCCTTCATACTCTCTCACTCTCAAGGATTCCTGAAAAAGCAAAGGAGTTGACTTTGGAAATGTTTAAGGATCTGGGTTCTCCTTACCAATATCTAATGAAAAAATTTTAATGGTCTGTGCAAGACATCCTGCACATTTTAATTCAATGTGAGCTGAGCAATCTCTTAATGTTTAATGTAGTTTAATTTGACTTAATTTTACTTTGGTCTAATATCTCTGCCATCCTGCAGCTGTACTGTAGAACAGTATGTAGCTTGTTGCCTGAAGCTTGTCAGGGAAAAAATAACAATAATTTTATTTGTTCCAAACAATCCCACCCCTTCCTTATCCCCTCAATCCCCAAACACTATCTGAACTCTCCAAAAACTCCACTGTCACCTTAAGGAGGATTTAAATTAGTTGCTGGTAAAGGCCCAATAGCAGGTCAAAAAGTTACTCCTACTTTGTGGTTCTGCTTTTTTACCTTCTGGCATGTGAATGCTCAGATGGATCTGGGTAACTTTTGTAGAAGGACTGTGCAGCTTTGGGACAACATCTTGGGAATGGACTCTCCTATTAAGTGTAGCAGTGATGAGGTATTGTGGATAGTGTTGGCTTTGAGGAGTTGCCTTGCTGGAACTGAAATTGCCTTCTAACCAAATTGAATGACAGTTGGTGTTTAGAACAGCCAGAATTCATCACAGTTACAATCTTAAGTTACAGGTAAAACAGAAGAAATTAGAAACATTCTCCAGCAATTGAAGCAAAAATCAAATGTGAGTGGCCGCTCCATTTCCTGTGTGTTCAGCTGGTTGCCTTGGTGCTTTTCTCTCCTGTGTGGCTGTGGGTGCTCTCTCCTGGTGCACAGAGTGTCTTGGACTGCACAGGGAGTAGTTTCATTCCTCTAAAGCTAAATGGTGATCTGCTTTATGAGCAAGCATTTAGTGGAAGAGTAGATGGTATTTTCTGTATTCCCCTGCTGAATTAGTTATTATGGACTGTATGATGCTTCCACATACAGGTTAGAGAGAGTTTTTTTCCTACAGCCTGACAAAAATTTGCAAGAATTAACATATGTACTTTATTTCTGGTACTGGACTGAGAGACTTGCAAAGTATTTTGGAGTAACTAAATCCCTACACCTTAGAGACTTCAATAACTTTCAGACGTTAGAAGCTGTTCTTGGGATAAATTGACAGCCAAGGCCAGTTGCAGATGGTGAACACAGAGGGCTGGAGGCAGTGGGCAGTTTTCTTAGGTAACATCTTCAATGGATTGCTTCATTTGTGAGGGCTATAAAAGCCCAAATACTTATGTAACTATACATACTGGGGTTCAGAAGAAACTTAGAGGAGGAATTTTCCAACTCATTGTGCCAACAGTTACGTGGAGGCAATGGGTGCTTTATTATCAAACTTTTATAGGTGAAATGGAACATGCTTCTGTTATGATATTATAACTCTGTCAGCATATTTCATATCTTAATTTATTTGAAAAAATATGTATCAATTTACATTTACTTCAGTAACAGATTCAGTTATCCTAGCTAATCCTTAACACCTGGATTATTCAGAGATTAGAATTCAGAACTAACTTTTGTCTTTGTTAGTTGTTGCCTTCTCAGCTTACAAAAATCTCAAATTGGACACAGAAAGGAACTTGGAAGTTCCCAGGATGTAGTAGTCCGGATTTTGTGATTTTTGAGGCTTGAACGAACTTGTCTGAAAATGGTCTTAAATTTTATTTGTTCCAAGAGTGGTATAGCCATCTGACTGTAGGGAATAAAGGGAGTGTAATTTGGGGCTTATTTTCCTCAAACCTTTGTCAGAAGATGCTTTTTAGAGAGTGTGTTGTGTGTCTCCCTAGAGTTATTTAAGCAATTTGCTTAATGCTTACATCATCAACTAGCTTTTGTATTGCACAACAATGTATCTGAGTTAGACCACATTCTGTCTTGACAAATAAAATGCGTCTCCTTGCAGCACAGGATGGAGATATAAAACAAAACTTATGAACTTTTTTTGGAAGAATAATCCTGCTCTTGAACATGTTCAGTATGGCAAGACTACTCATTTTGTATGCTTTGAAATTCATAAAATTAATTTCTTGTAATGACTTCTAAATGATTTAAAAAAAAAAACAAAACACAGGAATAGTTTTCCCAAATGACAAGTGATAGGACAAGAGGAAATGGCCTTAAGTTGCACAAGGGGATGTTTAGGTTGGATGTTAGAAAAGATTTCTTCACTCTAAGGGTTATTGGGCACTAGAAGAGACTGTTCAGGGCAGTGGTTGAATTACCATCCATGGAGGCATTTAAAAGATGTGTAGATATAGTACTGAGGGACTCGGTTTAGTGGTGGATTTGGCAGTGCTGAGTTAAAATTTGAACTTGAGGATCGTAAAGGTCTTTTCCAGCCTAAAGGTCCCCATAATCCTATGCAGTATTTCTGTTTACCTTTGTAGGCTCTGGGCTGTATCCTGTACTTGCTGTGCTTTAGGCAACACCCATTTGAAGATGGAGCTAAACTTCGCATAGTCAATGGGAAATATGTCATCCCACAAAATGACACCCGCTACTCTGTGTTTCATGATCTCATTCGTAAGTTTACAGTGTTATTTTATTTGGTGTCTTTGTGAATACATGTTTTTATTAACAGTTGTTTTACTGATAGTTAAATGTTATTGACATGTGAAGGTGAAAAAGGTAAACTGCAGCAACTTCTTATTTTATTAATAATCTTAATACATTATAGAAAAATTACGAAATTTTATGTAGAAGTTGCTTTTTTAGTTTCTTTTAAGTATTTTGCATAGTATCTGAATTAGTCCATTGGAACAACTGGTGTTTTGATTTGGCTTCTTTGAACTTACTTAAAAATTTTTTTGCTTTAGGTTTCAGATAGATTACTGGAAATGTTAATTACTGTTCCAGAAATATATGTGACTGCAATAGTATTAGACACAAAGTTACCTCTGATGTTCTTTATTAGCTGATCCCAAGGTGTATTCTTTGAAATATTATTGATCCTATGTAGTGTTGTTTTTTTCCTATGGATACTCTTATGACACTTAATTTGGATATTGATTTAGTAGTTTCTCCACTCTGGTCAGGTGTTTACTTATTGCCCTGGAATGTTTTGAAGAAATTATTATCAGTTGAGAGAAAAGCTTTGAAGGGTTTGTTACATTGTCTGGATCTCCTTTTTTTTAGGCTCCACTTTGAAAGTGAACCCAGAGGAGAGATTGTCAATCACTGAACTTGTGAACCAACTGCAGGAGATTGCAGCAGCTAGGAATGTCAATCCTAAATCCCCCATCACAGAGGTAAAAACGTCTCATAAGGAGTATAATTGATTAGGCCTCCTTTCTGTCCTCTGCAGTGTATGTGCATTTAGTAAAAGATTCCAGAGCAGGTCCCCTGCTCCTTCGTATTTTGAAAATTTTGCACTGATTTATTTCAAAATTCAGTTGAATTGATCAGTATCTCTCATAGGATCTTTGAAAATGTGCCTGTTAAAGCACAGAGACCTTAAAAGAAATTTAGTATTTCTTACTGCTTTTTGAAAACCTTTTCAATCCTCTTGGTTTAGTATGCTTGCACTCTGTTGGACATGCTGTGTTCTATCATAATTAACTTGCTCAGAAAAGTTTTGTATATGAAGGCTCTGCTTACACTAACTTGAAACCCACTTAGGCATCTCCTATTCAATGCTTAATATGCACTATACTGCAGGTAAGTCAATTAGTGTATCTTAACTTTCTGGCTTTGTCCTGTGGTTTAGTTTGCTTGTTCTTACCAAGGAGCAGTAATTTGCCAAGTATAGCAAGATGGCTAAATTAGCAAGAAAATTCTCATCTGGAGTATTATTCTTCTCAGCTCCTGGAGCAAAATGGAGGCTATGGAAACAATGCTCAGCCTCGGACATCTGTGACGTCTGTTTCACAGAGTTCCAAGCCTGCAGGGCAGCTCAACAATTTGTACAATGCAGGTATGTTCCAAAACAGATGTCATTTCAGTGTAAAGACAATTGCATATCTTCCATGGGGGAAAAAAGTCATTTGGGGATTCTAGATATTTTGCATTAGTACTAGCTAATTGGTATTTATATCATTACTTCTAGCCTTGGTTTTTTTTTTTTTTTGCAAGGTTTGATTTTATGTTGATATGCAAATATGAATTTCTCAAGTTGATTGCTGTGCAAGATAAAAATTATGTTTCCTATGGAAAATAATTTAAAGTGCACTATTGACCAGTAGAGGCAGGAGTGTTGACGTAAGTGTACTAAAACTTGGTTTAGTTTAGTTAGAAACTTTAGTTAGAAGCAATAATGGTCTAAAAAATAAGAGCTGTAGAGGAAGAGTCTTCAGGTTATGGCAGACAGGTGAAAATAGCTTATTTTAAACCCTGAAATTTTTTGATTCAATGAGGCAATGATATTCGAAAGTGCATTGTCTAAAGAGCAGCATCTAATAGGAGTTTGAATTTAAACTGTTAAAAATCCTCGGGTTCTGTATTTTAATTGAAATGTTACCTTGTGGCAGAAGGTACTGAAATCAGGACATAGCCTGAGTTTGTGTTTGACACTGAATTTCTGAGGTAAAAAAAGTGACAGTTGCCTATGCTTTTCAAGAGGAACTATTTAATGTCAAATGTGTTACAACATAATAAGATAGCAGCTATTTGTGTTGTGTTGTTATCACTTCATATTAAAATGGGCTGAATGTCTGGCTAAATACAGAGAGCTTAATAAATGCAGAAGAAATTGTAGGGATTCTGGCTATGGACCATAGTAGCTCAGTAATGCCTGGAAGTTGTTGACCTCATGTATGTTTATTTTAGAGTGCAAAAAGTCTGTATGAGGAAGAAATACTTCCATAAGCACCTAGGTCCACCTCTCATTTTCTCTCCTGCCCAAAAAGACTTTGGACCCCACCCATGATACTTTGAAGTGCATCTGACAGTGACAGTAGTCACTTCCAAAAGATCTGTGTCTGACAGCCTCAAAGGAAAAAGGCAGCAGTCTAAATTTGGTCTAGTGGCTATCCAGTCAGCACTTTCAGTAACAGCTGTAGCTGGTACTGTCTTGAATCCAGCTAATTATGGGAGCATTGTCCAGGCTGGACTTCAGGAGAGGATTGCACTGTAGGATGTCAGTGGTGAGGAGGAGGAGTTGGAGTTCCATTTGAGAAAAGCAGTTGTTGGATTAGCAGAACTAAATGGAATCAACCAAACCATGTCTCCAAAATGACACAATTAAAAGCTGACATACTTAGTCTGTAGAAATAGATAATCCAGAGTACATTCAGTTGAAAATACTCAATATAGTAAAGAAAATAAGCTTCATAGGCTTATTTACATCTAGTTTTTTACTATTCTTTCTGCACCTGGATTAACTATTGTATCTGAATATGGAGCCCTTCAATTAATGTAGAAGATATCAAGGGACTATTTGATATTGTATGCAGTTTTCCTTCCAGCTTGATATTTCTTGCTTGATATTAATTATGATGAACTGTCAATGAGACAAGGGATATTAATTTTCATGAGGAAATGTTAAAATTGGATAACATTTATTGCACTAATAATGTGTGTATATCGATTTCTGTGGAAGAATCCAGCATCCTAATGCAATTATAATCAAAAGTCTGTCTGGTCATCTGTTTTGTGCAAGAATGCCTACTATTTGTTGTATACCATATCACTTGTTGTAATCATATCAATAGGTGTATTGTGCTGTGATGTTGTGCCATTTGGGATGTTGTGCTTAAAACTTAAGCTTAATATGCCAGCTGCTTCTGAAGCCCTACATTAAAATGTGTCTACTGGAGGTGATTAAGTAGATCTGCTTATGATAAGCTGCACTTCAGAAAGTGCAAAACTAAAGAAAGGCAATGGTTGCATTGACACTATGAAACATATGCCTTACTCCCAGAATTTTCTATCTTGTTTTCTCATAAATATAGACAGCAAATTAAACAATGTGTTAGGTATATTACTGGTACTTCCTTACTGCTGGAAGTACTATTTTTTTGCATAGGTCATAGTTAAGGCGAACTTTGGAACTGTGAGCCATACAGCAAGGTATAGCCTGTATGTGCATTCACTTTATTCCAACTTTAAAGGCAACATACTTTAAGTCATATCCTGGAATGGGCTCCATAATAAAGTACAATTATTTTTATTCAACTACTCTAGGCCTGACCGTTGCGGAATGTGACCAGACTTATGGAGGGTTCTTTGATATTCTGAGGGGTGGAACAGAGCGATTTTTCACTAATATTAAGGATACATCTTCTAAAGTTATCCAGTCTGTGGCCAAGTGAGTAAAAAAAATACAAAAAAAAAAAATTGCGCTGATAAGAGTTCTAAATGAAGGCACAGGAGTTTACTCCAGAAATGGTAAATTCAGCATATTTGTCCAAGTTTGAGCTGTAATAGCTGATAGCTACACCCTGAGACTTTATGTATGATATTTATACGAAAGTTACTTCAACAGTCATGTACTAGAATTGAGAATGTTGCAGTAAGAGCCTGTCTGTAAGTACTACTTGCCCTGCTGTGCTTTAAATACTGAAAACTTTTGAGACGTGAGGAGGTGGGGGTTGAGCAGCATGGAGAATTGAATTATTATTTAGGGCCTTCATGAATAAAAGAGGAATTAAAAAGATGGAGTGGTGAAATGTACAAATCAAGGGAACAGATGTGAGGAGGGAAAAACACCTGCAGGGAAATAAACTCTTCAGTTTAGTTTCCAGGTGGAAACCTATGCCTTCTAGACAGTATGAGAGGCACACTTTTGTCTCCTGTGCCCTGTATTACATGTATGACTCTCAAGTTTAGAGGTGTATGTTTTCAGATTTGTATTGTGTGATTACTTTTTTTTCTAATCAGGTTATCAGTCCCATTTAAATATTTCTAATACTTCTTTATGATCAATATTAATCAGTCTGTACAATTTATACATTTTTAGCTCATAATAAAATTCTATGCAGTGCTAAAGGGTTTTCTTAGTTCTAATGAGAGCTGGTAAGTCACTACTGAATACTTGGTCTGAATTAGAGCCTCCAAAAAATACTGAACTCTATTTCTCACTGTAGGCTTTGTCTTCCTTTAGTTGGGATATTGTGTTACAGCTTGTGAAATATATTTCTTCATATGTAGGTTTTTTCAGAATTCGGGTGTTACTTGTGCATAGTACTGCTTTTAAAGTATTTATAATAATCAGGTAAGTTAGATTTGTAGATATTGCAACTCTGTATCCACTTCAAGTGTGTTTTTAGCTGTTGGCTCTTACACTTAGTCTGTTAAAACTTCTAAATATGGCTTAGAAAGGCCAGGTCTTCTATTTTTTAAAAGTTGCAAAAGCTGCACTGCTTTGGTTTGTCATTAAGCTTTCTATAGAAGTAACCGGGGCAGTGGCATTTAACTTTTCTCCCTGGGAAAATCACATGGACACAGGGCAGGGAGGTGTACAAGGGGAGCAAACAGTTGCATGATGAAAAGCATTTTTGACGAAGTTATAAGCCCTACTTTCCCATGGCTGTCTACTAGATCTTACTATGTTTTTATTGTACAGTACATGCATCTGAAATACTCCTACACTTCTTTTTCTTATTCTCTTGACTCCACATGACTTTCTGGGTGCACCTTCATCACTTAGTTATGTTTGAAGCAGTTTTCTCTTCCTGCTCTTGCAAGTGGTTTCTTCGCTAAAGGCTACTGGAAGTTTAATCACTTTTTTGAATTTCATCTTGTGCAGTTTTTCTCTTTTCTAGCATTGGGTTAGGACTGTCTAAAATTGACTTTTTAATATGGAATGGCTTGTGTTGTGCCTACACCTTATTTTTATTTCTCTTACCTTACAGATGTGTGTAGCTTTTTGCTTTGTGTGGTTTCCTTTGCTTCCGTAGTAAATGTAGTGGGCAAGGAATAAAACAGTAACTGTACATCCAACCACATCTGCAGAGCTCATCTAGCAACTTCTGAAGTACTGGACAGTGAGTACTTGCTGTCTGAAAAGATTCTGTTCAGTTCTCATGCTCTTCTCTACAACTGTTTGTTTAGATTATGGTGACTGCCCAAATAAGTCTTGCATCTGTCTTATTGCTGAGACTTAGTATGCCTCTTCTCAGTTGCTAGTTAGTGTTCTGTGGCTGAACACAACAGCTTAGTGCATGGCTTGCTAAATATTAGTCAAAGGAAAACTTACTACTTTTACCTCATTTGTTTGAATTACAGTAAGACACATATGGACATTTACTAGAATTGAGTATCTTGAAAATGTAATTGTTTGACCTCATACTAGTTTGTAGCTTTTAATGGGAAGCTATGTTGTCATATCCAAATAAGATCAATTAGCCAGAGACCTTTTCAGGCTACTGAGGAATACACATTTGTATGGACTGTGGTGGATTGACAGTCTTGTCAGACAGTGTATGCTATGTCCCAAGACTGATCATGAGGAGATCAGTCCCTCTCAGATGGATGAATAAAGATGGACTCAGTTGGATGAATAAAGGTTTTGTTTAGGTGACTCTTGACCATCACCTTTGGCACAATAAGTGAAGCTATCAAATTTGTGTTTAAGTTCTGCACTATCATAAGCAAATCTTGGTTTTGTGGAGCACCCTCTGTCTCTATACAGCTGGGTTTTTCTTTTCATGTATCATCTGAGTGGATTTAGTCATTGGACTGAGGAGTGGGAAAAAAAGAGGAAATGCTCCAAGCATTTAATTCTGCTAGTGAGAATCAGTTACTTTAATACTTCTTTTTCCAGTGACTGAAAGACAAACTCTCTTCACTTGTAATTTACCAATATTATTTAGCAGCCCTGAGTTGTGTAGTTTTTCTTCTTTGTATTGCCTTATATTTTGAATCCTTACTGTATTTAACAGTGAAGTGGCAAAACATGAATTAACATGACTAATAGTTACTGTTCTGTAGGGCCTAAGGTAGGCTTATGTCCTTTAATATTTTAACATTGCTAGCATTTAACATTCGCTGTTCTGCTGAGAGTTCCACCACTGGGCTCGTGCATTCTTAAACTGTGTTTTAATCAAGCTGAACCGTTATTTCTTTGTTTGCATCTGCTGTAGGGCATGTCTGTTTCTGTCATATTCATTTTCTGCCTTCACAAACTTGTGCTGTGGGTATAGCTGATACAATCGGTAATGTGAGACTACCTATTCTGCTGTTGCATCTTTGACTGCCTTTCCAAAACTCTTCAACCAACATAAGAAGCAGACATTCTGGAAAAATTAAAATGTCTCTTCTTTGTCATGCATTTTCCTCTACATGACTCCACTTAAGCACTTTTGGAGTCTATAACTTCATAAGGTTGGCTCTCTCCTTCCTACTTATCATTGCTTTTTTGAATTACAGGGTTACTTCCTTTGTCTGCAGACAGACTTCTATCTTGCCAAATCCAAACTACAGTGTAAGATTTAAGTATTTTGTTGTTGTGATAAAAAAACTTAACTTTTTCTTTTCTGTAGCTGCCTTTAGCTTGATTCTGATTTTGGTCTCTTGTTATTCCTAATAAATGATGAAATCTGAAAACTGAAACAGACATTGCAGTCTGCTCAGAATAGGAGAGTAAATGAGGACCCACCTTCATTGTCCCCCAGACTTTACCTCAGTTGCAAGTGTCATAACCTCTGTTACAGGTTCAGGCCAGGCAGATGCAGCAGCTTATAGTTACATGAGAGAACAAAGAGCAACGGAGATTCAGCCCTCTTGTTACAAACTGCCTTAAAAGCAAGTACCAGGGTGGAGATGGAGAAGCTATGCATTGCTTTGTGAAGTGGCACCATCTGCACAGACAGGAGCCTCGATCCAGCAGATGTGTCCATACGTGCCTGAAAGCTCAGCCTGCAGCTGTGCAGCCGCAGCATTTCTCTGTTAAGCTCAGAGAACTCTTTTTTTCCTCGCTTGTGGAGCTTCTGTGCCCTTTTTTGGGAACCAGTTTTTATGCTTATTGAGGCCTGCATCCATACAGGTTACAAATGCCCTGCCAAAAAACATAGCTAAGTGTTTTAAGGATCAGATTTTCACTGGTATTAAAAACAGCAGGCAAAACTTATGATCAGTCTTCCTTTGCTTTGTCAGAACAATCTCTTTTGCTGAAAAGATTATAATGTAGTAATCTAGGAACAATTAGGTGACTTTTATGCTTTCTTTCTTGGATTTTAAGGTAATTTTTTTTCTTGTTTAGCATTTTATTTCATGGATCTTTGCATTGCACTAGGTAGTTGCATGATTAATTCAGTTTCATGAAGCAAAATCAAGTGGGAACAGATTGAAGTGAATTTTAGCGCTGTTTTTCTTCCTGGAATTTAAAAAATAAACTGAAAAAAAAGATGGAGACATATTTTTTTCTAATCGTATAAGTGTAGAGAAAGATTGCCTAGTGTTAGGAGAGTATTTAAATTAATGGTTTATATGCTCACATTGTAGCTGTGCTGGTTAGTCTGTCATTCTTTGTTCTTTATCATCTTCAGTTGTTAGTAAACAGACGGTACTGTTGTAGAAATTTTTTTAGTTTATTTTGTGAGTTCAGTTGCTAATTTTAGTTCCATTGTTTTTAATTTGCTGGAATGGTCTTTTGTTTAATATTACTTATGGTCTTTAGGTGCATCTAGTCTCTGGCAAGAATGATAATGCCAACCATTTACACAGTGAGAAGTTTTTAACACGTAGTTAGAACTTCTTATTTTTGCTTTGATATTTATTCTGCAAAATCAGTATTCATGTCTTACTTGCTTAATTTCATAGAATAAAACATTAGTTTTGATTGAAAGCAGTATCTGATTCTAATCCCTGAGCAGTGGGCAGGGACACCTTCAACTAGAACAGACTAATATCCATCTGCTCTCTTTCAGTTTAAAGCCATTTATTCATATCCTGTCATTACATGCCCTTGCAAAAAGTCCCTCTTCAGCTTTCTTGTAGGCCCCCATTAGATATTGTAAGGAATAACCCCCTGTGTCCATACAGAGACTAGATTAGTCTAGTCCCGTCCCATGGTGAAGTAGTCCCTGTTTTGAAGAAGTCTGGTATCATCAGAGAAGAGATTAAATGTTGGTGTCATATCATACTTTTTTTTTTTTTGAGCTTAATTAGACCCTTAAAAACACACAGAGTTTCCCATGTTGGGCCACAGACTGAAAACACTCTATGTATGTCTGTGTTTGCATGCTTTTCTTCTGTTATATATATAATGTGTATTTTTGATCAGTCATGCTAACCTCCATCATTACTAGCAACCAGGAAATAATCAAAACTTAGTGTTCTTTCTTGGTGTTTCAAAATTTGAGTGTAGCATCCTAGGTCTGCTCTTCTAAGCAGTGTCTTGAAATTTTATTGTGATATAGTTTTGTTAGTTGTGATAATAGAGTTTTGCCTCTGATTTAATGAAATACGCATCATAGTGTTTTAATGACATTTTGATATTCTGGAGTTAGTAAGCTACTGAGATATTTAATTTAGTGTAAATCAAAATCACCCATTAGTCTAAATCAAATTCTGTTGGTGAGTTTTGTTCTTTTGCCAATCCAGGAGTACAGACCAGTGTAGTTACACTCAAGGCTGTTGGCCTACACTGGCTCTTTTCAGTTTTTTTCTCTTGCTTTTTCATTCTGCTACATAGCAGATACCATAGAAACAAAAAAGTAATAGTGGTCTTAAATTAGTTAATTGTTGACATAATGTGGATGATTAGGTAAAGGTGCAGGGAATTGACCTAAGGATCACTGGGAGATTTTTTTGAAAAAGCTGCACTTTTAAACTGTGCACAGTTGTATGAGAGAGAGTTGAATAATGACTAATGCCTTGCTCACTTATGGGAGTTCTGGAAGTGAATTTTTGTAAGAATTATTTAAACAAGGTAAGAGATTCAGGTGCACTCTGTGTTGAGTATAGGTAACTTGAGGTACAGCTGCAGTGGGAGCTGCAGGTTGAGCTCTGACTGGGAGCCTGAGGCAAGAGGTCTGGAATTGCCAATGTTTAGCACAGCAAAGGGCACAGGGACCTGTGACCAGACAGGTGACCGGACACTGAGGCACTGAGCAGGAAGACGCCAGACTTTGGCACCCATAAACTGTGAGAGTGTAAAAGCTTGCAGTTTCCTTTCTTGGGAGTCCCTCCTGGGAGGCAGCAGTTCCAGCTCTTACTCTGTTGCTGCAGGAGGATTAAATTTCTTTAAGCAATCACAGGTTTGGGACTCTGCCATGGGAAGCCTGGGGTCCAGCTGGTAAGGAAACCTGGTCTGACTGTGTGAGTACAGGATGTGTAGGGAGTCAAGTGGGACACCCGTTGGCTCTGCAGCTGCAAAAGGGCTTCAGTCCTGGCAGTGACAGGTCTGGTGGTGGTTCAAGTGTGCTGCCAGAGTTTTTCCTGAATGGCTAGACAGGGAAGTGTTCTTAACACTATCCATATGGAATTTAGATGTTGGGCAGCATGGCCATCTGTGATAGATAGTAACATGCCATGTAATTTAAACTTTGTTGTTCAACTAGTAGTCTTTCTTTTAAGCATTGAGATATTCTTCATTAAAGATATGAACATATCATTATTAGGCTTTCAAACTGACACCCTTCAGAGCATTTTTATCAGTAAGAGCAGAGGCTAGAGGAGTGAGTTAAAGATTAAAGGTATCTGTACAAAACCCCACAGATGGTTTTGGTGCAACTAATTTAAATGAGTAACTGCTTAAACACGGTCTCTGTTCCGAAAGCTCTGTTTTGAAACTCTAGAAATGTGAATGTAACAAGCCTCATATGGAAGAAATGAAACATTATTCATGATGGTGCCACCTGAGAGATCTGGCTTTTAGACGTATGGCTTGAATGTTTATATGTCCCAGTATTAAAACCAATGTGTTCTCTTTCAGTTATGCAAAAGGAGACTTGGATATATCATACATCACTTCCAGAATTGCTGGTATGATATCTATATATTTGTTAAACGTAATTTCTCCTTGCTCTTAATACATGAAAAAATTCACTTGCTGTTTGTTCTGTCTTCAGTGATGTCCTTTCCAGCTGAAGGTGTAGAATCTGCCATCAAAAATAACATAGAAGATGTGCGGTTGTGTCTGGACTCTAAACATCCTGGTCATTATGCTGTGTACAATCTCTCTCCAAGAACATATAGACCTTCAAGATTCCATAACAGGGTGTGTATAGTTTTTGTGTATTTCTCTAAAAGGCCTTGAAACATAATGTTTTCATTATACCTTCAGCTTTTTATTGTAAAATAGGTTAAAGTAGGTTAATCAAAAAGATGACAAAAGAGCACAAGGTCAAAGAGTTACCTATATTTTCCTTGTCTTTGCTTTAAAACCAAACTTAAGTGGTAGCAGACTAATCTTTAATCTTGAAAAGTCTTACTAATCTTAAACAGACTAAAGTCTGTTTTTTTCTAGGATAGTAATACCTTTGCAAACATTCTCATGTACCTTATGTGTTTCAAATTTAAGTGGGGAATACTTAAAGTAATGAAACTCTTACTAAAATGTCAATCTCTCTTATATTCTACCATTTTCCTCTATCGAGGACGTGGTGACTGATTTGCATAACCTGTTCACTGGAATTTCTCCTTGTCCCATTACATACCATTTGACTCCCATATGACACAACCATAGCTGACTGATTGTTTCTACCATCTTCAGTATGATTGTAGGTTAGCTGAGCCTCCATTATCCTTCCTGGCAATTTCTCTGATACTGCTATGAAAGCATTTGCCTAATTCAGCAACAAGGTATTGAGAACATCTTGTTAGATGCTAAGATACTGGACTTCAGTATTTGCTCCTGTCCTGGCTCAACAGTTGGGACTGTTACTGTGTTGTGAGTTGTCCAGCACCTTAACAGTCTGTAGTGATCATGCCCCTTCCACACAATACTGTCTGCCAAGAAGAGGGTCTAGAACCATTATTTGTTACAGAATAATAAAGCCTTTTGACCTTATTATATAGATCCATCCTTAGCATTATTTCAGTTATCAGAGTTGACTTAAAATTTTGGGGTGAGGTATATTTAATGTATTCCTTCTAGTGCTATCACTTCCTTTAGTTTCCTTGTAAACAAGATAAAGTATTGTCACACCTGGAAGAAAACATTACTGCCTCTTTGGATGAATGCAGTCAGCTTCTTTATGTGTATCTGGTTCAATATGAGGTCCAGGCAGAGGCTATTCAAGATGGAAGGCAAAAAAGCTTGATTACGCAGGAAATCTACTGCATGATTATTTGTAGCAGGTACCTCAAAGCAAAATGTTCAGCAATTCTTTTCAGCACTAGATTGCTGGAAAGTCTGAGACGGATGTGGTGAACTGATTTATTCCACATCCTGCAAAGTGATCAGTCTCTGTTTATGGAAGGATAAATTCTGTGACTGGGAATTTGCTTACCAATGGATTTTTTTGGGTATGCAAGTCTGAGGTGTCTATACACTTGGTATTTCTGATGTGTTGGTACTAAGAATGGTAATATGATCTTGGTTTTATTCAGAAGTCATAGTAGGTCATAATTAGTTGAAACATAACAGGTTCATGACCACTTTATTGTCTGTGAGTATTTAGGAAGGCAGTTATTTTACTTGAAAACAAAGTCTAATTGTATTAGGAACTCTTACCTGCCTATTCTTGAAATTCAGATGTTTAGCAATACTGACTAACTTCATTGTTCAGTGCTGGATGAGAGCAGCTATGTAAGAACCTAAAGAACATTAGGTTTACTTTAATAATGGCAAAAGATGGTTATGGTAAGCCGTTAAACATGATCAGAGGAGAACAGCTTCTAAAATTTTTAATTCTGACACTTTGCTTAGAAGGTATTTATGAAATTACATATTATTGGTTTCTTGCTGTTTGTTATCTGTATAGATCTTCTACAAATTTCTTTAATCTTGGTTAAAATTAATGGTGGTTTTGAAACTAGCTTCTCTGCTAGTTTTGAGTCGTTTTTGGAATAGGTTGCTCTGAGAGTTTGGGCACTATCCATAATTCTGCTAATTGTCAGTACACTTAGAGCTTAAAACACAGCTAAAGAAACAGAAAGTAATGTTGTTTTTGTTACCTCTTGTAGGAAACCTAGTGTTTGAGTGGAAAGTAAATGGTAAATTAAAAGGAAAAAAGTCAATACTTGTTGTTTTTTTGAATACACTTTTTTTAGGCTGTGCTCTGGTCTGAAGCTGCAATGCTTCAATATAATTCTTTTGCAGCATTGTGATTTAACTTCAGCCAGCAACCAAGCCACTTGCTTATTCCTCCCTGGTAGAAATGGGGAGGGAATCATAAGGTGAAAGTGAGAACTCATGGGTTGAAATAAAAGCAGTTTAATAGGTAAAGCAAAAACCACAGGTACAAGCTAAGCAAAACAAGGAATTTATCCACCTTTTCCCATGGGCAGGCAGATGTACAGGAATGCAGGGCTCCATCATGCATTATGATTCCTTTGGAAGACAAACAGCATTGCTCTGAATGTTTCCCCTTCCATTCTTTTTCCCAGAGATTTATGGGTTGAGCATGATGTCCTGTGTTATGGAATATTCCTTTGGTTAGCTGGGGTCACTTGTCCTGGCTATGTCCCCTCCCAGCTTCTTATGCACTCCAAGTCTGCTTGCTGGTGAGGTGATGTGAGAGGCAGAAAAGATCTTAACTCTGTCTAAGCTGTGCTTACCAATAAAAAAAAAAAAACAAACCTGAGTTATCAACACTGGTTCCCTCACAAATACAAAACAGAGCCTCATTTAGTTACTACAGAGAAAATTACTCCAGCTGAAACCAGCACACACTACTGTTGTAATATTTGAGATGTACTGAAGCTCACATTGAATCATGTGGTGAACAGGGATATAAACGGTTTTTTTGCCTTAGCTTTTCTTTCTTTACTGGTGACTTTACATAAGGTTGCACTAACAAAGAAATGTGCAATGTAAATCTCTTGCAAAGTTATGCTTTCTGAAATGGCCTTATTTTTAAATTAAAATACTAGAGTATAATGAAAAGTTGTAGGAGACTTAGACTGTTTATTTCAGCCTTTTTTTCCTGTGCTTGGCACAAACACAGTTTTTTGTGATAATCAGTTCAGGTAATTTATCTCAGAATAACCCTTGAACTCTTTAGATAGGAAAACATGTTGCTGATAGGGATACTTGGTCTTCAATATCTGACAATTGCAGTTGAGACTAAAAACAAATATAAAAAAAGCTTCAAATACAAACAAAAAGCTTAATTTATAACTTGCTTCCTCAATCCTTAATATATCTACTCTTTAGATGTTTCAGGTGCCCCAAGAATCAAATTTCATATGCTACATCCTTACTGGACAGTTGATTTTAAGTTGATTCTTAGCAGTGAAGCTGATTTTTTGTTAGTGTTTTGAAACAGTAATTGTAAATGGAATATTACTGAACTATTCAAGCTCTTTGAACAAAGGACAGATATTCAAAGAAGTCTTATCTTTCTGTTGTTGGGTTTTTTTGGGTTTTTTTGGTGGTGTTTTTGGTGTTTTTTGTGTTTTTGGTGTTTTTTTTTTTTTTGTTTTGGTTGGGTTTTTTTTGCGCTTAAGTATATGTGCACAAATTAAGTTGAAAGCTATTTTATTTTAATCCTTGCTCTAAGAATATTTCAGGTAGTTATCTGAGTACTTGATACTTTTTGTGCAGCAGATTTGTAGACAGAACTGAAGTTTTATTGCACTTCATCCTAAAAAATGGTGTTTACACGGTGTAACACTGCTTTTCTTGAGTGTATTTCTTAATTTCAACATGAAGGTGGCACTCAAATGTAAAATTGCCTTGTAGACATATGCATAACCTAAGTTGTGGATATGTGACAATATTATACTGTTTCTCATGTCTATTTGTCTCTTGTCTCTCTCATTGCAGGTTTCTGAATGTGGCTGGCCAGCAAGACGAGCACCAAATCTTCAGAATCTCTATAGCATATGCAAGAACATGCATTTATGGCTGAAACGAGACCAGAAAAATGTTTGCATTGTGCATTGCCTTGTAAGAAATTGGTTTAAGTCTGAAGTGCTTTATTCAATAGAGCTTTAAATTCTGAAGAAGGGTGCTGGTATCCATTCAGTTTGTGGTTGTTACTGGCTTTCTTTACTGGATGTCCCAGGGTCAATTCCTTCCTGCTGTGTTTGTGGGGAAATTATTTGCATCAATTTTCTCCTTAGGGAAATTGGTATGGTAATATAGCCATTGCTTGCTTGCATTTAGAGTGAAAGGCAGTATACAGGCAGTATTAAGGGAAAGTATCCTTTGGAAGAAAAAAAAAATCTCTACTCTTTCAGTATTTGATCCAGTTTTTGTTTTCTGTGTGATAGATGGATGTACACTGCTTATGCCATTACTGTCCATTTAGAATATAATCTGTAGCCACAGAATTTCAGAAACTGACAGTAAGACTTCTGATTTACCTGATTTTGGTGGCAGCAGATTGCTCTGTACATTTCACTATTCTCCAAAGTATTAACTTTTATATAACCAAAAAAAGCAATAGAAATGTCTCTATAGAGCCACCTCATGTCAAACATGGTGGGAGGAATGAATTTAAAGAATACTTTGCTCAGAATTTGAAAATTAGGTCACTCTTACATTTATTTAAGAGAATTGCATGTGAAATTTTGACATTCTTATTTTGCTGCAGAGTAAAAAGTGAAATGTGACTATGTGACAATACTTGCAAAGATGCTGGAAAGCATTCAAAACCTGTCTGGTGATATGGTATAGCCATCAATAGGGAGTATCACTATCAGAGTCAAACCCAGGATTTGTTAATCTGACAAATGATATTTGTGAGTTATGTAGTGTTTTGCAAGTAAAAAGCCATTTCATGTCAGATCCTGAAAGCCAGTGTAATTTTCAGTGCTGCTGTGAGGTTAGGTATCTAATTCTATATAAATGCAATACTTCTACTACCTCAGCGTCACGTGATTGCTGGTCAAGTAGGTAAGAAGCAGATGTGATGAATTACCACCAGTTTTTGTAACATCTTTCTCTTGAAGTGTTTGTTCAAGATACCTAACTAATTTCTTTTTCTCATGTGTGAGGCAAACTTTTGTATATACATGGCTTTGTGCCGGATGTGATGTAAAGTGTACACCAGAACATTTAGAAATGAATGATAAAAATTCTGTTCCATGTTACTAGCCAGCAAACGTGGAGAAGTCTTGTTCTGTCAACCATTATCTCTTTCAAATCTTCTGCCTTTTATAATACAGGGATGTATCTGGGATACATGTGTAGCAGGGATTCCTGCAGAAAGAAGCTTAGTTGTAATCTCTTTCTCTTTGTTTCATGGCAAGCTCTTCATAGTTTTAGACAGAAGTCTAAAGAGTTCAGTGTGGTTTAGTTCTTCTGAGTCTTTGTACTTTTCTTGCAGAAGTCCATGGCTGTCAGTCAAAAATAGCAGTGTTCTGGGATTTCAGATAACAGCCAGGAAACAAATTAAAAAAATGAGTATTAGGGACAGTAAGGTAAAGAACATCAATTAAAAATTTCAAATAATGTTACGCTAAAGTAGTTATTCACATTTGAACAGGAAAATAATATGTAATGTCTTTTGTGTGGTGTGGAAGTTAAATGAAAAGCTTTCATTTAAGTGTGTACATGTAATGTTGTACACTCAGCTACAAACTTCAAATCAAATAATAACACTAGCCTTTTGACATAATGACATTAAATAATGATCAGATATAGGATACATAATGGGATGTTCTTCAGTAACTTCAATCATGCTTTTTCCACTAGATTTACTAAGAAAGCTACTTTCCTTTTTTTTTACTAGGATGGAAGAGCAGCATCTGCTGTTGTAGTCTGTTCTTTTCTGTGTTTTTGTCGCCTCTTCACTACTGCTGAAGCTGCTGTTTATATGTTCAGTATGAAACGCTGTCCACCTGGCATTTGGCCTTCTCATAAAAGGTACTGTAAGGTACTGTTGAAGCAAGTAGTTATTCAGTTCTGAATATGGTATAGGATGTGTTTAGAAAGATAAATTCTTTCAATAATGTCTGTGTTCAAACATCTGATTTTCCAAGTACTTTGCTGTATTGTGAATTAAAGGTAGTTCTGAATTTTCTGAGCCTGTAAGTACCCATCAGAAATGGGTCAAGTATACCCTGTAGTGAAGAAGTGTAAGGAGTGAAGACAAGGGTATGCAGAGCTTTTGAATGCTTTCTTAATTATAAAATCCCCTTCCACATATGTAAGATTTATTTCATGTTTCCCAGTTTAATACAATATGTTTTATTATGTCAGAACACAGCAAGCTCTGAGGGAATACCAGAAATTATTTTTATCAATTGGGTAAAAACGCCTAGTGCTTTTTTTCAGAGTGCATGCAGAGGTGACTTGCATATGTTTTGACAAATGTTTTAAAATGTTTATTTGACTTAATTTGATAGATCTTATAACTGTGAAGTATGACTAACAAGTGACACTGTCAGTAAGGGTGTTTCCTGAAAAAAGGATTAGATTTTGAAGGATGGGAAATAAAGTATTAATACAGTATAAATGACAGATTATTTTTTGTACATATTTACTTCATGTATACTTAAGGGGTTCTCCACAAAATAATATATAACAATCAGGACAAATTTAAAGCCTTTAGGAAGATTTGAGTGATCCATTATGTATAAGATACAAAGTAAATAGTTCTCCTAGATTAGTGTTTTAAGACCTTTTGAAATAGTGACTAGTTTATTTTACAAGTATTTATATGTAAAGCTACAGACCCTTTTGTATCATTCTATCAGATTTGAAAATCTGTTTGCTGGAGGTGGTGGTAAACGTTCCCATTGTTTCACTGTTAACGCTTAACAATGCTTAGTGACTGGGTAAGATGTAACTTGCTTATTGGTTCACCCATTTCTTAGAATTTTGTGCTCTGACTAAATGAGTACCATCTGTTTTTGGCAGATACATTGAGTACATGTGTGACATGATGGCTGAAGAGCCCATTATTCCTCACAGCAAGCCCATCCTGGTCAGATCAATTGTCATGACTCCCGTTCCACTTTTCAGTAAGCAGCGTAATGGCTGCAGGCCTTTTTGTGAGATTTACGTGGGAGATGAGAGAGTAACCACTACCTCCCAGGAATATGACAAAATGAAGTAAGTACAGATTATGACTTGCTCTGAAACAGCAAGTTATGTTTTTTTAGATTCTAGCATTTACAAGTTTTTAAAAGGGACAGATTCCTTTGTCCCCTTTTAGCTGGTCTCAAAAGGTGAATCATGAATCTGGCTATTACAGCAGCTGGTCTTGCAGAACAGTAGGGGTGATGGTGAGTTAGCACACTGGACGCTGTGAGGCAGTGAGCAAGACCCTCTTCTCACTCCACATGATGTAAGACTGGGAACATTGATCCCTGGTGTACTTGTGCTGACCTTAACATTGTGGCTCAGTCTTGGAAACCATAAGGATCCCCCAGGCATGGCAGCTGCAAGGTGACTGCTTATTAGCCCCTATACAGCTCTAGTGTCTGCACAATTGCAAATAGTAGTAACACTGCTAGATGTGGGTAATGATAGACAAGAAAAATGAGAGAATACTAAAGTCCTTCTAGCTTTTTAGCTACTTAAGGCCTTGGAGAAAGCAGGCTAAATCTAAAGTAATACACTATTTAATTTGTTTTTAAACTAAGTTGACTGTGGTTATGTTTTTTTTTTTTTTTCCTTTAGGGAGTTTAAAATTGAAGATGGGAAAGCAGTAATCCCATTGGGTATAACAGTCCAAGGGGATGTTCTCATTGTGATCTATCATGCCAGGTCGACTCTAGGAGGACGACTACAAGCCAAGGTAATGATGAATTTAGAGTCTGAATGGAAGATTTGCTTTTTTTTTAAGTTGCAATTTTGTATCCTACTAGTTATCTACTGAGTACTTTGCTTTATTTACTATTCTTTGTTCAGAGAAATGTTTGAGGGTTTCATTCACTTGTGAATTCAACCTTTTCAAGCCTTCTGAGTATGTTCACTCCTAATGCTGTACATGTAGATGCTTTTGTAAGCATTTCTGGAAAGTACTTCCGTACTGATAATTCTTATATATGTAAGGAAAGCCCCATGCCAGCTTTTTTGAGGTAGCAATCTGTTAAGTTGTACAACAAGCTGGAACTTTTTAATTCTGTGCACACAAACTGCAAACAAAGGAAAAATACGACTCAACAGAAAAGTGGGATTCCAGAGACTGCCTGTACAAAACAGGCTAGAAAAATCCATATGGTTTTAGAGCCTATTTCTAAAGTCAGGTTCAGTTTTGTAGCTAATTTTCTTACTTGTCTTTGTTCTACTAGGGAGAATGCATATTTCCTTTTTTTAATTCAACTATGGATGCAAATGTATTGCAAGATCACAAAAAACTTGTTAATGAAGCCTGTCTTCAATTTTTTTTAAAAAAGAGGCATGCACTTTTTTCCTCCAAATAAGTAACCCAATTAAACTTGGAAGTCCATGTAAAAGATAAAAACGGATAGCCCAAAGTTTAGCTTGGAGGTTTGTGGACATTGATAAGACAGTTTTTCAGCCAGTTTCAGTGCATGTGGGACATGCATGTGTATTCATACATAGTTAGTGTTTACTGAAATCGTTTTCTCCCTGTTTTTTTTTTTCTGCTTTGTGAGTAGGAAGGTATCAAATATTGTCATGTTCAACAAGACCTTCCAGAATACCTTAAAACTAAAAACTCAGTGAAATGATTCCTTAATGAGCAAAAATGACTACTGTATGATTCAAGGTCATCAGGAGAAAGGCATAAAACTGACAAAATTTAGCCAAGGTTAGGCTATACTCCTTGTACCATCTTACTTTTATTCATGGTAGAGTGGTAGAGTTTCTTTGATGTGGTTTCTCTGGCATTATTCACTGATATAAAAGACTAGCATTTTCTCAGCTGTCAGCTATAACACATGATACCTCAACAGCATGTGTGATGATCTGGGTTTGAAGGTTTGATGAAACAATATTCAATGTGTCCTAAGTTTTATGTGCTGTAAATTGACCCCTAAAGTTCTCTGCAGATCTCTTACAGAGATTAACCACCACATTTCAAGATTTTCTTGTGTTTAGAGCTGGGTGTTTATGAGTGTCTTCTACTTTCTCACAGCTAATTTAGAGAAAGAGTTCAGTTTATCTTCTAGGAAAGTGATGATAGGGATGTAAAAATCAGAGAAGCTCTCTCTAGTATGTCTGTATCTCTCTTGTATTAAGGAGCCCAGCATTGGGCATCGCAACTACAGATGAGGCTTCACTGGTGCTGAGTAGAGGGGAAGGACCAACCCCCCCTTAATCTGTGGCAATACTTTTTGTATTATTTGGTTTCTGGCTATGATATTCAGTAAATACTCATTTACAAGGAAAGCTTTCATAATTCAGTTTTGTTATATCATATTTTCTGGACTACTATTGCATGACTTCTTAATAAGGACTGACAAGACTATGTCATAGGTGTTGCGACTAATGCTAGGAAACAAATACAGGCTACATTGATCAGTGAGCTGTAATTTGGATTTGTGCAGGATCAGGAGCTACCTGAATATTCTATAGTAGCATTTTCTGGACACTCGTATTCCCATCAGGCATGGGAAAGTAGTTTTTCTCTGAATAGTTGAGTGATTAAAATGAGTCAGTTTGTAAAAGCCCTACAGTTCTGTCTGGAATGAATGGCTGGCTTGAAGTTGCCCAAAAAAACCCCACCTTGCATGTCTTCTGAAATGTCCTTTGAAATGTGGTATATTTAAAACTGTTTTAAATCCATTCCTTTATATGTGATGTACATATATTTCTTGGTTGGCATATTGCACAATGGATTTTTATGAGCATATGCTATTCAGAAAAGGAACAAGGGTCATACAATTTTAACCTCCAGAGCAGGATCTGGAAATACTTTACACTTTGATAGTCTGTTTTGAGTTGAATGATGAGACATACCTGACTGAAGGTCTTTTGGGTTGTTAGTGCTAGTAATAGATCTATTTATGTTCTGTCTCAACTGCATTTAAATCTTTGAAGATAAAGTATACTTGTAATTAAATGGAAATTTTTGTAGCAAAGCAAGTACTTCAAAATATTTTAATACAAATAATACTTTGCATTATGTTATAGGCAGAACACTGTACATACTGTTCATGTGGATTTATACAGTTTCCTGTTTCTTGTTTTCAACAGATGGCTTCAATGAAGATGTTTCAGATTCAGTTCCATACAGGTTTTGTGCCCCGAAATGCCACTACAGTGAAATTTGCCAAGTATGTTGACACCTTTCTGTAGGAGACTGGAAGAAATTGTCTTTGAAACTGCTTAACCTGCCAAACATCAACATATACCAGGGAGAGGAAATATAGTCAGTGCAGGAAGTAGATGACTTTGACTGCAGCAAGAGTCTTTTGTTTACTCACCTTAAGGAAACTAAATGTTTTGTTCATGATACAAACAATGTACAAAAATACCACCTCTTTAAAATGGTTAAAGTAAACAAATACAGCATTTTTAATGTCTTGTACTAATTGCTTTTGTTTGGGACTGCAGTAGATCTAATCCAGTTAGCCATCATTATCAATAAACTTCTTGTCTGTGTCTTTACAGATATGATCTGGATGCCTGTGACATACAAGAGAAATACCCTGATTTATTTCAAGTCAATCTGGAAGTAGAGGTGGAGCCCAGAGATAGGCCCAGCTGTGAACAGCCACCTTGGGATAACATGAATATAAAGGGACTGAATCCCAAGATCCTCTTCTCCACCCGAGAGGAACAGCAAGAGATTTTATCAAAATTTGGTAATGAATCCATTGAAAAACTAAAAAATGTGAAAAAGTTTTAAATGTACTTAGTGTTTGAGGCTTTTGTTTAATTTTTGATGTTCCATTAATTGAAAGAAATCACAAAGGATTTTTTTGTAAATATCAGTTAAAAATATGCATTGTATGGAGGAGCTTAAGGTATCCTCCAGTAATGAGGATTATAATTATACCCGTCTTATTTCTACTGTGCTTACATGTGCTTGGTTTCTTAGCTTACAAAGCTATGAATAGGCCATTTGCAGGGAGGGACTTCTAGCAAATGGAATTGTAACAGTCAGTATTTGTAGGCACAGTGTCTTGAATGGATTTGGCTAAACTGGCACCAATATAATTTCACTTAAAATTATGTGAGCATTTCTCACAAATGTGTTTAGGTAAGAATGTTTTTATCAACATTCTTATGCATAGCCATGTAATGTTGTAATTAATTGCCTGAACTTTTCCTAATATGTTCCATTAGTCACTATTTTAATAATTCTACGTATTCAGTGCTTTATCTGTAGATGCCTACATTAGTTGCAGTTAATGCTGCTCAGTGTCTTTCTTCTTCTCCTGGTATCAGTGATTAGCTTTGCCATTTTCATTCAGGCTCTTAAGCCTTCTCTGTGTTTTGAGGATAAAGAAGCATGATGAAGATTACTATGGTGATTTTAATGACACATGAGGTCTCACCATGTTCTGTTAATATGGTACATCTCAAGTACATTTCTTTTCATACAAGATAGTTGCTGCTGGCCTTTTTTTCTTTTAAGCCAAATATGTGTTGTTTGTATTATGATTGAGGCCATTTTCTATTTAACTTAGCTTAATCCTACTGTGAACACAACTATCAGCTCTCTAAAGCTGAGGTGTTTAGCTTTACATCATCATTGATGATGAGGCTCTAAAAGTTACTCTTACTTTCTTAAGTCACTTCCATTTTCTGATTGGTACAGGACAATGTAAGGATTACGCTGAAAGTATTTCTTAAAATTGGTGGGAAGGGAATAGGACAAAAGTAAGTACTGTGAACTGATTTTAAAAAAACCTTGCCATTAAAATTGAATTTACTCTTTCATTAGTTATGATCTTTCATATATGTTTTCTGAGATGGACTATTTTTTCAGCATCTCTAAGCTACAACTGAGAATGTGGAAGGAGAGTGAAGAAGTGCTCTCCCAGTTGTGTATTTAAATTTAGACAAATAGGTGTCTCCCAGCCATCCATCTTATTTTTTTAAAACAGTGGATGAATATTGACTAATTTAGGAAGTCTTCTTCATTTGTCTTGAGGAAACTTGGGTTTTGAGAGGTGATACAACAGTAGGTAACAGCACAACTGAATCTTACACAAGAATCACTTAATATCTGATTTCAGTAAAATAAGAAATATAAGAAGCAGTTAATAGCATCATACACTGTACCACCCCATTTTTAACCTCTCCATGTTTTTCACTGGCTTTGCATATTACGAGTTTTTGTACAGCTGCATTTGCTTTTTTCTGTTTTTCTGTGTCTTATTGCAGATACTGTGCATAGCTCTTGCGTGTTTTAGAGGATGGTTGGTGCAAGTAAGGTGTTAATTACATTTTCCTACAAATGTAAATAGAATGCTTGAGTGTTACTCTATGATTCTGATGTAATGTCCTAGTTCAAAACTGGGTTTTACCAGTTTTTGCAGTTGAAAAGAAGTTAATGCTGATTTCAAAGATAGTGGGGGCAGGAATTTGTATTTGCAGAGCAATAGATTGGAGATAATTGTCTTCCTACAGCAGTCAGCTTGAAAGATAAGTATTAGCTGCCATGTGGAGGATTGGGAAGTTTCTCTGTAAGAGCTCTGGCTTAAATTCTGTTTTATAGGGAAACCAGAGTTGCCTAGACAGCCAGGTTCAACTGCACAATACGAGGCAGAGGCATCCCAGTTGGAGCAGTCTTCAGAAAGTGCACCTACTGATACAGAATCCCCACACAGTGGTAGTACTGATGCAAACAACTTCTTTCACTCTCTGGACTGGAAAGGTACAGGTTTTCCTCTGAAGTACTGTGTGGTTTATGTTGTCTCCTATGCCTTCCAGTGAATGCTTAAGCCTTCTTAGGTAGCAAAAGTCTCTAATTCACTAACTATGAGGAAAAGCTATTTAAAGAGTGAGCTCTGCAGAGTAATAAGCAGTTATTCTGCTTCATTTGGATAAACACCAAGTAAGGGGGTTTGGTGTTGAGTATAACTTAAATGCTGAGCTAAATTTTTCTTTTTCTGTAAAAATCTTAACCTTAAAGATCTGCAAGGAAGCTTTTCACTCCCACAGCCCCACTTTGGCTGAGGAACAGAGGAAACAAAGTAGACTAGCCAGTGGGGTCCAGATCAGTAAGTAGGACAAAGAAAATGTAATTTTATAGCACATGAGTAACTCCCTTTTCTGGTTGCTGCTTTGTTGTTAAAAATATTAGCAGCTGCTTATACTTTTATTGAGTGCAGCAGTTACTGATAAGTCTTGTAAGCTCTAAGAGACACAGTGATCTGAGATGAATGTCCAAGTCAGTCTCATTTTGAAAAAAAATGTAATGCCTACCTTTGTGGAGTGGCAAATATGGTAGTCAGCTGCTGCTTTTTCTGCCCTGTACAAAGTGGTGGCAGGCAGCATGTAGTTCCTTTTTGTCAATTCTTATATGAGTTTTGGTTAGTTAGGAATTAACTTCATATGCTGTCACCATGAAAGTTTCTCTTACCCTAGTAAGAAGAATAATGCTGGTTATTTAAATACGTTTTTTGTTTGTTTTTTTTTTTCTATTCAAGAAGGAAAAACTCCAAAAAGTGGAATAGAGGACGATTCATCTAAAAATGATTGTGTTCAGTTGTCTGATGATAGGGAAGAGAGTGATCCTTCAGATGAGGAGTTCCCAACATTTCCAGATGGAAGAAGTGCAGTAATTGTTGATGAGAAAAACTCTACTCCAGAAGGAGAGTTGCTTTTTGAAGCCAGTTTTGAAGCTTCATCTGCACCATTACAAAAATCTCTCCCTGAAGAGAATGTGGACTTGCTGGGACTAGACTTTGATATTTCAGCAGAACAGAAACAACCTATCTCAGAAATAAACTCTTCATCAAGTAATGCTGACTTCTTGAACAATCTGTTTGTGAGTAGTGTGTCACAGATTTCAAATGAGCCCACTGGAGATCTTCTTGGACAAGGAAGAGATTTCTTTTTCAGTGGTCAGCGTCCAGCTGCTACTCAGGGTGCATCTTCAGCAGCAGCTGTGTCTTCAGGTATGTGAGTTTAATATCAGTACTTGTCAACATATGAAAACTGCTGCTTGCATTGTGCTTAGAAAATAAGTACCGTGTTTTAAGATGGCGAATGGTGAAGACATGTCAGTCTGTAGCAACACTATGAATAGAATAGGTGCTACTTCTGCATGAAGGAGAGAAGTTCCTATATGTTACCCAGGTACTCTGTTATGTTGCCAGTATCCTATTAACTTTAAACTCTTGTAAATAGAAAAGTATCAAATTCTTAATTTCAAAGGAATTCAGTATCTTAAGGAATTCTTAGCTGTCCCATATGAATGTTGCATGCTAGATCCTTTTCTAAATCCATAACTTTCCTTGTTAAGGCATAGGCTTGTCATAACTTGAATTTTACGTAAAGCAATAGCATTAGATGTACAGAGCTGTGTCACTTAGGTCAAATGTCTGCGTGGGATTTTTAAGTGTTAATCACATAAGACTGCTGAGCAGCTGGAAATCCTGTAGATAATTGTTCAAACCAGTAGGATGATGATACTGCTAAAAGATGTTTTCTTGCTGGTTTTACTGATGTTGTTGGCAAGTCAGTATCCTTAAAGAGAATGCTATGTAGTGCTGTCTATTTGGTATTTAAGCAAGATGTTTTAGTTCAGAGATTCTGTTCCTCTTACCAGTGGATACTCATCTCTTTGTCACTTTTTGGGAATAACAATTCTCTGCCTAAAGTTAATGGTAAGATTTCTGAGAATATTACTCACATAAGCTGGGAAACCATTACAAGGTTTTGTTTGTTTGCACAAAGATAATTCATAGGTACTAAAAGCTTTCATCTCTAGACAACAAGAAGTACTTTCTACAGAGCATTTAAGTGATTTTAGATGTTTTCTTATTTTGAGGTAATTCACTATTGAGCTTTGTTACTGTGGTCAGGGAAGAATAATTTTAATTTACCATTTCTACATAGGTAGAATTCTATAAAAGGAAACCTTCATTACATTATCTTTCTTTAGCATGTCTATTGCATGAAACATCTGATTAGTAGTCATGTATATATCTCATTCTTGTAGTCATTCTCATTCAGTGTATTTAATTGAATTGTATTAAGAGAGATACTTGCAGAAGTGAGAATATTTGGCCACTGTTGTATTTTGGCTTGCACAACAAACTAATACTTGAGGGGTTTTTTCTATGTGTGATGCTATAGTAAATATGCTTGAAATGTTGAGTCCTGTACAGTGTGGTCATTACCTGAGGATGTGCTGAGGTATTACAGCAGGATTATTCCTTCTCTTCAGCTTCTGAATTAATCTGGCAGGACTCCCTGGGCTCTTGAGGGGTTTTGACCCTAGAGGGCAGCAGAAACAGGAATAGCTAAAGCCCTGATTCCAGCTGACTGTCACATGTTACACCATGCTGTCTATAAATACTCTTCCAGTTAGTTTTTTCTTCATTGGCATCACTAGAGACCTGCTGAAGTCTTACTTCTATTGGTTTTCATTCTTGGGTTGACGTGTTTTCTGCCCCAGAATCACCAATGCCTTCAAGTCTGAATGGTAGTATGAATGTTTTACTTCATATTCTTTTTAATAGTATAATGGTCCATTTTCTTCAAATCCATTGTTGATTTGGCATTATAGAGTATTTAACAAATGTACTTCTTCTGTGTGTCAGATGATCACACAAATTTAATGTGTCTTAAATGGATGAAATTAACAATGTTGTTGAATTATCTTGTCAGTATGCAGTCTTGCTGCTCTTGTTAGAAGACATAGCTGTTCATGTTATGTATGGCTGAGACCCTTTTTGTACCATGTGAAAGTTCATTTGTCTAGAGGAAGGAATAGGTGATTACTCTTTGCCACACAAAATTCACAGAAGGCTGCTGCAGTTACTAGCGTGAGCTTTGCTTTTTGTCTGTGCCCACAAAGGAGTAAGGCTTTTTCAACTTCATTTATTCTACAATGAATCATGAGATAATTTTGTTTTTTGCTTCTTTTTTAGCTGATCCATTTGACCCATTCACAATGTCATCAAGCTCAGAGAATCAAGCCCTGTCTGGTCCAGACCTCTTTGGGGAGTTCCTTAATCAAACCTTAACATCTACAGTTCATACAGTTCCTTCCACACAAAGTTCACTTCCACCTTCTTCCAGCTCAGATTTCTTAAATTTAGGTAAGTGTCCTTCTGGTGTTCTGTTTCTCAACAGTTTCTTCTCTTCTGTGCATTTGTCTTTCAGCTTAGTGGATTAGTGTCTTAGTAGATCCACTTGTTGTGATTGCTGTTTTAGCTAGCTTTGTACTCTGGAAGTACAGATGCAAATGCACCAAGAAGCAAGTGTTTCCTGTATAATGTCATGCTATTATTTATGATGTGATAGGATTTCTAGTATTGCTAACCATATGTTAGCAGTTGGAGTTTCCTCTCAATGATCTAATAACTGAGGGTACCCAAACATCTGGAAACTTATTTTATATATAATAGTATGCTATATTGACTGTATTCAGGTTTTAAAGATTTTCTGGAAACCTTGAAAGACAATGAGCAAGTCAAGTTATAATGTAGCCAATTCTTAAAGTGCAGGCTGAGGCTAGCTTGCACCTTCCTGACCTGAATGTATTCTGGTAATGTACTTACAAAGTACATTATGTAATACTGTAATCTTATTTGTTTCATTTCTCTGATATATTCTTGGCAAAGCCTTTTCCTCATGCATTTATTTTAAAATCTATTAATCTTTAAACAAAAATCTTTGTGATATGTTCAGTCTTCCCATCATTCTTTAAGGAGAAACAGACATTTCCAAAAATGGTGGAGTGGTAGAGCTACTAGTGTTAAAGCTTTTTAACATCTTACTTTGAAAGAAAAGTATGGGTTCTCTTCACAGGGATATGGGTTGTGATTAGTGTGTGAGGGCTCTTCTCTGCTACTCTCTCAGTCTCCTCTTTCTGTATAGGCACTTCCCACAGGATACAATCTTTTAAGAACATAGGTCTGTGTAGGGTACAGTCCTTTAGGAAGAGATTGCTATAGGGATGTGGTTCTCCCAGGCGCTGCAGGTCCTGCCATGAACCTGCTGCTGTGTGGGCTGCTCTCCCTGGGCTGTGGCTTCATCGACAACATGTCTACCTGTGTAGGGTCCTCCACAGGCTGCAGTGTGAATATTTGTTCTACTGTGGTCTTTAACATGTGTTTGGGGGCAATCTCTGCTCTGGCATCTGGAGCACCTCCTCCTCTTCCTTCTCCACCAACCTTAATGTCTGCAGAGCTGTTTCTGTCATACCTGTCCCCTCTCTTACAGCTGCTGTGCAGCAATTTTTTGGAAAACATGTTTTCCCAAAGATATCTGGTTTGGGAAGCTCAGCTATGGCTTATGGTGAGTCTGTTGGAGCTGGCTGTGTCCAACATAGAAGCCCAGGCCTCTTCTCATGCAGACATCTACTTACAACGTGCAGTAGCTAGGAATGGTGGTATCACACACCTTTTCCTGAATCCAGTGATTTCTTCCCAGGGCTTATTTCATGCAGCTTTGACTTGCCCCTCTTTGTTTAGCAGTTACTCTAGTTGACCCTCTGTCTGAGTGATGCAGTCTGAGTGTTAGGTACAGATAAACTGGACAAAAAAAAATACATTATTTGTCTGACTGAGAGAAGGGCTTCCTCTTTGAAATGGAAGGCTACCCAGCTGATTGCCCTCTCTATGATATAATAAATCATTATATTCCAGTTGTGGTTGATTCTGCTGAGAAGATTCCACTTGCTGCCTCCTTTGCAATGTTTTTGCTCTTTCCTGTAGATAGTAAGAGCCATATGTTTCAGTTGTGTACTTGTATAGTTGCCAGATTTATGCCACTACTGCTGTCCCTGTGTGAGGTTACCAAACATAAATATTTTGCTGAATAGAAGATTTGATCAATACTGATCTGTGGAGCATTATCTCCACCAGATTCTGCACCTGGTATGGGGCAACCTGGATGCAGACAGACTGGGTAATGAGATGCTGGGGAGGAGCACCATGGAAAGGGACCTGACAGTCCTGGTCGATGGCAGCCTGAATGAGTCAGCAGTGGCCTGGCAGCCAGGAGAGCCAGCTCTGTCCTGAGGTGCATCGGGCACAGCATCATCAGCCAGGCAAGAGAGGGGATTGTCCCGTTCTGCTCTGCACTGGGGCAGCTTCACCTTGAGTGCTGGGGGCAGTTTTGGGTGCCTCAATATAAAAATAGACATGAAACCATTGAAGAGTGTCCAAAGAAGGGCCATGAGTATGGTGAAGAGCCTTAAGGGGAAGCCGTATGAGGAGCAGCTGAGGTCACTTGGTCTGTTCCTTCTGGAGAAGAGGAAACTGAGGGGAGACCTCATTGCAGTCATCAACTTCCTTGTGAGGGGAGGAGGAGGAGGGGCCTACATTGATCTGATCTCTGTGGTGACCAGTGACAGGACCAAAGGGAATGTAGCTGTGTTAGGGAATGTTAGGGTGGATATCAGGAGAAGGTTTTTCTCCCAGAGGCTGTTGGGCAGTGGAATAGTGGGACGTGTTCACAGCACCAGCCTGACAAGAGTTCCAGAAGTGTTTGGAAAACACTCTCAGGCACATGATGTGATTCTTGGGGCTGTCTTGTGCAGAGCCAGAAGCTGGACTCTGTGATCCTTGTGGTTCCCTTGTAGCTCAGCATATTTTATGATCTCAACCAAAATCTGACTCACTGGAGAGGCAGAACCTCTCAAGAGGAGGTTCTCTAGCTGATGTGCTCAAAGCAGAGTCATGTAGAGTGGGCTGTTAGGACTGTGTCCTTTCTGGTTTTTAGCACTTCCAGCACTATAGAATCTCTAGCTGGGCAACCTGTGCCAGTGTTGGAGAGATCTTAGGGGAAAGAAAGCATTTTTTAAATGGAGTTCCCCATGTTTAAGTTTGTGCCCTATTGCCTCTTGTTCTTCCAGTAGGCAACACAACAGAGAAGAGTCTGACTCAGTCTTTTTTTTTGTTTCTTCAAATTAAATATTTTTACACATTTTTAAGAATGTTCCCAGTTATTTTCTCCAAGTTTAATAATACCAGAATCCTCATATGAGAGAGGAGATGGAAAAACCTTTTATGTATTAAATTAAAGTGGGAAAAATAAAATATGGATTTCTAAATGTTTATCTGCAACCTTAAGGAGATCACCATCAATAGTCAGCTGTTAATGACATTTGAGCATGTAGAGAAAAAAATGGAATATTTTTACATCCAACTTCAATGCTTATTGTTTTGTGCTTACTCCTGATTTTATTTGATAGCTTGCACCCTGGTAAGTGTATTAGGATACCTGCTATTTTAATGTAATTTTTTCAGCTTTCTGTCAGCATAGGAAAGGATACTGAAAATGTACTCATTTTCTCCTCAGGCTACTGTTTTACATTGATTTCCCAATATTTCTCTATTGCAATGCAGTTTTTAAAAACTGTATGGAAGTGGAGGAACTGGGGTAACATTTCATATTCCTTTACATTTGTCTTTCAAATGAGAACTTATATGCATGTTTAGCTGAAATGATGTATGTATTTGAGCCTTTAGCATTCTATCCAGTTACAGGTAACAATTTTATCAAGTAAGTAAGGCATATTAATGATTATGTTGCACTTAATGTGATTTTTTGAGTCCTGAAAGGACAGTATCACTGTAACTGGAGAAGAAAGGAAAAATAAGAACATGTTCTCAGATGACATGTTCAGAAGAAGTGAGCAGAAGACAGTGCAAACATAAGATCATTAAAGGGAGAAAAAAAATTAAACTAAAAATAAATTAGTAGTAATGGCAGTGACATTCAAAATAAGCTGGAGTAGTGAGATTTGATGACTCTACCGTTGGAGCTGTTGTAAGTGTCTAGAATCAAATTTTAGTGATGGATAACCTTTGTTTGTTAGTAAATGATTACTAAACTGCTATAGATACCAGGAGAAAAGATGTTTCAGTGAACACAAGTTCAGGACATAGAATTTTAACCTTGTATTTCTCAGATGTTGGCTTACAATTAAAAATCATAGGAGTTTTAAAATGAAGGATAGTTCTTACACAATATCTGGTCTTTTAAGGCATTCTGTCCTGTAATATGAAAATGTTGTGCTATTGCTGCTAAACAACTATGTATTAACAAGGTAACTTAATTTTATTCTGTTTTTGTTAAGTAGCAGATCATCTTTAATGCAGGTTGAGTCAAGATATACTTCCCTCAAAGACAGCAGAAGATTTGGAAGGTGATCAAAAGAAACCTGAGTGATCAGTGTAGTTTTCTTCTGAGGAGAAGTTAGTTTCTGTGAACTTGAGTTCTCAGACAGGCTTTAGATAAGGTTAAAAAAACCTTGCATCATACTAAACCGGCCTCTTGGTTCACAGAAAATCCTGTTGTCTGTGATTAAAGGATTTCCTGTAGACATGACAAGTTAAATAAAGAAAACCTTATGTGAAGTTGTGTGTTGTAAAATGCAGGTCTCTTATTTTGGGAAGCTGGAAAGTGTGATCTGATTACCACCACCATATTCTTGCATCTGAGCTTGGTTTGAGCAGTGTTAGTAAAGAACAATGTTCTTTGCCGTGACCTCCAGTGGTTCATTGCTGTATGGCTAAGGATTATCAATATGCATATTAAAATATAAAAAACCTGAGACAACCAGGTTTGGATCTGCATGTTCATGATCTTAATTGCTTCCATTTTTGGAATATCGAGCTATAGTTCATGTTTTACCATTTCTTTAGGAATTCTACTCCTTTATCTTAATGTGTCTGTATGAACTGCAATGTGTAAGCTATAAAAATAGGGCTTCAGTATGGTCTCATCGTACCTCTTCAGAATATGTAGAAGTCAAAGTATCAATGTCAAAAAGTTGTTAACACTTTCTCTTGATGTTAACATCTGACATAATGCCCACCTTGTAGACCTAAAAAGAAGATAGCATAAGAACAAACAGTTTCAGAAAGAATGGGTTATCTGTTCAGTTTATTCTACATTGCATTGTTTCAGATTTTTCTGATACGTATAGTGGTTGTATATGAGCTTTTACTATTAATAGTGAATTTACTACTGTAGGTAGCAGTAGGCTACTTCCTGCTTAGTTCAGCGTGGGGGAGGCAATGAATTTGACTTCTCTTAAGCCAACTGTGACAAAACAGCTCATTCCCATAGTATGTTCTCAATCCTTCAAATGTATTTGCCTGTAATTTAATTTGTTCTTGTTTCTTTCAATTTGTTTTCATAGTAGTTAATTTCATATGATGGTGTTAATTTTCTTATATTCGTGTAAAAAGACTTTTAATAGCAGAGATTGTAGAACAAAATAATTTCTATTCTAAAAATCAATATTAGTAGTAATTCAAGGCCCGCTTAACTTTTGGGAGTGGAATATGATAAAATAAAGTTCTAAGCTGATGAATAGGTGCTGATTTATAGCCAGTGACACTGTGGTTTAGCAGATAGCTGGGATCCTGAGTATTGAGACCAATATATATTGTTTCTCCCGTGGTTTTAGAGGCAGGGAGATGAAGCTTGGGTCTGGAGAAAGGGCTGAAATGGTGGGTACTTCTTGAATTTTATTCTGATGTTTTCCCTCATGTGCAGCAGAGAATACTGCTGAAATATAGGCTTTCAGCAGATACTTGTTGCACAGTATTTTATGTGCTCACTTTGCAGCTGCAAGATCTAATTGTAAATGGTATTAGTAGATTGAGGTACTATAGGGGTATTTAATTTGCTTCTAATTATTTCCTTAATTAAGACGATTTGATATTAATATTTAGAAAGTAAAGATGAGATGCTGAGACAAGTGAAAGGCTGTAATGTAGTAGTTGAGACTTTCAAAGCCTCAGAATGTTACTGCTTTTGTTAAGGATGGCTGGGTTAACCCTATGTCTATGAAATGTCTTAGACCACCACTAAATGTGCTTTACTGAAATATCCCCTCTCCCTGTAGCACTGACAGTTGTTACAGCATTAAAATAGGGGTTACATTTAAAAGCTGTCCTGCTTCACTGTGAGGCTCCACAAGCTCTGCTCAAGGAGAATGCTCAGAGCTGGCATGCAGTACTGAGTGTTCCATACATAGCATATCTCGTTCTGAGGATGGCTCACCTCACCTCATAGTTTGTGTGAGTGGGTAATCATTTGAATTGAATCAGTGGGGAATCATTTGGAAGTGTCAGCAATGGAAGTTATAATACCTTTAGATGGGAGACGACATTTTCCAGGTGTTAACAGCAGCACCTTTGCATGCTTTTAAATACGACTTTTTTCATTTAGATGTCGTGGTGTATAGAAAAGTGGTTTTTATCCATGCAGCTAGAGATTCTTTACCTTTTCCCAGAAAAAAATAATTCTTCCTGTGTCCTGCTCTTCCATTGTGTGCATTCATTTGTGTGTTACACTTCAAAGAGTGTATTAGTTGGCCAAGAGGCTCCTTTGTCACAAGCAGCCTATGTTAGGCAAACCTCTATTTTGAAGTGACCTCGCTTCACCTGTGTAACACCCAGACTGCTGAGTGATAAAGAGCACCATTCATGGAGCACTGCTGCTTTCCGCTTACCAGCTGTGTTGTCAGGAACAGCAGCATGCCCTAGATCTGTACCTGAGCTAGTCCTTTTGGTCAGGAGGCCTAAGCTGTTACATTCATAGCATTGCCTGTACATGAAAATACCTTATCTGTGAAGTGTGTGGGATGTTTTAAAAAAGAAATGGAGGAATTCCAGTAGTACAACCCTTCTGAGTCCTGTTTAAGACTGCACATCTGTTACCGAGAGATTTAAGTAAGCTGTGTAGCTGACCACATTCTGTTGGTATTCGCAAATATATATACTATTATAATCGCTTTCTTAAACATGAAAACATTTCTTTTTTCTTCTGTAGACAATTTGACACCAGAGCCACCTAAAATAACATCATCTACAAGCCACCCAGATCTCTTAAGTGGATGGGATTCTTGGGCAGATTCCTCAACAACCAGCAATGTAGCAGCACCACAGCTGAAGCCTGTTTGTGAAGGTATTATGAAATTAAATTTTTCCATTAGAGGAATAATCACCTGAAACTACTGAACATGTCTTCATGTATTTTTGCTTTGCAGCTTAAATGCTCCTTTAGTAATGCACTTGTGTAGTTTTTCGGATTAAAGTTCAAGATACAGGACTTAAATTATTTCCATTCTCTATAGTAGTGGTGATTCTTGTAATGGGAAAAGATGATGTGAAGTAGAATATTGCAGAGGTTTGCATGAGGTGTTGTGTAGATACTACTTTTATTCTTTCTCTCGATTTCCAAACAGACTAGGTATGTGATGTGTCTTCTTTTTATACAGGCCAAGCTTTTACCACCAGAAGCCAGTCCAGTGTGTCTTCAGGTTTGTCTTTTAGCCAGGCAAAAGCTCAGAACTTTGATCCTTTTGCTGATCTTGCCAATCTGGGATCTGGTCTTCCAGGTAAGATCTTATTTTTGATAGACTATATTTAGTGCCTCTACTGTTTGATTTGCTTTGTGTACCAATAAATGTTAGTGACAGCCTATATGGGCTATAAAGGAAGTGCCTTAAAGGCACTAGATAGTGCCCATAGTTTCCCACTATATAGTTTGCCATTATTTAGTTTCCCAGCCTATAAAGGAAAGTGTTTCCTTTTAATTGTCAATGTCCAGCTTGAGATATTTGCTGAGAACTGATGAGTAACAAGAAAAGTTTGAATCTTCCAGATATTTTTTTAAACATTCAGAATAATATTTCAGAAGATAACTACACCTGTGATATGAGAACAGTAAAAATAATTAATGTGTGAGAATTGAGTTGAGATGGTAAGAGAAACCAGGAGTTCGCTGATTCAGTAACTGAGCATGAGGTTTCTTACCTAGCATTGATTAATACTGTTCTTGAAAGATTTAAAATGAAAGCAGGATTGAATTAGTTAAATTTTTTTAGTTACAAAGTAACAGTTTATTCAGCATTTTCCTTTGAATTCAGTAGACTTCCATAGCTCTACTACTCACATCTACCATGTTTATAAGATGAGCAGAAATGAAGCCCGTACATTGCACACCAGTACCAAAAGCATTATGAATATCTGTCAGTTTGCAGTGAAGGGCACAAGGAGTTCTGAAGATAAGACACATTGCAGAGTAACTCTTGTTCCAGGGTGTCTTATTGGCCTGAAACTCAGGAACTTAGTCCTGTAGCACTCACAAAAGAGCTGAAGTCCTTGCATTTCAGAGCCCACACTGCCGTAGCAAAAGTGACCAGCTGCCCAGAATACACAGAATGATTCAGAACAGCCTAGTGTTGCTGAATTGAGAAAACCTGCTTTTCCCTTAGCTTGGAGCTGATGGAAGTTTTATCCCGTTGCCTTGGCAGTTAGCACTGCGTATTGAATTGAGTGGAATTTTGGTAGAAACACTAGGCAGCATGTAGTGTTTGATGTTGCCTGGGCATAAGGACTGCAAAATTGTGGTGTTGAAGCAGTATCAATGAGGCTGTTTTGCAGTAAAAAAAATTCAAAAATTTTCTAGTTTAATAATTCAGGTTAACACAGGTTGTTAAATGCACAGATAGTATGACAGTAAAAAAAGTCTATTTATTGACTTGAAGATGTAGGTATAGCCCACACTGAATCAGATGAAAGAAATCAAACTAATTTTAGCAGGACTTAGGTCAATTCATTACTCTTTGAGTGAGCTTTCAATAGGAAAAAATACTGCATTAAGAAGTAGCCAGATGTCACTGTCCTAGTTAATGTTCTCAGGCTTGATTGAAATGAATTTTCAAGACATCACAAGAACTGGAATTCAGTTTTGGAATATGACTGGAATACCATACTCTGTTGTATTTTTCATAGCAGTTTTTTGGCTTCCACATACGAGATGCTGTTCTGGAAGAAAATTTATGAGAGTGCAAGCTGCTTAAATATGAATGCTATATAAACCCAAAAGAAACGGCAGCTAAAAGTAGTTAATACTCGTGTATTAGCATACTGGTAGGATACCAAGAGTGTTCTGTGCTGGTTGGTGTTAACACACTCTTCTTTAGGAATGGTCTTCCATCAGAAAGTAGGAGTGTGGTGTTGAAAAGTTTTGTGAACAGTGAGGCATTAACTTGTCCTACAGGAAGAATTTGTTGGCCTTGAAAACTGCAATAATGAACATAGAATAGGTGAAAGAGATAATTTTTCAGTATGCAGGGTTATTTGCTCTGACTAGTAACAAATTTTTTTTTCTGTAAATTTCAAAAGTTGTCAGTGACTGAAATCTGAGTTGACTGCAGTTGAGTGATTTCATGAAAAAGCAGTGCATTCCTAGATTTTACTGGGTATTGTATTGCAATACTGTGTTTTATCAGGTATGGTATTTCAAGATATAGTATGGTATCTTGTACATGGCTGTGGGGAGACATCCTCTTGTGCAAATTAGAGGTATGGGCAGCCACTTCAAAAGGGAGGCATCAGAAGAGCTGAAGTGTGAGGAGCCATTTTTGAAAGAGCGGAATAAGTTTGCATTGCTGTGTATACCCAGACAGGCTTGGCCTATGGCTCAGGAGAGTGATTACACTATCTCCAGCAGGCTGCAGTGCTTTTCTTACTCACGTGCAGTATATTCCCCGTGAATAATGTTCTCATAGAACATTAGAATAATGTTCTATAGAATAATGTTCTCATCTTCCTTAAACAGTAGTGCAAGGAATCACTAGAGCAATTGAGCAATTGAAAGCATTAATTTGAAAATCTTCTCAGTCTGTTACCATTTTTTGTAATTAGTTAGTTATTATGCACTGCATATTAAGAGAAGTGGGAGGCAGAACTACTGTCACAGCCACATTATCTCCTAGCCTGACATGTGCCTGACCCTTCAGATAAGGGTGCATGTTTTTGCTAAAACTGACATTTGAGACTTTGAGTTGTAAGAGAAGACTTTCAGTAAAGCCTCCAGGTCCTGCTGTTCAAGTTACTTCTTAATGAGACTCTTCATTTTACCCACACTTTCCTGTTACATCACTGTGAGCTATGTGGTTATATGTCAAGACCAAACTATCTTGTATTAAACACGTGACAGGCATTGAACTGAACAACTAACTTAGTATTTTTTGTTAGGTTCATCCACTGGTGGACTCTTGGGTAGTGGATTTAGTCAGAAGACTGCTCCATCTCAGAAGCTGGGAAATCAGTGGCAGAAATCCTCCAAACCACAAAGTACTTCATGGCAGTCCCATACTAAGTCCAGCACAGCAGCTAAGCCCAACTACACAGTAAACTTCAGTGTAATTGGAGAACGACAAGAAAGAGGAGTCAGAGCCCCAAGCTTTGGTAAGTTTTTTGAATGTGTAGTACTTGTAATGTCCCATGTGAAGTTAGTTGGGTGTGCTGTTACCTGCAGAAGCTCTTCTACCTTCATATTTTTACTTACATTTAAGTTGTGTCTACTAGAAAACAGAAAAACATTTGGCAAATCTGGTATCCTGCCTTTCCAAAGCTATCCCAATACATAACAGACAAGCTGATGACAGCACAGGTATATGTGAGTTTGGGCATAGTCTCAATGCTATAATTACTCACCCACATGGAAACTGGTTTTGTATCAGTGAGTTTAGAAAGGTAAATTTGATCCATCTGGGGAGAGATGGTTGATGATGTTGCTTCATGTTTGTTTGTGATACAAAGGTAAAGGGATACACTGTTTTTCCTAGCTGAAGAAGAGTAGCTTGTCTTGAGAAAGATTGAGGTTAAAATTACTGAAAATTCTTGTGTTTGAAAGAGACATGGGGACAGGACCAGGTGGAATCATACAGTCCTTTAACATGTTCCAGCCGAGTAGACAAACCTGGAGTTACAGAGTTAGGCTTGGCCTCTTCTGTATGAACTTTCTTGGAAAATTTTATTTTCTGGTGTGTTGGTATTTGGATTATGCTTCCCTTAAACGGACATGTAAGTGAACAGCAGGTAGTTCTTTAAGTTGGAATTATTTTGTTGGTCCATATTTGGAAAAAGGTGTCAGGATGCAGAGGCAGTGAGCATAGGTTGCAGCACACCAAAGTCTGTAGAATAAGGCAAAAAAAATCAATTGGCATGATGAATTACTGAAACAGGTTGTTGTAATTCTCCCTTAAAAACAGATGGACCTCAGCTGGACAAGGACCTAACAAATGTACCTGGTTGTCCCTGTTTTGAGTGGGGATTGGACTAGACAACATCCAGAGGACTCTTCAGAGTTCAGTTATTCTACAGTGCTCTGAAATTTGTTGGTTCTGTAATGAATATTCTTGTTGGTATTTTATCCGTTCAATATTCTGGATAATATTTAACGTACTTAGGGGTTGACTACATGCTTTCAATGATAGTATTGAGTATAAGGTTACTTGAAAAACTGCTGCATAGCATTTGAAATTAACTTACAGTGGAAAAATGGAGCAGTTTCCAAAATCATGGATAGACGTGTGCTCCCTCAAATCTACTCCATTTTTTAAAAAAGGAGGACATGCAAGTATTGAGTCAGAGGTTAGCATGTTAGGTTGTCTGCTCTGCTGGACTGAAAGTTTGTTAACAATCCCTTTTATTTTTATCCTACTCAGTTTGTGGCTTTTGGCATCACTGAAGGATATTTATCATGGCAGTGATAAATGCCATCCAGATGTATCTCAGGGCAATGTATTGTTCCTGTTAATGTATTCTCCAGTGAAACTTCTCATTGAATGTTTTTTCTCTTTTCATAGGTCAAAAGCCAAAAGTTTCAGAAAATGACTTTGAGGATCTCTTATCTAATCAAGGATTTTTAGCAAAATCTGATAAAAAGGGACCAAAGACAATTGCTGAGATGAGAAAACAAGAGATGTCTAAAGATATGGACCCCTTGAAACTCAAGGTTTGTTTAACAGTAATTTTGATTCAAGTGAAAATCTGATCTTATGGTTAGAACTACTGAATATAGAGCAGAAGTGTACAATGACCAACAGAGAAACTAAAAGCTCATGGTTTAGAAAAGATGGATTTAGCTGATAATACAAAAATATGCTTTAAAAATGAAGCATGTGAGAATAGCTGTCTTCAGGGTGATAATGTATTTTCATTTTCTCGTTAAGAAGTGCTGCTGCTGTCCTAAGAAATTACTAGAAGGTGCAATTCTGGAGACAGGATGTATAACTAGTTTGGGATGTGTTCCTTGCTGTTCAGATTTTTTTGACCCATTAGTCATTGATAACTTCACATATTAATACACTTACAGTTTTTTAGTCTTTATGGTGCTTCAGAAAAGTTTGTAAACTAACTTTAAAGGAATGCTGAAATTTGTTTTCACAAAGTGTCCTTCCTTGAAGAGAGAGTAGGTAGCTTGCATGCCTACCCTTTAACACAAATCACCACAAATGGAAATAAATGCAGATATTTAGTTATCATCCTCCCTGTTGATAGTAAGTGTACGATGAAAACACTGTATGTTATGGCTTGAATATTGCTGTTAAAGTCTGAGCAACATTACTCTAATTGATTTTGGGGATATCTCAAAGAGCACTTTAGTCTGCACCTCTGCAGGTTGCTTAAGTAAACATGAATTATTACTAGACATGATCTTTGGTTCAAAGCTTGTACAATAGAAATTTTAAAAATATATTTATGCTCTTGTACAAATCAAGTAATAATTTGTATGTGTGCCCTGACAGAGACAATATGAATATAATATCTAATTGTAACAGATGCTTTTAATTATTCCTGTCATTTCTCTTGCCATAATTATACAGGTGTTTGTAACATGTAACTATCTCAGTCATTTCTCTTGCGATGACTGAATTTCTGCAATAAACTGAGCTGTGCTCTAGTGCTAGATGCAAAGTATCGCTTTTGAGTGGCTAACGCAATTGAATTTGGGGAGTGAGTGCAGTAGGACAACTGTACTTGAGTTGTGATCATATAGTCTTGCAGAGAGTGAAGATTATGTCTGTAAAGGCTGAGAATGCTTACAGTGCTGCATTCAGTTCTATATATTCTGATTTTCTCAGATTCTTGAATGGATTGAAGGAAAGGAGAGAAATATCAGAGCATTAATATCCACTCTACATACAGTGCTTTGGGAAGGGGAAAATAAGTGGAAGCCAGTCAGCATGGCAGATTTAGTAACTCCTGAACAAGTAAAGAAGTACTACAGGAAAGCAGTGCTTGTGGTTCATCCTGATAAGGTGAGCGTTTTCCTCTGATCTTCTTTATTATAGGAAGAAAACAAATTGCTTTTACCATACCACACTGATTACTGGCAAATGCCTTGCTTCTCAATCAGCATCCTAGATGTTCTTCACTGTGCTTCCATTGTCTTCTCAATGTGGTGTCCTACTGCATTCAGGTAGTACAGGATTATTCTTGTCGTCCTGACATAGCACAGAATTCAACAGAGAAGTGTTAACAAATGAAAGATCCCGTGAGAGTTGTACTGAACACCAAAGTCAATCATGCTGGGTTCTGACTGACAGATGGCAGATGTCAGATTTAATGCTGATCAGTGGAATCTATTTTATTTCTGTGAGCTCGTACTTCAAGTCTTTTAGAACTAGTATGGAGACTCAGAGGCTGCCACAGCAAAACTGGTGGGAAAAACCTGCTGAACCTCATTTACTGAACCATTCTTACTAAAAAACTAAACTTATTAGAATAAACAAGTTATCAGATGAAAAATTTGTAACGAATATTACATTGCAGCTGTCTTAAAAAAATACTTAATACATCCCAATGTATCAAGGTAGCTTCTTGTTCTGAGCTCTTGCATTGATAGAAAGAGAAGCATTGGATATAACTGGTTTGAATTTTCAAGTTTGCATTCACTGGTGGTTTAGTGAGCAGTAGTCTAAATCCTATGCTGTCTTGTGTCCATAACAAACATGACGTTTTTTGGATCCCCCTCTCCTCCAGAGCTCTTGGGTATGTGACTTCTTCCACCTTTGTGGTGGTTTTTTAGGTGTTTCCTGTAAGGCCCTTAATTCATCAGTCAGAATACAGCTCTGTTTAAGGCATATTTGTCTTCCTTGTTCTTTTATTCTGCCACTTACCTGTTATGTGTTGATAAAGTACTGCAGGTGACAAAAGCTAAGCAGCAGGAGAAGGGGAAGGATACTGGAGGAGGCTCTGGGGCTTCCTTTTTTTATTGGAGAGAACCATATTTTGGGACTGGATGTTTTTTAACCACAAGAGTTGGATTGTGTTGGCCCAGAGTCAGGGCAGCTGTGAAACAGGTAGGAAATCAGGAGTGTACTATCTTTGAGTATGGAAGCAAACACACAGGAAGTGCTATGTCAGTCATGTTGAGTCTTAGCATCAGTCACAATCAGAAACAGATTTTTCTTCAGGGAATTTAATTCAAAAAAAGTTATGTTAAAGAGGACTCAGATTTTATCCTTGTACACTACTGCAAGATCTTTCAGGAAGCAATTCCAAAAATGACTTAATTTGATAGTAATAGTAACTGAAACTATTTATGAAAAGAACAGCTTTGAAAACTGTTTTTAGCTAAATTTCAATTACTTATGAATTGTACTGAAAGCTTGAAAGTAACATAAGGAAACCAAGGATTTGAATTTGTTTAAAAAATATTTATTGCAAGCTTTGGATAATTTTGGAGAGAGTTCTCTTGTCTGTAAAATTGTATTCACAGAGCAGTCTATAGCTATTGAGTAAGACAGCAAATATAAAAGGGGTGGGATATTTTCTAAGACCTAATTTCTAATGTTTTTATGCTTATGGCACATTCTCTTTTTTTCCAGGCCACAGGACAACCCTACGAACAGTATGCCAAAATGATCTTCATGGAATTGAATGATGCATGGTCAGAGTTTGAAAACCAGGGATCAAAGTCCCTTTTCTGAAACTTCACCTTTCACAGAACTCCTTCCAGAAACTGGAGCTGATCATTGTTATGACTTTATTGCACCTGAGATTTATGAAGCGCTTTTCCACTATTTCTGCACAGTGTCTAGTCATGCACTTAAATGTGGGGATGTATTTTGTAAGATGTAGAGTACAAAGCATTACATAGATGCATTAATAAAAAAGCTGCTGAAGAAATCACTGGGAGTAAAGGTTTCTCTTCAGTTTTGTATAAGAAAAATAGAATTTGAATGAAGCTAAGTAATAAGTGATGGGCTAGTAATAGTTATAAATCATTCCAACTTAATTGATCTTTGCTGTTCCTCTACCATCCTACATTTGTCTCTTACTTCGAGTAATTTTGTGATTCAATTTTGATATTTGGTGCCTGTCACCTTCTTCAAAGTGCTTTAGTTAGCAGCAGTGAATTTGCTAGGGTGTATATTTTCATCTGTATTTTATATAATGAATCTGATAGTCATTCTGTAAATAATGTTATCTGGTAATATCTGTGTTCCTCACAATAGAGTAACAGTTGTTTAGCCAGAAAGACACCACATGTGGGAAAGTCAGACAGGGTTGTTCTTGATTTTATTTTTTTTTCTTTTTAGTTTTCTTTTTTTTTCATATCATGAATCTAAAAAGACATTTTGACTCTGAGGTCTGCATGTTCCTACTGTTTTGTTTATTTATTGCAGTACTCTGACCTGTGCTTATTTACCTAGTTCTTTAAATGGTGTCTTTTGTTTCTGAATTCAGTGGAACGTTCCTTTCATTGCACTTCAAATACTCTGATAGAAACAATTTTACTCTGAAACTTGAAGTGTAAGCACAAACCTCTTACTGTTTTGATTTGTCTGAGTATTAAATCACTTATTATCATCTGGTGAGCATTTAAAGTGCTTTAACAAACATTTTGCTGCATGTTTGAACTTGTGTATTTTTGAGATACGCATGGAATCAGTGCATGTGAAAACATGGTGTGTTTTGGTATACTGTTGAATTTCTGCTCACCTATTTCCATGCACTGCTTAGTGCAAGATGAATAGAGACACAACTTGGTAACAAAACATCCCATGTTTTCTCATCCCTGTTCAGAAGGCACTTTTTTACTAGTGCTGGTGTGGATGATGCAAACGACCAATGACTGTTATACTCTGTGTAATAACAAAATGCAATTTTCATATCGAGTTTGAAAATGTTGAAAATTAGTGCTGAGCTATTAAATCTTCAGCAGCAGTCTCTTGATACCGGACAGTTGGGCATTCAAGGGGATATTTTGATCACTTGCCTTTTTAAACATTTTGCATGCTTAACTGAGAGGGAAGCTGTATTATTAGCAGGGGTAACTGTTCAGCTGAGCAACATCTGAACAGGAAACATGAGATTCTAATGCCACCTGGAACGTGTGTTGGATTAGATTTTCCACTGCTGCACCAGCCCGAGAGCTGGTGCGTTAGAGACTGCTGAACACTTGCAATGTCTAGTCTCTAGCTCTGATATAACACAGTTACTTATTAACTTCTGATTAAGAGTTTTGTTTGTGTATATCTGCATATATATTCAGCTGCTGTGATTTTTCTTTTTTTTTTAAGGTGAAGCTAGGATCAGTTATGAATGAGGAAGGTTATATATTATTCATAACTGCTGTTGTATTTCAGTTACTGCTTTGAAGCAATCTTAAATCTCAGTAGATTTCTTTATAAATGTATGTAACTTGCTGTCTGATTTAAAGTAAGAGTTAATCTTTTTTTCCTTTGGACACTTAATTAATTCTTTTTGTATGTATTCTGCAACCATGGAAATTAAAGGCTTCTGCTGGTAGGATAGGTTTGTGGGAAACCTTTCTACAGTTCTAGGGTGAATGTATTCTCGTAATAGATTTAAAAAGATAAACACAGATATATAATGACTTTGACTGTAGTGCTATATTCAGTTGAGAGATAAAGCATTTCTAAGGGGGCTGCTTAGAATAAGGAAGTACTGCTTTAAAATCCCATGTTCATTCAACGCATACAGGCAACTTAATTTTGTGGCATACATTTTTAATTGCTCTTTTCTTGAAATATGTGTTTAAAAAATTAAAACATGAAAATTAGGAGGAAAATATCTTCCTCTGCTTTGTATATTTGGTAGTGTTTTCTGGATGATGTCTACATCAAGCTTTTTTAGATTTCTCTACTCTTGCTTGCAAAATTTTCTTGAAACATCAGAGAAGAATATGATTTTAAGTTAGCAGGGAAAACATGAGTGCAAGTATTCTACCTGGAACTGAAGATCTCTTGAAATTACCTCTCTCTTTTAAAAATTATGGAAATTCAAGAAATTTGGCTATGGATTCTTCCAGGAGCCATTACATAATTACTGAAACTTCAGTCAGGTTGACAGAACCACTCAGTTTATTTTATGGCTTAGTCAGCTCTGGTTCTCAGTGGGGGAACTGGCTGATTTCTCTGTCCTTCTCCTTTCTACATAATTGAATTTTGCTGCTAGGAATCTTAGACAAGCTTGGTTTGGTAAACTGATAAATCTTGACAGTGAAACTATTTTGGGTAGGGTGTTTCGATTTTGGTTTTATTTTTTGTAACTGTGCCATTTCTCTGTGTTACATACAAGAATGTGCAAACAATGGGGATTTCATTAAGGTTCTGTAAGCAAACTGTAATTTGAAAATTAAAAAAAGTTCAAGTGGTGAACAGAATAAATGGAAGTTTTGTTTTCTGTGCAACACAAAGCAGCATGAGGACCACCAAAGGTGTTTCTTAGTGCAAGGCTTATATATTAAGTACAAGAACCTGGGAAGAGGGAAGTTAAAGTACATTTCATATAAATGTGTATTGGTCTTAATGTTGCTTTTATGGGAGATGGTCATTTGGAAGAAAAAAGTACAGCAGTTTTATAAATTCATCTTAAAACAGTAATAAAAAATGGTAGACAAACTGGGATTGAGGGCTTTTCAACCTTTTGCTTTGTACTTGGTTGTTAATTGTCTGTCTGTTGTATGAATTAGGAGTGCACTCAAATGATATCACACATTTCACAGTAGTTGTATTCTTAGTGTCCACAAACTGAAAAGCTTTTAGAGCTTCAAAAAAAAAAAAAAAGATTAATCGGGAACTTGGCTCTCTTTGCTTAAAATGTTTATTTTCCATTCATGTTAGTTGTTCATTGCACAATTAAGTTTTGAAGTGTTGAAGCCACAACCTGAAAGCTGAACTTTATATCTTCTGCTTCTGCTGGCTGTGAAGCTTGAAGGTGAGGTCACCTGGTGTTGCCTGCAGGTTGATACTTTGCATGCATACATGTGCTCCAAGGATTTGCTTGAGGCAGTTGAGGTTCCTCTTGATGAAGCAACTTCCTTGACTCTTGCAGGAAGTCGTGCCTGGTGGCCCATGTTGGTTGTTCCTCTGTCTGGTAACAACACCTGACTAATGTCATATATTGTTTGTAGCCTACCAGGGCTCACTTTCCAAAAGTAAGTGGGCTGAGATGGTTAGTGCAAGAAAAAAGGAAAAGAGCACAAGATAGATTAAATGAAGAGTAGAGAAAAACACCAGGGCTCTAAAGTATATCTGAAATGCTGTTTTCTAATTTTCTCTCCACTGACCTATTGCTACCTACCTCTGCTAAAAACAGGTGTAGACTAGTAGAGAGAACCTGTTTTGCATCCTACTTTCCATCCCTTTTAGAACACTGCTGACTGTAACAAGTGGGAGTAGCAAGTCCCTATTTTTTTCCCCCCCAAAGCGTATATAAAGCAGGTTTACAAAATATTTGGGCAGGTTTCCACTATTTTTTTTTTTTTTAATTACAAATTACTTGTGTTACATTGCTGTTAGATCTGGAGAGTCCAGCAAAATAACTTCTGAAGCAGAGATCTGTGAAAAAGGACTGGTGTTAAGAGAGTGTGGCTGCAGTCTGCCTACTGGAGGAAATCAGTTGGTGTCTTCAACCTCAGGCATGCCTTTTTGGTGTTTCCTAGTGCTGTCAGATTTCCTTAGGAGCAGCAAAGAGTGTTAGTGGTTAGTTAGACATAAAACCTGGAAGGAAAAGGTCCTCAGCATTAATTGGGTCAAGTTCAGCTATTTTGCTAATTGGTGGTAGCTTGTTCAGCAAGTACAGAACAGAAAACCACCAAAAGTGCTGATGAAGTACATTTCCTTGGATCAGTGGCAGAGTCCTTGGTGTTGTACTTGTGAGGGTAACTTGTGCTCATGAAAAATGCCTTGTTTACTTCCATGTTCTTGGTAATTCTAGACAATTCCTCCCATTGTCTTGCCAAGCACAGAGCAACAGTTACTTTGTGAAAGCTACATGCACGAGGTCAGTTTTTTGCACAAACCAAAGCAGAGTTTGAGCATAACAGAAATCTCATCAGGCCTTTGGGGCTGCTGTGTTCTGTGCGCCATTCCACTTCCCGAGGCCAGACTGAAGTTTCCCCAGCAGTGGCAGTATGTTTCCATACCTGCTGGTTGCTGCACTCACTGCTGCTCACAGAAGTGTTTTCAGGAATAGCATAAATCTTGTTGCTCCTTAGCTGTGTCCTTAATTGTCTAACAATTGCAATGTAATGGCTGCTTTGTAAATAAGTTCAAATTTATCTTGTGTGACTCAGTTGACATTTTCTGTGAAGAACTGCAAAAGCTGTAAAAGGAATGTATCATTTCCCACCCTTTGAACCTGTCCCCAGTGCAGAGCAGCTCTTGCACCCAGAAGCTCAATGATGAGGAGCCGAGCTCTGGTTCTGAACTTGATGAATCTTGCAGTGCTTGCTTACTCTCTCTTTGGGTGAGCTTATTGTGGACGGCAGCTTAGACTGCATTAAGCTTCCAACCTATGCTCCAAAAATATGATTTCAGTACTTTTTATGAAGGATACGTGTTGTCATAGAAGCTTTTATTACCAAAAGGGTGTTAAAGAGGTATTGTGGGAACTCCCAAAACTCTAGTGGAATGTAGTGTATATTTGCAATGTAGATTTCTAGAAGTGATTGTCATCTCTCATAAGGTCTTGGCTTGCTCTGAGGTCCTTATTGTATTTACCTGTAGTTGTGGTTTACTTTCAATACCTGTGGTTTTTTTCTGATTTGGGAGTGTGTGGAAGGACAGAACAGATACTCAATTCCTGTTTTTGCCATCTTTCAGGAAATGCAATGTAATGTGTAATTTTGCTACTAGTGAAATGAAACTTATACCTGTATGTATATAAGGTAAAATAGTCAAATTAAGCCTTGTTTAAAAGTAGATTTAATGTTTGGTACAATGTCCTTGAACAGAATATTTTGCTTTGAAATGTATTACAATTTAACCAGTGATCAATTAAAACAAACAAAATAACTTTTGTCTATTTCCTTCTTTCCCAAGAGAAAAAGGCCCTGAACACCTGAAGCATGTCCACTGTGTCTTCCAGAACAGTCTGCAAATGTTAGAGAAGTGGTTCTCATTATGCTCAGGTTGACTGAACCTGTTAGGAGCTAAGTGCCTGTTGAGAAGTATCTCTTCCATTGGAGAGGGTCACTGCAGTGTGCCCTGGGGTTTGGCAGCTGCATTTTCTAAGTGCCGATGTTGGGTTGAGGGGGTTCTTGCACAGGATCTGCTGCAGGGCTTTTCCATTGCCCAAGGGAAGCTCTGGCTTAAGTGTATAGCAGTGATCAAAGGGAAGAGAACAGGAGCACATGGACATGACTGAGGCAGGAGAGAGGAGTATGAGCAGCATGTAGGGATAGTGGGGGGACACATCCAGTGATGGACTGCAGGTGGCAAGAATCTGAGGGAATGTGGCATGGCAAAGGGTGAGCTTCTGCTGGGAGTGTACTGACAAGGTGCCCAGAAGTATCTTGATGCCATACTCTGCAACAAGAATGGGCAAGCAGATCTTTCATAGGTGGAAACAAGCCACTCGGTGACATTGAGAAAGTTTCTTCAAAAGTTAAAATTCTATACAAAAGTATAGGATCCTATACAATCCTATACAAAAGTATAGGATTACCATTGGGGCTACCCAAGGAGAAGGGTAAAAACTGGGAGGAAATAAGAGAATGGACAGTCATAACCAAATGGACAGGCATGACCAAATTATCCAGTAGCAATGGCTGCTTAAGCAGAGGCCATTAATGTTTTTCATATTCTGCTTACTACTTTGAATAATCTGATGGGTTTACAAGAATTTATGATAGATTACTCAGTGCCAAAATGCTAAAAGACCTTTCTCTTTGTATCACGTACAGAACATGCTACCACTTTTCCTGCTAATCAGTTTATTCCTAACATGCAAAGATGCTTAAAAATGTATTGATACCTACTTCTGGTCCTTCACCACTGCAGCAAAGGATAATGTTAGTCAACTGCATCTTCCTTTGCTGTATGCAAGGCTTCTGGCTACTCTGACATGAGTTTAGAGAGACTTGTGTTAGGAGAACACAGCAAATAGAAATCCTGAAGAGTCAACCTAGCAAGCATCAGTAATTACACCAGAATACATTACAAAGAGATAGCATGGCCATAAATTCAATATCAAGCAAAGCACAAAAAACAGAGTGAATGGGGGATTAAAAAAAGGCAGCAGAAACACTTTATACTGTGGTGTGCAGAGCAGCCTGTAGCAATCAAAGCCTTCCAAGTCTGCAATTGTAGACACCTGACCTGGTTACTGTAATGTTGGAGATGATTTGCCCTGCCTCAGCGCTGCCTCTCTTATGAGGTAAGAGAAGGACTTCTGGTAGATTTTTGGGCAAAAAACACTGAAAAAGGGAAAATGGAGCACATAGGTAGGTGAAGACTTGATCTAGAAGGATCCCTTTCGGTACAAGCTTACAAGGAACTCCTCATCTCCTTTAATCTGTAAAGCTGCTGGCTGTTCTCCTGGAGTGGCTTCAGCTCCTAGTCAAAGCTCTGGGCACACACAAAATAATGGCTGTGAAGTTTTCTGGTGTATAATGGTGCTGGCAGACCCAGACATTATTAACTGGTGAACTGCAATGCTTGTTTCTTTGTGTATGGCTCTGGAGAGGAGCAGGACAGCACAACTCCTCTGCAGGAGATGGGATCATTGGTGCGCTGCAGCCCTGACCACATGCAACGTGTCCAGCACACTTCTAACATGCCAGAAGAAATGTGAAGAAACAGCTCATCCAGCTTGCTCAGGAAGCTGATTTAAATTACAAGCCTTGGTTTGCCATTGCAGGGATGTTGCTGTATATGCTGTGAAGCAATGAGTATTCCATAATGGTTGAGTTTGGTACTCCTGCTGTGTCTGCTCCTCTCCTGATCCCTGCTAGCCTAGTACTGTCAGTCTCATTATGAAGTTCAAAAATGCTGCTGACAGCATTCCTAGAAGGTGTTAGAAGAGTGTTTGACCCAAAGACTTCCCTCTTGTCATCAGTTCCAAGATTTCATCTTTCTCTGGTCTTCTGGAGTTTCTAAAGCAATGGACTAGAGTTCACTAGACTTCATGTGGAAACTGACCTCCAGTAAAACAGAACCAGAAACTGTTGACTTACAGCGATGGCTCTTAGCTCTTCCTTTCTTGCTGCACATCTGCTCTGTCCGCATCCTAGTGGTGGCTCACCGTAGAGGCAAATAAGTTGCCAGGTTCTGTTCTAGGGATGTATGAACCACAAGAACTGGACTCCTATATGTTTTTTTCAACTGATTGAATTAAGGCTGTTGAACCCAGAGTATATTCTATCTCATTTCACATTGAGATGTTTTTATATACTGTGGCTAAATTTGCCTCTCATGCCTTTACTGACTCATCTTGAAACCAGGGATGAATGCAGGGGTTTTTAAATTTTCATTTTATTACCAATATTTTTTTTTCCCCTCAGCTATCTTCACTAGGGGAGCTGCCCTCCTTTTTCTTCCCTCACTCACTTCTCACTAGGCTTTTCTCCTGCTTCTACCACCATAAGCCTAACACCTATTAGACCTGGAAATTTCTCGTCTGCTTCTGCAGCTGCTGCCCCACATGTGCAAGGTATGAGCCTCTATCAAACCTCTTTATTTCTTTTTCCATGTGTGGGACATCATGAGGACTACATCTCCTGTGGAGGGTTGAACTGCAATTGTTTACCATCTTCAGATGTATAAAAGGATGTTTGGAGGTTTCTTATAAAATCTTTTCTGGAATTAATGCAAGGAGGAGAGGCAGAAGGGACATCATTCTCTGCCAGGTACCCCCTCGTGGTGGGTGGCAACTGCATTGCTCCCCTGAGTAAAATGCATCTGATTTTATATGGAATTATTTATCATCAGTAATCATGTTTCTTTATTTTGATTGCCATCTGCTGGCAGAATGATGTGTTCATCACCATTTCACACTTGTGCCACATAAGTTTTTTAAAATACTAAGCATTTTGAATGTGTTTGTATAGTTTGTATGTGCATATTGCAAAAAAGGGCTGCTTTTGGATGTCTAACTTCACAGGCTGACACTGCCGGAGGCAGAATTCACATGAGCAGAGATGCTCCACTAAGTGGACAGAAGCAAGTAATCAATGCTGGAGAATGAGGAAGAGGAGACATGCACCACAGGAGTCTTGGAACTTCAGGTGGGGATGGACACAGAGACTGGAAACAGCATAGGAGAGCAAGGGGCTGGGCAGTAAGCATCCAGGTAGATCCCAGGGCTGTGCCCTGCATGTGCTCAGCCTGTGGTGAGTAGGTGTGACTTCAGCACAGACACCCAAGTACTTAGAATGCAGGTACTCAGACAGCTGCAGTGGGAGGAGGAAGAACAGACTAAGCACCCAAAGCTTTTGGGCGGTGCAAACAGCTGTACTGTCCTAACACCTGCTCTGAGTAAACGAGGCTGTAAAACGAGGCCCTAACAGTTCAGCCCAGGCTGCTTCACCCATGGGGAGGTTGTTGAGGTGACTAGGTGTGAGGTTCCCAAGTGACTGCAAAGGGTACCTGCCTGCATGGCCCAGTGCTAGACCCAGGGCTAGCATCCTTAACAAGTGCTCTAATAGAAAGGCCCATTTCTCACCAGTGTTCCTGTGCCCCACCATGAGTGCCACAAAATTCATCTGGTCAGCATCTTGAATACTCAACCTCAGCTTCTGAACCAAGTTCTGTCCTAGAATGTTTCCTGTCTGAAAAAAAAATGTTCACAGCTTCAAAGGAAAACTTATGTGCATTTATTAATCCCTGTGCAGGATGGTATAAAACTCAGCCCAAATGACAGCAATTCAAAAGGATTTAATACCAACAAGACCTCAAGAACAAAGTTTGAGTTTTACCTGGATGAATGACTGGAAACTGCATCTTTAATATGATCAAGCATCTTGTGTAAGGTAAATAAAATCAGATGAGCTTCAACTTTTAATTCCATTGCTGTGAAGTGTAATGTGTCTGCTTCAAATGAGAAATGATAAATGCTGTTCTTTAATTTCAGTGCTATGCACATAGTATTAGAAGATTACTCCAGATGCTGAAAGATCAGAATCTGATGAATTTTTCAGCAGATCTTTAGCATAGACTGGAATTCCTGTTGCTGTGATTCATGGTGGCATTTAATACTTCATATCCTTTTCCACAGACAGGCAGAAATGCAAATACATTTCTCCTGGCACTATTTGCAATTTTTGCAGAAGCATCCAAAGAAGGAGATGTTAGAAGACCATGCTTTTATCCAGAATTATGAAATGAAGCTCCAGTTCTGCAGAGCAGTGGTGTACCTCTGTATCCCTTAACAGGAAAAAGGCTGCATCAGTTTTAATGACCCCCACTGGGCAATGCACAGGAGAAGGCACACACATACCTACTGTGCCAACTCTGTCTTCCTGCCAGACCCACCTCAGCATTTTCTTCCAGGAAGTCGCTTGAGTTCAAGGTAAAGAAAACCAAGCAATTTTTCCTTACCTTTCTCTTAGAAATGGCTTGATTTTTCCCTCTACGTTGCTCTTGTGAGATGCCACATGTAGTACTGAGTCCATCTCTGCAGCCCTTAGCATAAGGATATGGACCTGTGGGAGTGAGTTCCAAGGAGGCCACAGAGATGATCAGAGGATTGAAGCAGCTCTCCTCTGAAGAGCTGGGATTGTTCAGCATGGAAAGAGAAGGCTCTGAGATAACTTCATTGTGGCCTTCCAGCACCTAAAGGGGGCTTATGAAAAGGAGGGAGAGGGGCTTTTGGAAAGCGCGTATCATGACACGACAAGGGGCAGGAGTTTTATTGGAGCTGAAGAGCCTGGACATGTCCTGGCTTCATCTTGGGCACAGCATTACTCCTGAGCTATCTTCTCCAACATAAGGAAAAGAGCAAAAAGTTTGTCCTAAAAAGTACAATGATTTGCTTATAACACTGGTTACTTCATCAATATCTTGCCTTATCCCTTCCTGTACATTGTTCATTGGCATTTCACAACATTTTCCTGGAAAATGTTTTGTGGAAAATGGTTACTATTTTTCTCCTTGTTCCTGGGTATGTTTAGGGAGATCTTTGTATGTATCAACCTTGCACATACTGATAGGTTATACTTTCTTGTTTCCTGTGAGTCCAGAGGGTTAATTATACATGATTATTCAGGTTTACTGTTCCTTTGTATACGGCACAATTTCTTAGGAAGGAAGAACAACACAATTAGCACAAGCTAAACAAAACTTACACTAAAAGACATTTGAGGCAATCTATAAAAAAAACAAAACAAAACAAAACCAAACCCAAAAAAACCCCAAAAAATAAAAACAAACAAAAAAAACAACAACAACAAAAAAAAAAACCACAAAAAAACACCACAAAAAAGTTCCAAGCCACAGCAAAAGAGCAGGCACCAACTATGAGACAATTTTGCTGTTGCAGCTAAGACAAGCTAGGCAATAAGTATCTAAGGTAAATTGTAAGTGATGCATCTTAACATGCGTTTTGCACAGATGGCCAAAATCAAGCAAATATAGATTTAAGGCCTGACAACTTGAGGTCTAGTAAAGCAATGTTTTGAAGCTCAAGATCTTTTGTTAGTATGGCTGAACTACAAGGTTACAATTTCTAGGTGAGAAAGGGCAAATTCAAGACCTCTTTGACATGAAAGATATGAAATGTCAGAAATTCTGTTTTCAGTGATATGCTTGTGGAGAGCAAACATACACTTTTATTCTATAAGAAATTTCCATGAGTTATGAGGAGTTAAGTCCTTGAAACAACCTATGATACTGTAGACTTCGCAATGGGAGGTCAATACTTCTGATAATTTAGGCAGCTTCTAAAAAATCCAAGGTTTTTAGATTTTAGTGCCCTTAGTATGTCGCTATAGGCCTATGTATTTCGTATTTCCTGATATTTGACTGTGTCTGAAGTAGTGTTTGCCCTTGTTTTACACATCCAGTTATTGATGCTGGAACAATTTATTTTTGGAGCAGTGAGCATGAACAAGAAAGCAGCCTGGCACGCTAGGCAAATGTGTGCTGAGGCAGAGCCTTGTTTTCAAGTATGTGGCTTTTGCAGAATTATCTGCTTATCTATCTCTGCAACTCCAATGCCAGAGTCATCTGAAATAGTGGTGATTTATCTATTTTTCTCACCGTGGAATTTTTTGAATTCTGAAGGTGTTCCCCTGGCATTAAATACTGCTTGCAGTCGTGCCTCCACTTATATTTTAGCTTCAACTCAGGTTTCCAGTCAGCAGTGACTGCCAGTGCTGTGGGATCCCTGGTTTGGGCAGATGTGTCTCTCTGGGGATACTGTGTTGTTTGTGCCACCTGGGCTGTGCTCCCAAGAAAGGCCCAGGAGTGGGTCTGCATGGGGCCACAAGCCTTCATGGAGGACAGAGAGGCATTAGCAAGGTGCAGCCTTCTCTGAAGGAGAGTTTAGTAAGAAAATTCTTTCCAGTTCTGCTTCTTGCTAAAGGGCAGAATAAATATTGATGTGCTAGTAAGGTCCAGCTGAGCTGTCTGAATAATCCTCTAATAAACTGTACAATAAAGAAGTGAATTCAGCAGGAGATCAGCTGTTTACACTGATCTGTAATTGATCTCTAGCAAATAACACATGCAGTTAGAATCTTTCTTGCTTTTAATATGGACATTTCAGCTCTGGGGACATGGAGGATGAGATGGCACAAGCTGTTTTCTGCCCCTCTACTTATAATATCATAGTTTGCATAGTCACCAGGTCCAGGAGCAGTGGGTGCCACTGCTGGCCAGTTGAACCCTGAGGCTCTGTATGAGCAGCGTGCAGCTACACAGACCAGGGACTGACATCTGGCAGAAATACCTCGCTAGGTAGAACTGGTTCTGCTCCTGCTGCTGGAGACTCAACACCAGGAGCTGACAAGGGAGCTCGCTCTGCATTGCTGCAGGGGAACTGTTTGCAGGAGCTTGTTCTAGGGCTAACAGAGGCTGCTGCAGGAAGAAGGGCAGCTCTGAGACTCTGGGTACCTGCTGTAGTCTTGGACCTCTGACTTCAGAGCAAACCTTTTGGAAGCAAGGCACACGATAGCTGGGAATCTGCACACTGCTTCCTCAGAGACCCTGAAATAGAGATCCACCCTCCCTGGTGTGGTCTGGACCCCTGGAAGTCAGTCTTTGAATGGTTATTCTTTTGGCTCCCAGGCTATCATATCGTGGATTTTCTGGAAAGCTTCATACAGTGTCTGTGATATTGTGAGCCTGAAGCATTGGAACTGCTGACCATGAAAATGCAGGTCTAATAGCTCAGCATCAGAGAGAGGATCTGCCCTTCTCCAAGGACTGGTTGACATAAAAAGAGCAGGAAACCATACTTCTTTAAAATGCCTTTATTAGAAAGTGACCAGCTCGGGTGGCGGCCTGACAGGTCGCACGCACACCAGCGCTGCTTCTCAGAGTAGCATGGAGGACAAAGAGTGCAGCTTTGTCTGCTTTACACGCAAGCAGAGCTGTGGATTCCATCCTCATGGGAGCGACAGAATTCCACAGTCTGACTTGTGGTCAGGCAGTCCTCATTCTAGCCGGCATCTCTGCGGATAGAGTGAGACATTAGAAAGGTTCCCGCAGACACTAGGACTAATAGCTCACCTTTTGCAGTAGTTTGAGTCCTTCAATTTCATTGTGGCTCACTGTTTTAGGGGTTTTTGTTGCTGCATTCAGCAGCATTCAGCTGCATTCTTTCTTCATTTGCATACTGCCTCTGATGTCACTTCCTCCTCACAGTCCCAGGTGCCATTTTCTAGGAAGCAGCAGGGGTGAAACCCAACCCAACGGAAAGGGATTTCTAACAGGAGATGAGCAATAGGTAATTAACAGGGGATGAACAAGGGGTAATTAACTAGGGGTGAACAATGGATAATTAACAATTACTTAACAACCGGCCATAACACTTTATAACTTTGGAGAAATAAGCAATTTCTTACTCATAACACTGGTGTCATGCTAACAAACCCTTTTGTACCATGGGACAATGAGCTGAATAAAAGGAACTGGGTACCTTCAACCAGCCCTCTATACTCTCCTGCTGTTTCCCCCTGATATACCTCATGCTTGGCCAGCAGGCCAGAGTAACCTGCCTGTCCTGTCCTGGACAGGAAATTCTGTCCTAAATGTCTTGGAGAGGCCTGCCCCTACTCTTCCTGTCACAGCAGCTACAAGGCAAGGGACATAATGTTCTCCTTACAGTCCAAACTTGTACTTCTCAAGTTTTCTACACACCCTTCTGCAACAGACCCACCTCTGTGTCATACAACAGCACAACAGGCCCTGCTGCTCACCCTGGTTTTTCCTTGGTACCACAGAGGGACAGGCACTTCCTACAGGCTCCCCTCCTGCCTGTAACAGCCGTGTAGAGCTGTGGGGCACCACACCTTTTACAGCTTCTCACCTCTGCTGAGGAGCTGCCCTGACACTGGGCTTGAGGTCGGAGGGTTTGTGCTTAGCAGTGAGCACTGATTGTGCTTTGGCCCCGGAACAGGTTTATGTGTGTCCTTTGGAGTCCTGGTGCATGTCTGGGTGAAAGGCTTGTTGGGTTGCAAACGATGCCGAGCCCCAGGTCGATGCACCCTGTCAGTGGGAAGCGGCTGACAGCATCTCCCTCCTGTCATCGCACAGCACGATCTGCCTCCTCCAGAGGGCACAGGCTTAATCTGCCGCTGAGCAGACACCTTGGGGATGCAGAGCACGTTGCCATACGCATGGCCAGTTTCAGTGCTAGGAAGGCTTTATTTAGAGCCTGTGAAATGAGATAAGCCAGACAGTGTTATGTTGGTATGTTGGACAAAAGAACTGAAAGTAAGAGCTCTGCATAACAGCAACAACAATAAAAAAAATGTATCAAGTCTGATGTTAGATGATTCATAAAATAATCAGCGTTTCCAAGTGTGTCCTAATTTCAGACAAAAATGAAAATACAACAAGATGAGCAGAAAATGATGGGTTATGCTTTTTGAACAAGGCACTTTAATTGAGCCAGATGGGCCCAGATGTTTCCTCACACTCTGACTGAAATGATCACCTATTCAGAGAGATATGTTGTGGGAGAAACTGTAACAAAGATGCATGAGAAAATTTTCCACAAGCAATGAATACATTAGGGACACTTGAGGCAGCTCTTACTGCTCTAATGAGGCTAATTGTGTATGAAAATAGGAACATTTCATACTGACTTAAAGAGGTGCTTGCTGCCTCTAAAGTTTCAGCTTGTATTCTGATCCAAGAAAGACTTTATAATCACCCTCTCATCAACTGGTTTTGACTCCAGGTCTGTTTTTGATCATCTGCTCTTTCTGTTCCTGGTTAATGCAAGCAAATCTCGCCTCTCTGTGCTTCAGCTTTCTTGATGAGTTTGGTAACAGTGACTGTTTTTCTCTGAATCTGTTTTTAGAGTTTCAGTTTGAAGTTACACCTGAGAGAAATGGTTTTATATGGTTGCAACATTTGACATAATCAATCTAACCAGCGATCTCTAAAGAGTGTCTCACACTGTAAACGCCTCCCTTCTTCCCTGCAGAAGATGGGAGGATGGATGCAGATGCAGCTGAAGCTGCCAAGGGATTATGCGTTTGTGAGGAGATGTAAAGCATGTGTGCACTCATGCAGATGTGCCTACACAAGAAAATGGAAATTTAAGACTATAACACTAAGAGAGTTACTGGTATTAGGAAGATATTGAGGCCATCAGATCTGGAATGGGTCTGGGGATGCTTGAGCTCTCTGTCCTGAGTGCTCCCTTGTTCTCTGCACTCCACCTCACCCGCTTGGCTGCTGTTAGGCATATGTGGTATGAGAAAGAAGGCTTGGTTTATTTTTTATGCTCAGGTTTGCTTTATGTTTTGGCTGTAGTGCTCAGGTGCACAGCTGTGTGGCAGCTGTGCTTGGACAGCCCTGACTGCCTAGCTCAGTATCCTGTTTCTTGGTCCTCTGCTTTGCTGTCCTTGTCCTTCCCTTTCACAGCTCAATTCCCTCTCAGATAAACAGAACATACAAAAATGACATAACAGGGGGGTGACTGGGCAAGTGAGGAAACCAAGTTCATCACTGTGAAAGTCTTCTAATGGAAACCTCACAAGACTGGGAGTCAATTTTCTTCTAAATGCTCTCAGAGTGAGGAAAAGCAGCCTGTCCCACCTGGCCTAATCTTCAAAGTGCTCCACACTTAGCCTCTGCACTGGATCTGTGGCTCTTAGAGCCCTACCACATACATAGAAGGAGCTGATGGGCCTTGGATGACATGGAGTAGGGCCTCTGTCTCTTCAGAGAGGTTCACTGGGAGCTGTGTACCCCTCCTCCATCAGCTGTATCTCAGTCTAGCTCAGCTGGAAAGGAAGGCAGGGTATAATTTTTTAGTATTATGCTAATTAACATTGCAGAGCAATATTTCTCTCTCAGGTGCACCTGACCCAGCTCCTCCACTGTTAGGAACTAGTTCCTGCTACAGGTTTTCCTTAGGCTGGCAGAGCAAAAACCTCCAATGAGATCCAATGATTCCTTCTCCTCCTTGCGTGAATGAAAGGGTTAGTCCCAAGGACCTGGGTTTGATTTACAGCCAAACAAGAGACTGCTCCCTGTGACTAACTTAGGGCATCAGGCTTCTCTCCATACACCTCAAACGCTATTGCAGAATGGTAGAGGACCTGCACAAACACCATGTCTGAGATGGTGCTTTAGGCATGAGAAGCTGCTGCATCCATCAAACACAACCAGGTTCTTCTTGGGAAGGGATTCCTAAAAGGAGGGCAGTGGAGAGCTGGACAGCAGTACCAACAAACATTTCTCTGGAGGCTTGTTCCTCCTCAGCTTGGCCCATTTCCTCTGAGCTGCCACTGAGCACTACTGGTGTTCTGATTCTTGCTGTGGAGGCCTGTTTGCAGGTCTCAAATTGTCTAGAGCTGTACCAGTAGCATAATAGTCCCTGAGGTGAATTGTCTTATAGTTTCCATTCTTCATATAAAGTCATTCTTCAAATCTTTAGCTGTGCTCTGGATCCCTGTATTCTGGATTAACCACTGAGAGCCCCAGTGGGCAGAGCTCATACACATGTTCAGTTGTTTCAAGCAATGCTACAAACACACAGCTGTTAAAAGAATAATCTTATGCAGGTAGTAACTCCTCACCATCCCCTCACACCTGTTACTTAGTAGCTTAGAAAATCTCCTTTCTGCTGATGGGAATAAAGAGGATTTGTTTTTTCCCCCTTTTCAGTAGGTTTCTGAGTAGGAGTTAGTTGTGCAGAAACAAAAATTACACAATTTCCTGGCCTGATCTTGGTGTAGGAGGCAGTACCCGCCCCACACTCTCCCTGGGCAGCTGCAGCGCAGAGTGGATCAGCAAAACGCAGCTGGGAGGAGGACGGAGGGAGGGGGGGAGGTGTAAAGGCTCCCTGGGCATCCTCAGGGACTACAGCTGCACAGAGACATAAACCTGCCTTGAAGTATGCCTTGGTAGATGTTTACCCTCAGCTATTGCTACCACTGAACCTCAGAAATGAGGGATATTCATTTAGGAAACAGACCTCCTGAGTAACCACCAATCCTTCCTTTAGCTGCTCTGTTACAATGCACAGAAGTGCGTGAACCACAGCTCCCAAATGCAGAGTGCTTTTTGCATGCACCCTGGGATGTGGGAACATCATTCCCTCAGCTTTGGCAACCCAAATGCAACCTTACTGATCTTGACAACCTCTCCCTTGCAACTGCATCATAAGTTTTCCTTGGTTTTGTTTTTTTTTTCCCCTTGGAAATAGGGAGCAGTGAGATGAGATAAAGACAAATTGCAGTGCTGTGAGACACAGTGGTTCCTCAGCAGATTCACAGGAACTCTCCCAGGAGTGTAAAAGTTATTCTCAGATCTCTGGTTTATGTTGGTGTTTGAGCACTTAGTGTATGTGATACTGCAAGAGTCATTGAATCCTAATCAAAGCAACTTTCAAAAAGAGAGAAGCTACTTGACAATGAATCTGGACTTTTTTCAGGCATTTTGAACCCTTGCATTCAGCAGCTGTTACCTGGAGGGACTCCTCTAGGGGATCTGTATTTCAGAGAACTCCTTTCAATGCAAGAGTCAGGTGTTAAACCAGGCACAGGGGAATCTGAGTATTTATTCAACCTCAGCTCTGCCCCTTTGAGCAGCTCCCTCTTGTGAACATACACCTGCTGTTAAATTATGAGGACTGCAGCTTGGACAGGAAGTTGTGTTCACAGAAATCCTAGGAAGCAGTTTTTCCTATGCTGAAAACACCGCACTCTGCTTCCTGGAAGCACAGAAACAGGCAAGAATATATTTGGACACTCTAGTTTCTTCCAAATATATGTACATCCCACCACTGCTGGTAAAGGAATCGGGTTGCCTCACTGGGTATAAGCACAGGTTCTTGGGGTTTTTTGACTGCAGAAACAAAAATTCTTTAGCAGTTCTTAATTTCTAAAATCGTTTTAGTTCATCATGAATTGTACAATGGTAAAATCTTCCAGTGAAAATAGATGATCTTTGTTGCTGTCACTGCCAGTTTAGGACATGCCTTCTCACATGGGACACATGTCAGAAAAGGGAAAAAGAAACTTTACGGAAACCAAACCAAAACACAAGGTGAAGTCACTTTTATTAATGTTATCTGGCTACCAGCCATACAGTGTTGAACAAACACAAGCCATTGATAAATAAATGATGACTAGCTCTTGGCCTGTGAAATGAAATGCCTGCCTTGTCACTGCAGTTGAGATGGCTCACAATAATGGCTCTTATTCAGTCCTGGAGAACATTTGCAGCATGTGGGATATTGTCAAAATGAAAATGTCATGGGTCCTCATCTCCGCAGGTGGCTGCACTCTGGTGTGTCCTGGGTTCTGCAGAACTTTGCAGCTGGGACTGTTTGCTGCTCCCACAGTGTTGAATCCTATTTGGTGAGGGCACCCACACAGTTAAAAGACATGTTCTTTTACCACCTGAAACCCACATATGGACTTGTCTCCAATGGCCCTGGGAAGGAAATTTGCTTTAAGTAGATGATTGAAGGCTGCCAAGCAGTTGGCAGAAGTGGTGAAGTGATGTCCTCAAGTCGTGCCCACTACACCCCCTCCTGCACAGTGGGCTGGGAAAGTGACCTGCCTGTGTGCTGTCATGAGGTGCCTGTGTACCTGCTATGAATTATGAGAAGGTCTGCATGTGCCCTTTCGAGGGGCTTTGCAGGGGCCAGGGAGAGGGAGGGCTCTGCCCTGTCTGACCTGCATCTGAGGCAACTCCCTGAGACAAAGTAGTCTGGTGGCAGTGTATGTGCCCCCCTCCCACTGTCCCATCATCACAGGGACTTCCAGTGTCTGGAAGAAAACATGCCTGAGCACCTCAACCAGAAACATATTTCTGAGGGTTCCCCTGAGGAGAAACCCCCCTGATTTGGGTCAGTGCTGCTTCCTGCATCTTGCAAACAACTATTGTAAGGATGTGACTTATTTTTGTGCACCACCTGAAAAAAGTCAAGTGCCCTCCAAAACATGAGAGAAATCCCTGCCACCCTGAATTATTTGTGCAACCAACCCCCAACAGATCCTCCTCTAACAACAGCATCCTGTCTTCCTCCTTTTTCACAGGTAGTGTCAGGTCTAATAGTAGATATGGGTGTTCTTCTGTTTCAACAATATGATAATCATTCTCTCTCTGCCCAACTTCTAGGCTTTCTGGCATTCAGAAAGGTCAACAGTTGAATTCCTTAAGGAGCTGAATACATATTTCTTTTGTATCTGAAGAAATGAATAAAACAAAGGGTGATTTTTTTTTGAGACTGCATACTGGGGACAATCTAAAACTTTCTTGTTATTCTAGTTCCCCTAGAATATCTGCAAAGGAGTTCTACCAGCAAAAAGCATCTTTTGCCAGCTGCTGTATAGCATCTCTTTTGTCCGTGGTAACACACTTTTAAAACAACACTCCTTTGTGAAAACAGAGGATGTAGCATCACTGTGCAGGAGGGGAGGGGTTCAAACTGTCCAGGGAGCTGGTGCAAGGAGGAGGAGCAGTGGAGATTGCAAGAGGGCTCAAGCATGGGCTTGAGAGCCCCTGTGAACATACCCACAGCTGTGCCTTAGAGAGGATGCTGAGAGGAACTTCCCCAAGGACCTTTGAGGACTCTGGCTGAGGCTGAGAGGAGTTACTGAGTGCTGGTGTGATGTGTGTGCCATGGAACTACCTATCCTGCCTGGAAACTGCTGCAAGCTGGAGGGAATTAATTTACTATGCCTTGATTTCTGTTCATCTGATTATGAGTTTCCTCAAGAGCAGGTTGTGCCTGTTCTGACAAAAATCTGTCCCCAGTAAGGTTCATGGTATCTTCACACACCATAGTGAGTGCAGCCACAACAGAGAAATGGTCAAAACATCACTTATGATTGTTCAGACTGAGCAGGAAGGTGGAAAAGTGGGGGTCACTCCACTCTAGTGGCTGGATGACTTGTTCTGCTTCCCTTGCATATGAAGAAGGAGAGAGTTTGGTGCCTATTGTTCTCACTCCAGTCTCAGCAGGCTTAACATCAACATGACCCTAAATGTCAGGCAGTTTCATGAGGATGCAGATCATGTGCTGTTGTTTTAGCAGATTTCCCAGGTGCCGGTCTCTGGATAAGAACTCAGTTCCAGGGGTTAGCTCAAGGCAGATTTTGCAAAGACACTGAAATTAGAAATGATGTATTAAAAATGAACTGTGTATTGCAACAGGTGAATTGAAATGAATGTATTATAAATAATAAATAGAATAAATAGCATGTGATTTGAATCCTATAAATATAACAGAAGGGAATACTTGTGTACTGAACATTCTGAAATCTTGAAAATGTTAAAATATGGGTAAATGTTAAAATAATGGGTAGCCAAACATTGCAGAGACTTCTGGTGCAGCTCAATTTTTTTTTACTTTGGTTTTACCAAAGCTAGCCTGGCTTGTAGGCAGTTTGAGGCTAAAAGTAAAAAAAAAGCCTACATTACTTCCATAGCTTCTTACTGAAGACCACGTTCTCTGGTGCCTCTTTCCTCTTTGATCCAGCTTCAACTGAAGGTCTTACCATAATACTCATAATCCTTCAAAGAAATCTAAGGCTCTGAAAGAAATGCAAAAAATTATTGCCTTTGCTACTTTCCTACTTTCCTTTTTTGTATATGCAGTTTGGGATTAAAAGCAGCTGCTCTTGGTTTTTGTTTGCACAACACCCAAATCAGCAGATTTGGTCCATATCTGGGTTTTCTATATTCTGCTGAAAAGCCTGCATTTTCTAGGCAACCATCAAGCTTGCATTCCTGCAAGAGCCCAGACTGAATCTGCCTGCCTGAAGGCAGCAGCAGGTGCTTTGTTCTTGCACCCTCCTTTCCCTCATGCCACTTCTGAAATGACACAGCTGTCCTTACAAATGATCTCTGATTCCATTTGTATCATCTGCATCAGCCTGGAAAGCGGTATATTCCCACTGCTTGTACAAACAGCTACATGGTAGTGCTTACTGTACCCCATGGCAGGGGGACTAGAGCCAGATGATCTTTTTAACCCAAACCATTCTGATGAAATGATTCTGTGATTTTACTGCAGTCCTTAAGCAAAATCTCAGACACTCATATAAAAAGAACTGCTTTAAATGGGGGATCACTGTGCCCTGGAGGCTTTGTGAAATAAACTTCTGTTGTAGAGCATAGTAAACCAAGAAGCTCTGAAAGCATTTCTCCATTGTCGCTACATCATATTGTCCTTTCCTTGATTTCCGTGTAGTCTCCTGTTTCCTACAAGCTTCAAATTAAGAAATTCTTTCCATCAAGAACATACAAGAAAGCTCCTTGACCACAGCTCTTGAATTTAGAGATGTGTTGGTGTTCCTTTCCTGGAGCAGTCCTGACTGTTAATAGAGCATTGTGTGCCACTCAGTGCCTGACCCCAAGACTGGTCCTGTGCAAATAATCAAAATTTCCCACAGAATAAAGTTCTGCTCATTCTGAATGAAAAAGCAGGTCCTTCATGAACTTTACTGCCTTTTGCTCATGCTATGCTTATGAGAGTAGTCCCCAGATGGCACTGTTTGGCCATTTTATGTGATTTTTTCTTGTCTGCTTTTTTTTTTTTTTTAAGTTCATATGCAATGTAATCTTTGAAGAAATGCTACAGATTCTCTCCGTACAGAAGGAAGGGACTTCTTCCTAGGAGCCATGGCTTGATGATGGGATTATTTATTTCTTCTTGGTTTTAGAGTCTCCCCCCACAGAAATGTCTTCATTCTTTTTGAATGTCAGTGTTCCACAATTCTCTGCTCTCCAGGAGCCCCTTCCTCCCATAACATATCTCCTCTCTCACCTTAGAATGTTCTTCAAGTATTGCAGGCAGCAAGAAACTGACAGCAAGGCCCTGCTGTACTTGGACAAGCATATCCTGAAGCATCATACTCACAACCTGCCATCCTTCTTTGCAGTTCCAGATACCCATACTTATACTGTCAACGATGTTTATGTTTCTTTCCTCAATGTCTTTTTTACGACTGCTTCCATTTTTAAGTCACACTTCAACTGCTTATAGGAAAACCAAGGTGACTTTGATACATTTTTCACCAGAGTTTCAGGCTGGTAAGGGACTTCTAAACTGTTAATAACTACTAAGATTGTTACTGCTATGGTTTGAGAAAAAGCTGAAGAATAATTTTTCTTGTTGCATTCAGTACTCAGGAAGGGGACCCAGAACCAGATAAAAACAGGGTAACACAATGGACAGAAATACTCGGAGAAGGATGCCATCCAGAGTGGCAGTGAGACCTGATCTTGGGTGGAAAGAATTAAGTTCCTCATCTAGTAAGGAAAATTATGAGCTTCAGAAGGAAAGAATGTGTCTGTTCAGTAAAGTCATGTTAACACAACAAAATGAGGGAGGCAAATTTATAGGTACTCTGCTTGGGATTCTGAGAAATAGCTGATCAATAGAAGTCAAAGGTGGTAGGTGCTGACTGCAATAGCCCATTTAGAGATAGGACTGATCTGTGCTGTCCTGTGGATGGTAACTTGTTTACATTTTTTCTAGTGATTTTTGGCACATGAATTAGAACTGGATTGTTTAAGGAGATGACAGCAATGATACAACATGAGCTTCAGTAATCCAAAGTGATAAGATTACAGTCTTGAGAACAAGCAGCTAGAATCTTTGTGTTCAGCTGGAAATGCATCAGAGGTCATGTAGGCAAAACAAAATGCATGACCAGCATGCCAGTCACAAAATTATCAGAGAATTGGTGGGGCACAGCTGGGAGATCTTCAGATATATCATGGCCACTGCTAGCAGAGAGGAAAGAGACTCTCAGGGTCACTTGGGACCTACTGAGACCTTCTTCAAACACTTCTTCAAACCAGACAGGACTGGTCTCTTGCAACATTGAAATGAGGCCCGGTGTGGCAAACTATAACCTAGGTGGGTGCAGCACAGCCAAAAGGGGCCAAAGTGTGACAGTTTTCTCAAAAAAGTTACACTGCAAAGGGATGAAAAACCTGCTGGGAGTGAGAGGAGCTAAGCTGGATGACATGAAGTTCTGGCATGTGAACAAGGGATTCTCAATATGGTGAGGGTGAAAATTCACAGCTTTCTAACAGTTGTAATTCATCCTCTTGGAACAACCTAAGAAGCCCAAATAACAACATGGAGTGTGACTGGTTTAAGGAAGCCAGCACATAAGATGATAGGAAAACGATGAGATGTGGCCCTTTCATCTATTTCCCTGTGCCATTTTGCTTGAAAAAAAAGATACGTGATTTTTTGTAGTTCATTCTTCCTTGTAGAGTTTTTGGGATTGAGCTTAATCACTATTACAAGCAAAATAATAGAAAAAGACCCCTCCAAAAGCAAACCAGAGGGAAAAAAACAACAACAAAAACATCTTGACCTGCTGTTGTACCTATTACACTGTGTGGTTTTGGTGTTCTGCCTACATTGATAATTAAACTCACAGTGGAGTCTGCTGCAGTTTAAAATAGAGTGTGCAAGGAAGACTCCTACTTCAATAAAAGAGGATATGCAGATACCTGTCCTAATAATACAGGCATTCAAGGAATGGAAAACCTTTCTTACTAAGGGCTGAATAGAAATCTCATCTTTTTCACAGTTTTTGATTCTTGGTTATAGTAATTCTTGTCCTCATTGAAAGCTTTTATTAAATTTATTAAAATGGACACAAAACTACTGTTTTTTTTTCTTTTTTTTCCTACTGTCAGGAGCACTGATGATCTTTGAACATCTTCCAAAAGCTCAGCTGGTTCCAGTGTTGCTGAGACCCAAGTCTCATTCTCCATCTACATTTTGAGAACACAGGCACTGAGAACAGCCTAAGTAAGGGAGAAATCCTGCTTAAGCTTTGTTTAATTTGATGGATATGCCAGAAGCTGTCTTGGAAATAAAAAAACGAAACAAAACAAAACAAAACAAAAAACAAAAACAAAACCAACAAAAAAAAAAAACAACAACAAAAAAAAAAAACCCAACAAAAAAACCCAAAAAAACCCCAAAAACAAACCAAAAAAAAAAAAAACTCAGACAAGGAAACTTTTTCAGTTTACTAGTGCAGATAAGGTTAACAGCCTGCAATTAGATGTAAGGAGTTCTTGACTTATTTCCTCTAGAAATAGGATTTACAGGCTTATAATGTCTCTATGTGTCACTGTCAGTCCATCTTAACACTTTATTCTCCTTATCAAGTACAAAGAAACATGCAGAAAGGCAGCAATGTTGCCTCTTGAGGAGAGGCACTTGAGGAGACATGGCTGAGTAAGGTAGAGAGGACCTATGAAAGGCTGGAAGTGATATGGAGCCCCTCAAGATTTGAGTGTCTCAAGATCTGAAGCCAGCTTTGCATTTTTTTTTGTTGCTGTCAATCAGCAGATGTAGCTAGACAGTTATGATTAAGCATTTGCATTAACATTATATGTTTGGCTAGTGCTTGTTTTAGGCAAAAGGGAAGACAATCCCAAGATGAATGACCTGTCTGGATGAGAGCACCAGGAGTAAGGTCAGAACTGAGCAGTAACTGGGGGAAGAGGTAACTCCAGCAGTGGACCATCAACTCAGTGACCACCTACTCCAAACAGACCCTGGAGTCAGACAGAGGGAAGAACTGCACCTGCAGACTAATTAGCATGGCAAATAGGGGGTTGATTAATGGAAGGGGCTAATTAATGGAAGTCACATAATCTGTAAGCAATGAATGCTGATGCTTCGTTTGTTAAAATGTACAAATGCTGTAAAGTTTTGATGACTGGGGAGCCAGTCTTGTGGGCTACCACCCTCCTTTGCACAAACCAGAGTAAGAGGTAGAAATACCTCACCTGGGGTGTGTGAGTTGGTGCTACGTAACAGGGAAGGAGCCAGAGGTTGGCACAAGAGAAGCACTAAAGCAAAATTTTGCCTTATTAGAGCATAGGAATCCATGAGACATCATAATTGGCTCAATTAGGTGGGGGAAGCAAGAGGTCCAGCCATATAAAGAAATGAAAACCTAGAAAACCTAGATGGTTTAGTTTTTCTGCCTGGCAGTGTTTTCTTGGCCTGGCTGCAGTGGTCAGGTGTGAACACAGGTAATTGAAATATGGTAATGAACATAGTCTGTCTCAGGATCCTACTTCCATTGGGTGACACTGCACCAGGCTTGACCCCCTGTGACCATTCAGGCAGGTCAAGTTCCCTCTGATCGTCTATGCTCCTTCACAGGGCGGGCAACAGCTGACAACTTCCCACCCCAGAAAACATGCCACTCTGCCATTGCAGAAGTACGCTGGGAAAACCCCAAAATCAATGGCCTTGAAGAGCTAGTTGATTGAGGGTGTGGAGGAGAGAGGAACCAGGTGTGATGACTCTGGCCCATGAAGAAGCAGCTTTTCCCACAGGGGAGGAAATGGGTACATCTGCATGGCAGGCTGTTACTCTATGACAATGCTATCAAAGCAAGAAATTCTAGGTACCCAGCGCTGGAAGAAATTTACCCTGAAACTATAAGCACTTGAAAACCTTTTTCAGAATTTACTGATGCCAGGACTTGATGATGCTGATTAATTACCCTAGGTGACTAAAGACAGCTCAGTTGCTGTTTCTTCCCCCCTCACAAACACTTTTGCTTTGGATAATTTACCAGCTGACAGTTTCTTGTTTTCTTGACCTCCCTGCGCCACTAACACATCTTATTAAGGCCCCTTGTATAGTTTCAGCTTCTCCCTTGGCAATGACTTGGCTATCCAGCGTGAAATGTGACAAAGTGCACACTTCAGCTAGCAAGCTCACCAACAGCCTGCACTCTCAATGCCTGCCAGCCTTCTTCACTCTCTGCTTTCTCAGCTCAGACAGTTGAAGAGCATCTGAGCATTAAGATGAGCAGGTTTATGATGCTGGTTTGGTACAGCATGGCAATTCCCTGCAGTGAAAAGCAACACATCAAGACCTCTCTCCTGGAAACAAGTGCATGAGGAAGTGTCAGAGAAGAAGCTGGTTTTTGAAACAGGAAATACTTATGTTATATTTTGGTATTTTTTAACACAGTGTAGTGTTTAGCTAGTAAAAAATATCTAGGCCTAAGGTAAATACAGGCAGTGTCATTGAACACCTGGCACCTGCAGGTAACTCACTTAAAAATTAAGGCTTTGGCTTAGAGAAGGGAAAGATGTGAGGCAAGAAGTCTATGAAGATAAAAAAAAATACTTTACTAGGATATTTTAGGAAGGTTATTTTAGTAAAGTCATATGTCATGGGAGAATGTAGCTACATTTCCTACTTCATTGTTGTAATTGTTTATCACTATTGCTCACAGGAACATGGGAAGAGAGGATTTCTGCAGCATGAGAAATTCTCAGTAGGATAAAGACCATGTGACTAAAGAAATCTTGTTAGCACTAGGCGGATCAAGCAAGCAAGGAAGACTGAAAGGAGTTGGAGTCACCACCTGCATGCTGAGTATAATGTACTAATGTCATGGAGAAGCAGTAGCTAAGCAGGAAAAGGGACAGTCCGGTTTCTTGCAGTTGCTGGGAGGAGTTGCTGGATTCCCTGGTAACCAAGATGCAAACATTTGGTTGTTCTGCATGTTTCTGGATGGGATGCTTTGGCAACTGATAGGGAGTCAGCTTACACAACAGGCAGTTTCCTTGGTAGGGGCACTAATAATGTCTGTTTGCTGTTTCCAGTCATCATTAAATCTGGAAAAACCTAGTATCACTGGGTTCCCTGTTCATTACCTCCCTAAAAAATAGCTAAGGCTGTCAGGAAGAGCAGAAGAGAGATAGGAAAGAAAATTGGATTAAAGGAGGGTAAAAGATAAGCAAGATAAATGAGTAAAATTGTAGGGAGGAAAGGTTATGGTTAGTTTTCATGTCTCATGAAAAGATGTTTCTTCCGGTGAGCCCTGATTTGGCTCCTTCTCTCAGTGCCTGCTCTGAAGGCTAGAAGACTGGCATTACTCTAGCTTGTGGAGTCTGCTGACATTTGGGGGGAGTTTCAGTCACTAATATTACCAGAATCAGTCCATCTACATAAGTGGTTTTAGAAGTTTTCCTTGAGGTTTTACTCTTTTTCATTCACACTTTAACCAGTTCATTTAGACTGAATGAAAAACTTACCTTGGGTGAGCATCCCATGATTTGTTCTAATCAGCAGCACATATGAGGTTCATGCTCAGTGACCCCAGTTTATGGCTGCAGCTCTGAAAGAACTTGCCTGGGTGAGTGCACAAACGCAGCTCTAAAGCCAGGGCTTTCTTAAGCAGGAATGACTAGTTACATCTCTGTACTACCCTGTGCAGAGAAAGAGAGATATTGCTACTAAACTGTGTAAGCTTTGAGTGCAAGGCTCTGGGGGAAACTAAGCAGCTTCTTTCTTCAATTAGTTCTTGCTCTGCAGCTTTGCTTCCCCTTCAAAAGCAAGTAATCTCATACTGTGGCAAGTAGCAAGTTTGCAGTCTACAGAAACAAACCAGGCTTTGGCTCCCTATGGTTTACCAGCTCAGGGGTTATCAGGGGTTATCTTCTTCAGTGACCCCTCGTTGCCTCAATCTCAAATCCCATAAGCTCACCAAGCAGAGTTTCCAAAACAGCTAAATCTGAAGGCAGACTTCTGTGCATGTGTGCACACGATGTGCGTGTGCGCACAAAGACAGACAATCAATTATTTTATGTGGATAAAGCTATTGAATTATTTCTTACCATGTTTTTTTTTTTTTTTTCTATGTGAAGAAATTCCTGTTTAGTCTCAGATTTCAGAAGCTGGGTTTACAGTGCAATGCTTCCGCTTTGTCTTTTGCCTCAGCAACTACAAATCTCTGGAGGCTTTGTAGTGCACTAGAACGCAGGAAGGAGAGTCACACTTCAGCAAACAGTCTTTTATAACCTTTTCTGATGTTATATTGTGTCTTAAATACAGCAGAGACCTGACATACATTCAAATTGCCATGTACTGAAGAATGGAGAAATGATAGGAGAGAAAAAATTACTCTGTGTCCTTCTGAATTTCTAACTACATCACAGTGCTTTCAGAGTGTCAGATCACCTTGGGAAGTCCAGTTTTTTATTACAGCTTTACTTAATTTTGAATTAATTCTTCCTCACACCCCTTGCATGTAAAAATGCTTTTGCTTATACATGTCAATTTTGCCACTGTCCATACTCGTGCTCCACTTGTGTCTTCCCCAATACAATATTAAATGTATTAGGGACAAGTTTAAGGGCTATCACTGATTACAGAAAAGAGATGCTTGTTTAAATCATTGGCATGAGGTGTTCACATATCTGACATTGTCAGTGTCAGAAGAAATGTGCAGGTTTCACACAAACACACATATTCAGATGTGAAATCCTGTTAAATTAGGCCCAGAGAGGGAGAATAACTGAGGCAGTTCAAAAAGCAAGGTGGTGAGCTGCAGATACCCAGAACTTATCAACAGCAGGTAAACAGGCCTGAGAGCAAATCTACAAGGGAATTATTCAAAATAAAGCTAAGTAAGAGAATGGAAAAATTGAAAAAAAAAAAAAACCTGAGAAAACTTACTGCATATTTTCAAACAAGAGGAGAAGGGAAGATAGGGCCTGTTTTTCTAACCAAATTGTGAAACGTAAGAAGTGAAAGAATCAGGAGAGAAGGAGCTGGGGAAGCAGACATACTGAATGCTGACTAATGGGCAGTGTTTCACTAAATGGTGGCTGAGGACTGTGCTCCTCCCTCATGGGACACACCAATTTTTTATCTTATCTACTTTTTACTAGTTGCCTCAGTGAAGAAAGGCCGAAGGGATGCCAGAGTGACTAACAATATCACCTGGTTGCTTTAAATGTTGGTGACAAAGACACTCAACAAAATGTGTTCCTACTGGTTCCTCCATTTGTCTGTTGAAGACAAGGCTTGGTTGGCTTTCAGTCTGCTGATTTCTCAGCAGATTTGGGAAAATGCCTCTAGAGAGGGCTTTGCACAGAGCACTAAATTCCTTCTTCTTCCTCAGCACACAGAGATGTACATTTGCTTGAGTGGCTCTTCGCAACAGCAGCAGTAGCAACATGCTCTCCTGTAGGGAAAGATGCAAATTCATCTCCCACAGGGATGGGTTGTACTGTGTTCTAAAATATTTGCTGGCTCAGATGAAACAAAAGCCTTCTGAATCACATGTAGTGCACTATATTGCACCTTTCCAGACACTCTGGCATGAACCTTTAACCTTCTAAACGCTATTTAAGTCAGCTAGTACCCTTGACATAAATTGGTGCACGTGGCACTGATTGTGTGCTTACAAACTGGGAAGCACACAAACACTTTCTCTGAATGCTCATGAAATCACCAGCTCTCAGGGCATAAATGTGTTATGCACAACAGAGGAGGTTATACCCAAGAGCTTGTAAAATGGCCAAAGCAGTGCACAGCAGTGATTGTCAATATATGATGTTGTAACATGCTTGTAGACTCACAGACAGACAGATTTAAAGTCTTGTACAATGCTCAGGATTCTTCCTGTATTTGACTCCTGCAGTTACGTGCTACAGTAATGGACTTGAAAGCATGTTGCTGCAAGAACTTGACAAATGGTGATGGTACTCACTAAATACCCAGTGATAGGTCCCAGGGAGTGTGAATCACATGCTAGATACTGTTTTTTTATGTCTGTAGAGAAACTCTTTTTCCTGAACACACAAATTCTGATCTGTGGGAATTTGAAGGTTTGAATGATGGGAGAAAGATGCAGCTTGGGGAATTTCCACTTACTGAAAGGGAAAGTAAGCTTTACATGTGAAATATAAAGAAGACAGACATTTCTTAGATGCTGTTTTGCGATGCATAAACATTGCCTATATTAGGTTGCTTTATATTCGTTAGGCAACCTTTCCTAGTTACTGGTTGGAGAGTCTAACTAGTTCAGGGTTTAAAGAAGAGGAAAAACACCCATAAAAAGCAACAAATACAGCTTGTCTTGGGGACGTACAAATAATGTAACTTTAAGGCATATTACCTAAAGCCATTTTAAAGTTTAAATACGATGGCCCAAAGGTGCTTTTCATTCCTTGCATGTTTTTTCTGAAGCTCATTGCACTGCTCATAATCAGCTGAAGTTAATTACTGAATACTAACTTTCATGGGCCTTCAGATTTGTGCTTCTGCAAAGAAACAAGTGAATAGTGTCTGCAAAAATGAAATTTATTTTAAAAAATAATTTTGGATCATCTCAAGAAATGGATCATCTCAAGGTTTTGGATCATCTCAAGACATGAAAATGCTATCAGTATTCTCAGTAGAAGCATGAAGTAGTGAAAGTGGCCAGAAAAAGCACTCAGGTAGCCTAAAGGTAGCATAGTGCTCAGGGATGCTGATACATAAAGAGCATGGATCCACAGGACTCAGGCTCCTTGACTTTTTTTCTCTGTATTTGGAGACACAAAACAGGTCATGCTTTGTGCTGAGGGAAAAGACCCAGTGGGAAAACCACCCTGGAATCTGCTCACATGGTTCTTGCAGGGTCACACGGGAGCACAGGCATGCAGCTGTGGGTGGGTGGTGGCTGGAAACAGGTGCCATGTCACCTGCCACGCATTCTTTGCTGCAGCAATCCATCAAATCTCCTTTCCCCTCCCGCGGGGAACGCGGGGTCGGGACGCGGGGTGGGGGGGTACGAGTTGGGTCGCAGGTGTCGGACGCGGGATCGGGATGCGAGAGTGGCAACCGGGGGCTGGAATGCAGAGACCGGATGCGCAATGGGACGTGGGCCCCGCAGGCGGATTGCGGAGGTGGGACACGGGGCTCGGGGGTGGGTCCAGGAGGTGGGACGCAGGTCCGGAGGAGGGATGTGGAGGCCGGAGGTGGGCCCGGAGGCGGATGCGGAGGAGGGATCGGGAGGCCGGAAGTGGGGCTGGAGGTGGGCCCAGAGGCGGGTCGCGGAGGCCGGATGCGGAGGCCGGAGGCGGGTCCAGGAGGAGGGTTGTGGGGGAGGAACGAGGGGCTGTACTTCCGTTTTGGTGTTGCCGTTACGCGCTCGCGGAGGGGCTGCCGGGCCGCTGGCCAATAGCGAGGCTTGGTGGAAGCGCGCGGTCGTCGGTGGTTGGCGGGCGGCGGGCTGGAGGCGGGGCCAGGCAGGAGGGGCGGGGTGCCGCAGGTGCCGCCCCGCAGAGCCGGCGCAGCGCCGGCAGGGTCGGTGCTGCTGTCGCTGGTGGCCAACCAGGATGCGGCTGCGCTCGGGTGTGTTCGCCTCCTCCTGCCTCCTCGTGCAGGCCTTGGGCGTCGCGCTGTTCCTCCGCGGCTTCTTCCCGCTGCCTGTCAGGTCCGTGCCCCGCCGAGAGGCCCGCGCGGACGCTCCCGCCGAGCCGGCCCCGCCCGGCCCAGGTAAAGCGAGCAGCTGCCAGGCGCACCCCGTCGTTCGGTGTCACGGAACATCTTTTTGTAGCGCCCTCGTGTTTCCAGACCAGCTTCCCGAGTAGTTTAGAACTTAACTGCTTTTCACGTAGTTATGGATCACAGGCAGGGATACCTGCTCGCAGTCGAAAAGCCTCAAGCGTCAGCTGTCACTTTTTTGCAGGGTGTGTTTTCCTGTCGTTTTGTTTCCCTTTCCCTGACTCTGATGGAGCCGTAATACCCGGTCCTGTTCAATGGCAGGTTGTTTACATTAAATGATGCCGTGCCAGCTAAAACGCCTCACGCGTTTCCTGTGATCATTCGCTGGCTGTATTGTGTCCGAGGTTCATTTTCTGTGATATTTCTGTGGTGTGTGAGTGCTTTAATGCCGCCTCAGTGAGACTTTTAACACCTCAGTAGTGAGAAAGCAACTGTACTAATGCAGATTGCAATATGTACAGTATTGCCGTCCATCACCATTTCTGTGAAATCACTGTCTTTACAGGTCATGCTCCATTCCAGAGCTGTATTTGTGAAACCAGAGTTTTCAAGAATCTTTTTAAGGAGCCTGTAGAGGATGTGCTAATAAAGTACTTGTCTCATATGTTCAGTCACAAACTGTATTAAAGTGAAGAGGACTGTGTACTTGAGGGACTGTTTTTCACCAGTTTGGAGCTTGTGGGATGAAACTTCAGGTTCACTTGGCAGCTGGATTGAGTAATATTTTGCTCATACAGACCTCTTGATTGGGACACCAAGTTATGGTTAACTTTTTGGAACAGGACTGTAACTCCCAAACTGGGTCTTCAGCTCCTTGATATTTACTGTTAATTCTTCTGAAGTGTGTGATGTTGTGCCTGTAGGGACAGGCTTACTTGAATTTTGAGATGCAGTGGAGAGAACAGAAGGTTGTGTAATTTAGAGTGTGATGTGCTGGTATTGGTTAAGCAGGAACACTGAAAGAATCTAATCTGGTAACAGACCAAGTGGTTTCTGCGGAAAGGCCGGCTGATTTTTAGCTGAAGTTTACCAAGACTGTCACAGATATCTGATAGGCTTCTGTGAGTGAAATATTGCATTCACATGTGATTATTAGCAGAAGACTAATGTAGAAGGAGATTGGATGGGAAGATGTCAGACAATTTGGTTTTGAAAGGACTGGTTTGTGTTGAAGAGTGGAAGTGTGTGCCACAGGGCTCTACAAGCAGTTTAAATTTAGGTATGTCATGAGCAAGCCTAGGTATAGTAGGCAAAAATGGAGTGACAGTAGAAAAATACTTACTTTCTGTAGTACTTAGTTATGATGTGCTTGCAGAGTGATATCTGGATTATAAGGTCTAAAGGCAGGGTAGTGCTTACTAAACCATGATGCAGAAGGCTTTCAACCTACTTTAGACCTGTTCAGAAAAGAATATTTCTCCAGTGCTTCTTTAACTCCTGAATGTTTCCCTTTGTGAACAGTCCTGACTGCTGTTGAGTGCATGCTGTCTTGGCTGTGAGAAAGCTGAATGCTTGCAGCACATTATTGTAATAAGTTCTTGATAGGCAATCTGTGGTTTTCTTCACAGAAGTTCAGGTCCATTTAGAGTAACTGTTTTCCAAGTAAACCTGTCAGAGACAAGTAAGCATGCTGTATGGCAAGGCTTGGACAAAGTGTTGCTTTAGCTATCTTACAGTAAGTATTTTCACATGGCTTGTAAATGACTCCAAATTCATTTGAACTTCTCAACACTTTGACTTTCCTATAAATCACATTGCAGGAGGAAGTTAGGAGTAGTGCATATGTGTTTGTGATCTGAACATTTTTGGTGTCCAGCAAGCTTTCTTTCACTAAGCAGTGGATAGGGGAAAGATGTAACTAAGAGAACATCTGGTGGTGCCTTCTTGTTTTTCATGGTGAGCCAAAGCATGCTGGATAAATTGATAATTCAAGTCCTGGAAAAAACAAAATTATCAGTTTATTTAGGATTGCTTGCAGTCAGCATTTTGTTGTTGTGATTTCCTTCTACTCCCTGCTGTGCCCTTCTCTCCCATTTCCTGATCTGGAAAAATCACTAGCAGTAACTAGTCAGTGAATGTCAGTTTGTTGATGCTTATATGTGTACCCCAAAGTAAAATTTCTCAGGTTGTTTTTGATGTTGCTGTGTTAGACACACCATTATCTGTGACCATTCCAAGTTGTCAGCCACTTTTGCGGAAAAAACCTTTACTGTAAAGGACTGTAAAACCCCTTACTTTATATAATGCATGTACTGAGCAGTCAAATTCAACACAATGGTGTCTGGATAGAGGCCTGTGGGTAGGATATATTCTGCTTCCATTTTGCCCTTGTGTGTTTGTATATTTCTTGATAGAGAAATGAGACCTGTAGAGCTTGGAGAAAAAATGCTGCTGTAAGACCTGAATGTCACCATGTGGACCAAGCTCAATGCAGATGAAGAGTTGCTGTGGCCAAAATTAAGTCCATGCAAGAGAAAGAGGTGGGCTTGAAGGCATGGTGTTGCCTACTACTTGATGCACACCAGCATTTTCCTGTACTCACCTATATGTTCAGGGAATTCTGGAATTGGATTTTGGCCCTGCAGCTGCCGTTACTGAAGTAGTCTGTCATATAGTCTTCTACCTTGAAGGGAGTGAATGTGCATAAATCTGTTTCATACAAGTTTCAGTGAAATTGTCTCTTTCTTTGTAATCTTTTATCTTATGGTGAGATTTCATGCAGAGGCACTGTTTATGTTGTGATGTGCAAAATTGGGTATTAGCACAGGTGAATGCTATGTCTTTTTTCTAACAGAAGTTTTCTGTCAGATACAATTAGTTCAGCTTTACTGAAGTAAAAAGAGAGGAGGTAGCAGCTATTCCTTCTTATTACTTTGAACACTCTCCATTTCAAAGCTTTTCCTTAGTTTTCCCAATTTCATGTCACATTCCTTTCACATCTTGTTTTATTTCCTGGAGGTGGTATTGGAGTTGTTGTGTTATTCCTTTGCTGGATGGCTTGAAAACTCATCTTCCTCAGATTACTTCTCAGGTTTGCTGTTTGCAGCTTCTTGTTTCTGTGTATAGAATTAATAAAGAAGTTGAAAGCTCTCATTTTTGTGGTGAAGTTGTCCTTTAACTTCTGTATCATCTTCAGTAAAATTTGTTGATGAGTTATATATGCCCTGTTTTTGTTGCTTAGGAATAGTTTCTAACTGGACCAAGATTCCTCCACCGCTTTTCAAAAAAGTTGTCATTGTGCTGATAGATGCTTTGAGAGATGACTTTGTGTTTGGATCCAAAGGTAAACAGTTTATGCCTTATACTACTCAAGTTGTTGAAAAAGGGACTTCCTACAGTTTCATTGCTGAAGCCAAGCCACCCACTGTGACTATGCCTCGAATTAAGGTAAGTGGGATTTTTTCCTATCTTTTCATTGGATAAGCTTTTGAAGTATGAGTTGTTTCATATGCTTGGAGTTGGCATAAAGGATGTGTGTGGTGTTAGTGCAATCTATGGCTGAATGTCTCTTTGCTGTAGTAGTGCAATTAATTGACTCTTGATTTGCCATGGGCAAGAGGTTAAGGACAGATAAGGCCCCAGTCTAGGCTTAAATGATTGACACAGCCTTTTTATTTGTAATCATGGGAAGGTGGTAGTCTCTTAGTTGTCCAGTTTTCCAGTTGTCTTCTATCTAGGATCATTTTTATTGTATATCTCTGTGTTCTTGTAACTTCTGAGAGAAAATAGTATAAAATTGTTTTTTCATAGGGATGTTTCTAAAGAGCTTAACAAGGAAATTCTGCAAAGTTCCAGGTAAATAAAAGATTAATTCTGGTGGTGTCATCAAAATACTAGATCATCCAGGCTTGTCAGTGGTAGATCTGAGTAACACCTCTGTGCACTGAAGAGGCTGAGGGAGTGATGATTAGTAGGTCAACTAGCAGGAGAGTGAGGGAGAGGCAGTCTGGTAACTTTATAGGTGGACTTCAGTGCTTCTTCTGGAAGTTTCTTACTTACTGTTTTGAAGGTACTGTTGTTGTTAATACTGAGTAAGTTTACTTACACCTATATTGTCTTTTGGCGGTTTAATGACCAGTAAATGAAACAAACTTCAACTGTTTGTTTGATGAAAAGACTGAAAGTCTTTTTTCTGTTAATTAATTGATACAGTAATATTTTTACCTTCTGTAAAGCAGTTATCACAGACTTCAACTAGCGCTGTGCTGTGGCAGATGAGGTTATGTGGCAAGACAGCTTGTGTTCTTTTATTTTATTATGTTTCCTTACAAAAAACATGATTTGTCTGCCATCTGGCTTATTGCTCCCTCCCATTGCTACTGTTTTCTGAGCACTGGAAGTTTCCTGTTCAATGTGTCTCTTTTCTCCTTTCATTAGGCTTTGATGACAGGTAGCATACCTGGTTTCATCGATGTTGTTGTGAACCTCAATTCTCCAGCTGTCTTGGATGACAATCTGATATGGCAGGCAAAAACAGCTGGGAAAAGAATAATATTTTATGGTGATGATACTTGGGTCAAATTGTTCCCAAAGCACTTTGTGGAATATGATGGAACAACATCGTTTTTTGTGTCAGACTTTACAGAGGTGAGCGGCTTTGTATGATCCCAAGTTAAATGAATTGAGTACAAACAAACAGTGTTAGTTTCTGAGAATGAGTGAGTAAATCTGCCCTTGTTCTGAAATATTCACCTGGCAATTAAATAGAAATTGAATTTGTGTCTAATTTTGGTGTGGGCACTGTAAAGCTAAGCATTTGAATCCCTCATGCATATGCTGTAAAAAGTGTTGCAATGATACAGTACTCATCAATTTATCATTCTATAACTTAACGTAAACATGCCATTTTCTCACAAAACTTGTTGTGGTTGGAAGTTAGACTAGTTGTTTTGTTTAAAAATTCTACTGTCCACATTTTCAGTTTGCTATCAGATATTTTTAGTAAGTGCAATCCTTAAGAAGTCTATTAATATATTAGCTTGGTCTGTTAAAAGTATACTTTTATAGTATTGCATCATTTTTGCAATTGCAATGGGAGCAGTGCTTCTTCATGTTGTAAAAGAGGGAGCATAGAAAGTAAGTGAAACAAACTCTAATAATTCTTACTTGGGTCACATTAGAAGAGTAAATGCTTTGACAAATTTACTTCATTTTTGAACCTTTATGATTTGTAAAACCTCAAGCCATTGATCTACTGCTACTGACTGAAGTATTTTATTATTTAAGGAAGTTAGGAAGGTCTAATGTGAATTGGAAGACATGTTTAATTGGTTATGCTGATGAGACTTGCAAAAGCTTCTACCGGGAGTAAAAAGTACGACTGTTCTACTAGATATGTGGTTATGTGGCTCCCAAGCTCTTTATGCAGTCCTTATAGTGCCTTAATATAGTCTTAAACACACAGATTTTTATAGTTCTTTCGGTAGTTATATACAGACTCAACAAAATAGTATCACATGGGAAATATTGTAGGGTTTTTTAATAACTGAAGAGAGTATATGCAACTAAAAATGTATTGTCAATCTAAGCAGGAAAACAGTTGAGTTAGGCCCAAAATAGCACTTTTCAAACAGTTGTTCTTTCTCACTATGTTGTCAGTTCTTTTACTGAGGAAGTACCATCTTCTTGTGTTTGCACGCTAGCAAAAATGGAGTTGAGAGATTAGGGTTTGTTGTACCCCTGAGCTTCCCACCCCTAAACTGAGATGTTTTGTTGTACTTGTGATACGATGTATCACATGTGAAGTGATAGTCTGGAGTGTGCAGGGTGGAAGTGACTGAAAAGTTCTTGGAACAGTTTTTAAAAGTTTCTGTGGAAACTTGGCAACCCATTTGCCTTGTCTGCATGTGATCCGATGCATCCTTACCAGAAAAGATTAAATGGGGTGAAGAATCTATTTTTAGACAAATATATTTGACTGCCTGACATTGAACTAATATTTTTTTTTCATATTAACATTGTGCATGATTGTAATCTCATCAACTTCTATGGAATTTTCATGGTAGTGTAGTTAATTTTTTTGTACTTTTTAAAAGGGAAAGTTTTTTTTTTACCTTATAGTAGTTTTCCTTTTCTTTGAGGTTGATGATAATGTTACCAGACATTTGGATAGTGTGTTAAAGAGAGAAGACTGGGATCTCCTAATACTACATTACCTGGGGTTGGACCATATTGGTCATATGACTGGGCCAAACAGCCCATTAGTGGGACCAAAACTTCGTGAAATGGATAACATACTGAAGAAGATTCATATTTCCCTTCTTTCAAAGGTAAAACAGCTTCTTCTTGGGTCAGTGTCTGTTAATTGTGGATGGACATTAAAATGCTTGCTGGTTGTAGTTGGTAGCTTCTTTATTCATAGACTAAAGTGTGTATTCTGTTCTTTGCCTTCCTGGGCCATTTCCCAGTGTAGCATTTTTAAGGATTTGGTGGCTGACCTTAATAACATCTGCTAACAGCCTCTTCTGGGCAGCTGTGGGAAGTAACATCCCTTTGATGTGTGGGAAGAGGAGAGCAATGCCTGCCAAAATTCTTCCATCACTTGTGAATTAAAATGGTTGTTGGTATGCTTTCTACTAATGAAATTCTGCAGTAATGGGCATGTGTTGCTTATGGCTCTGATGTCCAGAATTATGAAGGCATATGTAATTCTTAGATATTTGATAAATTCAAATGGAAGTGGTGGTCTTGATCTGTATTTTTTATGGTAAATGTAGCACATCTGAATCTATTTTTAGATTTGTAAATATTGGTTATCACTTACCTAAGCAGTCTGGATACTGAAATACCAAATCCTAGTTCCAGGTAGCCTGAAGCTCTTTTTATTGTTTGCTTTTAGCTACTGCAATTCAGAACAGGTGATCATGAAATTTTAATAGTATTTTTAGTCAAGTGGATACTATTACATGAAAAGAAAGGTTAAATCCTGTGTGTGGAAGTTCTATGAATGTTACAGTTGTGTTTCTGCTGTTTTTTAGTACCTTTGCTTTTACCATTTATATTCAAGCCTTGATCTCTGTTTTAGAATACAGACATAATAAAAGCACTCTATTTTTTATAGAATATGTACTGATAATAACTAGAGATGATAAAAAAGTACTTCGTTGTTGAATGACTGTTAATTTTCTGCTGCTTTGATTTGTTAGCTCAAGATTCTTGGACAGGCCTCACTTAAGTTTCTGTTTCTCTTTATTCAGAAACATATACCTCATTCAACATCATTTTTCAACAATCATTAACAATTAGTCTTCATTGACGGTCAGATTTAAACCCCAAATCAGTCAGATTTCAATCCCTAAAGCCCATGGGAAACTAGAGAGTGTTAGAAACAAGATTATTTTTTAATATTGAATTGATATTATGTTAGTATTTACAATATGAGTAATTCAGCATGTATATTGAAACTTAGTGAAGCTGAAGAAATGAAGAGGGGGAATATTTTTTAATTAATGATGCTCTTCTGGGACTCCTGATTTTCTTCTCATGGTGTGATAGCCTTTATTTAATCTTCCAGTGAGTTTCTTGTAAATTTGTAACTTCAGGGGTTTTTTTTAAAGCTTTTTTTGTGATTTTTTTTTTTTTTTTTTGCTAAGATACTGACAAGTGTGTTAGATATGAATGTGCCTTAACTTTTAAAAATGACTGAGTTACACTTAATTGCAGTGATCTCTTATTATCCGCCCCAGAGTGAGCAAGTTTCAAAACTGAAGTTAATTTTGAGACATATTCATGTTTGAAAATGATGAAGATAGTGAAATGATATAAATTATTTGTGTTGGTATGGTAACTTAGATTTTTTTTCTGTGATTTGCAGGAGGAAGCTTCTCTTCCCAATTTGTTAGTTGTTTGTGGGGATCATGGAATGTCTGAAACAGGCAGTCATGGTGGTTCTTCAGCAGGAGAAGTGCACACACCACTGCTGTTTATCAGCTCTGCTTTTGGGAAGAGAAGTGGTAAGGATCAAAGAAGCATGAACTTTTTTAGAACTGTCCTGGTTTCAGATGAAATAGAGTTAATTTTCTACTTAGTGGCTGGTACAGGACTGTTTTTTGGATTCAGTATGAGAAATAATGTTGTTAACAGCCTGGTGTTTTAGTGTTTACTCTAAATCAAGGACTTTCCTGTTTCCCATGCTCTGCCATTGAGCAGGTGCAAGAGGAGCCATTAAGGGGCATAGCAAGGACATCTGACCTGAACTGGCCAAAGGTATATTTCATACCATGGAACATCATCCCTCGTATATAAAATGAGGCTGCCAGTCACTGCCTGGGGATGGATTGCACATCGGTCAGCAGGGGTGACAAATTTTATTGTGAATCACTTGTTTCTCTTGGGTTTTATTCTTCCCCCTGTCTTTATTGCTATTATTATTATTATATTTAATTTTAGATTATAGTAGTTATTACTGTAAGGGAAAGGGGAGAGAGAGAGAGAGGAATAAAACCCAAGAGAAACATGTGATGCACAGTGCAATTGCTCACCACATGCTGACTGGTGCCCAGCCCACCTTTAAGCAACAGTCCATAGCCCCCAGTCAACTCCCTCCAGTTTGTGTGGCTGGCTACGATGCTCTATGGTATGGAGTACTCCTTCAACCAGTTCAGTTCAGCTTCTCCAACTGCGTTCCCTCCCAGCTTCTCATGTTCACTGGCAGAGCACAGGAAGTGGAAAAGTTACTGGTTTAGAGTAAGCCCTCCTTACCAACAGCTAAAACATCAGTGTGTTATCAACATTATTCTCATACTGATTCCAAAACACAGCTCCTGTACCAGACACTAGGAAGAAAATTAACTCTCTCCAGCTGAAACCAGGACAAGAACACACTGGCAGCTCTTAATTTATATTATGGTAGAATTCTTTTTGAAAAGTGCTTTGGTTTGTTTTACAGTTATTTGGGAAAGCCCATTCTATGTAATCTAAAACTCTGGTTTAAGCCAAAGTTAGCATCTGTATCTTGGTGAAACCATGAATCAAGCTTTGTAACCAGTGAGAGAATTGTGTATGTCTGAGATGATAATCTTTTACATCACTGTCCTGTCTGAATGTTGAGCGCTAATGAGATCTGTTGTCAGGATACTGGGCTAATGGTAAATGAATAGGTGTAGATCCAAAATCCTATTTGAAGTAGGTTGAAATTTTGTCTTTCGTGGCCAGAATATTTCCTTGGCCTCCATTCTTCTCTCTCAGACAGCTAGGATGGAAGAATGAATGACAATTTCTCACACAGAGTCCACCAGAAGGAGGAAGAAAGTCCTTGGGAGACTACAGACTATTGGAAATAGGATTATTTTTTAATATTAAATTGATCTGACCCTTGTGAACAGGTGAGAGGTGATGGCACTGATAACATGACTGTTGATTGCTAAGTCTTAAGAAAGAATATGGACCATGAGTGTGTTTACTGTATAAGCTAGTTAATTTTATATCATTGATGTGAATTCACATGTTTCTGAAGCTGATTTTCTACTTGCACATAATGATAAAAAATAAAAGCAAGATAGTTAAAGGCAAGAGGCAATAAAGAAATGGAGTGGTAGAGAATCTTTAGTCTACTTTGTAGAGTTATGCTTAAACAAGCTCCTTGATTGAGTGGATTGGTGGAATGTAGTTATACCAGGAGTGAATATTTTCCCCAATGCTGCCTTTCATTCTGCCACTTGCTCATTTCCATGTGATTTCTTTTCCTCTAAAACAATGTGTGCAGAACCTTGATTTATTTATCTTGCTGGAGGTTCCCACAGCACGGTGGAGGTAGATTTTCCTGTTGTTTGTAAAGTTGTTGAGCTGCAGTAGAAAGCACTGCTTGAGGAGTCCTTGACCTTGTCTCAGGTTTGTAAACAAAACAAAGTCAAGAGTGGATCAAATCTCTTGGCTAAATATTTATTTTGTGAATTTCACTAGCATGTGTTGACAGCCAGGCAACAAGAGTATAGATTCTGTAAATGCAGTCTCCTGCTTGTTAGAATTAGTTTCTCTGAGGTTTAACCTGAATGAGCAGTTTTTACAATACAGTAAAATATATCTATTTACCTGTCTTTTGGGATAGAGTTTGTGATTTCTAATGCCTTTGTAAATATCCAGCAGTTTACTTTTCATTGGTACAGTAATCAGGATTCTAGTGACTGCCCCTTATGATCCTACTGTAAACAAAATGGACTGTGGTTAATTTGGTAGACCTCGAAATAGTAATCCTGTGGGCTTTTTACATTCAGTATGCTGTCAGGATATTACTTTTATAGCCTTCTACAGAGATGTGTCACCCATGATTGGCTAAATGTGTTTGGTAGTTTGGCTTTTTTTTACCAGTTAAGAACTTGCCTTTAAAGATAAAATCTGAAAACTGCTGACATAAAGGTACTCATGCAAAAAGGCTTTACGGATTATAGATGGCATTCTGTAAAAGTATGGGATTAATTTGAGCTAGATGAGAAATGAGGCAAATTTTAATGCTCTTAAAAGCAGCCTTGAAAGGAATAAAGACTATATAGAATTCTTTCTATACTGCATTTAAGTCAAAACACTCAATGCCTGAAGTTACAAAGAGAATGAAATAAAAGCATATAGAAAAACACCATTACCTAACTAGTTCAGCACGAAAAGGAACAGCTGGCAAAACAATCTTAAGCAGAAGGTTCCTTACGTTAGTAAAATCATTAATGTCTCTAGATTTCTGTGGGACTGAAGCCTAATCCTGATAACTGCAATAAGTTAATGGAATCTTACAGGACCCTTTAAAAATCACTGGGTTTGCCTGCATGTAGCCATGGATTTGGAGCCTCAACATTCTTTACCTGATGTATAATTCTGTTTTCCTAGCAACCTGGTATCAAGTAAATCTTGAGCTGTTGTCATTATATTGAGAAGCTTCTGGAATGCTGCCAACATTATTTTAGGTTCTCATTCTTTGTTCATATATTAAATTGGCCTACTGTAGTGGTTTCTATTATTTCTAATGGAAAAGTTATGAAACCCTCTTATGATGTAGGCTGCAATTTGATATTAAGGTGATGTCCTGGACCATCTGTTTTCTTACTTGTACTTGTATAACATTTATGTTGTGTTTACAGTAGTTGTTAGCATTGAAAAGTGGTGCTGGCTAAGAATTTAATAAATATTGTATTACAGCAGCAGAGGATAGCAGCTGAAAAAGATCAGTCAGCTCTCTGTAGACCACTTAAAATAGCTGATCTAACACCAATGAAACAATTTGGAAAATAATAAGGTGCCAGCTATCTCTGGAGAAATAGAATGGGCTTGTTATTGAAATACTTCTTTTCCTCTCTCTTTTTCTTTCTCTTTTTTTTGTTAATTCTAGCTCCTCTAGCCCAACCTGAACATGTGCAGCAAACAGATTTAGCTAGCACACTGGCAATAGGTCTTGGCCTACCAATTTCAAGAAACAGTGTTGGGAACCTTATATTACCAGTTGTTGGAGGCAAGACAATGAGAGAGCAGCTACGTTTTGTGCACTTGAATGGGTTCCAGCTTAGCAGATTGCTGCAAGAGAATACGCCTGCATATGGAAAAGGTAAATTAGCTAAAAAGATGTTCCAGATATACTACAAGGAGATTGTTTATAAAACAGTTTGGACTTCTAAATTCAATAGTATGGCATTGTACTGCAAGTTAGCTATTCTTTTGAGAGTATTCAGAACAGTTGTACTGAATTCAATCTTTACTGCAACCTACTTTTGATACACTGCTTCTGAATGCAGTTTTTTAAATGACTGCTAATATTCCTAGTTGGCAAAGGAGCAAAAATAATGATGGAGTAAGATTAAAGTAAAACTGCCAGTGTAGTTAAATCTCAGTGATTTCATAACTGCTGTTTGTGAGGTGTTCTATATAGGGCACTGAATCTGAGCTATTTGGAGAATTAACACAATGGACTGAATTTTCTAGTTTAAATAAAAAGATGCTTCAAGTAAAGCTGGGAGATAATTTAGGGTAAGTTATCTTTTTATTTCATTTTTATGTATTTATTTGGAATGAGAACCTAAAGAACTGCTTATTAAAAATGCATGGGGGTATGTGTGTATATTTGGAGGAAAAAATAAAAACAAGTAGAAAAAATAAACCAAGCCTAGCAAAATGTGGTATTTCATTAGGAAGCATGATACAAACTGCAGTATAAATAATTAAGTTAACATGATAATTTTGTGAAAAAATTGAGTTAGAGGGTGAAGGAGAATATTTTACCATTGACATTAGAAGATGTTGTCTTAAAGTGACTGTGAAGCTTGTCAATTGATTTGTAATATGTTGAATTATTAAAATAACTAGATGAGAATGCAGAGCTGTTTTACAGCTAGGAATAATTAAAGTGGGTAGCAACGTAGATATTAGCAAAATGATTGTTCTAGGTCAAGAATCAATTATCTTTCAACATCACAGCTTCTAATCATAATTAAACCTTGGATTCTCAACAGAACAATTCTGCTTGTAGCAACAACATACCTATAGCAGGACCCATGCTCCATCTCTTCTGACTTTTTTTCCTGCACAGATTTCTTCACTGAACCCAGTTGTGTCAAGTGAGGAACTTGCTCTTTTGAGGGGTTTCAGGATATGACTGTGTTGCTGAAAATGCCATCACAAAACTCCATCTGACAGTATTTCTGCAAACACTGATGATGCAGGCTGGAGTTTCTACCAGCTTCTTGTTTGTATCTTCATTTTAGTTTTATTTTTTGTCTGGGAACAGCTTAATTTTGACTTGTAGCTTTCATCTGAGAAATGAAAGTCAAAATTGCTGAGGATAAAAATGTGAGAATTTTTTATGGTGCTTGCTTGTGACTGCAAACTTACTAGAGGTGCGACCTTACTGGAAAGAGTTTGGGAGGCAAAGCATCCACAATGACTTTCTCTCCTTTCAGTCATGGAAAGTCTCAATAACATGGTGCAAATCTAGGTCCAAATGATGGTAGCTTTTTCTACAGAGTCTTAATGTTGATTTCTCCTGTTTTTGTCAACTTCTTAGAGGGATCTTGTTTTTCTTAGAGTGTCCTAGGTGTGCTAGGCTATAGGTTAATGCTTTGGTCTGTTCAGTTAAGACTGGCAGGGAAGCAGTATGTTCTGTTTGTTTAGTGTTGTTTGATTGATGTGGGTACTTCAGGCTTAGAAATACTAAAGACAATGTCACTAACTCAGTAACTAATATATGTAACTCAAGAGCATGCATGGATGGCCATTTGTTTTGCATGGCTTTTGAATGAAGATAAATGCCATCCCACTATCCCAATACAGACACATACACATCTGTCAGGATTCCCCTAGAAGGAGGTTACCTTGCAGAGAAGTTATTATATTCAGTAATCTGATTCATATTAAGAAGGTTGCCTGCTTTTTAAAAAAAGGAGGATCCTGGGAACTGCTTAACCAGTCAGCCTCACCTCTGTCCTTGGTAAGATCACAAAACAGATCTTCCTGGAAGACGTATCAAAACACGTGGAAGACAAAAAGGTTATTGGAAATTACTGACACTACTTTGCCATGGGCAAATTGTGCCTGGCTAATTTAGTGTCCTTCTATGATGGAGTAAATGCATCAGTGGACAAAAGATGTGTCAAATACTTAGACTTCTGTAAGGCCTTTGGTAAGGCCTCCCTGAACATTCCTGCTGCTGTTGTTAGAGTGATATGGTTTGACAAATGGACTCTGTAATGAATAAGAAATTGGCTGTGTGTCTGTCAAGTTGGTGGCTTAATGTCTGATTGGAAATAAATAATGAGTGGTGATGTAGCAAAAGATGTCTCCATTAACAGTGCTGGTGATGAATGAGATAATCTTAAAATCAACTTCCAGCCTGAATAATTCTACAATTCTAAGACTGTAAGTTGGGAATTTGAGGATGGAAAATTGATCTTTATGTGAGAGAGTGGTGACAGGCATGTAGCTATGCCTGGGAGTGGATGATGAAATAGTTGAGAACTTCTGGGTCAAGATTAGTGCACAGACCAACGTGGGCAATATTTTATAGGTGTCTAGGGCAGACAGTTGGATTGTAAGGAATTCGTAGCTATTCAGACAACTAGAGGAAGTTTTACTTTCACCATCTATGGTGCTCATGTTGTGCTTCAGCCATCCTGTTGCATTTCAGGCTAGATAACTGGACAGTGAGATGGATTGAAAAGTGGCTCACCTGCTGGGTTCATGTGAATGTGATCAGCAGCACAAAGTCCCCCTGAAGGCTATTGTGGTCAACCACAGGCCTTGACTCAAGCCAGAACTATTCAACATCTTCATCAATGATCTGGCCAGTGGGACAAAATGGTGTCTCAGCAAGGGAAGGACACAATAGAAATCTGAGAGAAGTGCTTGATGCAATAGGTGGGTCTCCTGCCATTCAGAAGCACTTTGACAGGCTGGAGAAATGGGCTGACAGGAACCTCTTAAGGTTCATCAAAGGGAAATGCCAAATCCTACACCTGGGAAGAAGTAATCCCAATGTACCATAGCAGATTGGGTTTTGACTGACTGGAAACAGCTGGAAGAACCACCACAGGGTGACTGGGGACACCAAGCTGAATATCAGGCAGCAGAGCACCCTCATGAAAGGAAGGGCTATAACATCCAAGGTGGCATTAGGAGAACAGTCATCAGCTGGTCAATCCTGCCTCTTGTATCAGCTGTGGTGAGCAGGCATCAGAAGTCTTGGGTCTGGTGCTGGGCTTCTCAGTACCATAATTTAGTGGATATAACATAGTAAGTGCAGTGCATGGTCATGAAGGTGAGGAAGGGTTTGGAACGTCTGTCATATGAGGAGGGGCTGAGGGTGCTAGGACTGTTTAGGAGGGGTCTTATCAGTGTAGGTACTATATAATGGGAGGGAATAAACAAGATGAGACCAGGGTCTAATTGGTGATCCTCAAAAAAAAATTTGGAGGAAACCTTTTCAGGTAAGATTTGTCAAACACTGTTATGAGTTGACAAGAGAGGTTGTGGAGGCTTCATACCTGTAAACATTCAAGACCTGACTGGACACAGATCTGAGCAATCTTCTTTAGTTCACACTGCTCAGAGCCTTTTAATTTGTATTCGTAGAACATCTGAACACTCATCAGAGTTCTGCTGAAAGCTCTTGGGCTATATAATTTCTGAATTCCACAGACAAGGTCTTCTGCCAGGTTTTTTGAGTGAAAGAAACCCTGAAAGATAGTTGGAGTCAGTTGGACATCACTACCATTTGCTTAGTTGGACATCACTCATTGAAACTGCTGCTGCAGTTTCAAGCTTTCCAATGCAGATTCTCCTCTAGTAGCAACTAGTAGATCATAACATTTCAGTTCAATGCCAAGAGAAATGCCTCTGACTGGAACTTCAGTTTAAAGTGAAAGATATACTTGAAAATGCTTGCAAGGATAGCATAAGCCTTGCTGCTTAAAAAAAAAAAATCAATTCTTGAGGTCAAAACCAGTAAGCTCTACTGAAGGGGAAAACATGGCATTCCTGTCCAGTGCTGTAATTTACAGCACAGGGGTTAGAGCACCAGCTGTTGGGACCATGAGGATGATTACTGAGTCAGGAAAAGACTCACCCATATTAAGCTATATCGTTACATAAGCATTCATTTTTGGTGGAATACTAGTTTCTTTCTTAACACAATGAAATGAAGTCAGCTGTCAGTTGAGTTGAGTTGCTGTCAGATGGGAAGGCAAAATAATTTTAACAAGCTATTTCATAAAGAAGCCATGGATTTCCCTGAATTCAACTGCTCCAATGTTAAAAGCAAACTGTAACAGTACACAAAAATTTCTTTTCATCTTCAAGTGTTTTAAATATATCTGTTACTAAATAAAGAGCAGAATAAAGGCAGGTCAGTAACTTCCCCCCCCATGTTTGTTCATATAAACACGCATTTTCAAACTAAGAGGTTGCACAATATTTAATGGGACTTGGGCTTTGCTTTATTGAGGTTCAGAAGAATCCTCACACTTAAACATATCATCAAGTAAATTAAATTTTACATGATAAACTTGAAGGTTGACTAAGGGCTTTGTTATTTAAAACATATATTTTTGCAACATCCTAATAAATTACAATGTGAGGCATTAGGTTTTCTTTTGATAGATGTGGATACATGCAGCTAAAGAAAAAATCTGAAAAAGGAGAATAAAAATAGCTAGCAAAAATTAAAAAGCTGAGAGAAGAATTATCTAAAAACACACTGTTCATACCTCAGTGTGAGATAGCAATGCTTCCCTCATGTTCTGAACTTCTGAACGTGTAGTTGAATGATAAATTAGGACCTTTTCTTTGAAAGACATTTTACAGTGGAATGAAGAGTCATGCTTGAGAGCAAGTTGGCTGGTATTATTAAAATGAGTGCAAGCTTTTCAATTTGGGACTGATCCTGAACTTGTATTAGATTAAAATAATTTTACTTTTACTGGGACATGTATATGTTGAAACTGGAGAAGTCACTTTTACATTATTCATTCTTTCCTTATAACTCTTTTTAAATGATTGCTGCCTGTGACTGGAACTAAGTGAAATTATTGTCAAACAGATGCTTGCAAACTTATCCATCTGGTTGTGATAAGATGATAGTGAGGCTGAAGCACAAATTGCTAATGTAATACTATGCAAGTAGAACACTGCCAGTGCTTTGTGAAATGTGCAGCTGGGCAAGCTTGCTTTGTATTTTGCTTCATTTTTGACTTGTCTTATAAGTATCCTGTATGGGAGTGACTTGCTGCCTGTTACCAAAAATATTACCTGCCTGTTACCAAAATGCTTCTCCAACAACTTAGTGTCCATGACCTTTAATATTTTATGCCTTCTGCATATAAATGTGCACTGAACCAATATAACTGGAGTTCTCCAATGAAATTTGGCAACCATGGTCTTTTATTCCTGTCTGAAAGATCTTTAAATCACATAAGAGTTCGGCTAAAAGTAATCTTTCATAACATGGACACAGTGGTTTTGGTGGGCAGTTAGTATGGAAAGGAGTAGATGAGAATGAAATAAAAATGCTAAAAGGAATGAAGAGGGAGACTACTCAAGAAGCATAAAAAGGAGGCAGAACAGGAGCAGAAGATGAGGAAGGAATTTATTTATGTTTCAAAATATAGCTTGAACTCATTTCAGTCTTCTGTATAATGAAAAAGTGTCATGTCAAATCTCAGTTTGATTAAAGCTCATTTTAGATGATCCTTTATGGATGTCCTCAAACGTATGAATATTTAACTCTTATTTCAAATATACTGAATGAGAAACTTTACAGGGAAGTTAAAAGCATTACAGGAAGGAAATGAAATCCTCTGTGTGCACTGGCAGCTTTCTTGTTACAGGTGTTTGCTGCTGGCTGGAATGTACTTTCTGGCAGATCCCTGCAAGCCCCCTGCATAGCAGGGTCAGCATGCCTTGGAGTCTGCTAGAAGTCTTGGGAAAACAGACTGGACGTTTTGAGTTAAACATTGCCTTTTAAAATTCTCACCTTGAATTCAACCCACAGTAGATGATGAAATGTCTTGTATGATAAGAGACTTGTAAATAGTAAGCACAATTCTTTCATGACTGTATTAATTGAGAATAGAAATACTTCATTCACCTTCATTCACTTGAAATAAAATTTTAAATGTTCCTGGATGTTGTTGAAAAGGCTTAACAAAAGATAAAGTTTTTTTTTCCAAGTAGAATACACTCTTCATCTACGAGGAGTGAAAAAGAGCCGCAACTTAAGTCTTTGTGACACCAAAGTTATTTCACTCATTGTATTAACCTTTCTTGTCTGAAACTGTACAGCAAATGTTTCACCCTACTTTCAGCTAAGAAGGGAAGAACTGCAAGTTACATACAATTTCCAAATCAGTCTTTTGTACTTAAGTTATCATTACCTTTCAAGTCAAATTGCAGGGAAATAGCAAGTACTGTTAGTATGAAGTGAAATGAAACATCTATTTTTCAGAAAAATGCATATAAATGTGAATATTCATGCATAGCATACGTTTCGGTGAGATACAAGTTTCTGAAAATTACTACAAGTTTCTGAAAATTATTCTTGCTTCAACTGAATTTGTATTGTGAATGCATACTGTATTCAATGACCAATATTTGAAAAGCAGAAACACAGATTAGGTAAAGTAGGACTGGATCACTGCAGGTTATCTAGTCCAACCACCCTGCTGAAGCAGGGTCCCCTACAGCACATTACTCAGGAATGTGTCCAGACAATTTTTGCATATTTTGAGAAAAGGGCTCTGCAGCCTCTCCATGCAACCTGCTCCAGTTCTCAGGCACCCACAGAGTAAAAAAGTTCTTCCTCATGTTTAGGTAGAACTTCCTGCATTCCTGTGTTGCCTTTTATCAACTGGCAGACTCCTGCTTGTTGCTGGGCACCATGGAGAAGAGCCTGGCTCCATCCTCTTCACACCCTCCTTTCAGATACTTACAGACATTGATGAAGTCCCCTCTCAGTCATCTCTTCTTGAAGGTCCACAGGCCCAGCTCCCTCAGCCTTTCCTCGTAGAAGAGATGCTTCAGTCCCCTCATCATCTTTATTGCCCTCCACTGGACCTGCTACAGGAACTCTATGTCTCTCTTGTCCTGAGGAGCCCAGAACTGGACACAGCATTCCAGATGTGCCTCACCAGGGCTGAGCAGAGGGACAGAATCACCTCCCTCAGCCTGCTGGCAATGCTCTTCCTAATGCACCCCAGGATCCCATTGGCCTTCTTGGCCCCCAGGACACACTGCTGGCTCACGGACAGCTTGTTGTCCATCAAGACCTCTAGGTCCTTTTTCACAGAGCTGCTTTCCAGCAGGTCACTGCCAGCCTGTGCTGGTGCCTGGGATTGTTCTTCCGCAGGTGCAGGACCCTCCACTTGCCTGTGTTGAATTTCAGATTCAGATCTTCTCTTCCCATCCCTCCAGCCTGTCAAGGTCCTTCTGAAGGGCTGCACATCCCTCTGGGGTATTTGCCACCTCCTCAGCTTTGTGTCATTTGGGAATTTTTTCACGGGAGGCCTTTGTGCCTTCATCCAAATCATTGGTGAATAAGTTAAACTTCTTTGGACCCAGTGTTGACCCTTGGGGGATGCTGCTACGAACAGGCCTCCAACTAGATAGACTTTACACTTCTGATTAAAACCCTCTGAGCTCTGCCTTTCTTTTAGTTCTCAGTCCACCTCCACCATCCACTCATCCAGCCTGTACTTCCAGCTGATGTGGTGTGTGTGTTGTCTCCTTTGGTGTTTTCACTAGACATCAGCTATTTGATCATTTCCTACTTAGCTTATACACTGTGTTCTAGATAATGAGTAGTTCTAGTGGACAACATTGCTTTCTTCGCCCCTTATGTCATGCCCCTGCAGTATCTGAAGCATTTAAATTGTTTGTCTGGGAAACATTGTAAAAATTAATGGTTATTTTAATAAGTTTGTCAACTGTTAGAGGTCTTGACAGTTTATTAGGTTAGAATTAGTTGCTTGTATGCCAAGTAATTGGTATTGCTGCAGAAAGATAATGTAATTTTGTACCTGTGAAAAAAATTTCAACTGTCATAACAATTATATATTTTTATACATTATGCAAGCAAATATAAAAATATGATCACATCTCTAAGTAATCTTTCTTTGTTCGTGAATCCTTTTGCTTCTTTTCTCTCCTTCTCTCCAGATCCTGGATATGAACATTTTAAGATAGCAGAAAAATCCCATGGTAATTGGATCAAATTGTATTTAGAAGGAAATAATTCAGAAATACTCTTAAATCTTGGCAAGAAGGTCCTGAAGCAATACTTGGAGGCCCTCAAGACTTTGAGTTCTTCATTAAGCAAACAAGTGGCACAATATGACATGTATTCAATGATGGTGGGGACTGTGATCATTATGGAGGTATGAAAATAGATTTTTCTGTGTAAAAGTTAAGTGCACAAAAGTAAAGTATCTTGGTGTTGGATATATTATATATACACTTATTAGTCTTTAAAATTACTGAATATAGGTTCTTAGGGTTGGCTGACATTCTGCTTGCTTAGGATTACTACTCTTTTTAAAGTAAAATCTGGTCTTTAGAATGATTCAAGATGCTTTTGATATGAATTACTTATGTTTTAGTGTAGCTAGTTACAGTAGATACACAGATGTGCTGCAACTTCAATTACTCCCATATTAGTTAACCTTTTATTTTTGAGTAGCTTTACTACATTAGAAAAAAAAAAAAAGAGTCTGGCAAGTAAATCCCTAGCTGTTCCTCTTTATCTAACATTGAGTATAGCTGCTCTGAACAGGCACTACCTTATATGGAAAATTCTTACAGTTCCAGGAATTGTTCCTTGTACTAATAGATTTAGAACCCTGAAATAAATGCTTGCTGTGGAGTTACCTCTTCATATCTCTTCATATGTTACCTCAGCATATCTGTTGTATTGTGTTTTTATATCTCTGTAACAGTTCTGTAATGTTTTGCCCCTTCACCCCCCATTTTCTCCCAGTGGTTCCACCCCGAGCTTTCCTGCCTTTCCCTCAATGCCAATCTCCCTGAAAATGCTCAGTCATTCCCCTGTCCCCTCCCTGGTACCCTGTCCATCACTCGGCTCCCCATCCCACTCTCCCAGAATCTTCCACCTTGGGCATCGAGTGAGTGGACGAGGGCCAGGGGTCCCTCCCTTGAACTTCCCCCATTGGTTTGTGTGTCTGTCTGTCTTTCCGCCTTCCACTCCCCTGAATCCTCCCATTGGGAGGTGGGCGTCCCTTCTCCCTGGTTGCCGCCCCGGTATTTGAGCTGTTGCGAAAGCCTCAAGGGCACTTTCGGCTGTCGGATACAATGGCATTCGGAGCTCCTCGGAGCTCAGATTAAACCTGAGACTTTTTCCCCGGCCTTGAGTCGACTCCCTCATTACTTTGTCGGACGCCACCTCACCTCCTTATACAAGGCAGACAGTGTAGCGCTCTGTCTTAGCTGCTCCCCGAATCTCCTCGAGAAACAGGGGAGTATCCCCTGCTGCTGACCGTGCCTCTGCCGGGCAAGTGAAGCCAGGGAGTTTCAGGGCAGTCATGGCGGCACATATCTTTAATTTTAAGTGGATCTCTCCAACTGATGTTTTGGGGAAAATTCAACTGCTGGGTCTCCTTTGCCCAGGCAGCACTCTGTGCCTTGTCTCACATGCACTGCTCTCTACATACAGAGTGCTTCTGAAATGGCTGCTCAGTGGGGTTTGTCAGTCTGCTGATCACTTCACAGGAATGAGTTCCATGGTGCTTTTGGGTAGATGGGATGGTAGGTTGTGTTCCTGCTCTACAGATAGAAAATCTGGAGGTGGACAAAGTTCAGTGCAAAGCTGAAGGTGTATATCTTTTTTTGTTCCTTTGTTTTTAGGACCTGTGCATTCAAGTTGTTGACAGTTACTTCAGGTCTGAAGCACTGGATTTTTTTTTTTTTTTTTTTTTTGACTGCAGTTGTAGATGTTTACGATTTCTGGAAACCAAATCTTAGGTGTTATACACAGTCAATCTTCATCAAAGAAATATGCAGGTACTAACCACAGAAATATTTGTTGAGCAGTGTATGCTCAGCATAGCTGTAAGACTCCAGCAAAATGGCTGGAGTTATTTCTTTTCTCCACTGCAATACTAAAGAAGCTGCCTGGCTCTCCAAAATATTTTTGTCTTGATATCGATTTTCCACCTTCATTAAATAAATAATAGTAGAGAAACTCAGATGTCTCTTCAAACTACACTATGCTATAAATGCCACTTATCCTGTATTTCAGGTGAAGAGAATACCTCTTAGACGTGAACTGATAATGGTGCATTTACTCAAAAGACCTAAATTTAGTTTGGTAGATACCTACAGTTTGAGCATTTTTCTGCTGTGAGTGCTGTTTTAGTTTTAAGTGATGGGCTGAAATGTAAGACTTAAGCCAGTGTGCTACTCAAAACTGCATATTTTCATAACCAAATGAAATATGCAGCAGAATATGAAGAAACAGCAGACTAGTGAAAAGCTTTTTTTTTTTTATCTACTATGTCTCACTGTAGTGTGGGAAAAATTTTAGGCATAGGTCTTCACAAGTGACAGTGAAAGATTATAGGGTGACTGTGGTCTAATATAGTTGTTTTTGTTTTGTGCGGCTTTCTGCTGTTTCTCCCAGCTCCAGAGCAGCCGCCATGCCCAGCCGGGCACCGCGGCTCCTCCAGTCCTGCCGCTGCTCCCGGGCGTCGTGCGCTCTGGGAAGGCGGGTCGGCCGTTTCTTCCACTGCGTGCGAGGGACCTAGATAAAAGGGGTGAAGGAAGGACCAAATTTCCCACAGCAGGAGCTGAGAGCATTTTATTGGTGCGCTCCCAATCCCTGTATTGGGGAATATGACCGCATGGCCTCGGCTGCGTGGGGGTTTTATGGGGGGGTGGAGTGGGGGAGTGTCACGTGGTCTGGGGAAGCCAATAGGGATGCAGTAGGGGATGGCACCGGGGCCTGGGGCGGTCCTGGGGCAGCCCCGGGGTGTGGCGTGGCCCGGGGGAACCAACAGGGGCACGGCAGGGGCGGCGCTGGGGTTTGGTGCAGTCCCGGGGCTGCGGGGGTGTGGTGTGGAAGGCAGGAGCCAATGGGGAGGTGCCAAGGGTGGTGCCGGGGGCCTGGGGTGGCCCCAGCCGTGGTGGAGGGGTAACAGCAGGAAAGGATCCACAGGCAGGGACCGGGGGGATGGGAGCCAGGCCCGCATGGTAAGGTAACTGGGGAACCGGTCACCACAGAGGGGAAAACCCAGGGGATACATGGGATACACAGAATCTGCTAACACACATCAGAACCCCCATCTAAACCCAAAGTCCGGGATGCAACAGTTTTGATTTGTTTTAATCTTGCCCTAGCACCAGCTGATTGAGGTCAGTCTAGTCTTAGCTCTATCTCTGCAGCTTGCAAACATTTTAGTGTGCGGCTGAAATTTCCCACTTTTTGGTAAAGGTTTGTATATGAGTAGCAGAAAGTTTCTTTGTGTTGTTCATCTCTGCTGCCACAGTTATGTAAGAGAAAACTTGGAATTCTGCTTGATATATGTGGAGGTCAGAGCAAAATGAAAATAAAACCAATAAATTCAACTATGATAAGGAGAGATACAATAAGTAAATACTTGGAGAATTCATAAGCTAAAAATTCAGAATCCACTTGTGTGATGGTGTGAGAACTTCCCCTCGTTTGGGAAGCTGTTTAGCTCAGCAGGATCTCATACATATATATTTCTCATACAGGAAATAAATTGCCTTTGACAGCGCATATTAACTTAAGACATTTGCAGGTGACAAACAATGGGTCAAATTTGTTTGCTTAGGAACTATTTTGATACTGGGAGTTCAAGATCTTTTACAAAGAATAAAGGTCATACATATAATTGGTTGCCACAGATGAGGAGGTAAATGATGATTTATAAAACTTGGGAACTTAAGTGTTTAAGCCCTTAATAAATGAAAAGCCAATATTGGGTTCTCCCATTTATATGGTAATATGTGACTGGGAGAGAAGAAATCCAACATAGTTCTTCACAGGTTTTTTTGATAAAGTATGCATATTAGCAGAGTAACATGGATGACAACAGCATGATTTTCTATGTGACTTCTTACTGTATGCTTTAGCTAACCCAAATTTTCAAAGTATTAATCCTCCTTTTTTTTTCCTAGGTTCTGATACTGCTTTTGCTCAGTATTCCCAAAGCCTTGAGTAAGCAGGCAGAATTTGAAGTGCTCCTCTCTCCTCTACTATTCTCTCTGCTATTCTACTTGATGTGTCTGATGCTGTGTGCTGTTCATGTCATTGTATGCACATCAGCAGAAAGTTTGTGCTATTTCTGCAGTATGTCCTGGTTAACAGCAGTTGGAGTGATGATGCTGATTTCTGCACTCATGTGTGGTATTTTATCTGCTATTGCAAAGATCTTTGAGAATTACAGACTTCCACCAAAGGTGAGAGCATTCATTAATTATGCTTCAAAATGTTTTATCTTTCATATACTGTGTTTCATATATGGTCTTCTATCTTTCATAATACTGTCAGTTAAAATTTTGTTTTCTCTATGTGTGCTTAAAGAAATTCTTATTTGTAATGCAATATGAATATGTGTTATTATTTAAAATTGTAAGCTAAATGTGTTGTTGTCCCTGTGGCATGATACCGACCTGATGAAGAGCTAAGAAGTGCTTTTTTTGACATGATTTGAAGAATTTTTTTAAAAACTGTACAGTATTTTTCGGTTGACTTTATGAGATCGGAAACAGTTATGCCTTGTACAAATCCTATGCTTTTACATAGTTAGATTTCACAATTGCAATTAAAGCCAGATGTATAATACTTTACAGCAATATGAACAAAGGACAAGGGAAGATACCACAGACAGTAATGCTCTAAGAAGAATATACTTTTCCAGTATACCTTTTCTTGTATTGGTGTTATTAATGTTTGGGTTTTTTTTTTTTTAATAGTTTGGAAAGTGAGTGAGATAATTTAATCTGCCTTTTCTACTTTTTGAGCTTAAGAAACAGAGTTTGTTAAAATCTTTGGAGTTCTCGAAGTGTTCTCAGTGCAAGGAGTTACCTTCTGTATGTTACTTGATGAGTTTTATTGTTGTGTTCAGTAGAATAATTCCAAGGAAATAGAATTTGAAATGTCTTTTTTTCCACTGTGAAACTTAGTGTGCCAACAGCTATCAGTCACACCATAAAATCAGCTTCTAGCTGTTTTTTCTACTGCTTGTTAGTCATATTTTTCAAAGGTCTCTGATGTTCAATAGCTTCACTGCTCATAGTACTCCTTGTTATGGTGCAGTCTCTCTGCAGTACAGTCCTTCATCAATCTATGTTTCATAGAATCAAGCTTGGGGGTTTAGTACCTTTTTTTTTAAGTGTCTGACAAAATATGGCAAGTACATTGCTTTTATGATATGACAACATGCTCTATCAAGGAAATAAAGCAAACTTTCTGACTTGAAGAAACATTTTGTAACAGCTATATTTCTTACAATTCAGAAAATTTTTGCAGTCTGTGCAGATATGTATTGTAATTCCTGAGTGTAGATTTAAATCTAAATTCTTATAAGTAGGGTTGCCAATATATTTTATTCAAACGATACCAGATTATAATTTTGTTTCCCTCCACTGGACCTGCTGAAGGAGCTCCATGTCTCTCTGTATGTATGTAATTTCTGACTAAGTGTTTTTTTTTCTTAAAAAAAGAAGAAAAATTTAACCTTGAAATAATTATTAATGCTCCAGTGTAGAAATCGCACATGTACTTGGTGTGCAATGACAAACACAACTATGAAAGATAAACTTGCTTTTCATCTTGTTACTAGTTTTTCTAATTTTAGTAAACAGTAGAAATCTAAATACGATGAATTTTGTAGACCTGCATAAAATTTGCATACATGCCACTTCAATAGCATGGAGAGCAATTACAACAGATGATACATTTCTTCTCCAGGTGGATAGTCTCAAAGAATCACAGAATGATAACATGGTCTGGGTTGGAAGGGATATGAAAGACCTTCCAGTTCCAAATCCCTTCCATGGGCAGGGTCACCTTCCACTGGACCAGGCTGCTCAGAGCTCTGTCTAGCCTGACCCTAACGGGACATCCACAGCTTCTCTGGGCAACCTGTTCTAGTGTCCCACTACCCTCAGATCATCTGCTTCAAGTTGATAATACACAAATGAGATTTTCAGCAATGTTTTCCAGGTTTGTTTGTATGTGTGTTTTTCCAGGGCTGGGGCAGATAGAAATAAAAAATACTGGATTCTCCATCCCAGGTTGGTCTGTGATCATATTGCTACCTGAGATATATCTGAAAATGTGGAGGCTTAAGTATATTTTATGAAGTTTAGGCAATAGTAATTCTGGTTAGGCAGGCATGACTTTGTATTCAGACCAGTAGAAATACATTTTTGTCATCCTGTCTTCACTCTTATTCCATAGGTGACTGAATTACTGGATGTATCTCATCGCATCAGTCAGAGAGGCTTTGCTGTCTATGTTGAAGTTCCAAAGAAAGCTTGAAATATTTCTTGGGTTTAGTTAGTATGTGCCTTCATTCTAGATAGGTGTAAAAGCAGGTTCTGAATGACATGCAAGCAGGTTCTGACTTGGTTCTGAATGACATTTTTACCAGTCTCAAGGCTGTTGTAGAATGATGTGGTGGGGTTTTTTTTGGGTCTGCTTAGACAAATACAGAGCCAGGAGAAGGTGAAAGGAGCAGTGTGTAAATCTGGTGCTGCTTGTAATGCAGATGTGTTCCAAACATTAATCTCTGTTTTTCATCCCCTTTCCAGTAGAAAGCCTAGGCTTTGGGGTAGAAATGGGTTGTTTTTATATGCCGTGTGTTGATCTCAGAGGGCCTTCTGTGTGAGTTGTGAGTATCACTTATGCTAAAATAGCTCTGAATCCAAGTGTTTTGTGACCTGTGCATCTCCACATTGCGAATCTGCCTGTGGAGTCCACTTCTGAAAGAATTCTGAAGCCCTCGTCTTCTGATGATGGGAGTAGAATCCTGAATTTTGGCCTTTCTGGTTAAAAAAAAAGCTAAAAAGCCTTTTCTAAGCTCAAGCTATACAATAAAATAAAAGGTATTTTAAAAGTAATTAAGATAAGCTCTCCTGTTAATGGCTTCAGAAATTTTTTCCTTCCAGTTGTTTCCTTTCACTTCTAAAGATTTCTCTCAAGTGCTTCTCATTTGTAATGATTTTTTTCCCCACTGTAGCTGAATATAGAAACTGATTACCAAGTTCATGAATTTTCTGAGAACCAGTGCAGGCACTGTTAGCATCTGCTTCCTGATTGTTATTTATAGGTTCTGATTGCTGTGTTTCTAGCAGTCCCTTCTTTTAATGATACTTCAGGCTTTAAATAGTTCTGCAGCCCTTTATGAATTCCAGAAAATCATTGAAAATTTAAACTTCTTGTTCATAGTTTCACTGTAATTGCTTGGTAGTTGATTTAAGCATGGTATTTACTACTACTAATTGTGGGGGTTTTTTTGCTCTGTTTCTGATAGAAATAAAAACTAACCATTTTTTTGCAACTAGAATACAGAAGTTAAGGCTTGTCAAGTAGAGGTTTTGAGAATTTTCATTACGCAGAATTATAGTGGGTTTTTATCACATCTACAAAATATCCTTCTTTCAGTTTATTTTAAAGCACCTGTTCATTTAACACTATTTTTTATTTTCCTCCATTTTTGATATTCTTGATGAATTGAACAATGTTACATTTTTATGCAATTGCACATAAAATATTTTTGAATTTTCTGACTTGGGGAGACAAAAGCTGATTGGGTGGTGACTTTACTAGATAGCGTTCAAAAATTATCCCAAACTGCTGTGAAAATGTAGGAGCAAGTGTGATCTGTAGTACTTTGTCATGGAAACGCTACCATCATAGAGAATCATGGGTTCAGGGAGCTCAGGTATCAGAAGAGAACATAATGATAAGTGTTTAAATTGTGAGTGATGGTGAGCATGAAAAATAAAATGTTTCTCATCTGAAAAGTACTTGCAGAATTTCTCAGGCATTAACTGTAGATGGTTAATCCCCCCCCCGCCAAAAAAGGACAACTGGAATAAGACTCAGAACACAGACTACAGGAGGCTTTATTTCAAATTGAAGAACTTTCAAAATTTAATGATCAAAGGTGCATGTACTCTGTCATTTATGTACTGACACTTTCGCAAGCTAGCAAGGCATGTTCAAAGATAGGGCAGAGAGGTTGGTTTCTGTATTGCTTAAATACTAGTGCTGATACATCAGTTGTTAAAACCTTGGCTTGGGAGATGATATGTTTACATCATTTGAAGCCTGGCATTTAAAGATTTCTAAACAAAAGCTTCTGTTTTAAGTTTTTTTTTTGCCAAGATACCAAACAAACTGAGAGTCATACAGGTTTTTTAATATCTGGAGTGTCTGCTGAGTTCCTGAGGGCTGGAAATGTTCAGGAGCTGGAAAAACAGAACTGTGAATATCAGAGTAAGACCTACATTTCAAACTAGGTACAATCTAAATAATCTAAGGTCAGACTGTATATGACACCATACTCATGGTATTTGTAATAAGGCACAGTTAATATATGAGGGATTAGAAGTAAATTTAGAAAACCTTGATGAAGGTATTTCTAGAATTTCTTAAGATTATCAAGGCTCAGGAGATTGTAATTTGCATAATAATTTTGCATAGTGATTTAACTCTAATCTGAAATGTGGTTTATCAGTAAATATCATTGGATTTTAATGCTTTGGTGTAAATGTAGGAGTAATTTTTTTCTCTTTTCACTGAAGTTCTGAGAGACAAGCGGGCAAGAAATACAGATTTCTGACCCTGGGACATTTCACATTAATGCCATCATTTTAATGACGTTTTTGTATGTTCCCTATTGATAATGTGTCACTTCTTCAGTTTTCATATCAGTTGCTGACAGAAACCAGATACGAGAGACCAATCCTTCTATAGATTTTATATTACGTCTTACAAAGAAGACAAATTACATCACGGACTTGTTCATTCTCATTTATTTAGGATCGCAGATTCCTTTGTCTCTGCAAGCAGATGGTGCTTACATGCTCATTTATTTAGTTAGCCAAGAACTTTAAGGTCAGCATGATAGAATTATTGGAACTTAAACTTCCTGAAGATCTGTCATGTACTGTTCTTGTCCCAGCTTTGTGAATTTCATGCTCTTTGGTCTTTGCACAGACTACTTTGTCCTTTTGTTCCAAATACCAGCATATGGTAATTGCTTTTCAGAATAGAGTACTAAACAAACCTGAGTGGTCTTTAGAACACCAAAGAAATTTCAAGTGCTAGTAAATTTAGATTGAACCTGGGCATTTTTTCTGATTATTGGTATTTTTCCCCACATTATTGTTGTATGTAACCTCATGGGGACTTTTTTGGTTGTGTGGGGTTTTGTTTGTGTGTTTGTGTTGTTTGTTGTGTTGAGTTTTTTAAAATGAAATTACTTTGATGTAATGTATTCTTTAACAACACAAGAAATGAAGAAGATTTTAATAGATCATAATTGTAATTACAGCTCCTGCATTCTTTCACATACATCTCATTAAATTTCGATTTTGCGAAAGTTTTTTTTCCCTAAAGCAAAATTCCTAATAATGTTAACTATCTTCTTGTGTCATCTGTTTGTTGTCTTCTCTGTGTTATATTGTCTTGCTTATTGAACAAAAGTATATATGCTGCTGTCAGTAAGTCATAAACACAAGTGATACTTGCATTTAAGATGCTCAGAGATACTTGTAAAGTTTATACTTGCTTTCTTGTTATTGACTTAAAGGTCAATTTGGTTTGATTTTCTATTAACATGACTTAAACTGTGTAGGAATTGTAGTACACTATGTATTTTTTAATTTAGTAGATTCTCTGTGCAATTTATCCCTGTGAATATTCAAGATTTTTTTAAAAGTTTGTTCATAGGTCAAATGTAGGAGGATGATGTAGTTAAAATACACAGTTAAAGAAGTGAATGTGAAAGTAGTTTCAGAGATCTTTGTTCTGAAGTAAAAATGGCATGCAGTAATTTCAATCTGGCTTTTAAATTTTTGTTTCATTAAGTGCTTAAAATACATTTTAAGAGATTCTCCATCGTATTCTGTAATAGTGCAAAATGAGATGAAATAAAATAGTAATGTATGACAGTGTATTGACAGTATCTTTCCCAAAATTCTTCACGAGCATGTATGTTAGCCTATTTGTTAAAGCCTGTTTGGAAGCTCCTGGTGGTTCCAGTGTCCTCTGGTTCTTGCTTTTACTTGCTCTGGTCTCAAGTTTTTGACGTGCAGTCTTGTCCCCAGCTACTTGCAGTGGCATCTTGAAACACCCACAGGCAGAACAGGGAGTGGGTTTGTAGAGAAGATAGGAGAGGATTTAATAAGACAGGATAGACCACAGTCGCTGGACTCAGAGATGTGCTCTGGCTCCTGCTTATATGTAACTGAATGTAACTTATATGTAACTGAATCCTTTCTCCTTTCCCCTCTTACTTTGCCCCTATTTCCAGTATGTTCCTCACCACCCCCTCTTCCCCACCCTTTACACTTTCTTGAAACTCTCTTTAATGAGTTGGTACAGATCCACAGGCCCTATCAGGTATCTGTGATGCCCATGTACTGTCACTTTTCCCTTATCTGTTACAGAGTCCAGACTGACGCTCTTCAGAGCTATGCCTGAGATTTCTTACTGGCCTGTCAATTAATGGCTGAAGAGTTTTAGTCATCTTTATGATCTTCCTTAGTGCATACTTACCACATTTGTGTCTCTCTGTGGTCTTTTTATGGCTTTCTCTGTGTGCTGAAATGGTTCTTTACCTGATAACATCAATAAACTGGGTACTCTCAACGCTTTCTCTTTAGCTCTGTCTTGAAGTTAGTAATGGTAAGGCAATTCCAACTAGCTGCTGAGAACAGGAAATTGAGCTAATGAAGGCATTAGACAAAAAAAATATAGTGGTTTTAGATAAGCACAGTCTGTAAAGTAAATAATGGATGGGTAACAGTTTAAAGTAGTTTTTATGATGAAAGATGCATTTCAAGCTAAGCAAGGTTAAGGGGTGCCATCAGGCAGTAACTTTGTTAACTTGAGTAGTGAAGGTTATTACTGTATTGAGTTGAAGATATCACAGATTTCAACTACTAGAGAATTACCTATTATCTATATCTCAAGATTTCTGCTGGATTTCTATTTTTACTTCTACAAATATGCAACAGGGCATGAACTTCTTTTGAACATTCTGTTACAGGGTGGTAGGGAATCTTAATCTATACAGTTGTGATGATTATTCATAGAGAAGTTTTATTCCTCAAACAGAATGCAGTTTTAAAAATTATTACTATGTTGTAATGCTGAGTATGCTTCACTGAAATTTTGAGATTTCTAAAGATAGAAATAAGTTGTCCTGCTATTTATTTTGTTTTCATTGCTGTAAATTGCTGTAAGCACACTGTGAATACTTACAAGTGAAAGTTTTACATACTCTTTCACCACTGGGGTTTTTTTTTCCTTTTTTTTTTTTTTTTTTTTTTTAACAGAATCCTGTTGTGTCCAGTTATAACTGGTCAGAAACAGATGTCCTGATTCTGGCTGGAACTATTGGCCATGTTTTGAGTTTGGCGGCAAGCAGTTTTATAGAAGAGGAACATCAAACCTGGTATTTCCTTATCAATACACTTTGTTTGGTGCTGTGTCAGGAACTTTGTAGAAATAATTTTCTTCTGAAAGAATGTGACCCTCAACATAGCACCAATGTGAAACAAACTTTTGATAGTATTGGAGAATCCTCTGAGTGCAAGAATATAGACATTCCAGCAGCAAGTAGTTCAAAACTGGGCAAGGCCAGCTCTTCATCTGAATTCATAAAAAGATCAGATAAGTGGATAAGCTTAGCAACTCCATGGATCATCCTTATTTGCTGTCGGCTGCTTCGGTCCTTGAATCAGACAGGTGTTCAGTGGGCTCATCGGCCAGACTTCGGACACTGGTTGACAAGGTGGGTATCTGATTTCCTGTCACACTTTCTGCCTTATTTAAAAATTAATGTGTGTTTAATTTGGTGAAATATATATTTTTCTATACAGTCTCTGATCAGAAAGTGCTGCAAACATACAAAGCAGATAAAAGATGACATGACATAAGGAATTTTTCATTTCTGTTTCATGCAGGAGTCTTTGTGTACTATCAATAGTTTATAATCTTTGCCCTGCACCATGACTTATCTAATTAATGCCAATTATACATGATAGGTTTATCAGAAGCAAAAAGTAAATATTTTCCATGTGTAAGTCAGCAGTGTCTGGTTTGAGAAATTAAAAATCCCTTGATAGAATTAAACTTCTGAAATTAAGGCAGGAAGGTTCTGCATAATTCCAAACTTTATGAAGTCAAAAGAGAAGATGCCACATATAAAATTCTTCCTTGTCTATTGCATGCTTGTAATGTGATGTAATGGGTGAAAAGCTGAAGGGATTTATTGAGTGCAATATGATAAACAAGAAAGAGAATTTTTATAACTGGCAGTACAGCAGAGAAGAGCTGCTGCTTTTTCTAATACTTTTCAGTATTTTTAACAACTACAGTTATTATTCAGTGATACTTGAACTGTCTCATGTACTTCAGTTAGTGGATGGAGATGCAATACTTTTTGACTGTCTAGTCAAGGTTTTGCAAACAGCAAATGAAGAGGCTCTGCTATATAAGATAAGTAGATTTCTTACTAGTATTTTACAACACATGGATGAAATGTCATTAATCATTCATTAAAAATTACATGAGCAAATGGACTAATATGAGACTTGTTATTTATTGGCAGCCTCACAGATGAAATGCTAATTGCAGTGACAGGCATGAGTGCTGAAAGACATGAGTTATGAGGGAATTTATTGCATTATAGCAGTTATTTTATACCAGAGTTTTCACCGTGCATTTCTGCTCTTGAGGTGAGGAAATGAGGAAAAAATGTCATATTTCCTACATCAAGTCCATATGATAGATAACTCCTTCATTATGAGCTAAGCCACTGTGTGAGCTGGATGAAGTGTGATTTGGTGTGACTGTGAGGATTTTTACAATTAATCCTGAGCATCTGCAGAAGATTTATTTGCCCAGTAATGTCCTGAGCCAGATTTTTTCTTCAGACTGTCAGTCCTTTTCCTTGGAGTGTGCTGGTGCCACAAAGCCATGAAACAAGGATCTGATACTCCTGCAGCTGAAAAATTTGGTTTGTTTCAGATACATGCTTTTACTTATGTGGTCTGCCAGAGATGTTTATTTACTCTTGGAAATGTTACCAGACTTCTAAAAATTGGGTGTGCATGCATGGACTTAACTTTCAAATATCCTGTCTTGCTTTAGTATTGTCGTGGTTTGACATGGAAGTGAATTTTTTCCAGGAAGTTAGGTCAAACCAATCAGTGGTCAAGTTTGGATATTGGCACCTGGAGTGACCACTGAAAGTATGGACACACCTCTGAGAACACAGGGAGTTAAAAGCAAGAACTCCCAAGAGAACTCTCTCTTTTGGTTCCGGTCGTCAGAGAGTGCAGGCTCTCCCCTGCCCAGCCTTAGGCTGGGTGGGGGAGGGGAAGCCACGCGGCCTTGCCCAGGTAGGCCGAGGGGCTGAGGGTCTAGAAACCAGCCAGCTCCTGTAGACGAAAGGGTAGAAAGAAGTAGAGATACCTTTGCCTCCCCCCCCCAAGAGGGAAAGAGACAGAGAGCCTGGCGGCACCTAGAAATTTGCCGGCAAAAGAGAAGGAGAAGGGTGGGGGATGGTGCCCAGCGTGGGAGGCAGCGGAACATCGGACCGAAATATCAGCCGTCCAAAGAGTCTGAACGTTTAACCCTTTCCAGGAAATGAGGGTTTTTTAAAAGTATTACTCCTCCTTGATTTGTAGTAGAAGAGAGATGGTCCGGGACCTGAGATGTTAGAAGAAGAAATATTTAGGTGAGAGGAGATGATGAAGTAGCTTTTAGCTGGACTTTTCTTGTTAGCCATGGACTGAACTAAAATGTCCTGCAATAGAGACTGCATTTTAGGGGGATGCAGTAGTGACCCAGGGAGACCGGTTTCAGCTTTGAACAGCACAAGAATAGCGAGAAACGAAGAAAGCTGAAGAGAGAATGGTAATACCCTCTGTCTTCGAGAAGAAGATGAGTCCTGTTTAGACCCCTCGGCCCCAGGAGAAAATAGGGAGGACTGTAGTCCGAAGATGAGAAGCTGAACTGTTGTATCTTTGAGTCCGTGGCAAAGCATCCTTAAAGGAGCCCTATGAGCAGTCTGTCCATGCACGGTAGTGAGAGCACTGTGACTTAGAAAAGAGAGTGTCACACTGGCAGATTTTCTCCAGGCAGTTGCCATGTGTGACAGGGAAACACAGGGGGGCAGCTGTGTTTCCTGGGGGGTCTGTAGTGCAAGAGAGACTTCTCTCTCCCTTGATAGTTTAAGTATTGATTATCTGAAAGGTGGTAATTTGATCAGAAATCCCAGGTGATGTTTCATGCTAAGTGTTTTTAGAATTGGGAGGAAGAGAGGTGGTTTAAAAGGTCTTCATCCTGGATTCAGTTTATGTGTTTTCTGTATTAGTAGTAGTTTAATAAAGTTTTTTTTCCTTTGTTATTAAGCTTGGGCCTGCTCTGCTCTGTTCCTGATAACATCTCACAACATTTATTTAGAGAAAGTGCATTTTCATGGGGACGCTGGCATTGCGCCAGTGTCCAACCATGACAAGTATGCTCCCACCTCTGATTTCTTGGTGCTAAGTATGCCTGGAAAGCAGCAAAACCTTCTGTAGCCTTGGTCTGTAGGGGTCTCAGGGGGATAACATAGATGGAGTGTAGACTGCAGATAGAGCAGGTGCTTCCTAATTTATAACAAAAGTGGGAAATCCTATATGCCCAGCTCTAACACTAGTTGCCTGTCAAGAACTTCCAAACAGCCTACTCCGGTAAATCCAAATCTTTTTACATCTATTCTGATTTACTCTGGGTTGGTGTTTTTTTTTATTTTTTTTTTGGGTTTTTTTTTTTTTTTTGGTTTTTTTTTTGTTTTGTTTTTTTTTTTGTTTTTTTTTTTTGTGTCTTGTTTTGTTTTGTTTTTGTGGGTTTTTGTTTTTTTTTTTTTTTTTGTGTTTTTTGTTGAAGAAGGAGAGGGGAGAAGGGAGAGAAGATTCTATTTTTGTGTTTGGTTTTTGTCCCTGAGAACTGGAATTCACATGAATTTGAATATGTCCATATCTTTCTCTGTACTGGGTAACCCCTAACTGGAGCCATGGTTGAACCCAGGGTGAGAAATAACCTTCCTCCATCTTCTGGTAGGGTTCTGTATATGCAGCTCCACACGCTGTTGGTTGTTTTTGCTACTAGGGCATGTTGCATGCTTATTGTCGAGTCCACCCAGGCTGACCATCTCTGAGAAGATGGTGAACCCCCAGTCTGTCCCAATACTTGTAGCTATTTCTTCCAAGGTGCAGGATTTTCCTCTTGCGGTCATTGAACTTCATAAGATCTCTAGTGGGCAATTTCTCCAGGCTGTCAAGGGGCCTTTGAGTGTCAGCAGACCCACCAACCATATCAACCACTCCTCCCAGCTGTGTATTGTGTGCAGACTTTCTGAAGGGGCACTGCCCCATCGCCCAGGTCATTAGTGAAGACATTAAACAATATGGGCCCCGGTGGGGGCCAGTGCCCAAATCCTAGGGTTGACAGACTACCCTCCAGGTGGACTTTGTGCTACTAATGGCAACTCTGTGAATCCAGCATTTGAGTACTTTTCAGTCCATCTGACTATCCACTTCTATAGCATGAGATTGCCTATGGGACTGTTATGAGAGCTGGTGTTAAAAACCTTGTTAAAGAGCAGAAAAACAACAATGCCTGCTTTGTGCTCTTCGGCTGAGCTTGTCTCATCACAAAAATCTGTCAGGTTGATAAAGTATTCTCCTTCATAAAGCCATCTTAACCCTATTATTAACAGTGTCTGCCTTCCCCTTCAGTAAAGCTGAAGTACAGCAGCTAGATACTAGAACATAACATCACAATTTTACAGATTAATTTCTTCCTCAAATTACAGCCTCACATTGAGTGTATTTGCTTAGGTCTTGAAGCAAGTAGAAGAGAAAAGATTCTACATCTGTAGTCTTAGGCTGTGACTGATCGTTTGGCTAAAATTCTATATTTTGCCATACAAGGCAAGGAACTTGCTCTCTTTCTCCTCACCTCACTGGCCTGTATTTTACTTGTTCCTGTGTACGTATGGTGAGCTACTACATCACTGAGTAGATGTGTCTGGAAAAATAACTCAAGATGGCATGGGAAACTCTTGGCTTTCAGTTGGATCTCTTCTCACTCTGATTTACCATCAGTCTTGGCAGGCAATTGGTGGGCTGGCTTAGTAACAGGAATGCAGGAAGGGAAGTGTATACAAGTCAGCACTGCTGTTGTTGAAATTACTGTATGAAGAGAAGGTGGAGGTGTCTGCATCTTTGGAAGTGCTGCAGACAAACAGTTTTTTCTTTCTGATGTTGTCAAGTAGTCCTTACAAAAACCCACTTGCCTTTCAAATCTAATTGAGAAAGAAGCAATGATTACCTACCTTGTACTGTGGAAGGCTTAAGAAGCTTATGCAACAGTCCAGAGTGTTGTGCCATGGCAGGCTAAGAGGATATGTGATTAGGACTGTCACTATCACAGTTCTGCCTTCTCCCTTTCATTGGTGTAATTACTTCTGCTGTGTTTAGGGACCAAGTGAAAGAGCAGAGCCCTGGCAGCCCTGGCACATGTTGGCTCAGGCTACTGTGGGGCTACATCCTGACTTAAAACAATGGAGCAATTTTCAGCCTAACAGGAGAATATTATGTATGTGTCCATGGTGACATAAACTTCAGTTACAATATAGAGTTAAAAGATCAGTAATATTCGAAGTATGACAATTTTTGGATTTGAATAATAGGATGTAGTTGAGTGTATAACTCTTTTATGCCTCACTGAACAAGCTTCAGAAAGGTTAGTCAATGATGCAGCTAAATCTTTACACATCCTGTGGTCTGTAAAGTGTCTGGGAATTCCTGTTCCTTGGAATTTCCATGCTTGCATTTTATTTGGTCAAGGGTTTTAACATCTTTGTTCCTTCTCTTTCACATAATATTAGGGTTGTAGAGATGTCTGTTTCCTAGTGATTTGATCAGTATTGAGATTATGTGTTTTCCTTAGAGTATGAATTAAAAGTTAGTGATAAACTGAGTTGCATAAAGCACTTATTCTTCTTCCCAAAATGCATTGCTAGTCTATAAGGTTGATTGTTATTCTATTTTTAGTATTAGTTTAACTGGTGTAATTATGTCTTAATAGCGTGTTTTCTACTTGTAAGAATTAGGAATCTGTCCTAGTTTAGGGCAAAATTTGGGAGAAGAGCTCTGGAAGGAGCCCCCAGAAAGCAAACCCCCCACGGCCCCTCCCCCACCTGGTTCGGGAAGGATTTCCTCAGAGAGAAATGGAAAAAAAACCTGTTTATTTAACAAGCAAAAACACTCCCCAATACAAAAAAACAATACCAGATGACAAAACTCTTCCACCGTTCTGAAGAGATGACAAATTCAGAAAGTCTCTCCTGGGAGTGGTTGCCCAGCTATCAGTCTCTGGTGCTGGGGATGGCTGCTGCAGGTCACAAAATGCAGACTCTCGGTGTTTCTTGATGTTTCCCAGGTCCAGGTCCAGAGCAGGTTCAGATGATATTCAGGAAAGGGAAAGGGAAGGAAAAAAGAAACAGTCCAGGGTAAAAATTGGACTGCCTAGCTAAACTAACTAATAAGCAAAAGCAAGCCAGCAAGCAAGCAAGCAAGCCAACCAAGCCAGCCAAGCCTCTCCTAGACACAGACCATGGAGGGAGGTGAGCCGGCTGATAACAAGACAAAACAATCCTTCACTTTCAGAGTCAGTCCTGAAGGCACAGAACATAATATCAGGCATGAACAGAACACACAATTTGGGATACAAGCACCATACCGTCACCCTAGGACAGAATCTTACTTAGATCATGTGTGCTGTTGTTAGCTTGAATTTGGGCTACTCAGGCTTTTTCTAGCCAGCCTTCTATTTTGTCTCTAAGAGAAACTAATGAACAAATGGCCCTCTTTTTTGTTCCCTTGTATTGATCTTCTGGACATCTGTGCTCATGCTCAGACTAGGATTTTGCTTAACTAGACAGTGCTTAAGGGGCTCAGCATTTAAAACAGAGAGACTGTTGTCCAGATTTTCCTGTTTGATGTAAGCATCAAAGCACAGAAAAGCAATCTACCTATAGTGTGTTGAATTTGGCTACCAGGAAAGCATTCAGCAGTGCAGAAATAAGGAAAATGTTCTTTGTTATTTGCAGACAGACTGTGAAACCTGAAAAATACTTTGATGGGAAAAAGAGCAAAAGAAAATCAAACAGTAGATGAAATAGAAGAAAACATGCAATCTAAATCTGACTGTTTGGTTGGTATTCAGTTAGCTGTTAATCTTGGTCAGTGCTGATACTTGAAAGGTGTCAGAGATGCTACATGGCAGTGTCAGCTTGAAGAGAAGTGACAAGAAGCATCAGCATGGGAAGATGACAACATTTTCTTTAAATAATGTACTTAACCATCCCCAAATGCCCTTCCCCTCATAGCTAGCACACCTTGTTACTTCTGTGTATTCAGTTGTAAAATGAAAGAAACAATTAAAAAAGACCTTATCCACTTAAGTTATTAATCATGCACATTTATAATTTGTTTCACTCTAGTTGTATTTGCAGTAATAACGTGAGGTCCAAGCAGTGGAAGAAAATGTCTTCAACCTTCATTCTATTACCAGAAGTATGAGTGTAGACCTAACAAGCTGTTACAGTAGGAAGGCAGAGCCAAAGTCCTCTTTTTTCCTTCCCTTCTCACCAGATTTTCTCTCAGGGAGTTATTGGTTCTTCACTTTCAGTTTTGTGGTTTGTGCAAAACACAGGACATGGCAGCTGAAATCAGAGTAGCTTGTTTGTGCTTGTATTTCTGAGCAGACTATCAAAACCATTTAGAACTTTGCTAAATGATTGGACTCTGTGTTAAACAACTACCATCTCCTTTCAAAATATATGCTACTTACATATCTTTTAGCTGCCTAACTGTAAGAACCTTGGCTGGAAAACCTTGAAACTGTAGGTGATTTTGCTGACTTGATTTGCTTTCCTTGTTTCTTCAGCATATGCTATGAAACACATGGGTAGGGTTTTTTCCAACAGATTTATATGATTCAAAAAAATTCCAAACAAGAGATCACAGAAGACTGTTCCAAGAAGACCTGGACATGAGTTGTATGTTAATCCCTGTGCTAGCGGTCAAGAATGTAAACTCAATGTATATTGAGTTTTTTAGATAAAGAGACAAAGATGATGGTGAGGTGTGCTGTTACTGATCCCTGATTTGTCTTGCTCTCATACAATGACTAGCCAAGGAGAATATGACTGGAATGCTTAGAGTTTTCTGTAAGTGCTCATTTGAAAGGTTTAGTGGCTACTAAATTAGTTTGTTATATTTTGAGCATAAAGAAGGTGTTGCTTACATTATCTTCATAGGTTGCTGCAGGAGTCCACTGTTTCTGCTCTCTCCATGTGCAGAGGAAGAATAATTGGGAGGAGAAACATCTACATTTTCTGTCGACTGCATTTTCTGTCTCATAGTATTCTAGGTCTTACGCTTCTCATTTTTCTCCACTGGGTTTTAGAGAACAGTGTATCTCTTGGGAATTTTATTAAGGTGTACGAGCTCCTTTGACTGGGTCCTGAATGCAGAACTAATAGGACTATTTATCTGCCCTACAACCTTACCTCCATGACTTTTCAAGCACAACACTTGGAACAGCTACTGGTCAAGCTCCTGATAAGTGTAACTCCTGATATTCCCAAGTGTATACTAAGGAATTGGAAACCTGTTTCTGAAGTACAATAATTTTTATTAAATCAGAGATAAAACTGGAGTTTCATAAGTGTGGTTGAATTCAATGCAGTTAACAGCCCAGGCACACTGTTAGTTTCCTGAAGTTAATAATCTTTTATCATGGAATTTTGAGTTGTGGAAAACAGAAGATGGAGCCCTTAGCTCTCAAATTCTACACATTATTGTTAGCTGAAGGCAAATTTAACAAAAGTAGTGGTTTTATATTATTTGGGATACTGCGAATATTTTCAGTAGGCATGGCTTGGCAATCCTTGGACTACAGCAGGCTTTCTGAAACTACATGTTAAGGGGTGGGTGCAGATCTTTGCCTTACCCCATTACATTTTGCAGTGCTGGTTCCTACTACTGAAGATTTAAATATATAACACTGGCAGCATGCTCAATGGAATGCTCTTGTTTCTGGAATGAGTGTTACCTATTTAAGATGCAGGGGAACAAACAAACAAGCTGTATCTGTGATCTTCTCTACCGATCATGCAAATTTTCTCTGTCTCTTGTATGTATTGACATAATACAAGGTTCTATAGTTGCTTAAGGGAATCATATTGTGCTAATGAATTTGTGTGTCTCTGTGTGTGTGTGTTTTAAACTATGTAAGTATATTTTTGGTCATTTTGGGTAGGTAAAGTGTTCTACAGGTGGTAGGATAGGTAATGTGTCTAAAATTAAACAAACACGTATGTAGTTATTTCAAAAGACAGCTCTAATCCTGTAATGCAAAAATCTTTTGTGTAGCGCTAGAAAATAAAATACTGTAATATAAGAAAAGCACACTTTTTCAAAATGCATAAATCACAAAACTCTAGTTTAAAAGCAGTAGACCATTTTCCATTATGCAATATGCAGCTCAGTTTTTATATGATTAACAGAATAACTAGCTTATAGTGGAACACAATAATTACACTTTTAATATGCATGCTTGAATAGAAACCTCATTAATAAAACTGCTTTTCTAAAAATACTAGAATATTTTACCATACCTCTTGGAAAGTTTACAACAGACACCAGTGCAGTGATTAATTTGGTGCTGCATTAATTAATACAGTTTGTTTAATACAGTGCTTTAGCTAAGGCTTTATCAAATGTGTTTAGCACTAATTATTGTTTTTAAAAGGGATTTTGTCTTTTTTTTTTTTTTCCCCAGCTCTGAACATAAATCTGAACTCTCCTTCTTGGCTGCTGTCTCCCTTCTTATGATCTTCTTTCTGGTTCAAAGAAGATGCTCCCTGGTTTCAAAAATTGCTATGGCACTCGGGCTCCTGGGAGTCTACAGTTACCGGGCAGCTATTGGAAATGTCACATTTCCATGGCAATATGGTGGCAAAGATATTTCAAAGTAAGTTCATCAGCAGATAAGTAACTGTTTTCAGCAAGGTGTTGAACACTTTGGCTATCAGGGGATAAGTTGGATAGGATGTTCTAGGTTGGAATTACATTCTTACAAATAGAATTGTAGTTTGTAGGTAACCAGCACTGAATTTTTGTGATGTGTGCTTGATTTTAAGCCACATGAAGTGTCTTTTCACTGTGACAGATGAGAAGCCAGTCAGATAAAAATTAATATAAGGAAAATCTAATAGTTATACTCTATACCTTTTGATACAAAAAACTCCAAATGCACCATCTATTGTTTTTAGATGGATTTGCCACATCTAGCAGAGCACAAGCCAAGCTCATTTAGCTACTTCTTAGTTTCAAAAGTGCTTAGTAGTTCAGAGAGCTGCTTTTCCATACCTTGCTTTTGCAGTTGAGTGTTCTATAACATGGGCTTTCAATAAAAGTAGATAATGCTTGACCAACCTGACTGCTTCTACAATGAAACAAATACAGGGATGAACAAGGTGAGAGCAGTGGATGTTGTCTACCCTGATTTCAGCAAGGATTTCAACACTCTCTCTTAAAATACCCTCGTAGACAAGCTCAAGAAGTGTGGACTGGATGAGTGGACAATTAGATCTTGGCTGAATGGCTCATTTGTGCAGCCCTCAAAAGGCTGAAGAGTTGGGCAGAGAATGGGGGTGACCTGATGTAAAATAGCTCTGCAGAGAAGCACCTGAGGGTCATGATGGACAACAAGCTGTCTATGAGCCAGCAGTGTGTCCTGGGGGCCAAGAAGGCCAATGGGATCCTGGGGTGCATTAGGAAGAGTATTGCCTGCAGGTCGAGGGAGGTGATTCTGTCCCTCTGCTCAGCCCTGGTGAGTTCTGTGTCCAGTTCTGGGCTCCTCAGGACAAGAGAGACATGGAGGTCATAGAGTGAGTTGAGAGGTGGACTCTGAAAGCGGTTAGGAGACTGGAGCTTCTCTTCAATGAGGAAAGGCTTTGGGAGCTGGGCCTGTTCAGCCTTGAGAAGAGAATGACTGAGAGACAGCTTCAGCAGTGTTTCTGAAAGAGGTGTCAGAGAATGGATCCCGGCTCTTTTTGGTGATGCCAAGCAGCAGGGCAAGAGACAATGGGCAGAAACTGATGCGCAGGAAGTTCATCTTGAATTTGAGGAAGTTCCTTATTGTGAGGGTGACCAGACACTGCAACAGGTTGCTTGGTGATGTTGTGGAGTCTCCGTCGCAGGAGATATTCAAGAACCATCTGGACACAATCCTGTGCAATGTGCTCTAGGATGACCCTGTTTGAGCCTTGAGCAGGAAGATTGGATCAGATGACTTGCTGTAGTCCCTTTCAGTCCTAGTTTCTCAGACCTTGCACTTCTAGAATAGCGGGTCACAGTTCTTAAGCTTACTGATCCTTGTTCTTGTCAACTTTTTTAGACAACATGCTGTGTTTCCTTCAGAAGCTGGAAATTAAGAGGCAACTGAATTTATAAGTGGTCTGAAGATAATGTAAGTGCTAATCACACTTACATCTTAAAACATACATTGTTTTGTAATGGAATTGCTTAGGGCTTTCAAAAATACTGGCCTTGGATTTAACCTGTTCAGCAGAACTGGTTGGTCTTGACCTCTCTTGAAAGGCTCTAAAGTAGGTATTAGTAAGTAACTAATCTTTCTGGTTTATTTATTTATTAAACTTTTTTTCAATTTTATTTTCTCTTTAGGGGGATTACTGAAGCTCGTTTTGTTTATGTCTTTGTTCTTGGCATAGTCTTCACTGGCACTAAAGATTTACTAAAGTCACAGGTTATTTCTGCAGACTCCAACATGAAGAGCACAGGATTATGGGAAGTATATAGTGGATTGGTTCTCCTAGCAGCTCTTCTATTTAGACCTCACAATTTACCAGTCTTGGTGTTTTGTCTACTGATTCAGACAATGATGACAAAATATATTTGGATACCTTTGAAATTTGATGCAGCACAGATTACTATCATGCACTATTGGTTTGGCCAAGCTTTCTTCTATTTTCAGGTAAGCTGAATACTCTCTCTGCTGCAGAGGTGGGAAATGGAATAGTTTTTCAAAGAAATATTGTCCATTTTGAATAAAATGCTAACTAAATGTTACAGTGGAAGAGTTTATTGAGTTCTCAGAAGGATTTGGTTTCTAAATGCTTTAATAATGTTTAGTTTTCAGACTCAGGGAAAGATGCATACCTTAGTGTCTTATCCTCAATGCAGATTTTCAAAAGTGTTACAAAGTTCAGAGACCTATACCAGGATGATTTTGGTCTGTTAATGGGCCTCATAAGTACTTTTCAGGTGATAATTACTTCAAAAAATTAATCTGAGTTGATTAATACCAGTAAAAGACAGGTGGCTTTTGTCACTGGTTATTGAGAATTACGATAGGTCTATATACTGTTTAAGACTGAAAGAAAGTGCATGTAAGATCTCTTATAAGAACCAGAACTAATTTTTTTCTTATTATATCAAATGATACTTTCTTTCCTGAGGAGCCTTACTGACTTCAATAACCTAGTTCTCTGCATTGCAAATAAGGTTGCAATTCCACAAAACTTTGCTTTGCACTGAAGCTGTAGAGGATCTTTCTACTTCTGGTATTGTTAGAACTTAACATAGCAGGCTGTCTAAAGAGAGCATTTGTTAACCTGGGACAAAGGTTTAAGGTTTAAGAGGTAGGGTTTCCAAAATTTCAGTGTGAGACCTCAGTTGACTACCTCTGAGCCATGGCTGGGGATGTTGAAACTCGGTCAAACTTAGGGTACTGTAACTGCAGATTGAGAGTTGGCTTGATTGAGAGTAGTATATGTAGACAGGGAATTGGTCATGCAGGTAAGATCATCATGATTCATCCCTTCCTACTCACTTTTCCTGTTTAGAGGGCAGAGAGCATGTCTTGCTTGAGTGGCTTTTGCATGTTTTGAATGTTACTGTTCAGGCAGTCAGCTTTGATTACAGCCTTCTGAGAGCACCCCTTAGTGCAGCTGGCAAAATGCTGAAGACAGAGCCATCTCTATACTGAGGTACCAAACAAAGAACTACCAAAAATTTTATGGGGAGGAGGTTGGCACAAAAATCCTAGTGGAAAAGAGACTAAAAAAAGAATGGTTCAGATTTTTTCATAAAGCAGCAAATGGTTCATAAATGTTTTCAATGTTGAATTCTTGGTATACTTGGCTGAGAATTTCACATGACCATGAAATTACAGGAGAGTTGAAGCTGGAAGATGCCTCTGGAGATCATTTAGTCCAACTTGACCCTGACATGAATCAGCAGGTCAAACAGACCAGGTTGGTCTGAACTGTGTCCACTCCCTATTTTAAATACCCAAAAGGGTGAAGACTCTACAAGCTCCCTGGGTAGTTGGTCCAGAGCTTGACCACCCTAGCTAATAAAAAAACCTTTTTCTGATTTTAATCAGAACTTCTTGTATTTCTGTTTCTGTGTATTGCTTTTCATCCCTTTGGTAGTCACTGTTGGGTGACTGAGAAAGTCACAGTCTGGCTACATTTTCTGTACTTCCTCTCATCAGGTACATTCCTCTCATATACGTAGTTATGATCCCTGCTGAGCTTTCTCCTCTTGAGAGTAAAAAGACCCAGGGAGTTTCTTGTATGACATGTGCTTTGTTCCTGCGTCAGCTGTGGTTGCTTCAGTGGACTTTTTCTGGCACACCCATGGCTTTTCTATGGTGGCAAGCCCAGAATTGGACCCAGGCACCCAAATGTGGGTCTCACCACTGCTTATTAGAGAGAATGGAGATCTCCCTTATATAGCTAGGGAGGCCCTTAATGGAGTCCTGGATGCTGTTGGTCTTTGCACAAAGAGGACAATGGCTGGCTGATCTCTTCCAAACTACTTTCCATATGGTTAGTTCCCAGTGTCACCAAAGGCATGATTTTATTCCTCCCCAGGTGCTAGATTTGACATTTCCCTTTGGTGAACTTGCTGAATTTCTTGTTATTTCGTTCCTTCAGCCTGTTGAGGTGCCTCTGATGGCACCTCTGATAGCAGCCAACCCACGTGCTGTATCTGCCACTCTCCCAGTTCTGTATTGTGTGTAGACTTCCTGAGAGAGCTCTCTGTCCCACTGCCCAGGTCATTGGTAAAGATGTTAAACAGTATCAGCCCCAATGTCAATCCTTGTGGCTGATCACTAGTGATGGGCCTCCAGATGGGCTTCAAGCTGCTGATGGCAGCCCTGTGAAAACATTTCAGCAGTTTCCAGTCCACATGAGTGTCTAGGTTCCTAGCCTGGACTGCATTCGTTTGTCTGAGGAGATTGTTAAAAGTGCTTGTGAGGTGAATGTGCCTTAGATAAATGTAGGCCATGTATTTTCAGCCAGTATGGTATGATGGAAAAGAAAACAAAAGCTTCTTAAAGTAATAGTTTTGTTTTGGAAATTTAATATAGCAGATTAAATGTTGTGTCTTCTCTGCTCTGAATGATGCCAAAAATTTGGGACTGACTTTTCTGGAAGAATTTATATCAGCTTTGAAGCAGCTATAAACATCTTCCAGAAATAAGCTGTTAGAGTTATCAAGAGCTTGATACATCTTTCCATTTTACTGTGCTGTGTCGAAGGTTTTTTTTCTACACCAATAAAAACATATTTATGCAAGACCAATAGAAGATAACAGGATCTGGTAACATCTGTTTCAGCTTTCTAGAGGTCTTAAACTGGTGTTATGGGGAAGACTGCTCTTTTTCATGATGAATGTTTTGCAGTTTCAACTACCCTTGCAATTGAGGTTTTTTTTTTGTTTGTTTTTGTGGTTGTTTGGTTTTTTTTTTTTTTTTTTTTTTTTTTTTTTTTTTGTTTTGTTTTTTGTTTTTTTTTGTTTTTTTTTGTTTTGTTTTTTGTTTTGTTTTTTTTTTTTTTTTGTTTTTGTTTTTGTTTTGTTTTTGTTTTTTTGTTTTTTTTTGTTTTTAGAAGATTGGAAGTAGTGATTTCCATTTTATGTGACTGCAAATTGTGGTTTTTCACATCCTGCAGTTTCAGAGCATCTGCCTAGGCCCTATCACTCTGCTGGCAATTTTGACATTTCTTCTAGAAGTGTTTCCTTTGGAAATAATAACTTCTAGTATGATACAGATTTCAGTGAACTTTAGGGTATTTGAAAAATTAGTTCTGACAAGGGAATTTCTTCCGCATAGACATGTTGCTGAGTCACAGCATCCAAATCTCATAAATGAGAAAATATCTATTGCTCTATTATGAGCCAGATTTCTAGATGGGTCTTTATGCATGTCCTGTCACTGTAAGATCTGGAAAACTATCTAATCTGGGTGATAGTTACTTATCAAAACTTCTATTAGAAGCACAGCAAAGCTTTTTCCCCCATATTGTTTCCCATGCTGTGATGTATGAAATAGAGCAGGCCCAGTTAAGAAGCTGCCTTTTTGTGTCCCATCACATGTCCTAAAGCTCTAGCTTTGAAAAGATTATTTTGAATTAGCAATGGCTTAGCAAAAGTTTTGAGGAATTCTTAAGTTATTTTAGCACAGTACCATTTAAAAAGTATCAATTTCAGAAGAACATGCTAACAGTCTTCTAGAATTTTTTGTGTCTGTCCACAAAAACTATGTGTGCCTATTTACGATGCTGAAGACTGATTAGAATGACAAATGAATTGTAATTGAACAGGAAGGATTTCCTCTATTGTCTTTCTTTATTTCTCTTTTTGTTTTCCTGTTTTCAGAACATCTTAGAAATGTTTCAGAAAGAGAGAAATCAATTCTGCTAGTGAAAAAAGAGCTTTTAAGGGTCAAGACAGATGGAATTTTCTTTCCCAACACCCTCCCCCAATCCCCCTTAGAGAACAAGTTTTTGGTTCTCTTTTAGAAATGTTATAAGTACATTAATATTAGATGCCTTTTTAGGATGGAGATTAAGAGTTTGACCAAAATACCCATCTTTAGATGTTGGCTTGTTCTTTTATTCTCTGATGAAAAAATTGTTGTGGAGGTATGGAAAGAAGAAAATTATGAGGGTAAGAGGGATTTTTTTTTTCATTTCACAGTTGAAAGCAGTTATCTGATATGCAGAGCATTAGCATAGAAAAGCAGAATGGTCGAGCTGTTAGTTCATAAATTACAGCAGCTACAAAGGTGCTTCAAAATTTAATTAATGCTCTCTCTTCAATTTGTAAATTTCTCTCAGTTTGTTCTGAGAATAGTTTTTCCAGTCTGGGTCCATATTTCCAAGGACAGAAGGAACTTGTTACAGAAATTATGTGTAATTTCACGCCTCTTTTATGTTGTTTTTCTCAGTGTGGCATTCTGATCTGCATTATCTGGGAAAATCAAAAAACTGGCAACATACAAGAGCAGATTCTTCATTATTAGATTTTTAAAAATGTATTTAAATATCTTCTTTCCTTTCCTTTGAGTTCTGTCTAGAGTATGAATGACTTGTTGCAAAGGGAAAAGTGCTCACTTTGTACAGCTTAAAATCAGGATTGAAATGTTTCTTTAGTTTATTAGTGACACATAATTAACTGACAATTATATATTGATAATTAACTGCCAGTCACTGGACTATAGATGCATCATCCATACCAGAAAAACAACAGGACAATTTTTACCAATATTTATGCTATTTTGTGTACCTCATTTGGAAAAAAACAATCTATCCCCTGCACTGGGACACCAGTTTCCCAAACACATGGAGGTAACCTCTCCCTGTTTACTCACACCTCCTTTGCCAAATGCAAGCACACAAGCTTTCTTCATGTATCTTGAGAGTACCATAGGCAAGTGACTCACGTGAAGCTGTAGATGATTCTGCATGGTTGTGTACATTTTCCAGCTCTTCCTTGAGTGAGTGATGAAGGGTGGAGGTCTGGATGTACCCATACCAGTTTAATAACAGATTTTAATTGTCTGAATAAGCCGTTTGATCTTTTTCTTTTACGTTGTGGGAAAACCGGGAAGGTCTTTGCATGGTGACACCTTTCAGATCCTCACCTTCCTTCTGTGCCTCCCCGTGAAGTGACAATGTTCTTACTAAGTACAGTTCATGTGTCCCAGGTCTTAGCAACTACCTGTTCTGTCCATGACCATCAGTGCTGAGTCCTTACATTTTGACTGACTTAGGACAGGGTTGTCTTTCAAACAGAGAGCATGTATAGTTTGTTCTCAGACACTGAATAAGCATTAAGGAAGTAGAGCTGGGCTGTTTCTGCTGGAGGAGTCCATCAAATTCTCCCCTTCAGTATTGACCTCTGTTCAGCTTGTTCTTGGTAACAGACAGTCATTTTTTTACTGCTTCAGGAGCAAGCAATACCAGTGCTAGAATTCTAGGGGAGAGATGTGAAGGAAGCACAACTGTATTATTAGGTATGCTATGTACTGCTGGCATAGATTTAAATGTCTTCCTTGGCTTTGTTTCTCCAAGTTTTGTGGTCACTAGAGTCTCAGTATTAAACTGACTGAGTTCAAAGTGATGCTAGGGTTTTAATTTCCAGACAGGCATAAAGATCTAATGTAGCATTAAAAAAAATAGTAGGCTTATGGTTGAAATACAAAAATTGAATACCACTAAAATTCATTGGTGATGTAGATCACACTGGATACTAAATTTAAACTGTGCTAGCTAAATGAGGCAGGAGAAGAGAAATATATATGAAAAAATGAATGCTTCCACCTGGAAATAGGAGAGAGGTTTGGAGAACTACTTTTTGCACAACTTGGTGTGATTATGAAGTAAATGACACTTGCCCATGTTGCTGAGCCATTATTAAATCTTGGTAGACAATATGGTACATAATGACTAAAGCAGTAACTCTGTCTTGCTGAGTGTAGATTATAAGTGATGGCCTTTTGAATATGATAATAAAAATAGCCTTGTTCAGGATAGCATATTCAATGAATGAGGCACTGTTCTTTCAAAAAAGTATTGTAGAGTCCTTCAAGACTTCATGGAAGTAGATCTGCAAAAATTCCAAGTGTATAGAATAAGCAAAGCTGACAGGAACAGATACTATTTTTCATTAATCAGTTGCTATAGCTGATGAACATGGGGGGAAAAACATGAAGTGCCTGGGTGTGGAAGCTAACTTTTTGATTTTGAATGTAAGTAGGGAAAAAAAAAAAAAGGATGGGTTGAAAACAAATACCTTGATCTTACACTTGGTTTTGCATTCTACACTTCATCTGTGTCTGAGCCCTACCCTAAGTGCACCTCCTGTCTCAGAGATTAGTTAGCAGGGTCATGTCCTTGATTGAGAGAGGAGCTGATGGGAGAAAAGCAGAGGGAGAGGCCTGGCTCTTCTTTCCATTCTGGTTCTGCTTTATTAGTCTGATGTTTTACTGACTATGCTTTATCCCAGCTGTCTAAGCAGGTATGTGTCTGCCTGTCTTAAACTTTCTTGATCGTGCTCTGGACCTGGACTTGATGATTGGGCTTTCTGGCCTAATCTTGAACTTGTCATTACAGACTTGAAGTCCCTGGGCTGCATCTAGCCCTGATCACTGTCTCTGGATCCAGCCCTGGCCTGGACATGCCACTGAAGAGTCCTGTCTTACTGCTCTTACCTGCCTTGTTTTCACATTCATTTCCCAGCATACCTTCCTTTGCTGAACCAAAGGAAGTCCTTTTCTGCTCTCTGGCAGTTCAGATCTAAAAGGCAAATTTGTGAAACAGTTGTAAATTAAATGGGAAGGCTATGTGTGATGTCATTTTTCTAGCATTTTAGCAAGATTTTTGTGAATAGTAAGCAAAGGAAAAGGTTGCTCACGAAAAGGTTGCTCACACCGGTTGTTCAGTCTTCATGCTTGGAGGTTTTTAGAGATTGTCTGGATAAAGTGCTGTGTTATTAATATGGAGCTGGGTAAATCAAATTTGTTTTCTAGTCTTGTTTAAGTAATTAAGATCTTTGCTTGATTTATCACTTTGTGTGAATTGATGAAGTGAACAAAGTTTAAAATACTCCAGTATTGTCAAAAATAGATGAAATTAATACATTTAGTCAGAATACTACTTATTTTTCAGGATATTAATGCAAGCTTGAGAATCTCTTGATGAATTTTGCAATGAGCTTGAATAATTGATTATTTTCTCCTAAGCCCTGAGTTGTCCACATCTCATAACTCAGCAGTCATTTCCCAAAAGTGTGCTGTATCTTTATGATTACTATTTGTCCTTAAAATGCAGTAAGAATAGAAATAAATAACTTGTTTTTTTTTCTCTTTAATAAACCAGCTTATTAAAAACTTATTTTGCTGTAAATATTGCTAAAAATATTTTCATTTCCTTGCGTGAATCCTCATAAATGAACACAAATTCTATGTATGTATTTATTAGTGTCGCAGGGTTTTGTTGCCATGCTTAGAGCAGTATATCTGCGGAATGGGAGAAAGAAAATACAGTTCTAGTTTCTGGTGGTTTTTATCACTGTAGGAAACCAGAATAGGTTTGTATATTTAGAATCATTTATATCTAATTCGACTTGCCTTTAAGTAAAGAGATGGACTAAGTGACATTTTAAAGTGATTTTAACTTTTTCTTGTTATGATTTCAAAGCATTGTCGGATAATTGACATTGGAAAGGACTTCAACAAGCTCACAGTTCAGTCCCATTTTCAGAACAGTGTCATCTGTGAGGTCAAACTAGATGGCTCAGGGTCTCAAAACCTCCAAGGTTTATCTGGAGACAGCAGAACCTTTCTGGCCAACCTCTTCTGAAATACTACAGTGATATGTTAAAATAAAAGGAGGCACTCTGAATTGTCAGTTATTTATTGGGTGGAGTGTTAGAATTTATAGCTATGAAAATTTAGTGTAAATACAAGACTTTTTCTTGGAGAAAGATATTTAATGTAAAGAAAAAATGCTTCTTACTACTCACCAGGGCTCCTCCAGTAGAACACTGGCAGTAGTATCCATGAGGCTCAGCAGATTCACAGTAGGAGTAAGATGTTCAGGCACTTCACATTGTGATTGGAGTTGTGTGTGGATCCAAATGTGTGCATCCTTGTTCTACAGCTGTGTCACTTTAAACAAAGTCAAAGACAGATGGAGTGAGCCCTGTGGTGAAGGGACTCAGGGAGCTGAGGAGAAGGAGAACCTGTTCCTTCCTCCAGGTTCCTTACTTGCCCTGACTACCTTCCATAGGGAAGTACATCTTTTTTTGCCTGCAGTGGTTCTGCAGGACCAGTGACATGCACTGCTGCATTTATTCTTGCTTCTTCTCATATACAATGGCATGAGGAGTTGCCCCAAGGTGCCAAAGATCAACCATGTGCATGTGGATTAAACAGTGTAAAGAGACCTTTCAGCTCCTCCTGACATGAGTGGGAAGGATCTCCTGATGTCTCAGCTTTTCTACTCTGTACGTGTCATGCAGAGGAGAAGGGCAGTGAAAAATAAGTAGATGTGGTGGGCAAAAGACCTGCTGCTGTGGACAGGGACTGGAGGAAAAGAGAGCAAGTTCCCTCCCTACCTGTCCCTGTCAAACACCAGCTTGTTGAGAAGTACAACCCTGCTCAGCGCTTAAAAGTGCTACACTTACCTTTCTGCTCTTGCCATGACCTCAGTCTATACTGGTTAAACCTGAGGAGCAGCCTTATTTTACAGCTTTCTTTTACAGTCTCATATTACAGGTTCTAGGGCACAGACACGCCTTTTTTTTTTTTTTTTTTTTTAGCTGTTTATCATTAGTTGTACTGTGCTTTGCTCCTGTCATTGCTGGATGCTGCACTAGTAATTGATTACATGGGTGCAGTGATTTACTACTGTGGTGCATGATGAAAGTCAAAATGAGGAAGACTAACAGTCATAAGTGAAGATTTTTTTACTGTATGATATCTTGGTAAAATCCATACCATACAGCTCTCTTACAGCTTCAGGCTTCCCTTACATTATGGGGGTATCTTCATGGTGAGTTTGGAGATGGTGACTGCTCATAATGGGCTCTGAGTGGTTCCATCAATACAGATGCCTTTTTTCTCTTAAATTTTAGAGCTGTCTCAGGATCGGGTTTTTTTTTGCTGGTGCCTAGTTAGTTATGTACCTAAAAAAGCTGTCTGTCTTCTGTGCACCAGTTGTGAGTTTGCAGATCCCACATCAGGCAACTCCTTGAGGGCTCCCCTGGCAGGAGGGAACCCTCTTGAAGCAGTTCTTTGTTAGGAAAGTAGATGCACAAGACTTTTTTGGTCTTTAGGTTCTTGTTTTATTGTTATCTTCTCAAGACTTCATCACACTGTCTGCTCTGGTGTGCTCTGGGCTTTGTGACAGAAGTGTGTATTTGATGCTAACACTTCCTTGCTGGGGTAACTTGCAGTTCAAGAGGACTGCAATCACTAAGGTGACCCGAGGTCAGGTTTGAGGGAAATGGGGAGCCACCACTCCTCATAGGCTCTGCTGGAATTGAGTCTAAGGCTATCAGTGGTGACAGTCCTTAAATTATTGTTGTTCTGGGATTCCGTGGGTGGACAAAGAGGGTTTGATGGCTGTTAGAATATCAGTGCTGTAGAAGCTGATCAGTTTCTCAAGGTACAGCAAGACTATCTAAGAGCTTTCTCACTAGTTTGAGGAAACCTATCTATGACCTGTTAATTTAAGAAATATTCTGCCTTAATCTTAGGGTGTGTTTGTTACTTTAGGTGTTTGGGTAAAGTTAAGTATTTTTGGATTTTCAATGGAAAACATTTCCTTCCATTTTACATTGTTCCGTGTTATTTAGTGGGCCTGGTCACTGGAAAAGAAAACTAGGTAAAACATACCAAACTTTGACAGCTCTTGATACTTTAATTGCTGTATGTTCCTTCTGTTTTTCTCTTGGTAGGTTTAAATGCCTTTTATTGATAATTCAGGCTATCTAAACTGACTTCTGGTCTATTCCAATACAATCTTATGTGGTAGAGAGACTTGAGAAGGAGAAACCTTTCTAAATTTGCCTGTCTTAATCTGTTTACATGCAGGAACTTCTGCCGTGATGTAATGTTTTATTACAGCTCTAAATTAGAGTCCTGCTGTCTGTAAGGGCAAGAAATATTTATTTCCTGGTGTAATTTTAGGCAGCAGACCTAAAATCTTTTGTTTTAACCTTGTGTGGCAAAAAAATACATATTTTTCATTAATGTGTCTGAAATCAGCAAGTGGAGCTGTTTATTTTATTTTTTTTTTAAATGTAACTTATTAAACAATAGGCATGTTAATTTGCAGACAAAACTCCCAAAATAGCATGCTGTTTATGCCTTTCTGAATCTGTAAATTTTAATTATGAGCACTTGTTTGGTAAGCTGATTTATTGAAATTCAGATGTAAAGAATATGGCTGTACTGTAAAGCAATTTAAAGAATAAGTCCTTAATGGGTGCAATAATTAATATGATTCTAATGTATTTTAAATGTATTTTTGGAGGTATTTGTATATTTACTATTTTATCCCTATTTTCAGGGAAATTCAAATGGCATTGCTACTGTGGACATTTCAGCAGGTTTTGTGGGACTAGACAGCTACGTGGAGATACCAGCTATCTTCCTTACAGCATTTGCAACATATGCAGGACCTTTCCTTTGGGCCATCCATCTGCTATGCTACTTGAGTTCTGAAGTTAGCAGGTAATAATTTTTGAACTGAAGTAATGCTCCTCTATGCACTGCAGTTATAAACACCATCCATAAAGTATATCTATTTTCAAATAAATTTTTGTTCACATAATCTTTTTCCCTGAAAGTTAGTTTTGTATTAAAAATACGCATGTTACTTTTTTCAGTATAAGTTCACCTAACTCTTCCAGTTCCATTTTATCTACAGAAGTTTTTCTTTGGGAATATACATGTATGTTTTACTAATTTTGTTTCTTAATGACTTCTCAGTTTGCTGTGCTAAATTACTTAATTTTTTTTTTTTTTTAATGACAGCATGTTCTGGAGAATGGCTTTTTAAAGTATTATAATAGAATTCAAACTTAACTAACATGATGTTCTTTGAATGTCCTTCTTTGACATAGTGACATGGAAAGTTTTATAAATAAAACACACTAATATTATTGTATGTTACTGGTTATTGCAGTCATTTGGAACTAAAATATTTGTACTTTTCTGAGTATCTTGTGTAGTGGATGAGTTAAAATAAAATGAATTATTGCATTGGAATTTTAAGAAGACAGTTGTAAAATGCTAATGAAATTTAGGAGTGTGCATATAAAATCCAGTCGGACTCTAAAATTGCTTTTAACTCATCATTGAGGGTATTTAAACTGAGTGATACAATATGTTAAAATAGGAGAGTTGTGAATTCCATATCGTATTATATCAATTCACAAATACCAAAACTTCATGAATTTTCACAGAATTGACATTTGACAGTGACTAAATTCTTACCATCTCAGAGTCTTTTCTCTGTTATCTACTTTTTTTTTTTTGTTTGTTTGTTTGTAAAAATATTGCAGTAGACTTAGCAGGTGGGATTTTAGACAATATTTAGTTTATCACAACTTTTTGTCTTACTTGTTAACATCTGTAAACCTCTGACTCCCTTTTATCTACACAGTGTCATCTTTTAGTGATTTTTGTTTTCTGGCTTCTCTCTTCTCATTTTGCTTCTCTGTTTTGGTCTATGCCTACACTGTGTCCTTGTGTTGGCTCATTAGAGGAGTAAGGAGATGGGATCACCAGCTGACCAAGTGAGGTTTTTGAGCCAGGAGGGATCTGTTCTAGCAGAGTAAATTTGTACACAGTCCCTGTGTACATTTTTCTGGATTAACAGGCTCCTTAACAGGTATTCAGAGTGATTAACCTTTGTTCACTGATTTGCCTGTCTGCTACATGGCTCTCTAAAGATGTCTAGCAGTCTCTACTTGGTTGCTGTGGATTTATGCAGACCAGTGCTGGGTCATTGTACTGATCTACTCATGCACTCCTTAGTGTAAATTGAGACTCACTGTAGAACCTTACCTCTTAGTCTGGGGCCAACTAGCCTGAAGTTGTCTTTGGTCTTAAATAGATTGATAAGGTCTAAGTACTGGTGTTTGAGTATGATACTTCTGAAAGCCAGTCTTTTCTCTGTTCATTCTAGTTTTTTTTTTCTTTTTTGCTTCAGCAGGAGTATATGTGGAGTACACTAATTATTGATGTCTTGATTTATGTAACCTCAGAAAGCCCTTTCTTGAATTTTCTTTACTACCTGCTGACTTGACACCAAAGTGAGTTTTAACTCTTCTTTTAATGTTCCCTGGTTTAGTTTTAGTTACTACTTTGCTCAACCAATACATTTTTCCAGTATCCAAACTCTTAAAGTGTTCTACATTATTTCACTCTATTTTACAAAAGAGTGAACCTGTGCATATAAAAAGTGTTGCCACTTGTCTTCTGGTAAATATCGTACCCATGCTTGCATTCTGTCAATGTCCTGTTTTTCCCAATTCCTTTATACCTCTGCTGTGATTTGTTTAAAATAGCTCTGTGCTGTTTTAACAGTTCACATCCGTGTTTCTGCCATGTTGGATTTTTTTTTTTTTTTTTTTTTTTTTTTTTTTTTTTTTTTTGCGGTCTAACTCTTCATTCTTCCTCGTTACACTGTAGGTGCTGTGGAACTGGCACTTTTTGTTAGAGTTTGGAGGATTCCAAGCAGAGTAGAGAGCACTACCTTGGTGGCATTGTGTGGGGAAGTAGGAAAAAAGATATAGCTCCTGTAATTTAAAGTTTTATTGTTGTTTAAAGCCTAAACTGCAGACTGTGAGGAACACTAATATACAATGAAGAGGAAATGATAACATACAGCATGTTTTTGAAAAGCTTTTCTAACAAAATAACGAAAAACTTTTGGTGACAAAATCTTTGAGTATTTGTACTTGTTTGATATTGCTTCAAATTATGTGTCTCTACAGTAGTGTTGCTTGTTGTTCTGATGTTTTCCTGGCTGAATTTTTGCAGATTAAATCTCAGCTAGTAGTGTTGCCAGGCACAGAGCTGACTTAACCTGCTCTTAAGTGGGTAGCTACAGCCTGTAACACCCACATCACTTATGCAAGTAGATTCCATCAAGCAGTTTGTGTCTGTAGTCAATCTAAGTTTCATTTAAATCAACTGGTAAGGCTGTTTCCTCAATGAAACAGTCCATAAATATGGACTGGAATCTCTACCTGCTGGGACTTGCTTAAATTGTATGTTAATCTGCTCAGAACTTGGTCTATATGCTTTTTATTTTTTATTCTTGTGCTTTGCCATTGCTGTCCAAATGATTCTTATTACTTGCTTGTTACTTCTTGGAACCAAAGCTGAAACTGCAGAAGGCAAGAGGTTGGCTACTTCATGTGTTTTCTTAAGTGTATGGGAGGCTGAACTTTTTTTAAATAAAAATGCTAGATGCTTTAGGATGTTCTTTATAAAAGCTTCTTATTAACTGCTTTATAGCAATGTGCCTTGGTCAGTGAAATTCAAACCCCTGCTTTTTGATTGTGTTTCTGAGAGCAAGATTAAGATGTGCCCAGAACCACTCAGGAGTGTCATTCTTAGCAAAGAGCCTTGCATTCTGCAGCCTGTTTAACAGCTGTTGCATCTGAGGAGGTTGGCCTGGATAGGAAAGCCTGATTCCAAGGCTGTCTTTGTTAATTTCAGCCATTCTAGCAGAATGTAATTTACAGCTGCATCAGTTGGGTTGGTTTACCAGAGCTTTTTGCTGAAATTCTTTAAAGCTGTGTTGCATTGGGCAGCGATGCCTAGATGCAAGTAGGCATACATACCCTTCCCTCTTTTGGCACTTTGCATTTATGAAGCCACAGAATACTTGAATCTGGAGTCCAACCCTCCTGCACAAAGGAGGGTCAGCCAAAGCAAGCAGAGATACACCAGGGTCTTCTTGATCAACCTCTTCCAGCATATAGCAGCACTTGGATTAAACAGTCGTTCACTGGTGTTTAAGGGCAATTTGTATATCATTCATCCTTTCAGTGAGCACCAGTGAGACGAGTTTGAGTACATCTTCTGCCCATGAGACATTTATGGACATTGTTTGAGAACCCTGCCAAACTTTCTCTGCTCAAGGTTAAACAGTCCTGGCTTTCTTAGCCTCTCATTTTGTCAGCTGCTCCAGTCGCTGAGACATCTTTGTGAGCTTTCAGTGCATTTGCTCCAGTAGACCCATGTCTGTCTTGTACTGGGGACCCTAGAACTGGATCCAGAACCCTAGATGTGATCTCACAACTGCTCAATAGAGAGGGATGATCACCTCCTTCAACCTGCTGGCTCCACTTTTCACACTACAGCCCTGGGTTGGTTCTTGGGAACATTGCTTGCTCATGCTCAGCTTGTTGTCCAGCAGAAGTGACGTATGTCCTTCTCTACCTAGCTGCTTTCCAGATGGTCAGCCCTAAGCCTGTTCTGGTGTGTGGTGCAGAATTTGGCATCTCCCTTTGTTAAACATCTTGAGCTTCTTATCAGTCCACTTCTCCAGCCTGTCGAGATGCCCCTAAGTAGCAGCAGACCCATCTGCAAACCCAGCTCCTGCACAGACTGTTCCTGCTCCTGCACAGACTCTCAGCTGTGTATTGTGTGCAGACTTGCTGAGGTGGCACTGCCCATCACCTAGTTCATTAGTGAAGACATTAAACAGTAGTGGCCCCTGTGTGACATCCTGTGGTTGATCACTGGTGACTGGCTTTCAGATGGAATTTCTGCAGCATCTCAATAGTTTATCAGTTCACCTGAATGTCCACTTTTCCTAGCCTGGACTTCATCAGTTTGCTTGTGGAGATGTGATGAGAGACATTAAGAGCTTACTTGTGAGATGAAAGTGCATTAGATACATGTAGCCCATATATATTTTGCTGGTATGATAAGGTGGGATAGAAGATAAGGAGGTTTTCAGATTGTACATTTGCTGTGGAAATGTAGTTGGAAGTCCTTAAATAATTTGCTTTCGTCTGAATAAACTCATGAAACTATAAGATATTCTCCTCATATGGAAAGGTAAATGTGTTTCTAAAATAATTAAGTGGCATGTGATAGACACTAACATGGATATTACTGCCACTTTTAATCGTTCAGGCTCTCCTAAGAAAGTTGGCAGCCTAAATGTGAAGGGATTTTTGCAGACAGAAAAAGAACTCTTTAGTTTCAGTCTCCATGGAAACTGTGCAATAAGTCTTGAAACCATTTTTGAGATGGGGAGTACTGATTAAACTGATGCCTGAACTTAACCAAGTATTCTGTGTGTGACTTGCATAAATTCCTGTGAGTACCTGGTTCATATAAAAGGTAGTTTTTACAGTGACCACTCTGTTGCTCTGATCTGAATTAGAACTTTGGGGTTTTGGGTCATTAAAAATGGAAAAGGGCCATGTTGTTGGATAATTTGACCTATATTATATGACCTCACTGTGCAGTACACTCCAGATGGATTCAGTTTCCAAGCTCCTACCCAAACAAAATTGTCATGTGGGTGATGTTCACAGTGTTGTGTAATTACCACTCTTCAGTTAGGCATCGTGATAGTTTTCAGATTATCAGCACATTGAAATCTGTGTTTTAGTTGCTTTAGTTAGTTAGGTGTCAGGGTGGGTGTTTCCTAGCACTAGGAGCCTGCATGCCTATTAGTTTTTGTTCCTCAGATATCAAGTTGTAACAGTGCTTTTGCATTAGTAAATGGCTTTAAGATAACAAAAATGGATGTATGCCCAACTGGAATGTGTTAATAGTTGCATAACTTTAATGTTATGCCTTGATTTTCTTAATGTAGAGCTCTGGCACAACAAACTTAAATTCTGCTCTGAATTCTTTTATGATGCTGATCTAAACAGAATTAAGAAGGTGTGCTAGCTAAGGTATTTCAGCAGTTCATGTCAGCTTTTGCCATCTTCAGCCTAATGTGTTGGATTGATTGAGTCCCCTGTCTTGGTTTGAAAAGACAGGTGTCTGCTAAGGAAGGCAGGAGCCTTTCTTGAACTAGAAAATATAAAACCCCTTCCTCTGAATTATAATAATTTTGAAATTAAGGGGCTCTTAGGCAAAGATATGGGAGTAGGAACAATTCTTTATTAGGAAAAATAAAAATGCAGTAATACAAAACAACACTGACAGAGTCAAAATACAACCTGACACCCTGCTGGTCAGGGTGTTGGTAGTAGTCCAATTGGAATGCAGTCCAATTGGCTGCAGTCCTCCTGGAGTGACAAATGTGGTTCTGTTGGAGCAGTGATCCTGTAGAAGGGTGCAGTTTTCCTTTGAAGATCCAGTGGTGATGTAGATGGGCCTGGTCTTCCTCTGAGAATCCAGCGGAGAAGAAAGCTGCTCCTCTGGGAATCCAGTAGGAAAAGGCTGCCTGTGGTGTTCTAGATCTCAGATTATATCCAGGTAGGAATGCTTGGCCCCTCCCCCTGGGCAGAGCATCTCACAGTGGGATGATGTAATTTTATCAGTCATGCAGTGACACTCAATGGCCATTAACAGAAGATATCGCCTATAGGGTGAATGGGTCATGGAAGAGATAAAGAAAATTGCCCCACCTGGTTTTAACAGGTGGCCCAATTAACAGAAGAAACTGGCTCACCTCTAACAGATGGCAATAGAATACACACCCCCATTTGCAATCTAATCCTGTTCACTACCCATGTTAATGCATTAAAAACTTTTCCTTCTGATGTCAGGTGGACATTCAGTGAGTGCTTCAATATACCTTTTTTTTGAGTCCTAGGTTGAAAGTGTCTCCATAAAGACAAAGGACAGTCCAAACATTTTCCACTGAACCCTTCAATATTTTATACAAGTAGTTTTTAATTCTTCTGTTTAAATCCATTCTGTCTTACTTAGTTTAGCAAAACCTAAAAAAGAAAAAGGTGCAAGCTGAAAAAATGTTGGCATCTAAGAGTATATGCGGCTGCATTCTCTAAAATTGTTAACACTTGTTATCTGTTATATTGTAGCAGTCTCATTCTTTAAATAAATAAAAAGAAATACAGAGATTATTTACTTGTTTGTGGATATGCATAGAAATCTGGAAGTGATTGGCTAAAACTAGGCTGGGGTTTTGTTGCCACAAGCTGGAAGAGTATTCTGCTCACTTATGTTTTTCCTGAGATGGTGTCATTGTAGAGATGGCTGAAGATTTCTCTTGGACTTCGTTACTGCTCTGTGATGGATAAATTTTCATTCATTCATTTTTCACGTTGTCAAGACACTGACTTTTCCTATGAGGCTTCTTCCAGGCAGCCATGATTCTCAGTATTGAAAAGTATTTTCTAATTGGAAAGTGATCTGTCAAAGCAGGGTTGCTTCTGTTATAAACAAATAGCAAGTTACTTCAAATCCATTTGCAAAATAAATATCATCCTTTTGCTCCATGAATCAGTTTTAGTAGTTTTGGGGTAGGTTAGGTTATTTTTGCTTTCTATAGGTAAAATTAGGTATCTGAATAGATTTAGAACTTTAAAAATTATGATTCAGTTTTTGGTAGAGTTAGCGTATCCAACATGAGATTTGCTTTCCAGTAATGACTGATGACTAATTGAGAACTTGTCCTCCAGTGTGCTAGTTACTGCCTAAATCATTGAGACTTACTCATTTGGCTTTTAAATGGTCTTACTGATGCTCTTTATTGCAATTGCTATGAGATTTGTTCTCATCAATAGAACTGCAGTCTTAGGTAGAGACACTTTGAGTAATATCAGTTATACTTTTTAATTGAAATAGTCTACCACTTTTTCTTTTTGGGTAATATTAAATTGAAAGGGTTCTGAAAATACTTTTTATTTCTGCCCAAGCTCTGATTTGAGGTTGTCATGGTTACATTGTCTTCTTCCTCTTGTTCTTCTGGTTTTCATGAGACTTTTGCTCAAGAGCACATAACTGAGTTGACAGTTCGCATTGCATCTTTAGAACTGCAACTACCTACACTGCATGTATGTTGTACCACTTTGCTGTACAAAAGGATGCAGTATTTGTTCTTTATTTTTGTTTGGAACCTCCATGTTGTGAGATAGTATTTTTCTGCCATCCTGTATGGTTAGATTTCCCAATGTTGCTTACACAAAAGAGTTCATTAAATGTTGATACCTGCAAAGCTTATTGAATATATTAAGACAATTGGTATTAACCATGTTGGGCATGAGTAACCTAGGGGAAGTTGTGTGTTCCAATGGTAAGCATGCAGAGTATCCTCAGAGAATAATGACAGTCTAGTCAGAAACTGTTAGCAGGATTCTAAAGGGACTTGAAAAGCTGAAAAATAATAATGAAAGCTTGGTTAAGTTTTGTGTCTGTAAATAAACTTATGTCAGTCCTTCCTATTGTTACTGAACTGGAACTTAACAGAGGAAAACTAACTTTCCACAAAGTTGCAGGATAATAGGTGGTCATGCAGTATGTTATTTTCAAAAAACATATCATTCTGCAATAAGCAGAATTTTAATAAGCTTGTATGAAAGGGATTAGGTTTTTCTACACTACCATGTAAGAGAATTTTGATTTGTCAACCCCGCTGATAGTAGATGAAGAACTGTGAAGCTTGGTGCTGCTATAAAATGAAATTTCATTTTCCCATGTGCCTTCCTGCTGTCTCTGACTCACTGTCCTTCATTTTATCTTGCTTGCTGTCTCTCCTCTCATTCCTTTGTATCCCTTTCTTTAGCTTGTTTGGTATCTTCCCTATCCCTCGTTATCCGCTTGTCACCACCACACCACCGCACCCCAAACTTCCCTTCTCTCTTGGACACACTTTGCACCTGTTTTTCATACTTTTTCTCACTTGCATGTGCATCACATCTCTCCCTCTCACAGTTGCATCAAGATAAGGCTGCTACATGCAGACTGAGGAGAGAGATCAAGATGGAAAGCATAGGATTACAAGAATAACTATTTATTTATGCATATGAAGTGTCCCAGTCAAACTGAGGCACCTGGATGTGGTTTAACACCTCTGTTCATTCTCCTCTCTCCCTGTGTCAGTCTCTCTCTTCGTCTGGTGCTACATCTGTCTTCTCTCTGCCCCCCCCCACCTCTTGCCTTCCTAAATGCAAATTGCTTGCAATTTTCCTTTTCTGTCCCATGTTAAATCTTTTACCTGGGTCCTCATCTTCTCCCCCACCCTTCTTCTTTCACATGCATTTTTCTCTAGGACTTCCCTCCCTCATTCCCTTTGTTTCTTTGTCTTTTACTTTCTCCTTTGTATGCTTTCCAGTCTCTTGACAGACATACTTTCTTGCATGCACTATGCCTCTCTTAAGCTTGCAGTGTCTCACTTGTGCTTTTTTCTTCCCACTCGTTCTCTGTCCTTTCCATCTCTATAGTTTTTCTTTTAAATCTGTAGAGCTTCCTCTAGCCATACACCGCCTTTAGCTTCTCTTGAGCCTCCCTCCCTCTTAGATTTGCATTTCCTCTCTCTTGGGGATTTCCTATCTGTCTTTCAAGCTTTCTTGAGTCCTTCCCAAAACAGAGTGGCTTCCCTTCCTCTCTCCCCTCTGTCATTATCTCCAGTTGTTTCTCTTCTCTTCCTTTCCCACATCTCTTCCCCTTCTCACTGTGAAGCTTCTTCTCTCTTATCTCTGCACCCACATTTCCCTCTCTCTGATAGGCTTTGCCTCTTTCTCATGTGCTTTGCCTGCCCCTCATCTGTATCTTTATTAGTGATCTGTACAAGGGATCAGGTCACAACACCAAGTTAGGTAGAAGTGTTGATCTGCTGGAGGACAGGAAGGCCCTGGAGAAGGATCTGGACAGGCTGGATTGATGGGCCAAGGCCAATGGTATGATACTCAAAAACACCAATTGCCAGGTCCTACACTTGGATCACAACAACCTACAGGCTGGGGGCAGAATGGCTGGAAAGCTTCCTGGTGGTAAAGGACTGGCTTCGGTGAAGGACAATATTTTATTTTTTTTTAATACATTAATGTCAAAAAGAGATGCAAGGATAATCTCCATTCTCTATTAGATGCGGGAGGGCATTTAGTAACTAAAGATGAGGAAAAGGCAGAGATACTTAACACCTTCTTTGCTTCAGTTTTCAACAGAAAGGCAAGTTGTCCTCCTGGCCTGGTAGATGGGGATAGGGATCAGAATCATTCCCCCTGTAATCCAGGAGGGGACAGTCAGAGACCTGCTGAGCCACTTAGATGCTCACAAGTCTATGGGCCCAGATGGGCCATCCCAGGGTGATGAGGGAGTTGGCAGATGAGCTTGTGAAGTCGCTCTCCATCATTTACCAGCAGTCCTGGCTCACTGGGGAGGTCCCAGATGACTGGAAGCTGGCAAATGTGATGCCCATCCACAAAAAGGGCAGGAAGGAAGATCCAGGACACTACAGACCTGTCAGCCTGACATCAGTGCCTGACAGGATTATGGCACAGATCATCTTGAGTGTTGTCACATGGCACCTACAGGATAGCCCAGGGCTCAGATGCAGCCAGCATGGATTTAGGAGGGGCAGGTCCTGAACAACCTGATCTCCTTTTATAACCAGGTAACCCACCTGATGGATGAGGGGAAGACTGTGGATGTTGTCTACCTGACATTCAGTAAAGCCTTTGACACCATCTGCCCGTAGGACACTCCTGGAAAAGCTGGCTTGGACAGGAGCACTCTTTGCTGGGTTAGAAACTGGCTGCATGGCCAGGCACAGAGAGCGGAGGTGAATGGTGTCACATCCACTTCGTGGGCAGTCACCAGTGTGTCCCTCAGGGGTCTGTGCTGGGACCAGTCCTGTTTAATATCTTCACTGATGATCTGGATGAGTGGATCAAGTCCACCATCAGTAAATTTGCAGATGACACCAAGCTGGGAGCGAGTATTGATCTGTTAGAGGGTAGGAGGGTTCTGCAGAGGGACCTGGACAGGCTGGATAGATAGGCCAAGTCCAATATAGGACTCCAAATAGGAGGTTTAACAAGTCCAGGTGCCGGATCCTTCCCTTGAGTCACAACAAGCCCCTGCAGCACCACAGGCTGGGAACAGAGTGGCTGGACAGCGCCCAGGCAGAAAGGGACCTGGGGATGCTGGTCAGCAGGTGATTGAACATGAGCCCGCAGTATGGCCTGGTGGCCAAGAAGGCCAACGGCATCCTGGCCTTTATCAGGAATAGTGTGCCCAGCAGGGTGTCCTAGGTTGACTGTATGATGCTTTTATCCCCAGTCGTCTGTTCTGTTTATGCTGAATAATAAGTTTTGCACCTTTAAGACTTGTTCCAGGAGTGAAGGGAGGGAGAAGAAGCACGGAGTTTATTTTCAGAAACGGCACTCACTCCTCCACATTCCTTCTCCCGGACTGTGTTGTCGGCAGACGGACAGACAACGAGACAGAGCTCTCCTTTGCTTTTTAGTTAGTTTTAGTTAGCTGAGCAAAGAACTTCCCTGGACTGTGGTTTTTTCCTTTTCTTTGGACCTGCTCAAACTGCTCTGGACTGAACAACCAGAAGAGCACCATCAGCTCGTACCTGTGGCCCAACGGGCCGGGCCTGGGCCGCGGCATTTCCAGTGCCAGAGGGACTGATCAAAGACTGAGTGAGCCGAGCTGCAGCCCGGGCTGGGGGGGATTTTTTTTTTCCGAGTTTGTCTCTCTTTTAAAGTGGCAAGAAATTTCATTGTTTAATATTGTTTAGGTTTTCTTGTTTAATCAACAGTTTTTTCCACTTTTCGCCAAGGAAGTATTTTTCCCCGAACCGGTTGGGGGAGGGGCTAGTTGAATCTGCCTTCTAGAGGAACCCCTTTGGGGATTCTCTCTCAAATTTACCTTGAACCAGGACAAATACATTATTGGCGCCCAACGTGTGGCTCGAGAAAGTAGAAAAAAACTTTATTGATTGCAGTTTTGTTGTGTTTGTTCTGTAGTGGGTTACAGCAGTCAGTAACCATGTTGCTTGAACTGATAATATCTCTTGGGGTGGAGGCCTTCATGTGGCTCTGGTCTTTAGGGTTCTTTGAGGTTTTAGTACCTTTTTGGTCACTAGGAGTATTGTCCCTTACACATAGTTTTTACAGTAGAGGAGCACGGATTAAAATAGCTATTGTGCTGGCCTTGGTGATAGTGGTTTATAGGGCATTTACAAAGATACTGTAGTCTGTTCAAGATATGTATGGTTTATGGTTTCTTTGTCCTACCCTGCGTCCTAGTTCCAGTAGTATGGAACTACCCCTAGTTTGGGGGTTTATTAGTAATTGCACCCAGTTTATTAGAGGAGGAGCAGGGGATGAGGTTTTCCAGCCTCTCCTTTCCTTCTTCTCCTTTGAATCTGTTGTGTCACTTTTTGAGAATGTTCAGTTTTCCCTGAATGTTAAAGAGACCATCTTTCTGGTCTCTTTCCTGGTAAACATCCTTTATACAGCTTCTGCAGCTTCTCTAAAGTGAGGGCTGAGATGTCCAGGGGAGCTGATGAGACCCCTGACCCAGGTGTGGAAACTCCTGAGTGGTGTGGAGAATGGGAAAATATGGGCCAAATTTTGAAGGAATTTTCTGACTCTGTAGAGTGGGATTTTCCACGTGAACAAATTCAGAACCCAAATGAAGTGGGGAACTGCCTGAGAGAGAAGTGCCATGATAGCTCTAGGGAGAAAAGAATCATTGCAATAAGCTGGGCCCTGGCCTATGCTTATCACACCCTGCTAGATACTGTAGGGCAGCAGACAGAGGAAGGGGGGCAGGGAGATAAACTAGCAGCTATCCCAGTCACTCAGGCTGCAGTCAGCACCCCAGCTTCTCAGGTTGTAGCTAAACCAGACAGTAACCCTAAGCCACTGGCAGTCACTGCAGGAAAGAAGCACACAGGCAAAACCAATTGGCCAGTGATCGATGATGATGATCCAGGGGAAGGACCTTCAAAGCCAATTACTGACACAAAAGCTGGAGTTAAAGCAACTGATTCAAGATCAGAAGCCACTATTGAGTCCTATTCCCTGAAGGATCTTCGTGGCCTAAGAAAGGATTACACTCAAAGACTTGATGAATCTATAGTTAGTTGGTTGGTCCGTCTTTGGGATGCTGCAGGCAAGGCTACAATTTTGGATGGTAGTGAAGCAAGGCATTTAGGATCCCTGTCACATGATCCAGTTATTGACCAAGGAATGATGAGGGGGGCTGACTCTCAGAGTCTCTGGGCACAGGTCCTGGGAAGTGTGGCACAAAGATATCTGTGTCCAGACGATCTTTATATGCAGCAAACCCAGTGGAAGACTATAGAACAAGGAATTCAATGCTTGAGGGAAATGGCAGTGGCAGAGATTGTCTTCTCAGATGATGTAACCATTGTAAATCCAGACTTGGTACCATGTACACCCGTGATGTGGCGGAAACTTGTATGACTTGGGCCACAAGAATATGCTTCTGCTTTAGCAATAATGAAGCGGGATGATAATGAGGAGACCATGCTTGATATGGCCAAGAAGCTCCGAGCATATGCAGATGCTGTACGTGGCCCAGCACTTGCCAGAATCGCAGCAATGGAAACACATCTGCAGAAGTTAGAAGACAGGATGGAAGAGAACCACAAGAAACTCAGGGAGGAAATCAAAGAGGGTTTTCTCCAAATCTCAGCAATACAGATCAGGGGTTCTGGTACCCAACGCAGATGTTCCCCAGATGGGGAAAGAAGGTACACCTCACGAGCTGAGTTGTGGTTTTTCCTGCGTGATTGCGGAGAAAACATGAAGAGATGTGATGGAAAACCTACTGCTGCTCTGGCACAACGGGTGTGTGAATTGAAGGAAGGCAAAACTCCGAGAGGAAGTTTCACCAAAAAGGAAGCAGCTCCAGTGGCCCATAACCGAACTTCCATATATGATGATGATGACGATATTTCCTGAAAGGAAGGAACTTGAAGGAACCTCCAAGACATATGCCCCAGGAAAGAAGGATAACCAGGCTTAGAGGGGCCCTGCCTCTAGCCAGGTAGAGGCTAGGGAAAACCGTGTTTTTTGGACTGTGTGGATTTGTTGGCCTGGCACATCTGAACCACAAGAATATAAAGCTTTGGTTGACACTGGTGTACAGTGCACATTAATCCCATCAAGACATGTGGGGGCAGAATCTGTTTCTATCACTGGTGTGACAGGGGGATCACAGGATCTTACTTTGGTGGAAGCTGAGGTGAGCCTGACTGGAAATGAGTGGAAGAAACACTCTATTGTGACTGGCTCAGAGGCCCCATGCATTTTAGGGATAGACTTCCTCTGAAGTGGGTATTTCAAAGACCCAAAGGGACTCAGGTGGGTGTTTGGAATAGCTGCTGTAGAGACAGAGAGCATCAAGCAATTGAACAGCTTACTTGGATTATCAGAAAACCCATCTGCAGTAGGACTCCTGAGGGTGGAAGAGCAATGAGTACCAATTGCCACCTCGACAGTGCACCGCCAGCAGTACCGAACAAATCGGCATGCTGTGATCCCCATCCACAGAATGATCCGTGAGCTGGAGAGCCAAGGGGTGGTCAGCAAAACCCACTCACCCTTCAACAGCCCCATCTGGCCTGTGCGTAAATCTGAAGGAGAATGGAGATTGACAGTGGACTACCGTGCATTGAACGAAGTGACTCCACCGCTGAGCGCTGCTGTGCCAGACATGCTGGAACTCCAGTACGAGCTGGAGTCCAAGGCAGCAAAGTGGTACGCCACTATTGACATTGTTAATGCATTTTTCTCTATTCTTCTGGCAGCAGAGTGCAGGCCTCAGTTTGCTTTCACCTGGAGGGGCATGCAGTATACCTGGAACTGACTGCCCCAGGGGTGAAAGCACAGTCCTACCATCTGCCATGGACTGATCCAGACTGCACTAGAAAAGGGTGAGGCTCCAGAACATCTGCAGTACATTGATGGCATCATTGTGTGGGAGAAGACAGCAGCAGAAGTGTTTGAGAAAGGAGAGAAAATAATCCAGATTCTCCTGAAAGCCGGCTTTGCCATCAAGAAGAGCAAAGTCAAGGGACCTGCTCGAGAGATCCAGTTCCTGGGAGTGAAGTGGCAAGATGGATGGCGTCAGATTCCCACCGATGTCATAAACAAGATCACAGCAATGTCTCCTCCAACCAATAGGAAGGAAACACAAGCTTTCCTGGCTGCCATAGGTTTTTGGAGAATGCATATTCCTGAGTACAACCAGATTGTGAGCCCTTTCTACCTGGTCACCTGCAAGAAGAACACTTTCCACTGGGGTCCTGAGCAGCCACAAGCCTTTGCCCAGATCAAGCAAGAGATCACTCATGCAATAGCCCTCGGCCCAGTCAGGACAGGACCAGGTGTGAAGAACGTGCTCTACTCTGCAGCTGGGAACCATGGTCTGTCCTGGAGCCTTTGGCAGAAGGTGCCTGGGGAGACTCAAGGCCGACCATTAGGATTTTGGAGTCGAAGCTACAGAGAGTCTGAAGCCAGCTATACTCCAACAGAGAAGGAAATCTTAGCAGCCTATGAAGGAGTCCAAGCTGCCTCAGAGGTGATTGGCATTGAAGTACAACTCCTCCCGGCACCCCGATTACCGGTGCTGGGGTGGATGTTCAGAGGAAAGGTTCCCTCCACCCACCATGCCACCAGTGCTACATGGAGCAAGTGGATTGCTCTTATTACACAGCGCGCCTGGATTGGAAACCTGAATCACCCTGAGATTTTAGAGATAATTACAAACTGGCCAGAAGGTGAAAACTTTGGTCTTGCTGATGAAGAGGAACAAGAAGTGACACGTGCTGAAGAAGCTCCACCATATAACCAACTGCCAGCAGAGGAAACACGTTATGCTCTTTTCACTGATGGTTCTTGCCGTATTGTGGGAATGAAACGGAAGTGGAAAGCAGCCGTATGGAGCCCCACACGGCAGTTTGCTGCAGCTACCGAAGGAGAAGGTGGATCAAATCAACTTGCTGAACTCAAAGCTGTTCAACTGCCCCTGGACATTGCAGAAAGAGAGAACTGGCCAAAGCTCTACCTCTACACTGATTCATGGATGGTAGCCAATGCTCTGTGGGGATGGCTGGAGAGGTGGAAAAAGACTAATTGGCAGCATAGAGGAAAACCAATTTGGGCTGCTGATGAGTGGAAAGACATTGCTACCAGGGTAGGGAAACTACCTGTGAAAGTTCGTCATGTAGATGCCCATGTCCCCAAGAGCAGAGCCAGTGAGGAGCACCAAAACAATGAGCAGGTAGATCAGGCTGCAAAGATAGGGGTGTCAAAGATAGACTTAGATTGGCAACACAAGGGGGAGTTGTTTCTAGCATGATGGGCCCATGATGCCTCAGGGCAGAGATGCCACTTTTAAGTGGGCACAAGACCGAGGGGTGGATTTAACCATGGACAGCATTTCTCAGGTTATCCATGACTGTGAGACGTGTGCTGCCATCAAAGAGGCCAAGTGGGTGAAGCCCCTGTGGTATGGTGGACAGTGGTCCAAGTACAAGTATGGGGAGGCCTGGCAGATTGACTACATCACACTGCCCCAGACATGCCAAGGCAAGCGCTACGTGCTCACAATGGTGGAAGCCACCACGGGATGGTTGGAAACCTACCCTGTGCCTCATGCTACGGCCTGTAACACCATCCTGGGCCTTGAAAAGCAGGTCCTTTGGAGGCATGGTACCCCTGAGAGGATTGAGTCAGACAATGGGACTCATTTCAAGAACAGCCTTATCAACTCCTGGGCTAGGGAACATGGCATTGAGTGGTTGTACCATATTCCCTACCATGCACCAGCTGCAGGCAAAGTGGAAAGGTACAATGGACTGTTAAAAACCACCTTGAAAGCATTGGGTGGGGGATCTTTTAAAAACTGGGAGCAGCATCTGGCAAAAGCCACCTGGTTAGTTAACACCCAAGGCTCTACCAATCGAGTGGGCCCGGCCCAGTCTGAGCCTTTGCATATAGTAGATGGAGACAAAGTCCCAGTGGTACATGTCAGAGGTTTGTTAGGGAAGACAGTGTGGATCAATTCTGCTTCGAGTACAGACAAACCCATTTGTGGGGTTGTCTTTGCTCAGGGACCAGGTTGCACATGGTGGATAATGCAGAAAGATGGAAGAACATGATGTGTACCTCAGGGAGATTTGATTGCTGGGTGAGAACTATGTGTAAATATCACTGTTTGCTGAATGTTACTACCATTGTCTTTGTATAGCTGTATATTGGATGTGTTTGTAGAGTTAGAATACATATATTAGTTTTAGTAGTAAGCTGATGATACAGGGATAAGGGGTGGAATGTCCTAGGTTGACTGTATGATGCTTTTATCCCCAGTCGTCTGTTCTGTTTATGCTGAATAATAAGTTTTGCACCTTTAAGACTTGTTCCAGGAGTGAAGGGAGGGAGAAGAAGTGCGAAGTTTGTTTTCAGAAACGGCACTCACTCCTCCACATTCCTTCTCCCGGACTGTGTTGTCGGCAGACGGACAGACAGCGAGACAGAGCTCTCCTTTGCTTTTTAGTTAGTTTTAGCTAGCTTAGGCAAAGAACTTCCCTGGACTGTGGTTTTTTCCTTTTCTTTGGACCTGCTCAAACTGCTCTGGACTGAACAACCAGAAGAGCACCATCAGCTCGTACCTGTGGCCCAATGGGCCGGGCCTGGGCCGCGGCATTTCCAGTGCCAGAGGGACTGATCAAAGACTGAGTGAGCCGAGCTGCAGCCCGGGCTGGGGGGGATTTTTTTTTTCTGAGTTTGTCTCTCTTTTAAAGTGGCAAGAAATTTCATTGTTTAATATTGTTTAGGTTTTCTTGTTTAATCAACAGTTTTTTCCACTTTTCTCCAAGGAAGTATTTTTCCCCGAACTGGTTGGGGGAGGGGCTAGTTGAATCTGCCTTCTAGAGGAACCCTTTTGGGGATTCTCTCCCAAATTTACCTTGAACCAGGACACAGGGCCAGGGCAGTGATTCTTCCCCTGTACTCAGCACTGGTGAGGCGACACCTTGAGTGCTGTGTCCAGTTCTGGCCCCTCAGTTTAGGGAGAATGTTGAAATGCTTGAACGTGTCTAGAGGAGGCCAACAAGTCTGGTGAATGGTACAGGACACAAGCCCTTTGAGGTAACTGGAGTTGTTTAGCCTGGAAAAAAGGAGGCTCAGGGAAGACCTTATCACTCTCTACAGTTGTAGCCAGGTGGGGGTCAGTCTCTTCTCCCCAGCAACAATTGACAGAACGAGAGGATGTAGTCTTAAGCTGCTCCAAGGCAAGATAAGGTTAGATGTCAGGAAAATATTCTTCACTGAAAGAGTGATTGGGCACTGCAACTATCTGCCTAGGAGGGTGGTGAAGTCATCGTCCCTGGACATGTTTAAAAGAAGGCTGGACATGGCACTCAGTGCCATGGTTTAGTTGATAAGGTGCTGTTAGCTCATATGTTGGACTTGATGACCTCAAAGAGGCCTTTCCAACCTAGTTCATTCTGTGATTCTGTAATTCTCCCTGAGTATCCTTCTCTTTTCCTTTCGTTATCCCTTTCTCTCTGGCTCTATCACTTGCCTCTTCTACTTTTTTTTCCTCACACTTGCCTTTTCACAGGCTTCCCACACCCTTTTCCTCTCTCTGTGTCCTTAACCCATGTGTGGTGCACCTTGTGCCTGTCTGTCTCAACAGCCTCCCTCTCACATGCATCCTCCTCACTCTCATGTGTTTCCTCTCTCACATGGATTCTGCCTGTCATGTTTATGTTATCTCTCATGTGTGCTTTTCCTTGCTTGCTGTTATCATTCTCTGGCACTCCCCTCTGTCATGTGTATTACTATTCATTTCTATGTCTTTCTCCCTCTCCTGCATGCTTTCTGTCTCACAAAATTACCCTTCCTCTTTGCACTTTCATTGCCACTTGTGCTTTCTGTCTTGTCTAATGTCATTGTTCCCTCTCTCTTGCTGTCACTATCCCTTTGTCTTGCTCCCTCTCCTTTTCTCTAGCCTTCCCATTCTCCTCATTCCCTCTTTCTTATTGTCTTCAGTGCCCCTTACCTCTCTCTTTCTCCAACTCCTACCCTCTCTGTCACTTGCCTCATCTTTCTCACACACTTTCTCAGCAGTATATGATTTGCTTCCCTCTCAGATGCCCTGCCTCTCTCTGTCATGTGCTTCCCCATGAACTTTACATGGATGTCATGTTCTGCTCATCTCGCACTTTCTCACATCCCTTCTCCATCTTCACCTCATCCATATTCCCTCTGTCACACACATCTTGCCTCATGCTGTCATTCAGTTTTATTGTCTGTCTGGCATGTGGTTTTTGTCTTGGACATGCACTTCGTGCTCACTCTCTTAATGCTTTGCTTCCCTTGCATACTTTTTCTTTCCCTTGTGCTGTACGGTTTCCTTTGTTATCTTGTGTCAAGTCTTTCTCACTAACCTCCTGTCTCACTCTTTCCCACCTTTCTCACATTATTCCTCTTTGATTTCCCTCTTGCTTATGCTTCCAGCCTTTGGAAGCATAATGCTTTTCCCCTCTAGCTTGCTTCCTCCCTCTCTTTTTGCTCTCTGTCCTTGTCCCACTTGCTGCCCTTCACACTTCTTCTAGTTTTACATCTCTCACAGTATGTTTCCCTCTGTCATATGCCCTTACTGCTGTCCTTGATGTTCATGTCCTGTTTCTTGACTGTGCATTTTCTTTCTCTTGGATGCAGTTTGACCCCTTCTCTTTCTATCTTTCTAGCTTTCTATCTCTCGCTTGCATGCTTTAATTCATTTGTGTGTGTGATCTTTCTCTTGCGCACCCTTGCCCTCTGTCCCTTTGTTCTTCTGCTGCCCCCCTTTGTTGCACTGCTGTACAAGGCACACAGTTCTCCTCTCCTGTGCTTGTACTTCCTCTCTTACTCCTACTGTTAATTTCCTGTGCTCCTTTCCTCTCTCTCTCTCATGCTGCCCCTTTTCATCTTTTATTATCTCTTTTGCTTTCCTTTCTCCCTTCTTTCTCTTTCTCTTTCTCTTTCTCTTTCTCTTTCTCTTTCTCTTTCTCTTTCTCTTTCTCTTTCTCTTTCTCTTTCTCTTTCTCTTTCTCTTTCTCTTTCTCTTTCTCTTTCTCTTTCTCTTTCTCTTTCTCTTTCTCTTTCTCTTTCTGTTGTTTTCCTTCCCTCCTGCACATGATTTCTTGTTTTCCTCCATATTCCCCACACTCTTCCCTCTATCATGATCTCTCACTTTGCTACCTTGTAGTTTTCTCCCTTGCATACTTCATGTCACTCACTTGCACTTTAGCCCCACCACATGCTGTCACTCTTGGTTGTACTTCTTGCGTGTCTCTCACTCAGTAGCACTCCTCTCACTGTCTACTTGCTAGTTCCCTCTCTCTTTGCATTTCTCTCCTCCATAATTTAATTCATCTTGCTGCCCCCTCACTTTCCTGCCAAAATTCACCCTAACACTCCCTCTCTTGCTTCCTTCTTGCCTCTCACACACCTTGGCACTCACTGGCATACACAGGTTCTGTCACTCCTACCTGCTCCTTCCCCATCAGTCTGTCTCTCCTGGGGTCTTTCCCTCTCACTTGCACTCCCTTCATCCCTCTCTGGACATCCCTTCCCTCCCACCCACTGTACCTTTGGCTCCCCCTATCAGATGTCTTTCACCTCTTACCCTCTTTTACTTTTTCATACGCTTCCCTCTATCACTTTCTTGCTTTCTCACACTTGCCTCACAGGGCTTTCCGTTGGCTCCTGCTCTTCTGCATATGCACTTCCCTATCCCTGTGGCACTTCTTACTTTTTTTTTCCTTTTCTTGTGGGTTGTCTCACATATTTTGTTTCTATTTTTTTACTTCACTGTCTTTAATGCTTTCTCTTGACCACATTTAGTTTCAGTTGAACAGCATCCCAGTCTCTCTTGCTTGTACTTTTCTAATTTCATGCATACTACCTTTTTCTTACCCATGCCTTCACTTGCTCTTTCACTTCCCCTCTTCTCTTTTGCTCATGCTTTCTGTCTCACTTTCACCCATTCCATCCCTCTTTCACACATTCCCTGTTTTTTATGCTTTCCTTTTAGTTAATGCTTTCAATTCCTAGAATTCTCTCTCATGCCTTTACTTTGTTGCATGTGGTTTTCCTTTGGTCTGCTGCAGTTTTCCTTGCTTGCCCTTGTACACTTTTTTCCCTTGTGTATGCTTCTCCACCCTCTCTGCCTCATGCTCTATCACTGATTTCCTCATCTTTCAAGTTTCTACTTCCTTGCATGAATGCTTTCCTTCTCTCTGTATAGTGTGTCCCCCTTTTTCTGCATGTATTTTTCCTCTCTGGTACACTTTCCCCATCTCACAGTCTTAGACTTCCTCTCTATTGCTTTTACTTTCCCTGTCTTGGGCACACTTTCCCTCCCTTACGCAGCCATTTCCCTCCCTTCCTCTGCTGACTTGGAAACTTTCCAATTAATTTGTGTACTTTCCTGTTCTATCAGATGCTTGTGATTCCACATGTGTACATTTCCCCCTGCCTTTCCCCTCTCTGACACTTTTTCATTCTTTCTGTTGCACCGTTCCTCTCTCTTGTGCACATACTCTCTCATTTTCTCTCTGGCTTCCCCATATGCCATACATTCAGTGTATGTCCCTGGTATACTTCCCCTCCTTTTCCCTGTTGTTTTTCATCTTTCTTTCATACTTCTCATATTTCTACCATGCACTTCCTCTTCCTCAATTTCTTGCTCTATCATGTGCATTCCCTCTCTGATGGGCTCTTTCACTTTCCCATACACACTTTACCTCTTGTTTGCACAAGTGTCCCTTGTCTCTACTGTGAATATTTATCACTTTTACACACTCTTGGTCCCTCTCAATCAATATATGTTCCCCTCTTGTGCCTGCCTTCTTTCCTTCCTGGAGTCCTTCTTTCCTTCCTGGAGTCTTTCTTTCCTTCCTGGAGTCCTTCTTTCCTTCGTTCCTTCCTTCCTGGAGTCCTTCCTTCCTTTCTGGAGTCCTTCCTACCTCCCTCCCCTACTCAAAGTGCAAATTACTGTCTGCAGTCTTTTGAAACTTGTGTCTGTTTACATTTTCTGTCTCAGAGCCATTACAACTATGGTATCATCAAAATCAGGGCCTGAAAAATCCTGTGCTGATTTGCCTGTCTTCTCAACTAGGGTCCAAATAGGAGGAGGGTCTGCAGATACTAATCAAGGTATCTTCATAAAAAATCAGATTGATTTTGCAATTTTTTACTTCCTAAGATGAAATTATTTTTGTTGACTGTTCCTTTTACACTTAATGGTATTAGCAGTGTCTCATCCTTTGCAGAGGTCTTAGGGTATAGGTTTACAGATCATGCTGTAATCCTTTTTTTTTTTTTCCAGAGAAAGTATGTGGGGCTCTGCAGTCTTTATCCTAATGCTGAGTATTGCTCTTAAAAGTAATTTGCACAAAGCTGAATTACTAAGAAGTCCATCACTCCTATAAACTTGCCAAAGTAAAAAGTGTATATGACACTTGGGCTTAGTAAGAGTATCCCGGTGTAGTCCCAGAAGGCATCTCATTGCACCACAAAAAATAAAAGAGTCTCTGCAGAAGAATATGCTGTGCATTGTGCTAGAAAAAGCTGTGAAGAAAGTTGGGAGCAATATTTTGATACAGTGCATGAACGTACCGTTCACTGAAGAAATTACTCCATCACTCCTTTGTCTTCAGTACTTTGCATATTCCTTCCTCTTTATTCTGAAACAGATTGGAGCATAGTACCAACTTGGTTTGCTCTCTTAAATTAGCAAGAGCTGTGTGATGATGTTAGACTCTTGAGTGGTTTATGCTGCTGCTCAAGCAGAAGCAGAGTCATTCAGAAGAGCACTACTGGAAAGAGAGGGTCATATTTGTAGACCTTCACTTACGTACCTCTTCATTGTACCTCTTATACCTCTTTACCTCTATACTTATACCTCTTTATTGTAGCAGTGTTTCTAGGTGTAACCTGTACTTTTGCTGGTATTGGCCTAGTCCTACTATTCTTACAAGTTTTTTCCTTTTCCACCATTAGTTTTCTGTTCTCCTCTGTTCCATGGCCAACATAACTGTTTAGTTCTGGTAGCTGTGGATAGGACTGTACATGACATACTGTCATTCTGCATTTATCTAGGATTTTTCTATAATCTTTTCTCACACCTTTTCTTGAAGTTAACAAATTCTTCTTGAATATGTGTGTTACTGGGATGGCAAGAGTAATTTGAGGAGAGAGCTGTTATTTTATTTAAGTTACAAGTTTAAAAATAGTTACTGTAGTGAAAAAATTCAAGAAAGAATTGACTCTGCCCTCAGTGCAGAAGAGTGAGTATTGCTTCGCAGAACCACAGAACACCCCAGGTAGGAGATACCCTTAAAAGATGATCTGGTTCAACCTTTTCTGTGAAGAGGAGCCTCCATTAAATCATCTAGCATGCTGTCCAGTCTTGTCTTGAAAATTCGCAGTGATGGGGACTCTACCAGATCCCTGGCAAGATTGTATCTGTGATTGATTGTTCTCACTATAGATAGTGTCTTTTTTATACTGAGACCAAACCTCTCCCAGTGCTACTTGTACCCATTGCCCTATATTTTCTCCATGTACCACCTGGTGAGGAGAGCACCTCCATCCTTTGTTGGCATCTTGAAATAATTAATTACAGGAATGCTGTGATGAAGTCTCCCTGAGCCTTCTCTGTGAAGAAGAGACTTAACTTCTACTGTCATATGTTGTAGAGCTCTTTCATGCTCTCCAGTCCTTCTTTAGAGCCCTCCAGCCTGTCCATGTCTTCTTGGAAGGATGGGGAACTAGAACTGAACATAGTACTACAGGTATGGCCTGACAAGCACTCAGTAGAGTTGGGATAATCACATCTCTCCCTGCTAGTAATGCCCCTGAGTATGCAGCCCAGGACATGATTTAACTGTTGCTGCAGCACTGCTCTACTGACTCATGTTTAGCTTATGGTCCCCCAGTACCCCCAGATCCCTTTCAGCAGCACTGTTTCCCAGCCACATGCATCCTAGCCGTAACCTGGGTGCAGGACTTTGCACTTGTCTTTGTTAAACTTCATATAAATCTTAATAGCCTGACCAGATCTTTCTGTAAGACCGCTCTCCCTTCTACTGTGTCCACCTCAATGCCGAGTTTTGTGCCAACAGCACATTAGTGAAGGTGCTTTCAATCCTACCATCTAGATTATTTATGAAAATGTTGAGCAGTTTGGGGCTCAGTAATGTTCACTGTGGGACCCTACTCGTGACTGGCTGCCACACAGAGTAAAAAACACAGATCACCACCCATATGGCCTTCCTGGCCAGTTTCCTGTCCATATTTAAATAAATTGTGCTTTACCGTTCTAGAAATGCCTTGTGTCACTGTTGATGTGTCTTGCTAGACTGGTATATTTTAACATGTTACACTTGAATTTAATTGAATAACTTGGACATTAAGAGTCTGTGTTAAATTTCTTAAGATCCCATCTGTCAATAACAATTGTTGGATGCAATTTTTCTTTACACCTTTAGCTAAGGTCATGAAGAAAAACTGTTTGTTTACAAAGATGAGCAGGAAAGCCTGCAGATGCACCTTAACAGAAAATAAACCTATAAATTTCCTTGTTACTTCTTGCATGTATGACGCCAGTGTAAAATGCTTCAGGTTTTTTTCCTACTGGAAACCTTATGAACTGTTCAGTGAATTCTTGAAGAAAAGTCACAGAAAACTGACTGATGCTGGGCTTTGAAATAGCTTATGTTTTGTGTTTTGCTTGTTAAGATGGTTTGGTTATACCTTGCTGCAATAAAATCTGGGACGGTGTCGACAGGAATAGGCTGGTTTGGTTTAGAGGGCTTTTTTGTTTTGGTTTGGGTTTTTTGTTTGTTTTGGTTTTTTGGGGGTTATTTGGTGTATGTGTCTTTGTTTTGGGTTCTTTGTGTGTGTGTGGTTTTTTGATTTTTTTTGCTTATTTTGCTGACACAAAGCTCACAGCACAACTGATTATTCCAGCAGTGAGAACAGGGAAAAACATTGATGCAATTCTATTTTTTGTATTCTTGATGCTGAAGTTAAGAGAAGTTTCAAGTCCTAATAGCATTTTACAGCTAAGTCTTTGTGAGAACCTGCTGAACCCTGTACTAAAATCCACATGTGCTACAGTCCCCTGTAACTTACTGCCACAGACATGACCTTGCTCAGGTAGTTGTACCTTCTCTGCCTTTCTTACTGGGAAAAAGAACACAGAGTGCAGAGAAAAATTAGTCATTCCCAAGTTCCATCCTTTCCATGGCAGCAGAATACACTTTACAGCCCTTTTATCTTGCTGGCAACCACCATTTTTGACACCTATCCATTGATAGGGTGTGGTGACAAAACTTGTAACTTCATAGGATTAAAAATGTTGTTCTGATTGGTAGTTTCTACCAGAGTTAATAATGTAAATTTCCAGAGGACTCCTGGTTCCCTTGGAACTGCTAAAAATATAAAGTGTTTTTCAATGACAATGCAGTTTTGTGTTCTATAATCTAAAATAGTATTGTAGAATTATACTAAGTGAGAACGGGACATATGAGAGAGATGTAGCAAGCTTGTTCTTGAACCAATTGCTGAACCAATTGATACTTTCTTAGATCAGAGAAATTTCTTACGCATTGCAGATACTCTAAGATGTTGGAGAAATTTGGAGTGCTACACAGTTTGTTTCTGAGTGCAACTCTTCATTAGTATATCTGGGGCAGATGAGCAAAATGCCAGGTCTTTTTCAGAGGGCACTAAACAGGGAGATCTTTGAAATGTAGAATGCCTAGAAAGAGAAACACCATTTAATACTGTAGAAGTTGCTAATGCAGTAAAAATTGCCTTCAAACAGGCAAATTCAGTATCTCCAGTAGGAGATAACTTAGGCAGTGATGTTTAGCTAGAAAAGTGGGGGATGGGGGGGGGGGTGGAAGGGCAGAAACGCTAGAGGGTAACTGGCATTGAAAGGATTCAGCACATTCTTACTGAAACTCTCCAGAATGACCCTCCTCTTCCAACCCTAGAAGAGCAACAATACTAGGGTATGCCACCCTTATATGCTTATATATTTCTTAACTGTTTATTTGGTATGGTGTGTTGGAAAAAGGGTTGGAACACTTTAAACACTGTAAAGTGTATTTTAAAATTCCTTGTGGATGCATTTGTAGGGCTGTCTATGGAGATTTTTTTCTTGATTTTTGTGAAAAACGCCAATCACTTGGTTTTTAAAATTTTTAAAGTTTAATAATAATAAAATGGTTATAAAAATAGTAATACAATTAGAGTAATAAAAATTTAGAGTTAGGACAATTACAAGACAATAAAAAGCAAAGAATTACGGACATCCGGATGCTCTCGGGCACTTAAGCCACGACAAGCATGCCTTGTGAACAAAGGAATCACCTTAAAAGCAATAGCCTGTTGCATATACAAAATACTTCATGATTATGCATATATTTTATTTAAAACAAGAACTTCGTCTGGGACTTGTCAAAAAGTTTCTGTTTATTCCCAGGCGCCTTTGAGTCTCAGTCAGGCTTGAAGAAGTTCGTTTCTGTTGATAAGGAAAGCCATAAATTCCTCTCCTCTGGAAAATTTAGGGGTTTCTGTAATTGTTATCCTTGTGCGAAGAATTCCTTGATTATCTCATCTCTTTCTTGAGCTAGTTAAAAAGTATCTTACATAGTATAGTTTCTATTTTAACATTGTGTTATAACCTAAAAATACATTCAACACACTACTTGAGAGAATTAATACAGCATAACTTTCCAACATTCCACATATAATGTTCATTGTAACTATTGTGTAAAGCCAATCATAAAATATGCATTTTTCACAATTTTTAAGCTACAAAACTTGTTGCCATCCGCTGCCAAGTATTCTATATGACTAGGAGACATGTTTTCACAATAAAATAGTGGTTTGGTTTTTTTTGTTTTGTGGTGGTTTTTTGTTGGTGGTTTGTTGGGTTTTTTTTGTTTGTTTGTTTGTTTTTTTTGGCATCGTAGTTTTTTAATTTTGCAAGCCTTGAATTACTCAGCAGCACCTTAGAGATGGATTGAGAGGTGAAAAATTTGTTGATGAAACATCTACTTTTAGGGTTTAGGATATCCAAAGAAGTGTTAAACCTATTAATATAACAGTTTCTTGGGCATATTTTACTATGTATTAAATATTTTCCATTAAAAGAGACAATTTGTGCTGAAAGCTGGTATGTTTTCTAGACCATACTTAATGTTTGCATTCTAATTACAGCAAGTTTAGTGATTTTAATCTGTAGTATTCTTTGCTTCAGAACTCTCCAAAAACATTGTTTTTCCTGGATCTCATATGAAGTTTGAATATGCTTTGTCATCTGTAACACATATGGATCTCTCTTTCATGTCCCCATAAGCTAACTTCCTACATGAGCTGATTATTAGAAGCTGAGTATTCCTTTTTATTAGTCCTGCATTGTGCAGCGCTCTTAATAGTGGACTGTTTTTGTCAGAACATGGAGGTAGTTTATATCTGTCTGTGCTCTTCTCCTTTAAATAATGAAAGGTATTCATTGCTGAAGAGACGATTCAGTGTGGATTAGTTACAGATTGATACTTTAGATATGTCCTGTAGTCTACCATTACTTTAATTGAAACAGCACTGAGAATTTGCAAGGTTATTCATTACTGGCTGGTCCAGATCATAAACATGAGAATACATGAGTGGCATCCCACAGCCAGCTTTCTCTGTTCCTCTGGTGAATTCATTCGGAGTAACTCAGAAACCAGTGGAACTAGCTGGATTGTCATCATCATGTTATCAGTAGCTGCCTGATCCCTGGACGCTGCCTTCCTTGTGGCCTGGAGACACTGTGTGCACTGTGTCTGTAGAATGAAGAGAAGGAGCACACAAAGGCATTACTGTTAGCTGTTCAAATTTTGTCCCTGGCTAAAGTAAGAGGAAAGAATGATGATGTGCTTGAAGCTAAGTTGTTGCCTTAGGATCAGGCCAAGTAGGTCTAACTGCTCAGTCATTCCAGTGCTCTGTCCACAGTGATCCATGTGTGAATGCTTTCACCAGCTCTGAGATAAACCAAATTATTCTGTTGTTGAATCCCACTTAAGTTTAACTTTGTGAATACAGTGTGCTTTTGCTGCCTTATCTAAGTTGCAGCACTGCATTATACAGTGAAACTGTCCAAGTTTTACCTCTGAAGGTATGTGTCTGTGTTGTCTTAAGAGGTGAAGTGAATGCTGAGAGCTTTTATAAGTAGAGGTATCTTATAAGTAGAAAACAGTTAGCTATTTTTATGATACCAGAATACAGAAAGAATTGTATCATTGACCTGGGGATTCATCTATATGGTCTATCAAGTGCATTTTTAACTCTATAAAATGTTTTTTAAAATGTCTGTTTATCTGATTGAAAAGCCATTTCCTCTGTTTGTTCAGTGGTCATCTATTACAAATAGTATTTTTACTACAAATACTGTTTTAACTCATATCAGCATGAAAACAACTAAGACTGAGTGAACTGCACTTTGTTTAATCCTTGTCAACAAAATCAGTTATTAAACATAAAGCTGGTTTATTTACACAAGCTCACTGAAGACTAAGGTAGTTATGCAGAAACAGGGAGCAGTCTAGTTCACTCCCAAGTCTCAGTTTCCTTGGCTAAGCAGCAAGGGAAATAGTTTTCTGTGAACTGAATGTATGTTTTTCAGTCATTCATGCCTGCTGTTCTTGATTTTAAAACTCTGCTTTCATGACCTCTTCTTCCTTCTACTGAAAGCCTTGGGAATTTAGATCTTGACTTCACTGGAAACCAGGGCTGTATCCAAGTTATTTTTATTTAAAGAGTAAGAAGTTTAACGGTTTATGTAAAATACTGCATTCTGTAGCTTACTTAGTCACAAGTGACTAATTAACATCTTGCAGAAGTGCTAGCCATGTTAAATTTTTATTACTTGGAACAAGATTAGAATTAAAAACTGGGAGGAGAAGAACAGATTCTCAAATCAGGATTTCGCTGTAAAACATTTCCACTCTTTGCCAGTGTGTTCTTTTGGGAACTGCTTATGTAAAATATTTTGATGGGGAGAGGAAAATGTTCGCTTATTATTCCAGTGAAATAGTTTTTCCCTTCCTTTTGTCTGAAGGGGTAAACATCTAAATTTAATGTGAATTAATCTCTGCAGATGTATTTTGGGGAAATTGGACAGTGGCCAACCCAGCATTGCTTTGAGTTAGTGCCTCAGTAGAGAGAGGACAATCAAAGTGCAGAAAACCTTTTCACTTCCATTTTCATCTGACTATTGTCACCTAGCAAAATACATCAATGGCTGATACGGACCATGTAGGTTACATGGGGCAGACATTTCTTGGGATGCAGTGGACCCGGCTGAGTTAAGCAGCTGTGACAGGAATGCAATGTATTACTCCTATGAGCCTAAGAATATGGTATTCTTTGGAGAATGTTATCTTAGTGAGCTCTGCAAAGTTTTCCAATAGCACAGTTTTTTATGTTGTTTTGTACAGTGTTGCTGGCTGTGGGCAGCAGTGCACTCTGACAAATTTTATGCTCTTTATAAGGGGGGTGCAGGCTCCATCTGATTGTCTGTTGAACAGATTAGAAAGCTTTGTGAGGAGTACTGTTGTCCTCTCTTCTCCTACCATTCAGGTTCTGTGGAATGGCACTGTAAGACCAACAGGAGACAAAGCGGTCTTGAAACTGCTTAATGGAAACTTTGACAATTAGAATAAAATACATTAAAATACAGAACAATCTAAGTGTGAAGTGAACTACTGGGCGCCTTTATTGCAATGGCACACACATATATGACATACACATTATAGGATATATAGAGGTGACAAGAACAAATTTTATTGGTTCATCATTGCATTAACAATCAAACACAAAGTGGAGATCTCTAAATACTCCTTGTGTTGTGAAATAATGCTAAAGAGGGGAGGAACTCCAGTATCTTTTATGAGTTTACCTTAGAATGAACTTGTCTGTTTTTGTTCCCAGGAATTCCGCAGCAGTGGGTCACGGCTGTTTCTGCTACGCTCTAATGCGTTCAATTCCAGTTGCTGTCTATGTTGTTTTGGTGACAGGTCTGCGCTACCACCTGTTCATATGGAGTGTTTTCTCGCCAAAGCTCCTGTACGAGGGAGTGCATGTGTTCATCACAGCTGTTGTCTGCATGTTCTTCACAGCAATAGATCAGAACCACTCTCACAAAGTGCAAGACTGAAAACAGGTGTGTGGTATGTGGTTCTGCATTGCAATGTCCAGTGTGCCACTGGAATGGAAGAAGGAAAATACCGGCTTTAAATTGTTGTGAAGATTTTGAAGAGTAAATTGTTAAATTAGTTGGGTTTTTTTAGTCAAGATCAGTCTTGTGTTACAATTGAGTTTGCTTTAAAAATGTTGAATTGAAATAAACTGTTTTGTCATGGATACCTTTTGTTCTATAGCTGTCATTATCGCACTTCCCAAATAATTGAATGGTGATATTACATGTTTTGATTTTAAAAATATATATCTTGATATAAATACAGAACAGTGCCTCAGGGGCACAGAAAAAAATCTTGTGTGCATACAATTTTTTAACTTCCTTAGACCACAGAATCCTAAAAATGTGCAGGATTTCTAGGTGCTGTTCACAAGATTCTGACTCCATTAGCTTCAGGGGGTTTTTGTGTTTGTTTTCTTTCTAGTGGATACATTGAAATTTTTATTGTACAAACATCCTAGGTAAGAGATTTTGTTTGTTTTGCATAGGCAGCAAGCATTTCTGTTTAAAAGCAGCATTTTCTTTCTAAGATGCATGCCATCATTATTTGTAACGGATTTCAGTCTGCACTTCAGACCCTGAATAAGAAACACTTACTGTCTAACAAAGTAATGAATTTTTATGGAGTCCATTCACCGCTAAAATGTTGTTTCTTCTTATCAATGTATAAATGATAAATCAGGTCAGTGCAGCTATGCTGAACATTTGATCATGTTTTCCACACATGGGTAAAGAGCTGCAAGTAGTGAACAGGAAAACAGTTTAATGGATTAAGTTACCAGAAGAATAAAATATGTAAAAGGTGTGTTTGCAGCTTGCATCACCATCCCCCTAGTGACCTGTCTAGCCATCTCACTTGAATGTGCTGTAATTAATTTCTAACAATGTTGTTTTCCTTGCTTCTGTCAAGAAGATACATCATGTTAATGACTTTACTGACTATCAGTATTCATGTGGGGTCTTTTTGCCTCTTAGTTTTGTCCATCTTAGTGGCTAATATGAATTAGTCTAAATATATTTGAGGTGTATCAGAAGAGAAGCATACAGAGACCTTTTAAATTTTGTTACAAATATGTTGCATCCCAGACTTTGGGTTTAGGTCGGGGTTCTAGTGTGTCTTAGCAAATACAGTGTACCCCCATGTATCCCTCGGTTTCCCCCCCCCCCCCCCCCTGGCTGCAGTACCCGGTTCCCAAGCTGCCTTACCACGTGGCCTGGCTCCCATCCCCCCTGTCTCTTCCTGTGGATCCTTTCCTGCTGTTACCCCTCCACCGCGGCTGGGGCCGCCCTGGGCCCCCGGCGCCACCCCTGGCGCCTCCCCATTGGCTCCTGCCTTCCACACCATACCCCTGGGCCCCTGTGCCACCCCCTGCCGTGCCCCTATTGGTTCCCTGGGCCACGCCACGCCCTGGGGCCGCATAAGGCCCCGGTGCCGTCCCCTACTGTGTCCCTATTGGCTTCCCCAGACCATGTGACACCCCCCGCTCCACCCCCTATAAAACCTCTGTGCAATATGGCCGGCTGGCCATATTGTTCAACGCAGGGGTTGGGTGTACACCAATAAAATGCTCTCAGCTCCTGCTGCGGGGAATTTGGTCCTTCCTTCACCCCTTTTATCGAGGTCCCTCGCATGCAGTGGTAGAAGTGGCCGACCCACCTTCCCGGAGCCGTGGAGCCTGGGAGCAGCGGCGGGACCGGAGGAGCTGCAGTGCCCTGCTGGGCACGGAGGCTGCTCTGGACCCGGGAGAGATACCAGAACGCCGCACAAATGTGGAAAACTAAATCTTTCAAGACTGATATAGCTGACAGTACAGTTAAAATCGCTGATGAACTTTTTGTCTCATGTTACAGATAATGCAGATCTCAAAATGTAGGCCTTTAATTTTTGTACATTAATAATAGGCCATCTTGATTATTCATAATGAAATATTTTTTCAGCTATAAAACAACAAAAATTTTCAATACACTGGCAGCATATTGCTCTTTACCTGGAGGACAGAGTACTGGATCTTAATGTCATTTACTGTGACCTACTGGAAGATTGAAAATTAAATACTTCTAATAAATCACTTTTTCCTGCCAATTATGATCATTTAAAACAGCTTGTATTTGTGAATGTGTATCTACCATTTTCACAATTCTCAACTTTTTTTTTTGTTACCTGCTGGCTAGCAGCCATGTTGGCATTATCAACATATTCTCTGTTTACTTGCATTGTTAATTTGTAAGCAGTCTTCCCTAAAATTTGTACAGAGTATGTTTATAGAGACATTTGAGTCAGAGAGAAAGGGTGCTAATAAAGAGATGGAAGGGACAGAACAGAAGTTGCTTCTGGTGTGCAGAATCCTAAAACAATGTGGGATGACATTTACAACATCTTTTATTCCTTCCTTCTGGGTTTTTTTGTTTGTTTGTTTGCTTTTTTGTTTGTTTGTTTGTTTTTTCTTCTAGTATATCTCTTTTATCAAATAGTGGAACCTAAACTATTGTGTGTGTATTAAGATTGCATTTTTCAGATTACTTAGTTAAATGATCAGTGTCCCCCTTCTCTGAAGTTGAAAGATGTCCACATTGGATGTAGGATTAAATGGCTTGGGAAAGCTGTTACTTAGGTCTTCAGTACTAGGAAAAGAGAGAAGAGGAAGAAGAGACTGCATCTCTGTCTCAAGTCAGCTCATGAGTTTGCATGATATGTGAAAGAAACATGGTGCTTTCAACTTCAGAATTGACATTTCTATTCTTTTTCACCCTTTCCCTTTGGGTGTAGGCAAATGAAATAATGCTTCATGAGCTTATGGGCTCTAGTAATGCAAATCTTAGGCAGTGAAGGAATGAATTAGTTCCTGCTGCAGGCAACCAGGCTTTAATTGGGGGATTATGTTATAATAATTTTATTTTAAATCAATATAAAGCAAATGCCTGAACACAAATTCTTATCTCACTAGTTAGTTGTTTCACCTCACTTCTCATCATGTTCAGAGTGTTTCAAACCCTCAGACAAGGAGGCAAGTTATGTGGGAAGCAGGAATGCTACTGGGAATGTAGCATTCTGAGCATACCAGTTTCTTCTGTCCAAGTCACCTGTATTCCCTGCTCCAATGTGGGATCAGTCTGGACTTCCTCAGTAGTGCCCTGTGCCCAGGCACAGACTCCTCCTTAAATACCTTCTGAGCAGGGATGTTTTCTTTGTTTGAATAAAGTTTTGCCGTGTTAAATATTTCTGCTCTGCACTTTTACTGCTGGTCAGACAGTGCAACCAGTTACTGTGGGCTACAGCTTGCTCTGTTAAATTTCACTAGATCACCACCAGTCAGCACAATTCCAGGCTTGTAACTGATGTCCGGTATGGTCTCATGGATTCGCAGTGGTGAAGCTTCAGTTTCATTCTTGTAAATGAATTCAGGCTTAAGAAAAAAATATTAAATCTATTCATATTTCAGGTACTACATATATGTATTTCTGCTCTCTAGGAGAAGAAGCCTCTATTTTCCTTGCCTCTACATAAGCCAGCACAAAGTGCACAATGTGAGCCCCAGCCTTTCCAGCAGGCAGGGCATGTGTGGTAGGATACTATTCCTCCATGGTTCTCTCTGTAAGGGTCAGGGCAGTTTCTGGAATCCCTCATACCAGGCATTTGCAAACTAAACAAGATTTAGCTCCACAATTGCACAGTTGCAGAGGAGGGGCCACAGTTGCAAGTTTTCATGAAATATCCTCTGAAAAACCAAGGTTTTCCTGAGTGCTTCTCCAGGAGAAGGAGGGGAAGGAAGCTGTGATCCCACTGGGCAATGGGGCAGGAGAAGGAGCTGGCTGATGTTATGGTAGGCCTCCCGCTCTCCTAACTATGAAAGACTGTGATCAGGGGATGTTTGTGAGGCTGGCATTGCACCATCTAACAGAAATATGGAAAGTCTGGGACATAGCCTCTCTTCAGTCCACAGGTAGATAATACAGAGGGAGACTCTTGGCCAAGAAATAGATGGAGGGAAAATGACTGAGAGGGTGTTTGCAGGACAGTTTGTTTCTGGCCCACCGGTACTTGATTTCTTCTCTTAAGAGATGACAGACTCTGTGGAGAAGGGAAGTGTGCTGGATGCTGGACAATTTGAGCAAGGCCTTCAGCAGGGTGTACTTGGCAGCCACATGTTGAGCTAATAGATGAGTGTGCTTTAAGGGTGGACTGGATCTCTGGGCTCAGACTTCAGTGGTCTGAGTCACCCCATCTCAGCCTTGGTTGGCAGAGAAGAAGTGATGTGATACCAGGGCCAGGCGCTTTAGGATCATTCTTAAACTGGATGAGGGGAGACACCAGAGCAAATCTGGAAGTGGTACCAAGTAGGGGGAGTGGCATATATGCTAAAGGAGAGGACCACCCTTTGGAGGGAGCTTGGCACACTAGAGAAAGGGGCTGCTGACAACCTGCAGTACAGCCTGGGCACGTGCCCCTGGCTGGTAGTGGTGCAGGATGGTGCCCATGGGCTACTGAGCAGCCCTGACAACCTGATCCTGTTCTCCAGCTCATCACTGTTCAAGAAGCAAATGCACACACACGTCTGCATGGACCGTTTATCCAGTACTTGGCTTAGATCCCAGTGGCCTGCCCTGCTGATGTCATTCAGATAAGGGAATCCCAGAGGTTTCCAGCTTCTGTTGCTGGTATCCAGACCTGTTCTTTTACGAGTGAGTCCAGCTTGAAGTTCACTGCTGCTCATAAACATCTATCAAGAGTAGACGATACACCCAAAAGAAGTAGAATTTAATGAGAGGAGGGAGCACTCAGCAGTGATGAAGTGAAGGACTCACACACAGAAATACACACACTAGAGGCCTGTTTATATAGAGCCAGCACTTTTTCTCTACATTTTCCTCTGCTTTCCCATGTTCATTCGTTTCTGAACCATCTTGGTTTTTCCTTTTCCTGTCCTTTTGTCTTTTCTCTAAGTTCTATGTAATGACTTGCATGTTCCATCAATCCCCTTAAACACATGCCATAAATTTTACTGAATCCTGAAGTGCTTTCCCTGTGGATGCCATGAGTCCTGTGCTCCTCCAGGCAATAAATTCCTTGACTCTACAAGGTCTTTGGGAGGAGATATTTCTTTTTTTTTTTTACTAATTCTGGTGTGCTTCACACCAGGGATAATTGTCCAGTTGCTTAGTGAGTGATTATATTGTCATCTAAATAAATTACTATAAACTGCTGATTAAGCAATTAGGTTAGCTAAGAGCCTCAGCAAGTCCTTGCCCATCTGACCTTTGTGCAATCATGAACAGTCTATTATCATCTAAGTTTGCAGTGATTTGTGCCTTGTTTCAACCTGGGGATGAGGATGCATCAAAGACCTTTTGGCTGCCATCAGCTCAAAGGAGGGGAGGCACAGAGGTGAATTCTTCTCAGAAGGGCAGAGGGAGAGCCTCAAAGGCAACAGGCACAAATAGGAGCACAGAACATTTCTAGGAGGTCAGGGGACTCTTCTTACCTGCATGTTTACTGTGGGGATGAGCCCCAAGTCTCCACCCTGGGAGATCTTCCAGCACTGCAGCAACCTCATTTAGTTACCCCTGATGTGTGTTGGAAGTTGTACTGTGTGTGCTCCGAAGTTCTCTTCCAGCCAACATTTAGTAAGGATTCTGTGGTTTTGCTGTGTTTGAAGTTGTCTCTGCAATTTCTTAGTGACCATTTCACAGGTTACTTCCTGAAGTCAAAAACTTTGTAATTGATTTCATAGTAAAAAAAAAAAACAACAACAAAAAAGAAAATATCTGTGTCATTAAAAAAAAATAGATTAACCTAACAGTTGAAAATTGTTGTTAATTTCTATAGCCATGCATTTACACCCTATTTGTAATGTCATCTGCCCTTCAGTGCCTCTGTACCTTGAGTATTCCCAGACTTGATTACAAGAGGTGCCCTATATTGCTATTGCCTCTGTTATGATTCAGATGGTTCCCCAAAATGTTCAGCTTGCCTGTCAGGCCTGGCTGTGATTTCTACAGGTCTGTGTTGGGTATGTTTGGTAGGACACACATAGGTGACTAACTTTCTGAAGTTGTTTTTCTGTTTTCAGATTGAGAAATTGGCCTGTGGACATTAATTCCTTTTATTTTCCCAGGGGGTCATCCCAAAGGACTTGTTACCTGTCCCTCAGCATTTGATGAAAAGCTTGGGTTGCCATGAGGAATAGCCCTGTTCCTTCAGCTGTCTCTCCCACCCAGTATAATACTGTTGTCCTCCCCACCTGCAAGGTACTGAAGACACATTTTCAGTGTGATACAGTGGTTAAGGTGTAACTCAGTGAAAAGATCGATCTGTTGCTCAAAGCACCACTGTTTTTGCATGTCATTTGAAGAACTAAGGATGCCAGCCATTAGAGATGGGCCTTAAGCATGGTACTTAGTCTCAAGATGAACTATACATGGCAAAACTTTAACCACCTATGCCTGTTTTATACCTTTTAGACCTCTGACATCACTGCTGCTGTGTGTTGTATTTGCTGATGTCTGTTGCAAAGACTAGTGGTGATGCAGAACCTGACACAGTCCCACTCACACAGCAAATAAGCACCCAGTACTGCATGTTGGTGTATTACTCACCACCAGGAAGACATGAGGTCCAAAGCACACAGAAGACCATGCACCTGTTATCCTGAGAGCCGATTCTATCTGTGTAGATAGGAAGACTTGAGCTCAACTTTTCCTAATAGAAAAAAAAGCCCTGAAAAGCTGCTGCCTTTGGAGGCTGAAGGAGTTCCCCAAATAGCCCTTCTTGGTCTTAAGGTTTTGCTGACCTGCAAAGGCTATTAGTATGGGGTGGTACCGTGAGAAAGCTGAGACTGTGGTCACAGGGACAGCACTGGAGAGTGGTGTAGTGTCTGGCTTGCTGGTTTGGCACAAATTGGTTTGTATTGTGGGTGTTTTTTTGTTTTGAATAAATTTGTAAGAGACTAACATGGCCGGAGTTAACAGCCCAGAGCAGTGAGTGGCTTAGGAGTAGGCAAACAGCTTCTTAGATTTTGGTTGCACATGAATTCACCCTACACATCAGTGGTCAAGGACTTTTGGCAGTGGCACTGAAAGCCTAGTTCCTCCACAAAAACCCTTTTGGACATGCCTTGTCACTGGAGTAAGGTCCCTGGTCCTTCCCTTTCACAACTGGAACACAAGGCAGCTGCTGAGAAAAGACAGAGAGGCCTGTTAGAGAGGATTTTCACAGCTGGATGTGCAGTTATGACTGGAGATTTCTTGTCCACAGCTCTGACAAAGACATGCTTCTGGGAGTGCAAACACCTCCTTTCTGCTCTGTGAGGCAGAAAGTCTCCAATATTGCCTGTTTAATGTTGCTCAACAGTGTGCCACAGCACATAAGTAGTGGCTTCCCTTCTGCTTTGCCATGAGTGTGCAGGGCAGCCCTGTGGAGATCCACCATGGGAGGGAAATGGGTGGCACTGCCTCAGGGACCCCAGCACAGCACAGCACTTCATATTGTCATTTGCACTGAGGTGCCTGCAGTGGTAAATCCTTTGGTGATCAGCAGTGTGGGGCACAGCTTTGGTTTACAAAGTGTAGTCTGATGTGTGAAGTGTGTGAAATATTAATATGTGGAGAGCCATTCTCAGCTGTGTGTGATTAGAAGCTCCATGCCTGGCAGGTCTGGGTGCACAGAGGGCAGCCTGGGGAATCCCTGTAAGGGCACTGGGGCTCATTTTTGAGGCTCGCAGTAGCAGACTGAGAGGATTCCCTGATGGGATGTGATAAACATTTAAGGGAAAGTAGAGCTAGTGGTAAGGGATGTGCAAGGATGAGACAAAATGGTAGTTATTGAGAGCAATGGTGTTGAATTTTTCTGTTGTGGGGCAGTTTTGAAGGGTGGGCTGTGCTGTCAAGGCTATCTGCCCTTTCAACACATTTCTGAGTGAGCCAAAATAAATCCCTTTTATGAAAACCTCAGAATTAAAAAAAAAAAAAGGAAAAACCAACCAAGCAAAAACCCCCAAACCACACCACACCAAACCAAACCAAACCAAACCAAACCAAACCAAACCAAACCAAACCAAACCAAACTCCAACTAGAAAAACCCAATCACAATGATCAAGACAATTGTCTGACTGGAACCAATACTTCAGCTACATATAAATTTGCAACAGCTGACTTCCAATAGGCTTTGATTTCAACATTCTACTCAAAAAGTTTTGCTAGTGGAGAGAAAGGGGAGCAGAAGGAAACAAAATGTATATGACCTTATCTGCCCTGTTGACCTGTTTAAATCAAACCTGGAGAAAAACAGATGTTGCAGGATATTCTGAGTTCCCATACCTCTTGACTAAACATCCACAGTGTCTTATGTAGAAAGTTCCCAGGGCAGGCCTCTGCTACTACCTTGACTTCAGCAATGCATTTGGCACTGTCTCACAAAACATTCTCATTGGTAAACTCAGGAAATGTGTCAAGACTGGATCAAGAACTGGTTGGAATGGCAGAGCTCAGAGGGTTGTGACCAGCAGAGTAAGAATCCAGTTGGAGGGCTGTAGTGGTGGCATTCCCCAGGGACCAATACTGGGTCCAGTCTTACTCAGCTTGTTTATCAACAACTTGGATGAAGAGATAGAAAATGACCCTGAGCCAGTTTGCAGAGGTTATTAAACTGGAGGGAGTGGCTGGCACACTGAAAGCTTTGCTGCCACTCGGACCTTCATGGGCTGCAGAGTTGGGCAGAGAGAAACCTAATGGGGTTCAACAAGTTTAGAGTCCTGTACCTGGGGAGGAACAGCCCCAGGCACCAGCACAGGTTGGGGGTGACCTGCTGGAGAGCACCTCTGTGGAGAAGGACCTGAGGGTCCTGGTGGACAACAAGCTGTCCATGAGCCAGCAGTGCCCTTGCAGCCAGGAGGACCAGTGGGATCCTGGGGGCATCAGGAAGAATGTGGCCAGCAGGTCAAGGGAGGTGATTGTCCCCCTCTACTCCACTCTAGTGAGGTGCATTTGGAGTGCTGTGTCCAGTTCTGGGCTCCTCAGTCCAAGAAAGACGAGGAGCTACTGGAGAGGGTCCAGTGGAGAATCGCTAAGATGATTTGGGGTCAGGAGCATCTGCCTTATGAGAATAGAGAAACTGTGGGAGCTGGGCCTGTTTAGCCTGGAGAAGAGAAAGCTGAGAGGGGCTGTCATCAATGCATACAAATATATCCAAGGCATGTGCCCAGAGTATGCTGCTAGACTCTTCTCAGCAGTGCCAGCAACAGAACAAGGTTTAATGGCCATAACCATAATACAAGAAATTCCTTAACAAGAAAAACCTTAACACCTCTCTCTTTACACTGAGGGTGGCAGAGCACTGGAACAGGCTGCCCAGGGAGGTCACTTTGTCTCCCTCTCTGGAGATGTTCAAAACCCACCTGGGCATGTTCCCATGACACCTGCTTCAGGGTGACCCTGCTTTGGCAGCATGGCTGGACTGGATGATCTTCTGAGGTCCCTTCCAACCCTAAAAATTCTGTGATTCTGTAAAGACTGGGCAGTCAGGACTTAGCTAGTGTCCATTCCATATAACAGCAGCCTCACCAGACAGTGCACATGGACTTTGGGCAAAGAGCAAGTGATGAAAAGTGGCCTTGCTAGTTCCCCTGGTCCTGGAACAACCTTATTTAAATGCAAAGTGAAGAAGCTCCTGTAAGTTCCTTCTTACTCACTAAAGAGACAGTCATCTGACAAATGTGCCTCAGTAGCAGAATTTTACTGGGTTTTGATGAAGGCTCTTATCTACAACCATGGTCAACACCTGCACTTCTGCCTTAGCATCCTTGTGGTGGAGTCTGAAGAGTTGCTGCCTGTTTTGATTCCTGAGTACAAGTGCAAGATCAAAATGAGTCACCCTTTCCATCTTTCCTCCACACTGCTGCATCTGTCAGGGTATGTGACACACAGCCTGCCTGAGACTTGGACAGTGAGCTGGGAATTAATGCTTTTTCCTCTTCACTGAATGCTGTAGGGCCATGACTGGGGGGGCTGTCTGCCACCCGAGGAGACACACAATACTGTCCTAGCTCAAAGATCAGCAGAGACAGCAAAGGTCTGACTTTCCTTTTGCATTTTAAGGATCACTTGTGTGGATCCTGCTTGCTTGCCCTAGGATGAATTTTGCAGAGCAAACATCATGATACCAAAAGTATACCATGTGCTATATACCACAGCTAGCAGACAGGTATAGACAAACAAGATATTTAAAGTCTGAAACTCAGATGATAAAATACTAGATGATTAGCGAAGTAATTTTACTTCATTTGTAACAAATATGCTCATTTGCATGAGGAGTGCAATGAACGTAGATTAGATGAAACAAAAGCACAGAGATTGGGCAGTGTTCCTCTTTTATGCAAAGACTATAATTAGTCTGTATTTTGATATGTGATGGTTTGAAAATATCTTAGCTGAATACAGAGCAAGTGTAACTTCCCTGGAAGTGTTTCACCTGCTGTTAGATGCTTAAATCAAATTGCTGGGTTTCTTTCATCAGAACAATTAGATAATTTTATATTCTTACGTGTGATGTACTCCCCCCACCCCCCAACTCCACTAAACATACTGTTTCCCTGGAATGGGCTTTTTAATTGAGCCTTGCTTATTCCCACTGAAATCAGGGGTGTTTTGCTCATAGAGCCAAGACAGCCCTAACTTGCAAACAATTTCCAGTTGCCATTACTGAAATCTCTTACTTGCCTGATGCTGTATTGCTTGAGATGTATGAAGTACTCTTAGCAAATAAAGACCAAATAAGTTTAATTCTTCATTTGAAATGTTAGTGTCATGCTGCTTTTATGTAGGCATATGCATACTGAGTACTATTTTCTGAGTGTAATTGCCTTAAGTGCTGTTGATCATGCAAAGAGAATGGTGCATTCTCTAATTCAAGGGCATCAAAGATCCAGATCCTGAAAATGCTTAAGCATGTGGAGAAGGCCTTCTGATGGGATGTCACAGACATCCAGCTACTCTTGTGTTCAAGGCTGGGTGCATTTAGCAGACTTGATACTAGGAAAGGCACTCTCCATCTTATTCCTGCTGGTCGTTGGAAGGAGAGACTTGTCAGGAGAGGAGAAGTGGTGAGAACAGTTGCAGGCAGGAAAAGAGCAGTGTGGATGGAGTGTTTGGAATCAGATGGAAGTAGCTAGATGGGACATAGAAAACACCAGGAAGACAAATGAACAGAGGCAAATGAGGAAGACTGAAATATGTGAATCCAGTGTCAGGGACTGAATCTTCAACTTATTGGTGGCAATGTGAAAAAGCTAGGTTGAAATCTGTTTTCAAGGTATTTCTTGAAGGCTTGTGACTAACTTCAATCCACTCTATTTGTGAATTGAAATACAAAGAAAACTAAAGAGGTCTTGAAAACATAGGCTGGACAAAACAACTAGTGCTGGAAAACTGATCTAGTTTGAAGACCAGTAGCATTTATAAGAACTGCCAATTAAAACTCCCTGCTCTTACTGAGAACTCTCCCTCTTCATCTCAAGGAACGTTCATTCTGCTCCACACTGGATGATTTCTTATGAACAGCATCCCACAGTACAGTATTTGAGTGCTGAGGTCTCATTGTGTTTAGCCTCGCTTGCTGACTAGTAAGCACTTAATAGGATCCTGTCATGATCACCCTCTGTGCAGCTTCAGACCTGCACAGAGCAATGTAGTGGAGGTAGAAAAACAGTACAAGAAAGACATGGACCTAGATCCACCTAGTGGATCCAGAGAAGAGCCACAAGAATGATCAGAGGGCTGGAGCACTTCTCCTAGGAAGATGAGAGAATTCAGGCTGTTCAGCCTGGAGAAGAAAAACCTCCTTAAGACTTACAGCACTTATCCAGTACTTAAAGGGACTCTAAAAGAAAGATGGGGACAAACATTTTATTAGGATCTGCAGCAATGGTTTTAAACTACAAGAAGGTAAATTTAGAATTAGGAAAAAAATCTTTACTGTGAGAGTAATGCTCAGAGAAGCTGTGGATGCCCCATTCTTCCAGCAATCAAAGTCAGCTTGGGTTGAGCTCTGAGCAACCTGGTCTAGTGAAATGTGTCCTGGCCTGTGGCAAGGGAGTTGGAACTAGATGACCTTTGAAGTCCCTTCTAACTCAAACCATTTTATGATTCTAGGATTCTATGATTCTTTGAGATTTAGACTGGATATAAGGAAGAAATATTTCATGATAAGGGTGGTGAAACACTGGCACAGGTTTCCCAGGGAGGTAGTGGGTGCATTGTTCCTGGAAATGTTCAAGGTGAGGTTAGACAGGTCTATGAGCTACCTGATAGAGTTGAAGATGTCCCTGCTTATTGCAGGAGTCTTGGGCTACAGGATCTTCAAAGATCCCTTACAAGCTAAATCTTTCTTAGCCAAATCATTCTTAACAATGATGCTATGAAAAGCAGGAATAGGGTGGGAAAGCTGTAAAAGTCATGTACAAATATCCATAGACATTGCACCCTGAGCATTGCTGAAATTGATAGTACAGAGCAATTTCCTTTTTCATGCATTAATGTTTTACAAAGCACTCATTTTATGGCTTGTACTTCACAGAGCTGCTTGCTCCCTCAAGGTAACATCTCAAGAAAGGTCCTGTCACAGCTTGTGAATGAAGAAGGGAAGCTTGTTGTAAGAAGGATGAAGCTAGAAAATGGTTGAGAATTTTCATTGCTTTAAAGAGAGAGAGTTTTACTGGTGGAAGAAAAACACAGCAAGTCTGTGATAGATATGTATCTAGAAATCCCTTATTTTCTGAACACAGCCTCTTACAGGAACATGCAAGACCACTCCAAGTGGAAGACGGCATCTGCATTTGCTTGTTTCACTTGTTTCTGTGTCATCTCTTCTAGCTTTCAGGCAACTTCTACCCTCTCTTGCTTTAACTGCTGAGTCCTTGCACTACTGAGCTGCACACAAACCAGCTTGTGGGAACACCACTACCATGTGCCTCTTTCAGGGTGCATCTCACAATTTTATGCATGCTTTTCTGTGTATGTTTTAGTCCATCTGCTGCATTTCATATAGCTATGTTGACAGAAACTACTATGTTTCAAGAGGGAGAAAAGTTGTTTTAGATCAGTAGTGCTGTGCCTCTACTTTCACAAGGCAATTACTGCCTTGTTGGTAGACAAACGGGGTAGGGAGAAGTTTCTGTGATTCTACTCCTTTTAATGACAAATTAATTTTTTTCCCAAATTAAATGTCAGAGATCAAACTCATCCTCTTCTGCATGCTTCTTCTTAACTGCTGTCTGTTGTGTAAAACGCCACAAAAACATGAGTATTTCAGTCTGCTAACTGATGAGGCTGGCAGCATATTATGGCATGGAAACTGCAGCTGGTCTAGCTCTGATCTTGCAGGAGGAGGCACAAGAAGGGCAAAAGGGAAACACTTAGCCTATCATTTCTTCTGCTGTGCAATGTAGTCACAGAAAAATGAGCTTCTACCCATGCTTATCTTCCTCAGTCCAGGCTGAATTCACAGCACTGATTTCATGGTTAGAGGTAAAACTTAGAGATGTGTCACAAAGTGGGACAGAAAACTGGCAGTGGCAGGTTTTTCTCTAGAGCCCTCTGATTAGAACTTCAATATGACCAAGATGAGGGAATAGTTGTCTGAGTTCCTCCAGCTCTAGGCAGTCAGGAGCTTTAACTGAAGTGTGCTTTTACTCCTGAAGTTGTTTGGCCCTGGCTGGATGCCAGGCACCTACCAAAGGCACACTCTCACTCCTCTCCAACAATGCACAGGGGAGAGAAAAGATAACAAAATGTTCATGAGTTGAGATCAGGACTGGGAGAGAGCACTCACCAAATACCATCATGGGCAAAACTCACTCAGCTTGAGGATATGAATTGAATTTATTACTAGCAAAATCAGAGCAGGATAATGAGAAAAAAAAAAGTATTAAAAACCATCTTCCCCTCCTCTCCCTCTGCCCCTTCCCAGCTCTACTTCCTTCCCCAAAGGATCAGGGAGACAGGGAATGGGGGTCAGTTCATCACACATTGTTTCTGCTGCTGCTCAGGGGCAGTTGTTCCCCTGCTCCGGGGTGGCATCCCTCTCACTGAAGACAGTTCTCCATGAATTGCTGCAAAATGGTCATTCTTACACAGGGTGCAGTCCTTCAGGCACAGCTGCTCCAGCATGGGTCTCCCACAGGGTCACAAGTCTTACCAGGAAATCTGCTCCAGCTCCTCTCTCCATGGGTCTGCAGGTTCCTGTCAGGAGCCTGTTCCAGCATGGGCTCCCAGAGGGTCACAGCTTCCTCCAGGCATCCACCTGCTCCAGTGCAGGGCTCCTCCATAGGCTGTGGGTGGATCTCTGCATCCCTGTGAATCCCTGTGGCCTGCAGGGGCACAGCTGCTTCACCATGGTCTGCACCAGGGGCTGCAGGGGGATCTCAGCTGCAGTGCCTGGAGCACCTCCAGCCCCTCCTTCTTCACTGACCTTAGTGTCTGCAGAGTTGTTCCTCTCTCATATTCTTATCCCAGTCTTCTCCGGCCGCAATTGCATCTGCACAGTAACTTTTTTTTTTTTTTTTTCCTTCTAAAATACGTTATCACAGAGGCATTACTATAATGCTTGGCTGTCTCAGCCCTGACCAGTGGCAGGTCTACCCTGGAGCCATTTGGCATTGGCCGTGTTGGACATGTGTCACCATTGAGTCAGGATCAGGAAGGATAGGTAACACATACTCCATACATGATCAGAGGCTAACAATAATTTTATTAGGAAACCCATTCTTTTTATACATGGTTCTGATACAGGTGGACCTGATTGGTCCTTTAATCAACACACCGTCACCATTGCCTAATTAAGAAACCACCCTTTGGTAAACATCTTTCCATAACACATTCCATATGTTCACAAACACCAGGTGCAGAAACTTAAGATAAGAATTGTTAAATTCTTTTCTCTGAGCTTCTCACAGCTTTTCCCAGAAGAATTCCTGGGAAAGTTTGTCTGGCCTTTTCTCTCTGACCAGGCTGTCAGTATCCACAGACATGGGACCACTCTTGTAGTCCCCCCCACCTCCAAAGCATACTGAAACCCAGTACAACCCCCTCCTGCTGACTTTCTGTTCCTTGGTATGAAGCAGGTGAGCATCCATCAGAGCTGAGCTTCCTCTCTCAGATAATGAGTTGTTTTCCTCTGCGCTGTGAATATTTACATTACTTAGGCAAGCTGAAGGATTGAGAGGGAAAATGAGGAGCACTGCCCTCAGCACAGCTTGCAGTGTGACCTGCAGGGAACCAGATAAGATGTCCCTGTGCACAAGACAGGGTCAGATTTAGAAAGGACATGATTTCTTGTAAAGGCAAGGCACAAAGGGGAGAGACTAAGTTTTATTAGCTAAGGCAAAAATCAGGCAAGTTCTTGTATGAATGTCTTCACAAATAATATGCATGTGAGGGAAATATCAGTGATAAAAAGTTAGAAAGCCAGAGAAAAACATGTGCCACCTTCCAGAAGCCCCAACTAATGACATTTCCTGATATGGCCGTCCGCAAGGGCTTGTGGAAGAAGGCAGCCTACTACATTGCAGATGGCTGGGCAAAACCCTGAAAGCGTCTCACTGCCTGCTGATGTGCAGGAAGGAAGAGCTTGGCAATTCCTGCAGCTCTGTGGGAAGCTTTCAACTGGTGCTCTTAGAAACTGATGTCCTTTAAGCTAGTACTCAGCAGTCCCACCCAGACTTATGAATGTCCATGTTCATGTAAGTGTCTAGACAGGAATGATTTCTCTGGTGAGTCCTCTCCTCTGGTGTGTGAGAAGCAACATTTCAGTGGTTCCTTCCAATTGTTGGAGACTTTACTGACCTGAAGACAACTGTTTTCCAGACTTCAAAGTGAATTTGTGAAGAAAAGGCAAAAACTTTCTTAAACTGGATGAAGTGAGCAGGGCTGTCTTGTCCAGGTGAAAAGCCTGAAAGAAAAGCAACACAATGTTTCAAGGGGCTTGTGTACTGCCAAGAATAGAGTAACCTGAAGGTGTGCATGGATCTCCAGTGTCTAATCTAAGAGGGGAGCAGTTTTCTGGGCAGGTTGCTCTCTTGGGTGCACCACACAAAAGCAAGAAGTCAGTTGATGAGGCCCTGACAGGTGAGGGTTGAGCTCCTTGGGGACGTTGTTTCAAGGAGCTAAGGGCTGCCAGAGGATGAGACTCCCAAATTAAATGGAAGATGGGGAGCTCTTAATTTCTGTGCTTTATAGAAAGCCACCACATTTTCCCAGGTGTGCACATGCTCATTTGGGAGATTTCATTTTCAGTGTGTGAAGTTCTGGCACAGATGGGTTATGAGGGAAGACAGAAACCCCATATCAGTGATGTGGGCACTAGCACTGCCTGGAGGTAACTGTTGCTTCTGTCTTAAGAGGATCTACCTCGAGGGTCTGACAGAGGCAGAACGTGGCAGGAAGAGAATTTAGTGTGAGATCCTTGGTGAGGAGGCCACCCTCTGCAGACATGGATGGGCCAGGGCGGGTGGTTCAGTGCTTATGCTGAGGCAATGGCACTGCGACTCTGTGAAGGCGAGCAGCTGCACTGGGGCTGCTGGGGCAAGTGTGAACTCAGCCCTGATGCTCCACAGGCTTATTTCAGTGGATTTTCAACATGTCCTTGAAAGCAGGTGCATGCCCACACACACTGTGGAACCCAAGCCCCCGCCCCTGGCCTCCTGTCTTACAAATGTTGCTTGGGGGCAGAGCAGATGGAACTCCCTGCATGGAGATGTGCTGTGATGTCTTTTGGAGAGCCAAGTAACAAACCAAAAGCCAGCTCTTACAGTCAGTTGTCTGCTATGTGCTGCCATGAATCCATTTCAGTTTATTTGGCAGCAGTGATCAGAATGAATTAATTTGGGATTTTCAGGCTGTTGAATGTTTTTCCTCAGGCAGCTTTCTGTTGAGTTCTGGGCTTTGGGAATTAGCTGCTATTTAAAGCAGCAGTGCATGAACTTTTCTGATGGCTTGTGCTCTGTCTGTCCAACTGGGACAGAGGAAGAAGTGATGCGTGTGTGTTCTAGTCAGTTCTCTGCTTTGGCTCCTCCATCCCCAGTGGGATTGATCTCGTTGAGTTTCTAGGATCTAGGCTTTCAGATCTTCCTGTGTGCTGGGGTCTGCTGTGTGGCAGCTAGAGACCTATGTGTGTACTTAGAGACCTGTACAGTCTCGATCTTTCCAGGAAGGGAAGGTGCTTGACATCCACTTCTTTGGGGATAAAGAAGCAGTTTTTTTGATGTTTGCTTCTTGATACAGACAATTCCATCTGCTGATTCTACTTACAGAGCTGCCCCAGGGGACCAGTCTTTAGTGTTGGAAGTAAAGGAGCTAAATAGAAAGATCAAGCTATGAAAAAGTGGCAGGGGAGTTTGGGGAGTGGTGCAGGGACATGAGGAGTTGCTGTGAGAGAGAAGCTGTATCCAAGCTGTTCAGAGCAGAAGCAGGACCCTGTGTCCCAGGACCTGAATGCACAGAGTGATGGCTGCCCTCTCCCAAGCTCAGCACCAGTGTGGGCAGGAGGGTTCATAGCAGCAGCACATGTTGAAAAGGACGAGCCATGTTTCCCTGCCTGCCTGAGCAGGTATGCCTTTCATACCTTTCATACGTCCTCCTAACAGATTCTTTGACTTGGGTGCACACAGTAAGGGTCACAGGAGTCTGTGAGAAGAGCCTGGAGTCTGGAAATTGCTTGCTGAAAGGCAGGTGCTTAAAATCTCACACTGAGGCTGAAATCTGCAGCCTGACTTCCAGATGGGCAGAGAATACCCCAAAGGCTTTAACAGAAACCATTTGGAAACAAATTAACAGAACTACCCATTAGCCTTTGTGCAACTGACATCAGGTTTTCAGCTTCTCTTTACGTCCAGCTCCAGTTTCCCCCCTTTTGATATCACAAAGTAGCTTTTGCTTTGCAGTGAGAATTTAAAGGGGGAGCCAGGATGAAAAACAGAATAGGCATAGAGTGGTGTAAGAGGCTGTCTGAAGCCCCCCTCATTCTCCTTTTGCCTTTCAATTGCCACGAGGAGAAACCCCTTCCCCCACTGCAGTTCTGGCTTGGAGAGAGTGGCAGTGCAGGTGCAACTGCTGTATCATCACACCAGCTTCTTCCGAACAAGGCCTGGCAAGGACTTGGCAAGGACTTGGCAAGGAATTGGCAAAGACCTGGCATGGACCCAGCAAGGAACGGCCTACTGCATATTTGCTCACTCTCCACCCTTTAAGCTGAATGAACTTTTGGGGTGACTCTAGTGGTCTCTCACTGAAGGCCTCTCATCTCCCTCATTACCACCGTGACAGACAGAGATGGAGAACCCTTCTCCCAAGGACTGAGACTGAGACCCCTACCACAGGGAGTGGGGAAACCACTAATGACATGACCTGTTCTTCTTCAGTGATTCCAATGGACTTACTCTTTATTGTGTTCATCCTGCCTTGGTGGTTTCAGTGGACTCACCTGTTCCCCCCGCAGCAATCACAATAGACTTTCATTGTCCTGCATGTTCCCCCCTTTTTCCTCTGTGGACTATAACTGGACCCCTGAATTGCAGGCTTCCCTGACACGACAAGATGGATCCCCATCGTCTGGACCACTGAGGATCTCGCCTGTGTTGGTAGTTATTCCCATTCCCCTCTTCTCTCTCTCTCTCTCCCTCTCTCTCTCTCTCTCTCTCTCTCTCTCTCTCTCTCTCTCCTTTTATCTCCTTTCAGATCCCCACTATCGCATTTACTGTTTTGGCCCCTAATAAAGGCACATTTGTTGTGATTAACTGATAGTCCCTTGTTGTTTGCCTTTTTGCACTTTTGGGATCGGTGAAAAGAACCATCATGACACCCCGCACAAGCGGATTGTGACAAGTGGGTCTTCTGGTCTTGATCTTGCAAATGCACTTGTCTGGGATGCTGCAACACAAGGTCTGTGAGATCCACAGAGAAGGCTGTGGGCCACAACTGGCCCAAACTTGCACTGGCCAGAACCTGACCATCAATCCTGCGTTCAGAAGCTATAGCTCTGTTTCCTCCAGCAGCTGTAGAAGCAAGCTTTGTACTAACCCATGGACAGAGTTATCCTTTGACCTCACCTGTAATCTGTGGTTTAGAAACATGAATATGTTTTTTTGGAACATTTAGATAAAAATCAGTGCTCATCTCACACCTTTCTATTTTCAAACTAGGATTTTTTAACTGGACAGAAGTATAGGTCTGTGACAAAAAAGATAGCAGCTAGAACTGTCCTGGTGACTGATTTTGTATTTGCAAGTTACTATAGAAAACTTTTCAATCCAGAAATATTTTAGCTGGCACTTGTTTAAATTGGATTCTCTGAAAATAGCATGAGTTATTTTAGAAATCTTTTCTGCCTTGAGCTTCTTAGTACCTATTAGGAAATTTTAAGTGTGCATTCACTATGCTAAAAGAATAATGGAGAACTCAGAGTATACCAGTTCTGTGTGGGATGCTTAAAGCATTAACATATTTTTAAAAGATTATTTCCAAAACAAGATACCTAGAGTTGGAAGTGATTGTATGTGAAATTCCTGCTGTTGAAAGATATAGAGTGGTAAATGTAGAGAGCTGGAGTCATGTATGTGTTCTGGATTAGGATTAAGTGTTTATGTGCACACTCTTCCAGGCTACTGCTACAGCATTATCAATATCCATTCATACCAGATTTAAAAGTTATTCACTATAAGAGTCGGTTTCTGTGATCTGAGAGCTTCACATGGAGATACTAAACTAAGTTCTGACTACTCAAAACAAATAATATTATTTGTTATTATATAGCTGTTTTTTATTGTTTCTCTTTTTGTACATTGGAGAAAATTTTCCTTTCAGTGGGAAAATTTCCGCTGCTTCCACAGCAAGGAGAATAACCTTTTGCCTGTGCCTTTATTCTGGATGGAGGAGTTTGTGCTAGAGAAAGCCACATGATACTGGATCGAGATGCAGAGGGGTGAGCTTCTGTCAGATACAGCTTTGGCCACCCTGCTGCCCCCTAGGAACCCTGTGATTTTGAAAATGCTAATATTTTCTTCTCTCTGAAAACCTCAGGTAGCTTCAGGACTGCCAGCTGATCTTGTGCAGGAGTCCTGGGAGGAAGGGAGGGAGATATTTGTATTACAGGCTGGAACATCTGCAGTGTGCAGGAGAATTCTTGTAAGCTTCTGGGGGCTATTCTGAAAATAAGGAAATACTGCAAGGTAGGGACAACCTGTAGGGATGATAAAACTAGTGCGTATTTTCTCTTGTAAGTCACAGGACCACTCCTGTAACTCTCCTTGCAGCATCCAGAATGTGCCTTCCTCTATGTATGCAATCATGTCCCCATTTATGGACCTTTTCCTGTAATGTGTGCTTGTAAAGCGCTAAATCTCTCCAAAACCCCAACATGCATGACAAAATGTTTGGATAAGCCACAACATGAAAAAAGTTGTATGCTCTTCCTCCTTGCTTGTCCTGCTGCTTTAAGCCATCAGTTTAGGCATAACTAAATGTGAATGCTCAGTCCTGAGGGACAGAGGTTTCTGTCTGCTGCTTGGACTCCTCTTTCTTGGTCCACCTCCTTACAGAATTTTCTGCTACTCAGTCAATAAATTCACTGCAAACACATACACACACACAGAGTTTCATAGTTCTGCATGGCTTGTCATCCAAAACCCAAAACCAAAATATGTCTGATATGCATCTATTCTAAAAAGTTATCCATAGTCTACTGAGTTGATTTCTCTTCCTTATGCAATGAGCTGACAAATGTGCTCTTGGAAACAAAGGATAATGTCTGCACTTGAGGTTTTCTACTTACACAAAATTAACTCAGCCCTCAAGCTCCTTCGTGTTGTGTTCAGTGCCTTGCAACAGTACCTCCATGTTTATCAAAGGAAATGTGAGCTTTTTGAGAATGTCTTGAGTAACAGTCAAGCCAAACAGCTACTGATATTAAATTAATACTTTACTAGTTAAAAAAGTTCATACAGCAAGCATTTGTTAATGAACAAGAGTTCTGGAAAGGCAATAAAATGAATCCAAATCAAATTGAAACCCTTTATGGTCATGTATCACCTGCCCCACATTAAATGACTCTTGAGAGAGTGTTTGAATACATCCCTGTGGAATTTGTTGTCAAAATGCCTTCTAAATGAAAAGACATTAAACAATTATTTGGCTAAAAAATGTTTTCCAGTGCCTTTCATGGCCCAATGCCTCAGAGTGTTTTGGGCTCAGAGTAGTGCCAAGCAAAATCTTTAAATTTGTGGTAAATAAGTACCCTGGAGAAGACACATAATGAGGAAGAAAAGCCTTCGTTGTCTTCGTGGAGCAGTTCTTTTTTAACACTCTCTGATGACAGGCTGGGTGACTTAGGTCAGATTTCCAAGCAGAGCTTCACTTTCACAGCAGTTGGAGGCATCCTCTTGTTCCTTTGGAGAGGATGTGACCATGGAGCAGAGCTGGGACAGACCCTTCCATGCATTAAACTCTCTCTCAAACAGCTGGAAATACCTTCAAGTTTTTTCCAGCAGCTGGGCACAGAGAGACAATGTTGCTGCATCTTCTTTTCCTTGCAAGGGGCCACCCTGAACTTTATAGCAGTGATTGTGATATTGCTGCAGATGCTTGCTGGATGAAGGAATGACACAGGTTTGGAGACTAGCAGCCTGAAACCTTGGTCCAATCCTGGTTGCCCCAGGTGCTCAAGGAATACACACTGGCCACGATGCAGGAATAAAAACTTAGGTGGGATCTGGGAGACAGGGAGACACTCTTCCTTCACATGATGATGTGAAGTTGCTGAGCTGTATCACTGTTCTGGGAATGGCTGCACCCTGGCACAGCAGATATGGCAAGGGGACAGGAGCATGGATCCTCCCTGTAGTGCCGCTATTCTGTGGTGAAGAGGCCATAGCCACAGAACCACTTCCTTCCTTCCTTGCTCTTGGCTTTTGCTACACAAGGTACAGAGCTTGGAGCTGAATCCCACTCTACCCTGGAGAAACTGTCTCTTCTAGAAGGTTCTTCTGGCTGGTTTGGCATATTGCAGTCAACTATGACAAGGGTGTGTTGGTGGCATGCACCCAGGAGCCCTTCTCAGACTGACAGCTAGTGGGACAAAACTTCCTGACATGGCCTGGGATGTGTGCCAACATATCCATTGATAAGTAAATCTGTCTTTGTTTCTAGGAAGAGAAGAAATCTTCCTGTCAATTTTAAGGAGACAGATTATTACGGCTTGGTGTTCCCCGGGGGTCCGTCTGGCCCCCAGGGCAGCAGCCGCCGTAGGTGTCCCGGATAGCACTGTGCTGATGAGGCGCAGCCTGCTTGGGCCCTTGGGCTAGCTCCGAGCCGCTGGCTACTTTAGCGAGCACTTGTGGAGTGATTCCAGCTCTTAGTGATTTCAGCTCTGTGCTCGCAAAGTGCCTCAGCAGACGCAGGGAAGGAGAGAGGTGAAGGCTGTGTGGAGTTCTGTGGAGATGTCTTTATTGGCAGCTTCTGCAAAGGGTTCCAGTGACAGCTCTTCCGCTGAACTGGGCAATGGTATGGGTTTATATAGGCTATTGCGGGATCAGGATTTGTCCTATGGCTGAGGTCGAGGAGCATACGACCTATAGCCTTACAGAGAGATAACAGGGGTCTGATGTGCGGAAGAGGAGTAGCTCTGTTCCACTCATCATGACTCTGCATTACTTATCTTAGGCTAGTGACCGCCATGGAGGCCTTGCAGGGCCTCTGACTGCTACAACAGATAACAGTGGGATGTAGATCAAGGCATCAGGGGTCATAAAAGAAATTACAATACTAAGGTTGTAATAAACACAGATTAGAAAATAATTATTGACATATGTTACTACTCTATAAAAGAACCTGGAGCTCACCATTTAAGCTGGGTGCAAACAAACCATTTGGACAAAGGTCTTGTCAATGAAGAAGGCAGCCCATATTCATCATGACAGATCTTATGCTGGATATTCACCCAGAAGAGTATCCTAGAGTGAGTCTGGGATGAAAAGAGCAGCACTGGGATAGAAGTGGAGCAATGGTGTCACCACTGTGCTTGCTACTGGGGTGACTGCAGCAGAAATGCTGCATCCAGCCCTGAGTCTGCAGCTCAGAAACATGCTGCTAATTTGGAGGAGGCTCTGAGGCGAGGGAGGGAAAGAAGTTAGATACCAGGAAAGTTGCTTTTGTAATGAAACAGTTGGGAGTTCAATTTATTTGACTAATCACCCAGGAGGCCGCTGGCTGACTTGATCCAAATCTGTAAGTACCTGCTGGAAACATAGCTGTGATGACAGAGGGCTCTTCAGTAAAGCAGGCAGACAGATAACAAGATCCAGTTGCTGCAGCTTAAAACAAAACAAATTCAAAGCTGAAATGAAGGGTAGTTTCTCCCATCTGGGTTAATTGAGGGCTGTGATGGAGTCTCAGCCCTCTTCCAGAGGTTGCCCTTGAACCTCAGCACTCCTGCTACATGCATTTAGCAGAGCAGCAATCCCTACCTTGCCATTCGTCTGGGGAAAGCTGACAGGGCACTGTGGGCTTGCTTTAATCACTACTGTGGCTCAGTCTTCTTCCCCAGAGTGACTTGCACATGTTGCATCCTTCAAAGTGGAGGAATCACATAGGAATGCAGCAGCAATGCGTCCTCCCCCTGGCTCATCTCAGGGCTTGCTTTACTGCTCTGTGGGGGCATGGGGCAGGCTGGACTACTGGCAACCTCCATGGTGCTGCAGGAAGCACTGTCTTGGCATTGGTTGCTTGGCCACGGGTGTGAGGTGAAGGCACTGCCTCTCTGGTGATAACCCCCAGGGTACCCAGCCACTTGAATACTAGAGAGGGAACTGCCTGCAGATTCTGGGATCTGACTCCATGTCCCTTCTCTCCTTTATCTCAGCATAATCCTTTGCTCCCCCAACTCCTCCTGGGCCCCAAACCTGGCTGATCCAAGTGCAAGGCAAGTCTGTTCTGCTTGAGCACAAGGGAGCGAGGGAAGAATTGAGGGAAAAGTGCCACAGCTGGATGCCAGATCACCCTTTCCTCTGTGCTGTGGGTATTCTCAGCTCAGTCAGAGAGAAAGAGAAAGGTTTTCTAACCAGGCAACAGCCTGGGAAGCGGCTGGGAAAGAATGTAAATAATTCTCTAATCTATCTTGTTATTCACATTGTTTATAGATCTGTTCTGACACTGTGCGTCATTCACTGCCCACCAATGGTGTGGGATGTTTTTACTCTTAGACCAATGAAATTAGTCTTCTCAATGTTCTCTATATATAGAGCGGTACATTTGAAATAAAGGAGAGAGTTCATTTTCTTAGCCTTCTGATCTGGAGTTCTTTGCTCCCGTCCTGCTCAGTGGTGTCACTGTGCTACTTCAGGAATGGAGAGACGATGCAGAAACTTCTTCCTTAGCCTAGGCAAGGAAGGCCATGGACAGAAGAAGAACTGGCAAGGCACATGGAATTATGAGCATGAAGTCAAAGCATGTACATTTGGGCTGTCTATGTTGCCACAACTCTAGATGGTCTGCAGAAGACAAACATCATCTTAGGCTAACTGAGACTTGTCTCAGGGGAGGGGACCAGCACATCCCCATTTCATGGCAGACAATTCTGCTGCATTCTAGTTTCCATGCTCTGTTGTGTGCACCATGAAACAGGATAACCTTTAGAAGTGCAGGTTTGCAAGATGATCATGATGGAAACAATAATGTAAAAAATATCTTGTCAGCTGTGCATTTTTCCTCCAAGAGGGTGTTAAATCAAATGAAATCTTTGCTATCAATCTGGGATCAGAATCTGGGAGTGAAACAGATGGAGCCTGGACCTGGGCTGTTGACATGGCTTTGTCTACAGCTGTATTGAAGTACTACTTGACTGCTATTCCTGCTGTTGGATATATTAATGTTTTCTAAGACCTTGCACAAAAGCTCAGAGAGGGTTTCCTTGCTAGCTGAATGGCCAAACTCTCACTAGTAACTCAATGGCTGAATTTTCACTGTTATGCCAAGGACTAATTCTAGCGTTCAGGCAGCTATGCAAAGTTCTATCCAAGCTATAGAAGTAGCTATGAAAGTAGTAGATACTGTCTCTGAGACACTGTATGACCTTTTGAATCAAAAGGGGAAAAGAGATTTTCTGTGAGCTTCTCTGCTCCACTAGACAGTAACACACTGCATTTGTTAATAGCAAACTTCTGCTCCCTAGCAAAGGATTTTCTGCTCTTTATGAAATATGCACTGCAACACTGAAGTAAAGAGGAAATTTTTTGTTTGCCAGGAAGAAGACTGTAAGAATCATTTGGGTTCAATCTTTCTTCCCTTGGAGGAAGGTGAGAAGGCTACTGTAGGCATGATATAAGTTGCTTTTATACCTAAATTTTTATCCAGTTTTAACACATTTCACGGACATGATAACAAGAAGTGACCATGTGTTACCCAAAGCTATAATGTTCTTCTGACCAGAGGTCTAATGCTGGTTCTTCCTCTGTCATAAACGTTTCAGTCTAGAAGCTGTAGACTTGGGTAATGTGCCCTCTGCATGTGCATCTCCAGTGGCCCCACAGCTGTGTATGCCAAATTTGTGTTTTGGAGGAAAATGTGTTTTTTGGTTGTCCAGGTTTCCCCTGCTTTTTGGTCTGTGGGGAGACTGGCTACAGCTCCTGGGATTTTCTTTCTCTTTCTTTTCTCATAGTGTTTCCCATGGTGGGAACCTTGTTTCTCCACTGTTCTGCTCATGTCTGTACTGCTTCACAAGGCAGGGAGGAGACAGCAAGTGCTGGGACGCAGTGAGCTTCGGGAGACACTTGCAGCTTCCTTTTATTGACTCCAGAGGCCTCTCTTGAGTTTGCAATCTAAATGGTTTTGGACTGGATAAAGGCAAATCCTTCCCTGACAAACTCTCTGGAGACTGCATGTGTGCTCAGGGCTTGAATCAGCAGAAAAACTTCCAGTGACTCCTTAGGCTTTGAATAAGGCATAGAAAGTCAGGCCAGTAGTGATAACATGGAAACCCAGAGAATTAGAACCTGAGAAGCACAGGGAGAATAGAAAGAGAGATGGGATGGCTCTCCTGAGGTCTTTGATAAAAAAATCTGGGGAAAAAAAAAAAAAAAAAAAAAAAAAAAAAGGCCAAAAATACTTGCTTTCTGTTGTTAAAAAAAAGAAAAAAAAAAAAAAAAAGAAAAAAGAAAAAAAAAAGAGCTGATTTTATAATGAGTGAGTAGGAGATTTCAGTTCTGACAGGATCGGCTGGCTCTGGGCTCATAAAGCTGTTATGCTTACAGCTCTTTCACATATACCAACTTTGCTGAAAAGGATGTTTGGTTGAAATCTGCGATATTTGGATGTTTGCCTGTAATTCCAGATGTTCAATGTCCTGATCAGAATTGTTATGCAGTAATTTTGAGTTGGAGCACTGCAGAGGAACTGGTTTCTTCTATGCAAGTGCTGTATTTGTTACACACTGAAATGGATGTGTTGAACCATTTGTACACAATGCAGAGGAAGTCACTCAGGATCCCAGGGGTTCATTACACAATCTTGTCTGTGATGGAACTTGTTCTGTGCAGTGAGCTGGACACAGAATCATAGAATAACTTCTATTTGAATGGTGTGGGTTGGAAGGGACCTTAAACATTACCCAGCTCCAAATCACCCACCATGGGCAGGGACACCTTCCACTAGACCACACGTTTCAAAGCCTCATCCAGCGTCACTGTGAACACTTCCAGGGATGGGGCATCCACAGCTTCTCTAGGCAACCTGTTCTAGTGCCTTAGCAGCCTCATAGGGTAGAATTTCTTTCTAATATCTAATCTAAATTCTGGTCTTTTAATTTTAAACCATTCCCCCTTATTCTATCACTGCATGTCCTTATAAAAAGTTTCTCTCCATGCATGGACATGATTTCTGTCCTAGAAAATCCTCCATGAGGAGAAACATGGCAAGCCTGTTTGGGGGGAATATGTATGATACTGAATGATTAAAGTTATCTTGATTAACAAGATATTGAAAATCTCTCCTTCACAAGATAAGAGAGATTATCTTCCCCCTGAGAGTAGGGTCTCCCTTTTTTCTGGAGAAGTCAGTGGCAGTGTGTTATTTTTCTTGGCCCCGGTCAGCTCCTGAGTGCCCAGCTTGAGCGTCTCGGCTTCTCGTCGGGGCCGGTGTTTGCTGCGATTTCTGGGCGCTTCTGCTGCTGCGCTCCGGGGCGGGCTGCTGGCCACGCCTTGCCATCGGCGCGAGGGAGGAAACAAAGAGGCAGGGAAAACGTCCAAATCTGTCCATGTGACGTCTGGATGCTTTATTGGCCGCGAGAGCTGCAATGTAGAAGCCGCAGCCCGCTCCCAACCTTGCGTGGACGAAAGTGGCACCAGGACTGGGGGGGAGCGGGATGATATAGGGTTGGGACAGGGAGGACAGGGAGTCCTCCCACCCAATGAATACAGACGCCGTGGTGATGACGTGTACTACAGCGACCAATGGGAACATGGCAGGGGTGGACATGGGGCTTTGGGGCGAGTGGGATCGTGGGAATGGGGTGACGGACACAGAATCATCAGGAATAGGCAGGGAGTGGTTACAAGAGTGGCAGGAGGAAGCTCCAATGGCAGGTAGCCTGGAGCTAACCACCACGGGGTGGGGGGGAGGGAGGGGGACACGGGGGATGCACGAAGGTACACGGAACCATCAAACTAACAAAGATCAGAACCCCTAATCTGAACCCAGACCCAGGATGCAACAGAAGTCTATAAGTGAAATGGAGCAAATGCTTGACTGGGATTAGAGACCACAGATCACCCAGCTCCAGTATCTAGTCTTGGACTATGACTAGTAACAACTGTTCTTTTGGATAAGGATAATATGTGAGATAATATTGGAAGACAATTTGGCAATTCACCTAAAATCCTCTTCTTGATACCTCTGACAGCTAAGTTTTGTGGACAAAAAGCTTTTTCCCATTTTGTGTTTAGGCTGCTGCAGAGTTCAGTGATGGGTCTTCTTCTCTGGTGTGGGTGTAGTGATTTCTGCCACTCCAGGACTGCCCTCACCACCCCTGGCTGTCCCTCCCCAGTAGAAATCTGTGCCACTTGTTGTCACTCATTGCATGTGTCCTTTCCCTGGCCCCACTGTCTGTCTCTGGCCATTCTGCCTGATGTGGCCACCCCTGCAGCACCAAGCAGCAGGTCACCTTGTGTGAACACCAGCACTTCCCACTCTTTCCCAGCTCTTAATCACTGATCCTCAGAGCATATCACCTCAATCATCTTCTTCTTCCAGTCATGGTCATCTTTGCTGACCTTTGGGAAGTGAGCTTGCAAAATGTCTCTTATTTGATGGAGAGAGGGTAAATTTTAATTACTCTCTGAAACCAACGGGTTGGACAACCTCTCTCTGTAGCCCCTAAGCACTGTGCATTCTGTTCTGTAAATCAGGTGCTTTATTAGATCCACCGTAGCAGAAAATGACATGTAAAAATGAGTGTAGACTTATTTTAGACACAGTAGTAGCAGAATTAAGAAGGAAAATATCTTTGCCTTACTGGGGGAAGTCATTTAGGAAGAAATTGGAATGGTTAATTAGAGAAAATTATCTCTAATTCTTGAAGGTTAATTTAAATGCTCCAGTCTTTTTCTTGAAAGGAAAAAAATCTATTTTAATAGCTTAGATTATTATCAAGGAATGTAACTTTAGTGGTAGCAAAAATTTTTCATAAATTTTCCATGAAAAATATTGTTAAAGTGGCATCTCTATATTATGGCAGAGATGTAAAAATCATAGAGGGCCTCTTTTATTATTGTTTTATTCTTGAGGGTTAGAAGGTTAGGGGCAGGAAGAAGACAGGGAAAGGGATTTATGAAGCTTTTAAAATTTCCATAAGTGCTAGAAACTTTGAGAGCAAAATCTGCATCTGTAGGATTCCTGAATCTTAAGCTGAATAACAAAATAAACATTTAACCTCTTGACAAAATCACAGGATTTGTAAGGATGGCAGTAAAAATACTTCTTCTATACAGGAGGTATGATATTGCAAGTTCCAAAAACATGTTGTTTTGTTTGGTTTCAGCTAAAGAAAAGTCTTGTGTTGATTAACTACCCTTCTTCCCTTCTTCAATTTAATCTTTTACTCAGGCCTTCAGTTGTTAAAGAGCGAGCTTGGGAGTAATGTTTGACAGCTTTCCCAAAGCAGAATTCTGTCTTTCACCTGAGTTTTTGCAGATTGTGCTGTCTGTGAGGTGGTTGAAGATGATCATCTTGCAACTGTAGAGTAGCTGCAAAGAGCAAAGAGAAGAACACCTTTGTTGCATTACCAATATGTTCCAGTCTCCTTTGCCCTGGCTGGGATTCTCTTTTGTCTCACCTCTAATGCATTAGTTCTCTTCTAGCTGAAGAGACTTCTCTCCCCAGACACCTGGTACCTGATCCTTTGCACAAGCTCTGGTTGCTCAAGAGAAGCCTCAGTTGGATTTTATCTGTTTTCCAGTTGGAAGAGGACACTACTCCTTTTCAGTCTGACTAGTTTCCTGCGCTGCCCAGGCTGTCCCACCTGATGCAAAGGATGTAGTGCATTAAAGAAAAATGATAAAACAGGGCCTGGACACGGTCTGTGACTGCCACTATCATTGTGAATGTGCTGCACCAGAATTTCTTGCTGTCAGCACTGTAACTTTTCTGGAACAATACAAAGCATTTGAACACTAAATTCAGTTCTTACTTTCATTTGCCTTCTTTCTCACAAGAAC